>NC_083357.1:89791231-90413575 GCF_030254825.1 Meriones unguiculatus | reverse complement strand
TGATAATCGATTCTACAGAAAGAGGGGGAAGGAGTGTCTTAGGAACTTCACTTGAATATCCACCAACCCTTAGAAACCTGCGATATACAGTTATTCTCTAGTTGCATTTGGCCAATGAGTATAATAGGAAAGAGCTATAGAATACAGCCAGGAAACTGCACTAGAACTTGGCACCATATGGGTGACCATAAGGAAAACATCATCCATTCTTGGTACATACTTTCCATGAGGATATTATAAGGATTCCAATGTTCCTGCACATAACCTCTAATCTGTTGAACTGCAAGTAAATCTAATTAATTTATTGGTTCCCCTTGGTGAATCAATGGTTGATTGAATAGGGAGCTGATTTTGCATTCATAGGATGAGGAGTGGATATTTTTTACATTTTTCACAAACAAGATAGTTTTTCAACATGCTTTCTCCTTATGTATTCAACTACATGCATACATTGCAATTAAGAACATATAGACATATGTCTTTATTCATGTGTATATATCATATATTAGAATATGTTAGGCATATACAAATGGTATATACACACTCATAAGTGGATGTAACCATATAATATATAATAAACAAACTAAAATCTAAACTTCCTAAAGAAGCTAAACAACAAGGAAGACCCTAGGGAAGATGCTTAATCCTCATTAAGAAGAACAAATGTAAAGCAAGAGACATGGAACCGGACAGGATCTTACCACAGAGGGCTTTTGAAAGACTCCACTGATTGAGGTATTGAAGCAGAGGTTGAGACTCATAGCCAAACTTTGGACAGAATGCAGGGAATCTCATGAAAGAAGGGGGAAATAGAAAGATCTGGAGGAGATGGCACAATTGTTAAGAGCACTCACTGCTCTTCCAGAGGATACAGGTTAAATTCTCAGCAACTACACGGGAGCACACAACTGTAACTCCAAGATCTGACAACCTGACACAAACAAACATTAAGGCAAAACACAAATGCACATAAAAATATTTTTAAAAGACCTGGAGGGATAGCAGCTCCACAAGGAGACCAACAGAGCTAAAAAATACTGAGCCCTGGCGTCCCTGAAGAGAATGATAATCCAACCAAGAACAATGCATGGAAAGGACCTATAAGCCCAGCTCAGATGTAGCCCATAGACTCATTCTCCAAATGGGTTCCCTGATAAGGGGAGCAGGGGCTTTTTCTCTGCCATGAACTCAGTAACAGGCTCTCTGATCACCTCCCTCTGGGAGATGCAGCCTTGCCAGGCCACAGAGGAAGACAATACAAGCAGTCCTGGTGAGACCTGGTAGGCTAGGGTCAAATAGAAGGAAAACCTCCCCTATCAGTGGACTAAGGCAGGTGCATAAGGGGAGAAAGGAGGAAGGGTAGAGCTGGGAGTAGATGAAGGAGGAGGACACAGCACTTATCAACCTAAAACCATCTTTTTAGACGGTATGTGTCCGTTATCCACTTATAAGTGAGTATATAGCATGTGTTTCTAGGTTACCTCACTCAGAATGATCTTTTTTAGTTCCATAGAGTTGCCTGAAAAGTTTATGATTTCCTTGTTTTTAATTTCTGAGTAGTATTTTATTGTGTGAATGTACTGTAATTTCTGTATCCATTTCTAGTTGAGGGACAACTAGAAAGACCATAGGGAAGATGCTTAATCTTCATTCAGAAGGGCAAACTAGATAGATATCGGAAGCAAGAGAAGACAGAAAACAAGACAAGAACCTACCACAGAGAGCCTCTGAAAGACTCAAGCAGGGTATCTAAGCAGTTGATGAGAGTCATGGAGAAACTTTGGGCAAAGTGCAGGGAATGTTATGGAAGAAGGGGGAGATAAAAGGACCTGGATGGAACAGGAACTCCACAAGGAGACTAACAGAACAAAAAATCTGGGCCCATAGTGGCCCTGAGAGCCCAATGCACCAAGAAGGATCATGCAAGGAGGAGACCAAGATCCTGTCTTCAGATGTAACCCATAGGCTGGGGGCTACAGCTGGGAAACAAAGTGAATAAATTTTAATAAACAATAAAAATAATAAATTATGACTTGTAATAAATAAAATAAAATTTTTAAGCATTAATATATTAATATAAAATACTTGGGACTAATAGTTGCTTTTTATTCTGGAAGTAGATTCAACAATCTATGCATTCTGTCCTATCATCTCTGTATCCTCCTTTCTTTTTCTTTCAATCTCTTCTCCCCTCTTTTCCTCTAACAGCAGATAGAAAAAAATGCACCAGGATGACATCACATTACTGAAAATCTATGCACCAAACACAAGTGCTCCTGCAATTGACTTCTCTTAATATATAGAAATGTCTTAAAATAAGTCACAGCCACTTAGAGAATCTTCCCATTTTTTTATTTAATGCTCTCATCTACGCAGTTACATGAGTCATACTTGCTATTACAGATGTGATTCATCTTAAGTGTGATTGCAAATTGTGAGAATAAGAAAATTATAGGCAATTTATATTTGTTGTATCATTGTTTCTATCACAGTAGGAAAAGATGATGATAATCTGTAACCCTGGTAACATAGCATGATTACGGGCTGCCTCACAAAGTTCACTTCTTCAGGTCCAAGAGAGACAAAAGGCAAGGGCAACACAAACAACTTTAAAGCATCCCAATGACAAAGAAGGCCTGGGTCACTGTAGAAAACAAATTATTGTCATTAATACTTCTAAATGTCTGTATATAACTCCCTTTTGCTGAGATTTTTAAAAAGAAAACCAGGAAAAAAAATCAACATCTTTGTCATTACTAAACTATTTCCTTAAAATTTAGTTTGAACATGTAAGGAAGAGTAGATAGTCTTGATTAAAAAGGAAAGGGGTAAATAAAAATGGGTTCAGAGAGAAAATGATGGAATGAAAGGTAGAGAGAAGAAAAAAGGCACAAAAAGAAAAGGATGAAGGGTCAAGGAGAAAGGAAAGAGAAACAAGGCAAAAGACCAAGACATGTAATTCCCACATGTTTTAAATTACTTTTTAAAATATTTGATTTAAAGAAACAAAAGTATTAGTTTAATATTTTTCTATAGATTATATAGATATAAAGAATTTTTTTTTGATTCTCCGGCATTTCAGTGCCCAAAAGTTCCACTTTCTTACATTAAGAAAATGTATTTAAATAACTTTAATGTGTTTTGAGTGCACTTTCCAAAGTAGCCAATTGTATGACATTGTGCAAATGTGTACAGACAAACTGTAAATGTTGGCTTTATTTCCTCAGAAGTGAGGATAAGCTGAGATCCATATCCAAAGTTTTACAAATACATGACTAGTGCTAAGCCCTAACATTTCTAACTATCCCTAGGCTTAGACCTGGAAGCATCTAGGCTCCATGTAAAACTTCTGCAAACCTGGGCCTTGAAGGCTTCAGCTTTCAGCCTCCATCTGCTAATTTAGGTCTAGAATATTTTAACCCTCTAAGGTTTATTGCTAAATAAGATCACACTTTTTGGTTCTTTCTGAACTTTGGCTAGCTGGTTCAACTCAGATGTTCCGGCTCAAAATCTTCACCAAACTGACTGAGTCAAAGTGGTTTCTGCCCACCTCTTACGGAATTGCTCTGTTTTGAAAATCTGCCTCTGAACTCTGCAAACTGAACGACATGAACTGAAGTGCACTGAACTGTGCTGTACCCCTGAACTCTACTGTACAGCCATTACCAAATCTCTTTCTCTCTCTCTCTCTCTCTCTCTCTCTCTCTCTCTCTCTCTCTCTCTCTCTCTGCACTGCTTTTAAGCAGCTTCTCATGAGAGTTGGGAGTATCATAACTCTGACATCTGTCAAATCTTTCTTTGATTCCTCACTTTGACTGTCCCTCAGTTATATGCCATTCTTTGGAGCTAAAGGTGTGTACTAAATTCTAGCCAGAAATATTAAAGGTGTGTACTAAGGACATTTCTGTATTCCAGCTGCATCAGATAGATCTATTTTTTTTTTAGATGTGAATCCTTGCTAGAGCAACTATATTGCAGGATAAAAATTCCACTACACAACCACTTTGAAAAGAAGTATATAGGCAAATATATATGTATACGTTATATCTGTACATGTATATGTATGTATCCCATATACATATATTTGCATGAATACATATGTACCTTATGTCAGTATATGTTACATACATATGTTGCATATACACAAAAACAGGTATATGTTACATATACATATGCATCTATACACACACAGATACAAATTTGCCTGTATATATTTTTTGGGGGAAACATAATTGAGTAGCTAAAATATCAGAAATAGCAAATAAACTACTTCACGTAGGTTTGAATAGAATCATTCCCCTATGTAAACGATAATCTCTGAAGTTAGCCAGATCTTTATCCTGTTACTAGCATTATATCCTGGACAGCTATATGTCCTAAATATTTAGTAATTCTCCAGGTTTTAAAATCATGTCCACATGTTTTTCTCTTGAATTTTTGTCCTTCCTTGCTTTGCCTTTTGCACACAGTCTTTTTTTGACCATTGTTATCTATGTTACACATTTTTGAATTCTAAATTACTATTAGGTACTATTGTACCTAATATGTAAGACGCTGTGATATTTACTGCCAATCAATAGTCAACCTTTATCTTTTATTATTTATTTTCTTCATTTTTGGTTCATTTTAGGCTTTCTTTGATAATCTTTTCCCATACCTCTAGATAACTTGTTTTAAATATTTAAATCTTGTCTTGACTCAGGAGTTGGAATCATGCTTTCCTTGTCCTGTGTAGGTAAGATCAACAGATATGTGTTTTCACTCTGTGCTGTCTCAGACAGATGCAAATCTCTGCATGCTTCTCTCTGTTCTACGGCTTTATCTCCCTGTGCATCCCTCCCATTAGGCCAAAGGAAATTCCTTATCTAGACCTTTTTCCTTTCATCCTTAGCTGGTTTCCTTTTCATCATTCTATATTTGATAAGCAAAGTATTATTTAATAAAATATTAAATATTTAATAGTCTAATAATAGTGGGGCAAGTAACTTAATATGATTACTACAACCACTCTTTTAATGTGTATTTTAGAATAAGAATTATTACATTTTGAAAAGAACTTTTCTGGTATTTTAAGAGCAGTACTTAATAAGACTACCTAGAAAAGCCTGTTACCAAAAACATAAGAAGTTTAATAAAAGAGAAAAAAAATTTAAAAGTCAAAATTTATGCAAAAATAACAGTTAAGCTATATTTTGCCTTAATATGAGGAATAAAAATGGATTCTCTAATACATTATCCTTAAAAAGCATTTATTTTGTTCATTTCAATTATGTAAAAATGTATAATTTCTAGCAAATGTCACATGTAATCTATTAATAATTGAAACTTAAAATCAAAATAATGCATTCTGATTGAATGAAAACTTCATTTTACACAATGTGCCTGCCTAGTAACATTCCAACTTTCTCTTTCTGTTTCCATTCTGATAGTGTTCTCTGCTCTCTAGTCATTAGTACAAAATCTCAATATAATTCTAAAATAATTAGCTATTAATATAGCCCAAATGTATGACAATTTTATACAAACAGATAATTGCTCAGTGGACAGCTCTTGAGCACATTTGCCAAGAGGAAATGCTATCAGTCCATTATCTTTCATTCAATCCCAGCTCCAGATCTGAAGCTTGTTGACGACAGTATGATGATAGTTCTAATAGGTGTCAGTATATTTTCAGTTCAACTTAATTCAATAAGTATTCTTTATCTTACTACATGCCTATCACATTTTCAAGCACCCAGGGAAATACAAGAAGAAAAATTAAGTCCTCCTATGAGAAATACTTCCCATTGTGTCTTATAAATATGAGCTAAAATGAAAGTTGCCAACAGTTGTCAATTGGTAGGCAAGATTAGAAGAATATTCATGGTTTTACAGGAGAACAAGTGGAGGGCACACAACCGACATAATATGCACGTGGACAATATCCTGAGAATAAATACTAAAGCAACATTTCTGAATGATCTACTTATTTGTTCCCCTCAGAACAGTCTCCAGTAACTGGCCTGTGGCTTTGATATGATGACAACATGGTAAACCTACACAGTACAGGATGAGAAATATTTATTTAATGATTTTTTACATGGAATTTGATGTTTTTTCTTTGCTTTTTCATCTTTGAAAGTATTAAAAGTAAAATTTTTCTTTGACTTCACCATAAATAGGAGAAATTATGTTATCAGAGACAATACGTGAGTTGTTTCTATGGCAGAAAAGCATGAATGCTGGGCAGGTGAACAGTTATGTGTATTTAAGTATTTGTGCTGCTATTGAAATACTCCCACCTATAAAAGTTCTAGGTAATTGGCTATGGAAATTTAAGAGAAATATTAAGATATGGTTACACTGCTCTGTATCATTGTGATAAAAAGATTAAGCAATATCTTCCAGTAAAACCCCACTATATTTTTAAAGCCTTTCTATCTTGTTGAATCTTACAATTAATTAAAAGAATTCATCAGTAAATACATTTATTTTTTTGTACACAGTTTTTTTGTTGTTATTATTCCATTGAAAACAAGAGGAAATTAAATACTATTTAGTTTATAAACATGAAGTTTGTCATCATTTCAAGAACAATGTGTCCTGTGCTTGCAACAGTTTATTATGTTAGTAATCACTTTGATCACTTCAAAGATAAGTAAAAACATTGAATTATTTTTAATTCTTAATATTATATTAAGCTACAAGTTTATTTGCCTTTTGTAATTTTGACCATTTCTTCATTTATAATAAATAAGTGTATAAATTAAAAATAATCATTGGCAATGCTAACAACTTTATTTGCATTTATTATTAATAATAATAATATTAATTACAATTTATTCACTTTGTGTCCCTGCTATTTCTCCCTCCCTCATCTCTCCTTGCTCTTTCTCCTAGTCCACTGATAGGGAGGTCCTCCACACCTACTGTCTGACCTTAGCCTATGAGATGATAGGCAAAGCTAACTTTCATGATCCATATTTGAATTTTCTTTTCAAGGAAAAAAAAACACAGATTATCATTGTTTACATGAATCACTAATGGTAATTAGTCACAATTATAAGACCCAAATGTTTGATAATGAGGATGTTAGATTACTCACAATCCAGTATCCCTTTCTTGTGCCATCCAATCAACCTTTCAGTTTCATGATAGATATCAAAATGGACAGAAGTAAACAAACTGCAGCAGCACTTTAACACTGCCTCTCATTTGCCTTCTCCCAGTGAGTAAAACAAGGGTGTTCTGTAAAATAAGCTCAACATATGCTCTGTGCTTCACTCTGAAAAAGAGGGTCAGGTAAACACTGAGGAATATCATCACTGCAGCCATATGTCATGCATTAACATTGGTGCAATTTCATAATTGTTACACAACTATCCCCTCAAAATTGGTTTCATTCATTTTCAAATTATATTTAGCTAGGGTTTTTAGAAGCAAAGGAAAAGGAGGGTGAACAAAATGAGAGAGTAAAATAAATTCTAATAATCTAAGCACAGAATAAAATTATAAGTCAAATTAAATTTTGAACATGTGCCTGAATAGATGAATTTTTAACATAACATTAAAGTGTCCTTTGACTCTCAGTTTTCCATTGATGTCTACACAGCAGAATTATTAAAGAGTCACTCAGAGATCTACTATGAGTTTCCAGGCATGCACGAAATGGGTGTTCAATAAGTACTAATTATTGCTGCTGCTTCAGTACTGAGAGGCAACACTGAAAGATTGCATAATCAATGAAAGACAAATATAAATTATATTAGTAGATTTTTATTACCTCTGAACAAGAATAGCAAGGAGTAGTCAGAGTGGACATCAAGCAACCCAGTGTTGTTAAAGTAAAAGTTCTAAGACAGAATAAACACATTGCCCGAATTTCACCACCCTTTCTGGACCAGCTGAGCCTCATCAATTCGAGAGCATCACCAGGATAAACAGCAGCATTCAATCCTTCATTTTACCTTTATTATAATTCACAAGATGGTTTCAATTAATAGGAAGTAGAAAAATAGACTGGGAAGCAAAGTGAACAAATTGTAATTAATATAAAAATTAATTAAGAAAAAGAAAAGTGAAAAGGGCAGAAGGAATCAAACAATGAAGGAAAGAAGAAATAGAGGAAAAAGGAAGGAAGGAAGCAAGGATGACTTTGAAATATCATCGTCATTAGGAATGGCTGAATTTTTCTCTAGAACCGTCAGGGAAGTTTCTAAACATACTCACTGCAGCTGTGTATGTTATAGAGCTCTTGTCAAATCTACCAGTAATTTATGACTTAGGTCATCAGTGAATTCCAACTTTATCTGAATAGTGTGATCAACCACCACCTTCTGAAATTCTCAGTTAAGTAGTATCCCATAGGCAGAGGTGGGTATCACATGAGAATTATTTTTTCAGTTCCTCTTCTTCAAGATGGTAATTGTAATGTTTTAAATGATTGCTTTCTTCATGAAATTATTTACATTAATAGCAGTCAGACAAGCAAAGTTCTATAGTGCTCTCCCATTGCAGGTGCAGGTACTAGAATTTAGCAAAAACATCAGGAGATGTTAATCATTTAACACTGTCTTATTCATAAGCATTATGTTGTATTACATATGTCATCTGAACCTTTGGTAGTGCTCTGAAGTGCAAAAATCCTATTTCTACCTATTTATTGTGAAAATCAAGACCTTGAGAGTTAACTCAATAAAAGTTACAGTTAGCAGGGATGGCCTGCTTCTTTTTTTTTTTTTTTTTCGTCCAGAATGTGTTCTAAGGTCTACTAATATAAATATTTCCTTGGAATGGAATCTAGCAGAGACTGTGACCACAGGGAGTTGAAGGATATTGTCCCCAAAAGAGACATAGCAAGAGAGAAGTAGGTCATCTGTGGCCAGGGTTCAACTCTTAATCAACAACTTACATTTAATGTGGTGTGTTAACATCAAAGGCCCATGAGACAAAAATTTAAAATCATGAATCCTAAGCATAAAGTCAAAATTTGAGAGTGGCCATGAGAAATGTTAGTATAAAGACAGAAGCAAAATATAAATCCGTGTAGACCTTTCTATTTAGAATGAGAGTTTATAATGTATAAACCATAACTCATAAACATAGAAATTTAAATACAAATCACGGTTATTAATTGCCATCCTGTAACTTTGCTTTTGGGCACTTTGTGGGTTCTTTTTCCTACCCTTCTATATCACCCCTATCCCTCAGAACCCCCCAAAAAACTAGGAAGGAAAGAAAGAAATTTAGAGGAGAAAGGGAGTGTTGATATCATCAGACTACTTTCTGCTGATTAAGGGTGTCATGTTTCTTGGGGCAAGCTTGGTCTTCATCAGGACACCTCCAACCAGCAGTCCAGTGAACAGAAGCTACAGCATTCAGCAACAGCATCCAACTGCCAAACAGCCGATAACAGCAACCCTGCCTTTTGGGGCCCTAGCATTTATATATCCTCTTAAAAGTTCCCAGAATTCCAAATATCAAAATTTTGCAGGAACTATATGCAGCTGTCATAACCATACCCCTGCTAGAGCATAAGGCAAATCATAGTCAGCTGCTGTGGACAGTCTGAAGCAGTCCCATATCCCACACTTAGGCTTAAAACAAGAACACCCTCAGAACATTTCTATGTGTTTAAAGAAACAAAAAATTCTCACCACACCATCCCCCAGAGGAAAAATATGTGCACACTATGTAACTATTGTTACTACAGTAGGATAAATAAAAAAAACTGAGCTACTAAGAAAATTATGGCCATGAAAATAAAGTCCCTGAAGTCGGTACTTTTAAATGCTAAGAATGTAGAATTTCATATATATATAATTTTTATATTAATTGCAGATTATTTACTTTGTATCCCAGCCTTAGCCCCCTCCCTCATTCCCTCCCAGTCTCACCCTCCCACCCTCATCTCCTCCCTGCCCCTCTCTAAGGCCACTGAAAAGAGAGGTCCTCCTCCCCTTCCATAAACCCTAGTTTATCAGGTCTCATCGGGACTGGCTGGAGAAGTAGGAGAAAACAAGAAACAGGACAGGAGCCTAGCACAGAAGGCCTCTGAAAGACTCTATCTAGCAGTGTATCAAAGCAGATGCTGAGACTCATAAGCAAACCTTGGGCAGAGTGCAGGGAATCATATGAAAGCAGGGAGAGTTAGTGAGACCTGGAGAGGTCAGGAGTGCCACAAGGACCAAATATATCTGGGCACAGGGGTCTTTTCTGAAACTGATTCTCCAACCAAGGACCATGCATGGATATAACCTAGAACCCCTGCTTAGACTTAGCCCTTGGCAGTTCAGTATCCAAGTGGGTTGCCCTAGTAAGGGTAACAGGGACTGACATGAACTCAGTGGCTGGCTCTTGAACTTCCCCCCTAACCCCCCGAGGGAGGAGCAGCTTTGCTAGGCCACAGAATTTTTTTTTAACCAGTTTTCTGGGAGCATTGTGGAGAGAAGAAAGAATAATTCTAGCATTCTTGCACATAAAAGTGGAAAAACCACAGAAACTTTCAATTCATTCTATATTATTTCCTCTCAATACACAACATGACTTGCTTTGTTTGTTACAATATTTTTTGGTTTTGAATTATAAATGTTCTAGATTTAAAAGCAAAGATTCCAATCTTTGCAAAAAAATAAACAAAAGAGTTTTAATCCACATCCATGCACATCTAGATATGAATTACGGTTCCAAAAACAAAGGAAGCATTTATTTGGTGTTTTTTGTTTGTTTTTAATCAGGTTGCATAAGAGACTAAGATTTTACATTCATACTTACTAACACATTTTGCTTCATTTAAAATGTTTTCAAATGTTTTAAGCAACATAATCTAAAAACCCGGGAGACAGTAGTAGAAGAAATAAATGACCCACACGACCAGCTACCAGGTTGGTAATCAAATCTGTAATATCATGTCTTGAAAAGGAGTCATGGCACTGCATACTAAATATCCAACATCATTTTTCCTTCTCCCAAAGAGAATATGCCTTTCCCTTGCAAAACATTTAAATTGTAGTTTGTATCCAGTGCTCTCAGACTCTCAAATTGTTTAAGACTTTAAAATTTAATCAAGGGATTTCTTAATGGAAGCTAGGAATGGTAACATCAGAAATACATTTGACAAAAGGGTAACAAATTTCTACTTAATTATTTACAATGTCCATATATGGCTACACACAGACAGAAAAGCAGTCAGACCCTGGTGCATCAAACTCAGCCATCTGAAAGAACAAGGGCATCAATTCGTCCTCACACCATGCAAACAGTTTTCAAGATTGCATCTTGTTGAATCTGATGAAATTACAAGACCAGAACCCGAAGCTTTGTGCTGGTAATTTATGGCCACAGGTCACTATGAATTGAATGTTTTCAGGAAGCAGACAGCTTGCTTGTCATTTACCGGCGTCTCATTTTTGTCACCTAAAACATGTTTTTCTTCATTGCTAAAAGCCCCTATTGTGTTTATTCTCTCTCTTTATGCTTGTTTATATAACTTTGTAGAATTAAGCAATACATTTTGCATTGAACTAAGTAGTATAAAACATTAATATGAACTTAATGATTAAAAATTTTAACCACTAAATTTAGATCAGGTTCTCCCTCACACCACCACACATGTGTGTGTGTGTGTGTGTGTGTGAGAGAGAGAGAGAGAGAGAGAGAGAGAGAGATCCAAAGTATACTTATAGTGTAATCAAATATCTTAGTTGTTTTTTTAATAGAAAAATTATGTTGGATATTCTGTTTATTTCTATCACAAATAATTGCATAACCCTGTTATCCATAAAAAGACAATCGTTTTCAGAAAAAATACATGAAATCATATGAAATCATTGAAACTATCACTATATACTTCTTAGGTTTGATTTTTGACTTTTAAGTCATAATGCAAAATGGATTTTAAAATCCTTTCTATGGAAAGTCTGGATGTTTCTTTAATATTATGATGAATACATTTATACTGTTATGAAATTTTGTTTATTTCCTGGAGAAATATTATCAGCTTACTTTTAAAGCTAAAAAGAAAAAAAAAAAGAATGGATACCTCCTACTTATATGTATTTATTAGTTACAGGCATTATTTAGATAAGTTAAGCTCTCCAAACATACAAGGCTTGAGGAATTTAAATAAAACCAGATGTATATTATCACTGGAATGTTTTAGAATAGCCTAGTTTTTTTTAAGCATATAGGATTAATGAAGCTGGAGGAAACAAAATCAGTTGAGATATGCAACTTACTGATATATAATTTAAGCTCACGCAGTTAGTTCTTTATTAAAAATAGAAGTAGAGATTTTTTTTTCCTTTTTCCTTTTTCTTTTCTCAAAAATAATTACTACCAGAGCTAGCACAATAGCTCAGAGTGGCAAGGTCTTTTTACACAAGCTTAAGATGACTTCAATCCCTACGACCCATAGGGTGAAAAGCGAGCGCTGACTCTTAAAAGCTGTCCTCTGCCACATGTGGATCTTCATGTCTACACATGCTCGTACACGGGTCTCTATGCATCCATCCGTCTGTCTGTTGTCTCTGTCTATCTCTCTGTTTATCTGTCTCTCTCTCCCTCTGTCTCTCCCTCTGTCTCTCTCTCTCACACACACAGAGTTTACCCCCACATACAAGTAAATGCTTGAAACATTATTCTACAAGGTGTAAAAGCTTTGAATTTTAAAGTAGGTCATGTGAATCATGTTTTTCTATTAAGACTCTTTACTATATCCTGAGGAAGCAAGTACAGAGTTGCGGAGACACTTGTCTAACCCCCTCCCTGCTTTAGTTTGTAATACATGAGTTGGATGACTGAAAACTGTTAATTTCTGTTGTCAAAGAGGACTGCCATGTTCACAGCAGGAGGGCCTAGAACTCACATAGCAAGGGCTGGCTTGAATTTGCCATGCTTCTGCCTTAACCTCTGAACCGCTGTCATCCCAGACTTGTGCTACGAATTCTGAGTCTATCACCTATATGTGAAGAATGTGGAGACTAACAATGTAGGCTCTTCATTTTTCTAGATGAGGGTAGCAATATTTAGGCCCCAGCCATCCAGCTCTTCTCAACCAGTGACATGCCCTTCAACACTAATCTCAATGCACTGTAGTGATTTGAAAAAGAAATGCTCACAAGGTTTCTCCTACCTTGGCCATATCACTATAAGAGTAAATCTTTTTTTTTTTTTTAATTTTCTATTTTTAATTTTTTTATTTAAAATTATTATTATTATTTACTATTTATTCACATTTTATCGCATTTGTAGCCCCATCCTTTGATTCCTCACAGTCTCACCCTCTCTCCCTCTTCCTCCCCTTTCCCTCTCCCCTAGTCCACAGATAGGGGAAGTCCTTCTCCTTTACTGTCTGAACCTAGCTTATCAGGTCCCGTCAGGACTGTCATCATCCTCTTCCTCTGTGGGGTGGCTGGTTCACCCCACCAGGGAGAAGTGATAAAGAATCAGGCAACCGAGTAAATGTCTGAGACTGTCTCTTCTCCTCTTATTAGGGCACCTGGAGATTGAGCTGTCTATGGGCTACATCTGAGCAGGGGACTATGTCCCCTCTATGTATGGTCTTTGGTTATGAACACTCTGAGTGTCCTTAAACCTAGTTAAATATATCAACCTCATTCAGCATTTCCATGTGGACAATATTTAAAATTTTTTCTCCTAGTTATTTTGAAAGAGACATGCAGTGCATTAATGTACCCATCTATCTGTTATTAAAATTTCACACTTGAAAGTTATTTTAATAATATTGTTTCTCATGCTCACAGACCATCATAGAAGCCATTGCTGAATCAATTTGCCATTTTGAATTTATCAAATAATTTATTTAATATTGGAAGGAATTTTTTTGTTTTTTTAAATATATCTCTCTGTTATATTAGTTTTAAACTAGAAATAAAAATGATTGGAGACTGTAGTTTCATAAGCCATTTACTGATGAACACTTACTTTTCTTCCTTGTCTGTTTATAAAACATTTGGCTTTGATCAAATTAAGCTTTCAAGTAAATTTTCTATAGTGTTGATACTATTGTATAATACATCTGTTTTATAGACTAATGAATTATTAATCACTGAATTTTAAAATGAGACTCTTGCAAAACCCCATTAATATTGCATGAAACTTTGCTGAATTCTATGGTGTCTATTACATGTATTCATTTCTGTGGGATCCACTGAAAGTTTTTTTCTAATGAAAACTTTTCCTAATGTTATGTGGTATGTTAATATTATATGAGATGAATTTAGAAAATTTGGGACGCAATTTTCCATTATTGGCACATTTTAAAATTTTGGAATTCAGTAAGCCATTACCGAAGTTTTTCATAACTGCAATGAATATAAACTATGCTTGCAAAATTGATATTTTCAATATCATCATGAATAATATAAAACATGTAGAATCTTCATTCTGATTTACACTCTTAATTCCACATCTTGGAATGAGGAACTGGGTTGGTTTCTATTAGAGAAATCATTTCTTTATAATTATTTTACACTTAGAATTTGTGTCAATACCCTAAATTTTAAGTCAGAAATACATATTAGGTGCCATTACAGGGTAGCACTACATTAGTCTTCAAAATAAATTTTAAGAAAGTATCAGTAAATATATCATTATTATTTGATAGCAGATTTATATCATTTTTAGCTTATCAAGACGATGTGTATAGGTTATTAACAGCTCATTTTACAAGAAAGTTCAATTTACTCTGATATCTTCCTCTTACTATTATAAAAACAAGGAATACAACTTAAATACACAAATAAATAATTGAAAGTCATTTCATTCGTATTTAATATTTTTCCCAGTGCGTTGGACAGTATTTTTGTCCAAAGTTTACAAATTTATAAATAATTGTACATTTCACATTTGCGAGAGGACATGTAACAATGCATACCTATATACAAACTTACATGTATTTTTGTAGGAGGTTATAAACATACTTAGACACACTATTGACACGTGAGAAACACTGATGATAACTAGACAGTAAATGATATAAAACTTGACTCATGACTCTCATGGCTAGAATCTGTAGTTCCTAATATCAATCATTGCAAAGCAGCAGCAAGAAAATATTTTTCAAACTGGTGGTTGGTGCCTTCTCTGAACACTGTGTTTGGACCGTCTGCCTTCATCCAAATCGCTGCTGAGTAGTGCTCGTGTTTTACGTCTTCAAAACACTTCTGACTCCACCAAGATTATAAATCTCTCCTTTTATTTTTTTTTTCTTCACAATGTTATTTTTTGAGCTTTAATTACCTATCGGCAAACTTCAAAACTAGTAACTATTAAATTATGTATGTTTTTTTGTTTAGATTCTGTGCCTCTCAAGGGCAAGGTTCTATTCGTCTTTATTGTACCAAATTAAGGCAACCTTATAACACTGAAGACTTTCTACTGGCAATTACTAGCAAACAGAATGGAGTAAAATATCTACAGCAGAAAATAATCAATAGGAGACTAATCAAAGTTACATGCTGTCTGTATGTATTCAATTTCATCTATGCAGATGAATACATATAGCCATCTTCTCATACATAAATGAAAGCTATACACATATTTTTGTTGAAGTGCTTGCTGAAAAGGCAAATTCTTGTACCTGATAAACATCAAAAAATAAACCAAAACATTTTATTCTTGGAATATTGCATTCTGTGGGCACTTGTTAACTTATATAGTGGCATGAGAATTGTTCATAGTGAAATAGTTTAAGGAAAACAAGACTTTTTTTCTCCTGATTTTAAAATTGCTTTCGGAACAGATTGTGTGAGAATGATTGACACATTCAGTTATTCTCTTCATAGGTCAGATTTTCATAACATTTTCACCATCAAAAAGGTTTACATAATATGATACTTCTAAATTCTATCCCTAATTAATGATTTTATTGGAAGATAAGTAATGGTTTATATAGCTTAGCTATTTTTATGTTATATGCATAATATGTAAATAAGTTACAATTATCAAAGGATAATTATGAAGTTAAAATCTCTCTGAAAAAATGAATTTAGCAGTATGAAAAATAAAGTATAAACTTTTAGCATATATTTGCTAAAATATTAAATCTGATCTATATTGCTTTATGTTGACAGAGTCATATTCTTCATAATGGCATTTCAAATGGGTGAATGATCATTTACATGATAGTCATCTCAAATGATGGTGTTGCATAGTGACACAGCCATCTTACTTTTTGTAATCATGGAATAATTTTGGCACAACAAGTCTTCTAATCATGAATTTCTGCAACTATGTCCCACCTTCATGCTATGAAGACCAATATTACACAGTTAATGAGATAAGAATGGGTGTTTTTCTTTATCTATTTAGTCTTCACCTCTCAGGGAAAACTATTACATGTAGCTTGGTCTGCATTTTTTTGTTTTCTTTTTTCTTTTTTTTTTATGGAGGAATGCACACATAAAAACTTAAACTCATGTACAATTTTTTTTTTGTTTTGTTTTCAGCACCATATGGTCTCTTACTAAATCTTTTGTCATGCAGATTGTATAGACAGTCACTATTGATTGGACTTATCTAGCTCATTTTCAGAAGGGAAATGAGGTTTCTGATTAACTTGACTCATTCTTAAATATATAGATTAAATGTCCCTTAATGTGTCTGCTCACATCTGGTATTCCAGATGTTTGCTGTAACAATCATGAAAATTAACACAGCACTTCCAGAGACATGAAAAGCACTTAGGAAAGAAAGAGGCAGAATTGTATCCTTTTTCTGCATGCTACTCAGAGAATTAGGTATACAGCTCAAATTCAATTCAACAAAAACCTAAACACTCTTAATCCAGCCTTAAGTAAATAGCACAAAATGTATTTCTTAATTGGAATATCTCTTGAGAAGGGAAGTCTTTTAAAAAGTTTATTATAGAAGGTTAAAGTAGCATCTGGAAATACTGTAGCAGCATTCTAAGTCTCTCCCCTCCCTCTTTATTTGTGACTGGATTTGGACCGAAAAAAAAAATCATGATCAGAATCTAGACAGAAATATGGAAGAAGACTCTGAAGAGGATGAGAATTCCCACTTATTAAGGAGAAAGTGTACTGATCACTAGTTGTTACTGCAGGGCTGACTTGTGTCATATAGTAAGTTGAACACTGGCATAATAAAACATCACTGATATTTCTGTGTGGGTGGCACATAGCTGCTTTTTTTAAAAATTTATATGTAACCAAAAGACGCAGAGTGCTACTTTGTTTTTAAAAGAAAGAAATTAGTGTACTGACATGAATGTGTTTCCATTTCTTATATGTTAAATTCTGAAATTCCCAATATAAATGATGGATTTTTGTTATGGTTCTAAGTTAGTTGAATTCAATGAAAACTATTAAGAAATTTTATAGAATTTTTATTCAATAATAGTTCATGTTTGACAATTTCAAAATAACTATTTTAATTTCGTAGATCTTGTAATAGAAATGATGAACAGTAATAATGGAATAACATTAAAATATCTATGTGATTTAAGAGTAAATAAAAATTATGGTGAAAAATGTACAACCTAGAAAAAAACATTAAATGGCGTATATATTTTGCCTTTTGAACTGGTACACATTTAGTGCCTCTAAATCTATAGTATTTAAGTAAATTATTGTGTAAGGCCAGTATCACACTATGCTCTATAATCTTGTACACAATTCTGGATCTCTATGTTGAAAAGAAAACAATGGTAAATATTTATTGAAGAGAAGGACCACATGAATTCAATTTAACATCTACCACTCTGTTGATAATTTACCAAGCTGATAACTTACTTGTTGCTATTGTAGAGCATTCAGCATGAATTTTATGGGAAATGTAATTTGTACAAGTAATATCATATTGGCAGTGATAAATGTTTATATGAAGTGTACTGTATTCTGAGGTAATAGTTTTAATATTTTTCTGTATTTTCAATCATAACTTTGATGGCATGTTATAACACTTATAAAAACATGATGTTGCTTCTTATATTTGCTGAAAAATGAATAGTTCAAAAATTTGTTTCTTCCCAGGCGTTTTATGAAATATGCAGAAATCAAACTCAAGAACCTGACTGATTCGTCCTATTTTTAAACCTACTTTGTTGTATTTACCAGATTTTTATACTTTCTTTAGCAGTAGAAATGCATTATAGCACTCCATAATAGAAAACTTTGGGCTAAAAGTCTTTGTTTTACTTTGGTAAATCATAATGTAGAAAATATGATAAATCTAACATATTTTCCAGAAGAATATGGAATTATATTCCAGAAGACAATGATCATAAGAAATTTGAAAAGTTATTATTTGAACCTAAAAAAGAGAAAATATTTTATTCTTTTTATTACCACTACATGTAAAACAAATCATATCTTGGTTTTCTTTATATTATATCACAAAGGGGAATCTTAATCCAGCAACATGGCTGCTCTGGGAAGGATTCCCATCCACAGACCTAGATCTATGTGATCTAGCTGAAATGAAGACATGCCACGTACTTTCAATCCTCCTGACTGGAATATAGACATGCCCTTAATACACACTTATAATCCCAAAAATGTAAGTACTTTGGGCCATGTGTGAAAGTTACATCTGATTGAGGGACAAACAAAGTAAATTGGCTTTGAAAAAATAATGTATAGAAAATGCCATTAGTCTATCAGGTATCATCAGGACTGGTTACATTATCTTCCTCTGTGGCCTGGCAAG
The DNA here is from genome assembly GCF_030254825.1 of Meriones unguiculatus. NCBI lineage: Eukaryota > Metazoa > Chordata > Mammalia > Rodentia > Muridae > Meriones > Meriones unguiculatus. The sequence continues at coordinate 90,394,906 of NC_083357.1, read as the reverse complement.
GCTACACCCAGCAGGGGGAGGTGATCAGAGGGCCTCCCACTGAGTTCATGCCAGAGAAAGGCCCTGCTCCCTTATTACAGACTCCACTTGGAGACTGATTTATATCTATGGGCTGTATCTGAACAGCAATTTTAGTTTTAGGTTTTCTCTATGAATGTTCCTTGTTTGGGCTATCATACTTTTCATGGCACGCAGGGTTCATTATTATTATTATTATTATTATTATTATTATTACTATTATTATTATATTTTCTCTCTTGATCTTCTTTTGGAGATCCTGGCCCCTCCAGGTATTTCTACCTCCCCCTTATTCCAAAATATTTCTGTACTTTGCCCAAAGTTTGGCCATGGCTCTGAGCATCTGCTTAGATACCCTGCTTGGTAGAGTCTTTCAGAGGCTCTCTGTGGTAGGCTCCTGTCTTGTACCCTGTCTTCTCCTGCTTCCAATGTCTATCACCTTTGTCCTTTTGAATGAAGATTAAGCATTTTACCTAGGGTGAAATAGAAGGGGAGGAGGACCTCCCCTATCAGTGGACTAGGGGAGGGGCATAGGAGGAGAAGAGGGAGGGTAGGATTGGGAGAAACTCAGGAGAGTGGGATTGAGAGGAGATGAGGGAAGAGGCCACAGCCAGATACAAACAAATTAAATAAGTTGTAATAAATAATAATAATAATATTTTTTTAAAAAAGAGGTCAATTACTGGGCTCAAGGTTTTAGGAATGATACAGAAGATACATTAGGAAATGACAAGATCCCCATCAATCACAGCCTAAAGGTTTTAAAATGGAAGCTATTTTCAAAGACTTTTGTTTGAACAGAATCTTAGTGAATCCTTAGGCATTCATGCAGAACCTTCACCCTCAAGGTCATACAGTGCTACCTTGCACAACTCAAGCTACTCATGGCAGCTGTAGACCACAGTATTCTGGTTTTGTTAACTCATAGAATGCAAGAACTATTAGATGAGGGAGGACTTCAACAAACATTTCTAAAACATTGTGTAGTTGAGTTGGAGTCTCTGCATAGAGTTCTTGATGGAGCACTGTACAGAAGTTGTAAGACTGATGTGAAAGCTGCATTGAAAACTGGAAGAAGAAAGAAATGCCCCTGCCTGTAGCAGTCATTCAGCCCAAGAGAGACAACACCGCACGAGGTCATCAAGGTCATAGCACCAAGGCTGTCTCAGCCCATGGGAGTACATTCAGCCACAACATAAACAGGCAGCCAAACAGAGAAGCATGATTTAAATTTTTGCTGTATGGGTTCATTCTTTCTGGGTTGACTGTGCCTTGTTATTTTCCTAGTATTTCCTTTTGGAACAAGATAGTTTACTTTGTGGCACAGTGTCTTGGAAGTATGTAACTTTATCACTCTTTTTAAAATCTATTTATTATTATAGGTTATTCACTTTGAATCCTAGCTGTAGTCTCCTCCATTATCGCCTCCCAATCATACCCTTCCTCCCTCATTTCATCATACACCCCTCCCCAAGTCCACTGATAAGGGAGGACCTTCTCCCCTTCTCTCTGACCCTAATTTATCAGGTCTCATCAGGGCTGGCTGCATCATCTTACTCTGTGGCTTGGCAAGGCTGCACCACCCTGAGGGAGGTGATCAAAGAGCCAGCCTTAGAGTTCATGTCAGAGACAGTCCCTGTACTCCTTGCTAGGGATCTTGGAAATTGAGCAACTTATGTGCTTCCTCTGAACATTCCTCTGCATGCATGGTCCCTTGGTTGAAGAATCAGTCTCTGAAGGCTCCCTCTGCCCAAGATTTTGGCTTTGTTGGTCTGGTGACGTTCCAGTTCCCTCCAGGTCTTTCTGTCTCTCTATTCTTCTTCAATGTTTCCTGCACTTTGCCCATAACTTGGCTATGAGCCTCAGTATCTCCTTTGATACCCTTGTGGGTAGTTTTTCAGACGTACCCTGTGGAAGGCTCCTCCTGTCCTATGTCTTGTCTTCTCTACTTCCAATGGCTATTTTGTTTGCCCTTCTGAGTGAAGTTTCAGAGTCCTTCCCTAGGGTTCTCCTTGTTGTTTAGCTTCCTTAGGTATATAGATTATAGTTAGATTTATCTGATATTATATGGCCAATATCCACATACAAGTGAGTATATAGCATATGTATCTTTCTGCTTTGAGTTACTCAGGACGATCTTTTCTAGTTCCCACATTTGCCTGTAAATTTTAAGACTTTCTTATATTAATTAATTAATTATTACAGTTTATTTGGTTTGTATCCTGGCAGTAACCCCTTGACCCTCATCTCCTCTCACTAGCATCCAGCCTCTCTCTTCTCTCCCTATGCCTCTCCTCTAGTCCACTGATAGGGGAAGACCTCCTCCAATTCTATCTGACCCTAGCCTACCAGGTCTTATCAGGGCTAGCTGCATTTTCTTCTTCTGTGGCCTGGTAAGGCTGTCCCAACCTTGTCTGAGGGAGGTAATTAAAGAACCAGCCACCTAGTTCATGTCAGAGACAGTCCCTGTTCCCATTACTAGGGAACCCACTTGGAAACTGAGTGGCCTATGGGCTTCATTTGAGCAGGGGTTCTAGGTTTCCTTGTTTTTAATTGCTGAGTAGTATCCCATTGTGTAAATATATCACAGCTTCTGTATCCCTTCTTATTTAAGGAGCACCTATGTTTTTTGTTTGTTTGTTTGTTTGTTTGTTTGTTTGTTTTGAGATTCTGGTTATTATGAATAAAGCATCTACGAACATAGATGAGCAAATGTCCTAGTTGTATGGTTGATCATCTTCATACATATATGCCAAGGAGTGGAATAGCTGGATCTTGGGGAAGCACTATTCCTAACTTTCTGAGAAAGCACTAGATTGATTTCCAAAGTTGTTGTACAAGTTTACATTCCCACCAGCAGTGGAGGAGGGTTCCCTTTTCGTCACATCCTCTCCTGCATAGATGTAGCCCATGGCAGTTCAGTATCCCAGTGGGTTCCCTAGTAATGTTAACAGGGACTGTCTCTGACATGAACTCAGTGACTGGCTCTTTGATCATCTCCCCCTGAGAGGAGGAACAGCCTGACCAGGCCACAGAGGAAGACAATGCAGCTAGCTATGATGACACCTGATAGGCTAGAGTCAGATGGAAGTTGAGGAAAACCTCCCCTAACAGTGGACTGGGGGAACAGAATGGGAGGAGAAGGGGGAGCAAGTAGGATAGGGAGGGGACAAAGGAGGGGGCTGCAGCTAAGATACAAAATGAAAAAAAAATTAATAAAAAATTAGTTAAATAAAATAATTTAAGCTAAAAAAAATAACTGAAAAATTAAGGAGAGATTATAGGGTATTTTTTTGCTGTTAAAGCTTTACAGGTTCTTTTAATCCAGTATAAATTTATAATAGCATCAAATGCGTGCAGTTTTGAAGACTAAGCTCTCATTCTCAGCAGCCATTTGGTCTGCAGAAATGAGGAAGGAATTTGTGTTCAATAACATTCAAAATACATTTTGTACATATATAAACTTTCCAGCCAATAAATAATATTTTTAAAACTGTTGAATTTATATCCTGAGACTTTATATTGAGGTCAGGTTTTTGAGGGAGGTTTTGTAGGTTTTGTAGTTCAGAGTTCAGATTATGTGGTTGGAACACTCATTTCCTGACGCAGAATAGAAGCATAGACTTCGGGGAGGGCACTACTGCTAATCGTTGTGCCGTTCCTGGCTTCATAATGTCCCCTTGATTTTGTGATTCAACTGAGCTATACTCTCTAACCTACCCACATTTTGTGAACACAACATGTGTGTTTTCTAGAAAACAATAAAACAAACAAACAAACAAAAACACCATTTGCTTGTTTGTTGTTTTGAATTGAAAAATTGAATGTATGGTGCGATTAACTAACTAGATGTTTGATATGATTCTTAGAATATCCTCAGCAATATAATGGACAAGCTCTTTAAGGTAAATAGGTGGATCTTACTCTTTTGACTTCTTTTCTTAATCGTTCATTTTTTCCCCTTTGTGGTTTTCTATTGTTTCACTATTTTAATATGTTAATTCTATCTTGTAAATATTTGAGATATCTTCAGTGACTGCTTACTTGAAATATCCTTAAGTGTAGACACTATACCATTCCTCTTACGGCTCAAACCACTACAAGGATTTAGATTATCTTTTGGCAATTATTGTCCCAGAAAGAGTCGGTTAAACATAATACCTCAAAGTAAGAGGGCTGACCTGTTACTGAAGTGTACATTATTGTATTTTTTAAGCAAATACAGCGTTTCATACCCTTCATTTTATGTAACAGAATTGATGGTTCTTTCCCAGGACTGATTTATTCATCCTAGTTTATGAACTGATTCGTTCTGAAACCTTTGACAGAATAGTTTGTATCAAAATAATGCTGTATAAGGAACACATAAACACATTATTGAATGAAGAATGAACTGAAAGATCATAAGTTCTTAAAGATGATGCTCACAGCAAGAGAATTAAATTGCATAAAAATCAAGTCACTACTGTAAAATGCACAGTGCAATAACAGCTTGAGAGAAAAATGTATGATGAACTCAATTTCTCAGCCCTTGCCATGAGTGTAGTTGCATATCCTGCTGTTATGTGAACAATTACTATGCCTTGAGGGAGCTGAATGAGGCTAGTACCTATTGGTAAATGGAATAAAAGCCTGGAATCATTCTCTTATCATGAAGCTCACTTGCCATATGTTTCAAACTAATACATTAAATCAGAATTATGAAGATGATAACACAGTTTGCTACTATTTGCTTACTATGCAAAAACTATAAGGCTATTATATAAATTACCTGTAATTCATTGAAAGTCTTTGTTCTTGTAAATCTAAAAAGTGCAGAAGAGCACAAATGATGTAGAAAATAACAGAGTATGATTGACTAGTAGAGTGTAAAGTACATTGAACTTCGACTTAAATGTTATATACTCCATATTCTCTAAAACTTACAAAGTGTATCCTCATATGTTTGTCTTTGATAATTATATTCTGCATGTATTTCTTGCCAAGTGCATAGGAAATGTGGAAGCATAATATTGGAACATCTTATTTTCATTAGGTATATTATTTGTATGCAACTTTGACTCCATCTCAATTGTCCTTATGGTATTTCTATACAATCTACAAAATACCTGAGGAGCGTGGCAGTATCTAGAATCAGCATGGTAACATAACCTCTCAGCTTGTTTATGATAGATTATCTAGATTAGGTAAACTGAGGATGGACAATCAACTCTAGGGTGGGTGGCACCACTCAGTAGGCTGGGATCCTGATTGCTTTAAACAGAGAAAGTGAGCTGAGCACAAACATTCACTGCTGTGCTTCTTAAATGTAGGTGTTATGTAGACAGCTGACTTATCAAGATGCCCACACCATCATGTCCATGCCACAAAGTATGTACCCTCATTTTGAACAAAATGAAATTCTTCTTTAAGTTTCTGTTGTCAGAACATTGAGAAATTTCTGTTGTCCTAACAATGAGAAAATAATGCAGAAAGTACTGAGAACGGAGAATTGGTTAACATAATCACAGCAGTGTTGTTTTTAGGTTTTGAATTTGCTTGCAGTAAAAATGGGATCATTTTTGGAATTCTGTGCCAAAACCCCTTTGAATATTGTAGCAGAACTTGATGGACAATTCAGGATGGGGATGAAGGACAGCAATACCAATGGAAACACAGATAATTGAGGTCATGAGGTTTCAAAGGAGAACAAATAGTCAATAAATAACCAGCCTAAGGGACAGGAGACTTTCCTATGAGTTCAGGAAAATAATTTGGCTGCATTTTGCCTGTGTCCTGAAAGCTCCAAATGAAATTTAAAGGTACTATATTAGTATGTATAATGAGTAAAACTTCAAATAAGAAAACGAGTGTCTGTAATCCCAGTACTTAGCGAGGCAGAGACAAGTGGATCTCTATGACTTTGAGGCCAGTCTAGTCTACAAAGTGAGTCCAGAACAGCCAAGGCTACACAGAAAAACCCTGTCTTGAGAAAATTGAAAGAAAGAAGAAACAAGAAAGAAAGAAATACAGAAAGAAAGAAAGAAAGAAAGAAAGAAAGAAAGAAAGAAAGAAAGGAGAAACAAAGAAACAAGAATGAAAGAACCAAGAAAGAAAGAAAGAAAGAAAAGAAAAGAAAAGAAAAGAAAAGAAAAGAAAAGAAAAGAAAAGAAAAGAAAAGAAAAGAAAAGAAAAGAAAAAATCTATTTAGACTTCAGCATGGCTACTACTTCATGAATTTTGGAGCAGAAAGAAATGACTTTTTGCATTTTTGATGGGCAATTCATGAGAATATTTTAATTGTGGCTGAGGTAGATACTCAGGATTAGTCCATACCTGTTATAGAGAAACATCCTGCTTTACGCTTGACAATAGAAAAGATTCCCTGAGAGGAAGACTCGCACATCAAAGGCTCCAAGGTGGGAAAATGATGATTCAGTGGAAAGGAAAGAGCTGCAAATGAGAAAATAACTGAAGAAATCCCTTGATGGAAAACAATAACCTCGAGAACAGTCTAGGTTATTGACTCTTCATGAGTCAGTCTTGAAGATACACAGAAACTGAGGTAACTGAGTACAAGAAACCAGACTCCATCTCTGATGGCGCTCAGAGTTTGGTAGTATTAGGCATGCAGCAGTGTTTGGTTGGAAATTTACAAGACTGAAAAGAATCATGGACTTTTGCTTCCATGGTTCCAAAGAAAAATTAGCCTAAATGAAAAAGTCTGTGCCACGTCAAAAAAACCCTGAGATTCCATTGCCCAGCAATGTGAAAGTGAACCTTGAAATCTAACAAGATGTTCAAGGAAATGAGCTAACTAATAATACTGCAAAATGGAGAAGAGTTGGCTCCAAGAGAGATGATCTTTGTGCCACAGGTGACTGAGAAGAATGAGCGGACAAGTAGAGGTGTTCAAGTTTGTTGAAGTATAGATGAAGTCATTACAAGGTCCAAATTCCAAATACTGAATTGTAGGGTTTGTTTTTGCCCTCTGAGCTTTTGTTCTTACTACAGTTTGGTGTTTCCCTGCTGTGCCCCATTTCCTTTCCTTTCATTTCCTTCCCTTCATTCATTCATTCATTCTTTCTTTCTATTTGTAATCAGAATGGTTATTAAGGGCTCTTGTATGATGGAATTTCGCAATTTGGTTTTGGATTTGTAAATGCTCACAATTAACGGAATGCCTTGAATTTCAGAGGAGAGTTAAACATTTAAATATTTTGGAACTGTTAAATAAAATGGGAACTTTTAAATTTTGATAGAATACTTTTTTTATCAGGAGATGACCATGAAATTTTTTTATCAGGGTAACAGGTAGAAGAGTGTAGCCTTGTAGAACTGAATTAATTAAAATAGCACCAATACTTTAATCTTCTCATCCTGTTGATACACTGTTATCAGTTGGATAGGTCTTTTTTGATGATAAATGTTTGCTGTCATATCTTTGATGTCATCTCCAGACAACTTTAACTGATAATATGAGGGAGGATATATTCAAAATGTAATAGGGCAAAGGGAATATTTATTTCTTTAGCGTCTATTTTATGTAAATATTAACCTCATTTACAAGATATGACCAAGACATAGGCCATTCCTCTAATAACCATCACATTTACCACTTAAAATGAACCAATAATGTGACACTGCAAAAATACAAAAATCCACAACTTACTCCTTATGAATGTATTCAAATGAAATAAGCACATTATGATAACATGCAGAAGATATTTTAAAACTTATGTTTATGTTAATTATACAGACAAATTGTTTCCTTAACTATCAGAAAGAAATGATACAATGTCAGATGTTTTTTCAATAATTAGTGGAAATATTTGAAAAAATATGAATATTAAGAAGAAAAGCTCAAGTTGCAAAATGTTTAGAATTGCAATCCACCACATTAATTGAATAAATGGTAGAGAACAGCATGCTAGAAGCTTTGTAATGATGGACATATGACAGCTGATTGGATTCATGCCTCAGAATTGCAAAAGCTGCCATGTCAGAGGCTTTCAGGAGTCTGTTCTTTATCTTTTATATTTGCTCTCCTCAAACATTAGTGTTCATTACTATCACCTCAGACTAATTAAAGATGATCTTCACAAATTTAAATTTCTAACAAGTTCCCCCCTCCCAAGAGCAAATCCTTGCCTTCTGTAGCATAGTAAAGACACTATATTTGAATCCCATCTCTTTGTAACCTACTGGGCCCTAGATGAGGCAGCTGGCTGATCTGGTGACATCAGAATCAGTGGGTTCCCTAGTAAGGGAGGCAAGGCGTCTCCATGAGCTCACTGGCAGGCTCTCTGAACACCTCACCATTGGTTGGAGGGCAGCCTTGCCAGGCCACAGAGGAAGACAATGCAGCCAGTCCTGGTGAGGCCTGATAAGGGAGGGTCAGATAAGGACTTCCCTTATCAGTGGACTAGGGAAAGGGCATAGGGGGAGAAAAGGTAGGGTGGGTGTGACTGGAAGGAGATGAGGGAGGGGGCTACAGCCAGGATACAGAGTGAATAAATTGTAATAAATAAATAAGAATAATTAGATTGAATGTGTACAGCAACTGTCCAGTGTACCATGAAAAGCAATATAAATTCAAGTACGTCCCAGAATGCCTTCTACACACAAGGTAATCTCCATAAATGGATAGACTAGATTTTCAGACCATTTGTATTTCACTATATCTCTTCTCCAACTTCACATCTATACAGTATACTCCTAAAGAGTAGACTGTAACTCAATGATATGTATGCATAGTGACTCTGCCCTGGCAAACACATGGGCTGGGTAGACTGTGTCAACATTATAGATCTGTCTAAGAGAGTTCCTGAGATAGCACCAGGAAGAAATATTCTCCATAGGAAGCATTTCACATAGCACACTTGGCTATTTACATTGGGCACTTGGTCATTGCCTTTAAGTGAAAACATATATTGACTCACATAAGCATGAGTGGTATACACACACACATATAATAAAAACACTATATTATATATAAATGTACATATAAAGATCAGAAAGTAGAATCAAACTTAGGACAGGAGCCATACAAAGAAAGCAACAGAACCAGAAAATCTGAACACAGGGAACTTCCCAGAGACTCATACTCCAACCAAGGACTATTGATGGAGATAACCTAGAACCCCTGCACAGATGTAACACATGACAGTTCAGTGTCCAAGTGGGTTACATAGTAATGGGAAGAGGGACTGCCTCTGACTAAATCTGATTGGCCTGCTCTTTGATCACCTCCCCTTGTGGGGTGAACAGCCTTACCAAGCCACAGAAAATGACAATGCAGCCACTCCAGATGTGATGTGATAGACTAGGATCAGAAGGAAGAAGAGGACCTCCCCTATCAGTGGACTTGGGGAGGGGCATGTGTGAAGAAAGGGGAGAGAGGGTGGGATCGGGACAGGAGGAGGGAGGGGCTTATGGGGAGATACAAGGTGAATAAAGTGTAATTAATAAAATAAAAAAAAAGAACAAATGAAGGGATGGAAAGAGGGCTCAGTGATTCAGATTCTGTATTTCATTGCAAATGATCTGAACTTGGTCTCTAATATCCATCTTGGTTAGCAAACCATCACCTATTACTCCATTTGCAGTGATTCAGCCTGTCTAGCCTCTGTGAGTACCTGATTTACATGCACGTATAAATATGCTGACACATGTACACAATTAAAACTAAGACAAAGCTTAGTAAATGAATACAAATGAATCAAGTGAATACACCAGTGAACTGGTAAACGTGTGTTAGCGTCTCATAGTAATGTTACAGAAAACAATGTTAAAGAATCCTAGAAAACAGATGGATGGGTTGAGAATTTAATATATATCTAAATATCGTCTCTTCTCATCAAATCCCATGCTTTTACAATGGTTATAAGGAGACCGGATGGATGAGAGCAGAGCTGTAAAATACGTATGGGCTAAAGTTTTATGGTGGTTTTCTTTTTTCAGATCCTGTAAACTCGCCAGCAAAAGAGAACCTCTTTGCATGCTTTATCTTAACACCATTCCTCTAAAAGATCCCTTAGTATCAGCTTAGATATATTAGACCTTTCCTATTCTAGAAGGTTCAATAATTTGTGTTTTACCAGAATTGGCATCTTCCTTAGATGGTAGTTTGTCCTTCTTGACAGTTTCAGTGTTTCTGTGAACATTACATTCTTATCACTAAGGGGATCTCTGACTGACATAGGCTCATCATACCAAGTGAACAATTTTATGTAAAAATCTATGACAATAAGTACTGATGACAGAATCTAATGAAGCTACATTATATTTCATAAAATATAACTTGTGAATAATAAATAATAAGGTCACCATTAAGGAAAAGATTAATATAACTAGAGAGGTAGAGCTCCTATATTCTTTTTTTTTCAAAACTATTTTTTTTAATTTTTCATCAATTACACTTTATTCATTCTGCATCCCCCCATAAGCCCCTCCCTCCTCCCCTCCCAATTCCATCCTCCCTCCTCCCTCTGTATGCATGCCACTCCCCAAGTCCACTGATAGGGGAGGTTCTCCTCTCCTTTCTGATCTTAGTCTATCAGTTCTCATCAAAAGTGGCTGCATTGTCTTCTACTATGGCCTGGTAAGGCTGCTCCCCCCCAGGGGGAGGTGATCAAAGAGCAGGCCAATCAGATTATGTCAGAGGCAGTCCCTCTTCACATTACTATGTAACCCAATTGGACTCTGAACTGCCCTGGCTACATCTGTGCAGGGGTTCTGGGTTATCTCTATGAATAGTCCTTGGTTGGAGTATGAGTCTCTGGGAAGTTCCCTGTGTTCAAATTTTCTTGTTCTGTTGCTCTCCTTGTGGAGACCCTGTCCTCTCCAGCTCTTACTATTTCCCAGTTCTTACCTAAAATTCCATTCACTCTGCCCAACAGTTGCCCATCAGGCTCAGCATCTGCTTTGATAGTCTGTAGGGCAGAGGCTTTCAGAGGCCCTCTGTGGTAGGTTCCTAGGTTGTTTCCTGTTTTCTTCTTCTTCTGATGTCCATCCTCTTTGCCTTTCTGGATGGGGATTGGACATTTTAGTTATTGTCCTCTCTCTTGCTTAGTTTCTTTAGATGCACAGGTTTTAGTGGGTTTGTCCTATGTTGTATGTCTATATGAGTGAGTATATACCATGTGTGTCTTTTTGCTTCTGGGACAACTCACTCAGGATGATCCTTTCCAGATCCCACCATTTACCTGCAAATTTCATGATTTCCTTATTTTTCATTGCTGAGTAATATTCCATTGTGTAGATATACCACAATTTCTGCATCCATTCTTCAGTTGAGGAGCATCTGGGTTATTTCCAGCTTCTGGCTATTACAAATAAAGCTGCTACAAACATGGTTGAGCAAATGTGCTTTTTGTGTACTTGAGCCTCTTTTAGATATATGCCCAGGAGTGTTATGGCTGGATCTTGAGGAAGCACTATTCCTAGTTCTCTGAGAAAGTGCCAGATTGATTTCCAGAGTGGTTGTACAAGTTTACATTCCCACCAGCAGTGGAGAAGGGTTCCCCTTTCTCCACCACCTCTCCAGCATCTGTTGTCACTTGAGTTTTTGATCTTGGCCATTCTCATGGGTGTAAGGTGAAATCTCAGGGTTGTTTTGATTTGCATTTCCCTAATGGCTAGTGAGGATGAGCATTTCTTTAAGTGCTTCTCTGCCATTTGATATTCCTCTACAGAGAATTCTCTGTTTAGCTCTGTTCCCCATTTCTTAAGTGGATTACTTGGTTTACTGCTTTTCAGCTTCTTTAGTTCATTATATATACTGGAAATGAGTCCTCTGTCAGATAAAGGGTTGGTGAAAATTCTTTCCCAATCTGTAGGCGGTCACTTTGTTTTGATGACAGTGTCCTTTGCTTTGCAGAAACTCTTCAGTTTCATGAGGTCCCATTTATTGATTGTTGCTCTTAGAGCCTATGCAGTTGGTGTTCTGTTCAGGAAGTTTTCTCCTGTACCAATGAGTTCTAGGGTATTTCCCACATTTTTTTTCAAGCCGATTTAATGTGTCTGGTTTTATGTTGAGGTCTTTGATCCACTTGGACTTCAGTTTTGAGCAGGGTGATGAGTATGGATCTATTTTCATTTTTCTACATGTAGACATCCAGTTGGATCAGCACCATTTGTTGAAGATGCTATCTTTTTTCCATTGAATGGTTTTGGCGTCTTTGTCAAAGATCAGGTGTCCATAAGTGTGTGGGTTTATTTCTGGGTCCTCTGTTCGGTTCCATTGATCCGCCATTCTATTACTATGCCAGTACCATGCAGTTTTTAAAATTGTTGCTCTATAGTACAGCTTAAGATCAGGGATGGAGACACCTCCAGAAGATCTTTTATTGTAGAGGATTGTTTTAGCAATTCTGAGTTTCTTGTTATTCCATATGAAGTTGAGAATTTTTCTTTCCAGGTCTGTAAAGAATTGTGTTGGTAATTTGATGGGCATTGCATTGAATCTGTAGATTGCTTTTGGTAAGATGGCCATTTTTACTATGTTAATCTTTCCAAGCCATGAGCATGGGAGATCTTTCCATCTTCTCATATTTTCTTCTAATTCTTTCTTCAGAGAATTAAAATTTTTTTCATACAAATCTTTGACTTCCTTGGTTAGGGTTACTCCGAGGTACCTTATGTCATTTGTGGCTATTGTAAAGGGTGTTGTTTCCCTAATTTCTTTCTCAGCCCTTTTGTCTTTTGTATACAGGAGGGCTACTGATTTTTTTGAGTTAATTTTGTATCCGGCCACTTTGCTGAAGGTGTTTATCAGCTGTAGGAGTTCCCTGGTAGAGTTTTTGGGGTCACTCCGGTATACTATCATATCATCTGCAAATAGTGATAATTTGATTTCTTCCTTTCCAATTTGTATCCCCTTGATCTCCTTCAACTGTCTTATTGCTCTAGTAGGGACTACCAGCACTATGTTGAAGAGATATGGAAAGAGTGGGCAGCCTTGTCTTGTCCCTGATTTTAGTGGGATTGCTTTAAGTTTCTCTCCGTTCAGTTTGATGCTGGCTATAGGCTTGCTGTATATCGCCTTTAGTATATTTAGATATGTGCTTTGTATTCCTGATCTCTCCAATACTTTAAACATGAATGGATGTTGGATTTGTCAAATGTTTTTTCAGCATCTAGGGAGATTATCATGTGTTTTTTTTTCTTTCAGTTTGTTAATATGGTGGATCACATTGACATATTTCTGTATATTGAACCACCCCTGCATACCTGGGATGAAGCCTACTTGGTCATAGTGGATAATATCTTTGATGTGTTCTTGGATTCGGTTTGCAAGTATTTTATTTAGTATTTTTGCATCAATGTTCATAAGGGAGATTGGCCGGAAATTCTCTTTCTTTGTTGAGTCTTTGTGAGGTTTAGGTACCAAGGTGACTGTGGCTTCATAGAATGAATTTGGTAATGTTCCTTCTGTTTCTATTTTGTGGAATAGTTTGAAGAGAATTGGTGTTAGCTCTTCTTTGAAGGTCTGGTAGAATTCTGCGCTGAAGCCATCTGGTCCTGGGCTTATTTTGGATGGGAGACTTTTGATGACCGCTTCTATTTCTTTGGGGGATATATGTCTATTTAGTTGATTTACCTGGTCCTGATTCAGCTTTGGTAAGTCAAATCGATTGTCCATTTCATTTAGATTGTCAAATTTTGTGGCATATAGACTTTTGAAGTAAGTCCTAAAGATTGTTTGGATTTCCTCAGTGTCTGTAGTTATATCCCCCTTTTCATTTCTGATTTTGTTGATTTGGGTGGTGTCTCTCTGCCTTTTAGTTAACTTGGCTAAGGGTTTGTCGATCTTGTTGATTTTATCAAAGAACCAGCTCTTGGTTTCATTGATTCTTTGAATTGTTTAATTTGTTTCCAATTGATTGATTTCAGCCCTGAGTTTGATTATTTCCAGCCGTCTACTCCTTCTTGGTGTGTCTGCTTCTTGTTTTTCTAGGGTTTTTAAGTGAGCCATTAAAGTGCTTGAATGAGCTGTCTCGAATTTCTTCGTGAAGGCACTTAGTGCTATGAACTTTCCTCTTAGCAGTGCTTTCATTGTGTCCCACAAGTTCGGGTATGTTGTGTCTTCATTTTAATTGATTTCTAGAAAGACTTTACTTTCTTTCTTTATTTCTTCCCTGACCCAGCTGTCATTTAGTAACAAGTTGTTCAGTTTCCATGTGTCTGTAGGCTTTTTGCTATTTCTGTTATTGTTGAGGTCCAACATTATTCCATAGTAATCAGACAAGATACAAGGGATTATTTCAATCTTCTTGTATCTGTTGAGCCTTGCTTTGTGACCCACTATATGGTCTATTTTGGAGAAGGTTCCATGAGGTGCTGAGAAGAAGGTAAATTCTTTTGTGTTTGGGTGTAAAGTTCTGTAAATGTCTCTTAGGTCCATTTGATTCATGACCTCTGTCAGAGACAATATTTCTTTTTTTTAATTTTTGTTTTGTTGACCTGTCCTTTGTTGAGAGTGGGGTGTTGAAGTCTCCCACTATTAATGTGTGGGAATCTATATGTGCTTTAAATTTTATCAATGTTTCTTTCACAAATGTGGGTGCCCTTGTATTTGGGGCATAGATGTTCAGGATTGTGATGTCTTCCTGGTGCAATTTTCCCTTGATGAGTATGAAGTATCCTTCCCCATCTCTTTTTATTAATTTTGGTTGAAAGTCTTTTTTATCAGATATTAGAATGGCTACTCCTGCTTGCTTCTTGGGTCCGTTTGCTTGGAAAGTCGTCTTCCAACCCTTTACCCTCAGGTAATGTCTATCTTTGTGTCTTAGGTGTGTTTCTTGTATGCAACAGATTGCTGGGTTTAGTTTACGTATCCATTCTGTTAATCTGTGTCTTTTTATTGGAGAGTTGAGTCCATTGGTGTTGAGAGAGATTAATGACCAGTGGCTGTTAGATCCCTTGATTTTGATATTGGCTGTGGTCATACGTTTGTGTGCTTGGTTGCTTTTTGTTTTACTGAAGTGAGGTTATTTATTTCCTGTGTTTTCTTGAATGTAGCTAGTTTTCCTGGGTTGTATTTTCCCTTCTAGTGTCTTCTGTAATGCTGGATTTGTTTGTAGGTATTGTTGAAATTTGTTTTTGTCATTGAATATCTTGTTTTCTCCATCTATGAGGACTGAGAGTTTTGCAGGGTATAGTAGCCTGGGCTGACATCTGTGTTCTCTTAGGGTCTGCATGATATCTGTCCAGGCCCTTCTGGCTTTCATAGTCTCTGTTGAAAAGTCAGGTGTGTTTCTAATGGGTTTACCATTATATGTTAGTTGGCCTTTTTCTCTTGCAGCTTTTAGTATTTTTTCTTTGTTCTGTATACTTACTGTTTTGATTATCATGTGGCGGGAGGATTTTCTTTTCTGGTCAAATTTGTTGGGTGTTCTGTAGGCCTCATGTAGTCTAATTGGCCTCTCCTTTAGCTTGGGGAAATTTTCTTCAATGATTTTGTTGAAAATATTTTCTGGGCCTTGGAGAAGGGAGTCTTCTTTTTCCTCTATACCTATTATTCTTAGGTTTTGTCTTTTCATATTGTCTTGCATTTCTTGGACGGTCTGTGTCAGGAATTTTTCGGATTTAACATTTTCTTTGACAGATACATCGATTTCTTCCATTGTATCTTCTACACCTGAGATTCTTTCTTCCATCTCTTGTAGTCTGTTGGTTATGCTTACCTCTGTAGTTCCTGTTTTCTTCCCTAGATTCTTCCTTTCCATTATTTCCTCCATTTTTGTTTTCTTTAATTTTTCCAACTCTATCTTCAGGTCTTAAGTTGTTTTGTTTACTTCCTTCACCTGTCTGATTGTACTTTCCTGTTTTTCTTTTACTTCCTTCAACTCTGTTTCTTTCATTTCATTCAGTGCTTTAAGCATTTCCTTTCTAAAGGCCATAAACTGTTTGGCTGCAGCTTCCTCTATTTCTTTACGGATGGCAATATTCTGTTTGAGTTTATCTTCCTCTATGTCTTTACGAATCTTATTTGTTTCCTCTGTTATCATCTTCATGAGCATAGTTGTTAGGTCATCTTCTTGGATTTCAGTTATGCTGGGCTGTCCAGGGCTACTTGCCCCTGGGTAACTGGGTTCTGGAGATGCCATATTGCTCTGTCTTTTGTTGCTTGAGCTTTTACGCTGGCCTCTACCCATTGTGCTATCTTAGGTGTTTGGGGTTATTTTCTGGTGGTTCCGGGGGATCCTGTGGTGGAGAGAGTCCCCTTTGCAGAAAGCTGGTTTTTCCTGAAGGATGTCTTCTCAGCTTTTTGGGTATAGTCCCTGGATGGCTGGTGTTTTTCCAAGAGTTGCTCACCTCAGGGATTTAGACCTGAGTGGTAACTGTGGTCTTTGTTAGTCGAGAGGGTTCTCCTCTCACCCAGGGAATTCCTGAGGGCAGCTGCCCTGTTTCTGGGTTTCTTGTTGTAAATTTAATGATCAGCTGCTGTGACCCAGTTGGACATCAGGCGCGCCTCAACTGTTTGTGCCTGTGTCTGGAGCACAGCTGAGTGATCGTGCCTCAGCCCCACTGGTCTGCTAGACTTTTTCTATGGAAGGATTGGGTGATTTAAGTCAGTACAGTTTCCTTCCTTCCCTGTGGATTCTCTGGAGACATGGACTCCCAGTGTCTTTTTTTGCCCTGGTGCACACTGCTCAGTGTCCGCCAGCTGGCTGGCCGCAGAAACTGCCTGTGCCTGGAGCACAGCTGAGTGATGGCGGCTCAGTCTCTGCCAGCTGTCTGGTGCGCAGAAACTGCCTGTGTCTGCCTTTGCGGCCTTTGGGAGCCTGGGTGCCTCCCTAAGCTGGGTAATTTTCCGGGGACCTTTTCAGGCTGGGGGTGTAGGCTGAGCGCTCTGAGATCAGACCAGCCGATTCCCTCCCTGTATGTTTGCACCAGACAGTGAAACTCATTCGCTGGTGCCCTGGTGCCCACAGTTTTATCTCAGGCGGAGAATCAGGCACTCAGGCAGGCAGAGCTCTGTGGTGCTGGAGCCTGGGTCCCCGGCTCTGGCTCCGGGCTGGGTCCTGGGGTGCCCGTGGAACCCGAGTCTTTTCCAGGGGATGTCTGGGTGACCTAAGGCCGGTCCCAATCGTTTCCTGTACCCTGGGGTTATCTCTCGACTGAAAATTCCAGTCTCTGATAGTGTGGTGCACATGGTTCAGTCTGGGACCGTGACCAGAGACACTGGCTTATGGCTCTGGGCTGAGGCTGGGGCTGGTGGCCGGCAGCCAAATGTCTGTTGGAACCGGGATCTCTCCCGCGGGTTAGCTGGGTGAGTTAAAAGCTGATTGAATCCCCCACTGTGGGGTATCCTCTCACCTGGGAAACACAATGACTGTGTTTTATGGCCACCGAGTTCTGATTACTGGTCACTGTGCTGATCCTGCTGCTGCTGCTCAGAATGAGAGTCCTCCCGGCGCCACCATCTTGCCCCTCCTCCCTATATTCTAATGGATGCATAAAAGTATTATCTAAAATGCAGTGATTAATAAACAGTGATTAGCACCTAAGTTTGAATATTTGGGTCTAATGGCCATGGTATAGGCATGGTATTGTTCATTTTAATCATTTCTTAGAAAAGTGTTCCTTGAGGAACAACGAGAGGAGAGTATAGAAGAGGTTTTAGTACTAAAGAATGTATGAGAACTCTTTCAATGCCACATTGAAGTATTTGGTTGTTATTATGATTAAATCAAGTGCCTATAGCTAAATGATTCATTTGGATATTTATTGAAACTGCATTTTTTTTCATAAACTGAATTCTGATTATGGTTTTCTTTCCCTCTACTCTTCCCAGTTTCTTCCCATCTCCTTTCTGGATACACCTCCTTTATATCTCTCCTTAAAACACAAATAGACGTCTAAGGGATAATAATAAAATAAACTAAGATAAAACCAAACAAATCAGACTTGTACAAAACAGACAAACAGAAAGAAAGAGCAGAAGAAAGGGCACAAGAAAGAAGAGACCCAATCTGTGGCATGCTCTGGAATCCCATAAAAACACAAAACTAGAAGCCATAATATATTTTTTAAAAAGGACAACAGAATTTTAAAAAATGAATAAATTGGTGAAAAATAATTAAATAAATAAATAAATTTATGATTTCTTTTTCCTGTTTGACATCTTCTGCTGAGTATGGTGCATATTTTTAGAGTAGTTTGAATCCCCAGTGAGATTTCTCTGGAAAAATTAAGATTTTATTTATAAATGGTCTTCAATTAGAGATTGCTTTTGTGTTGGGGATGGAGGTTTGTGTCCACTTCTTCTCTTACATATTTGACCCTATCTGGCTTAGACCCTGACAGGTCCTGGGTATGCTGCCTCAGTCTCGGTGGGTTCATTTCAGCATCCCTTCAGCTCTGTTTAGAAGTCCTTGGCTCTTTGGTTTCGGCTTTTCCCTCTAGTCCTTATGCTCATTTGTCCTCCTCTATTCATGGGTCCCTGAATCCTGAGAGCAGAAATATGATGGAGACATCCCATTTTAGGATACTTGTTCTAATGTTTTCCACTCTCCGCAAATGGACTAGTGGAAGGTCTCTGTATTTGTCATCTGCTGTGTGAATCTTCTCTGATGACTGTTGAGTAAGGCACTTATCTCTCCATTTTGTAGCATGCAGAGCATCTTCTAGTACCAGAAACACTAGCCCATAGTAATGGAGGATATAGCTAGGAGCTAGCTCAACTTCTCCATGTTCAATGAGTTGTGAAGGTTTGTCTTCAGCCATAAGACCTTGTTGTCAGTTTGTGGAGAGCAACCTAAATTCCTGGCAACAGAAATATTTATATGAAATTTACATCTCAATCTTAGTCCATTCCTAACCTCTGTGGTTTATGGACTATAGCCTGCTTATCATTTATTTAACAGCTAACATCCAAGAGAAGCGAATACACACCATATTGGGCTTTCTGAATCTGAATTATCTCACTCAGGATGATTTTTTTTTCTAGTTTCATTTATTTATCTGCAAATTTTAGGAGTTCATGTTTTTGTGTGACTGAGTAATATTCCATTGTGAAAATATGCCACATTTCCTTTATCCATTCTTCTTTTTGAGGGACATCTAGCCTGTTTTCAATTTCTGCCTATTATGAATAGGTGATCATTGAACATGTTTAAAATTGTTTCTGTAGTAAGATGAAGCATCCTTTGGGTATATGCTTAAAAATAGTGTATCTGGATCTACAGGTAAAAATCTCCCCACCAGCTTCTTAAGGAAACACAACACTGATTTCTATAATGGTTTTATAAGTTACAATTTCACAAAGGATGAATGTTCCTCTTACCTCAAATTCTTGACAGCATGATCTTGGCTATTCTTACTAGAGTAAGATGAAATTTCAAAATAGTTTTGATTTGTAGTTCGCTGAAAACTAAGATTTTTGGATATGTTTTGTGTGTGTTTGTTTCTCAGTCATTTGAGTTTCCACTTTTGAGAATTCTGTTCAGTTCTGTTCCCTATATTGTAGATGTGTTATGTCTTCTTGATATCCAGGTCACTTTTTTAAAATCTTTGTATATATTTTGGAGATTTGCCCTCTCTCAGATGTGTATTTGCTTTAAGTCTTTTCTTCACCTGTAGCCTGCTGCTTTGTATAAATGATGGTAGTATCCTTTACCCTGCAGAAGCTTTTCTGTTTCATATCTCATTTGTTAATATTTGATCTTAGTGACTGTGTTAACAGTATTTTGTTCACAAAGTCTTTTCATGTGCTGATGATTTCAAGGCTGATATTCACTTTTTCTTCTATTAGATTCAGAATAAGTGTTAAAGGTTTATTTTTAAAGCATTGGAATTTATTTATATGCACAGTGGTAAGTATAGATTCATTTGAATCTTCAACATGCAAACATCTACTTCAATTAACACTGTGTTTTGAAGATACTGCCTTTTCTTCAGTCTTACAGCTTAAAAGAAAGAAAGAAAAAAAAGAAAGAAAGAAAAGTAGCAGAGGTCCTCCTCCTCTTTTTCCATCTAACCTTAGCCTATCAGATCTCATCAGGACTGGCTACATTGTCTTCCTCTGTGGCTTGGCAAGGCTGCATCTTTCAGGGGGAGATGATCAAAGAGCATATCAGTGGACTGGGGAAGGGGCATGGAAGGAGACAAAGAAGGGAGGGTAGGATTGCGAGGGGATGATAGAGGAGGCTACAGCTGGGATACAAAGTGAATAAATTGAAATACATAAAAAAATTAAAAAGGGCAAAACAATGAAAAGTAACAATAATAAAAACAAACAAAAAAACATGTGTCCATATGTGATAGTTTGAGTAAGACAGCTCCCATAGGTTCATATATTTGAAGGCTTAGTCACCAGGGAATAGAAATCTTTGATAGGATTAGAAGGCCTTATTTGAGGAAGTGTGTCACTGGAGGCACACTTTGATATTTCAAAAGTACATGTTATTCCCAATCAGTCTCTCTTTGTGTCTCTCTATCTCTTTGTCTCTGTCTCTCTCTCTCTCTCCCCTCTGCTTGTGAATGAAGATAAAGCTCTCACTAACATGCCTGCCTCCATGCTCCCCATTATGATAGTAATAAGGTTCTGAAAGTATAAGTAAGCTCCCAATTAAACGCTTCCTTTCATAAGATTTGCCTTGGTCATACTCTCTCTTCTCAGCAACAGAACAGTGGCTAACATGCCATTAGTGTACTTATTGTATGTCTAGGTCTTCAGTTCTGTTCTATTGATCAGCATGTCTACTTCTATACTAATACCATGCTGTTTTTATTACTAAGGCTCTGTAATACAACTTGAAATCTGGGATGGAAAGACCTTTGCAGTTCTTTTATTATTCATCATTGTTTGCTTCAGTTATCCTGTTTGGTTTTTGTTAATTTGTATTTCCTCACTAATCTTAAAGTTGTTCTTTCAAGACCTGGAAAGAATTGTTTAGAAATTTGATAGTGTTTATATTAAGTCTGTAGATTTCTTTTGGTAAAAATGACCATGTGTATTATATGATCCTTAACAGTCCATGAACAAAGGAGATCTGTTTTTTTTATATATATATCTTAAGGGTTTTACTATATAAGTTATAATTACTCTAGATTTTTAATATGTTTTGAGTCTATTTTAATTTAATTTTAATTATATATTTGAATATTATAATTTATTCACCTTGTATCCCTGCTGCAGTAACCTCCCTTATCTCCTCCCAGTCCCACCCATCCTCTCTCTTCTCCCCCTATGCCCTTTCATTAGTCCCCTGATAAGGGACTACCTCCTCCCCTCCAATATGACCTTAGCTTATCAGGTCTCATCAGGACTAGCTGCATCATCTTCCTCTGTGGCCTGGCAAGGCTGTACCTCCCTCCCCCATCCCCAGAGGGAGGTGATCAAAGAGCTGGCCACTGAGTTCATTTCAGAGACAGCCTTTGTACCCCTTAATAGGGAAACTACTAGGAAACTGATCAGCCAATGGCCTTCCTTTGAACAGGGGTCTAGATCCTCTCCATGCATTGTCCTTAGTTGGAGTAATGGTCCCTCAGGCCCACTGGGCCCAGGTATTTTGGCACTGCTGTTCTTGTTGTGAAGTTCCTGTCTTTGTCAGGACATTCTATCTCCCTCTTTTTCCATATGGATCCAGGCATTCTGCCCAAAGTTTGACTATGAATTTCTGTATTTCCTTCGATACCCTGGTGAATTTCCTTCAGAAATTCTCTGTGGAAGGCTACTGTCTTGTTCCTTGTCTTCTCCGACTTCTGATGTCTCTCCTGTTTGTCCTTCTGAATAATTTTGTGTCTATTTTGAATGAGGTGGGTTTCCTGATCTCTTTTTCAGTCTGTATTGTTCATATAGGAACACTACAAATTTTGGGGAGTTAGTTTTGTAACTTTCTACTTTACTAGAGTGTTTATCAACTGTAGGGATTTCCTGGTGAAAAATTTATGTATACCATCATGTCATATGCAAATAAAGGTATATTGACTTCTTTTCTTCCTATTTTATATCACCTTTATCTGCATCAGTTGTCTAATTTCTCTAGCCGAGACAACAAGTACAATACTCCAATATTGAATACATATGTGGACAGTAGACAACGTTGTCTTGTCCCTGACTTTACTGGAATTGCTTTGAGTGTATCTCCATTTAACTTGATGTTGGCTATAGGCTTTCTGTCAATTGCCTTTATTATGTTTAGGTATGTCCATTTTATCATTAATCTCTCCTTAAATTTTATTAAGAAGGAGTGTTGGATCTTTGGCATAGACTATATCTCTGGGATGAAGCCAAAGTGATCATGGTGGAAGTTATTTTGATGTGCTCTTGGGTTCTCTTTGCAAGTATTTTCCAGAGAATGTTTGCATGTATGCTCTTAGAAAATATGAGTTTGAATTTTTTCATTTGGGGGCCTGTATGTTGTTTAGGTATCAGGAGAAGAATTGTGTAAAGTTTTTCTCTTGTGGAATAATTTGAGGAGTATTGACATTAATTCTTTTTTGAACGTCTGACAGAATTCTGAACTAACACCATCATTTGGGGATTTTTTTTGGGGGGTGGGTGGGATACTTTTAATTACTGCTTCTATTTCACTAGCACTTATAGGTCATTTTAAACTTCTCATCTTAATTTAACTTTGGAAGGTGGTATACATAGAAAAATTATCCATTTCTTTTAGATTTTCCAAATTAATGGAGTGCAGAATTTTTAAAGTATGTGCTTATTGTTCTCAGGATTTTCTCAGTATCTTCTCTAATGCCCCCTTTTCATCTCTAGTTGTTTTAAACTTGGTTTTTAGCTCTTTGCCTTACAGTTTGCATGTAATTTTGTAAAATTATAGATTTTTTCAAAGAACTAAATCTTTGTTTAATTGATATTTTG
The DNA here is from genome assembly GCF_030254825.1 of Meriones unguiculatus. Classification (NCBI taxonomy): domain Eukaryota; kingdom Metazoa; phylum Chordata; class Mammalia; order Rodentia; family Muridae; genus Meriones; species Meriones unguiculatus. The sequence goes on along the minus strand of NC_083357.1, from coordinate 90,372,075 downwards.
TGTTTTATTTGTCTTTTATTAATTTCAGCCCCTAATTTGATTGTTTTTCTGTTTAGTGCTTTTGGGTATGATTTCCTTTTCTTCTTACTAAGTTTCAGGTGAGCTGTTAAAGTTCTTGCAAGAGTTGTTTCCAGATTCTGGCTATTACAAATAAAGCTGCTATGAACATGGTTGAATAAATGTCCTTGTTGGGTACTTGAGCATATTTTGGATATATGCCTAGGAGTGGTATAGCTGGAACTTAAGGTAGCATTATCCTAGTTGTCTGAGAAAGCACCAGATTGATTTCCAAAGTAGTTGTAGAAATTGACATTCACACCAGAACTGGAGGAAAGTTCCCATTTTTCCACATTCTCTCCAGCATGAGTTGTCACTTGAGTTTTTAATCTTAGCCATTCTCATGGGTGTAAGGTAAAATCTCAGGGACAACTCAGATGTCCCTCAATTGAGGAATGGATACAGAAATTGTGGTACATTTACACAATGGAATATTTCTTAGCAATTAAAAACAAGGAAATCATGAAATTTGCAGGCAAATGGTGGGACCTAGAAAAGATCATCCTGAGTGAGGTATCCCAGAAGGAGAAAGACACGCATGGTATATACTCACTAATAAGTGTGTATTAGACATAAAATATAGGATTAATACACTAAAATTTATACACTTAAAAAAGTTAAGTAAGAAGGAAGATTCTGGGTAAGATGATTAATCCTCATTCAGAAAAGCAAACAGGATAGACATTGGAAGAGGTAGAAAACAGGGAATAGGTGATAAGCCTACCACAAAGGGCCTCTGAAAAAATCTACCCAGCAGGGTATCAAAGTAGATGATGAGACTCAGAGCCAAACTTTGGGCAAAGTGCAGAGAATATTAAGAAAGAAAGAGGAGATGAAAGACCTGGAGAGGACAGTAGCTCCACAAAGAGATCAACAGAACCAAAAAATCTGGGCACAAGAGTCTTTTCTGAGACTGATACTCCAACAAAGGAGGATGCATGGAGATAAACTAGAACCCCTGCACAGATGTAGCCCATGGCAGCTCAGTTTCGAAGTCAGTAACCTAGTAAGGGGAACTGGGGCTGTCTCTGACATGAACTCAGTAGCTGGCCCTTTGATCACCTCCCCCTGAGGGGGAAGACAATGCAACCAGTCCTGATGAGACCTGATAGGCTAGGGTCAGATGTACTGGGAACAGGACCTCAGTGGGCTGGGGGAGGGGCATGGGAAGATAAGAGGGAAGGAGGATGGGATTGGGAAGGGATAATGGAAGAGGATACAAAGTGAATAAATTGTAATAAAATATAAATTAAAAAAGTGATTAATCTCCTTGTAAAAACAACACATTTTCTTGGCTGAAAAAGGGTAGTCTTGGATAAGAAATAATTACTTGTTTTCAAAAACCAAGTTAACTAAATAACAGAAAGAAAACATGTAAGACTTTGGAATGTTTTAGGTGTTTTTATTTAAATAAAAAAATTTATTAACAGTGAAAAAAGAAGTTCTTGCAAGAGATCTCTCCATTTTGTTTATTAATGTAGGCAGTTAGTGCTGTAAACTTGCACCTGGCAAACACTTTCATTGTATAAGTCCGTGTATGTTATCTTTACACTTTTATTCAATTATCAATCATGTTAATAGATTTTTAATTTCTGAGAACTGATTTTTTATTCAATTTTCATGAGGTTATCAGTCTTCTGTTGTTTCTATTGTTATCGATGTCCAGATTTAATCCTTCGTGGTTAGACAGGATTCCATATGTTATTTCAATTTTCTTCAATTATCTGTTGAGACTTTGTTCATGACTGAGTACGTGGTCAGTCTTGGAGAAAGTTGCATGAGCTGCTGAGGGAAAGTATATTCTTCTATTTATATAGAATATTCTATAAATATCTGTTAGGACCATTAGGCTTATGCCTGTCAGTTAGCTCCAGGACTGATTGATTGATTGATTGATTAATTGATTTTTCATTTATTTTAATGAACTTTTTTATTCACTTTACATACTGGTTGCAGCCCTATCCCACTCCCCTCCCAGTCCTACTTTTTCTCTTTCCCCCTTCCCCCTTGCCTATTCCTTAGAAAAGGGTAGCTCCCTTGATCAGCCCAGCTCATCAAGTCAGATCAGGACTGAGCATATCCTCTTCCCCTGTGTTCTGTCAACCCCTGACACTATGAACAATACTCTCCTAAGCTTGCTGACAGGAGCCTGACAGAGTTGTCCTCTGAGAAACTCTGCTCAGCAGCACCTCAAAACAGATGCTAATACTCACAGCCAAACATTGGGCGATGCTTAAGGAATCTTGTGGGTAAGTGGGAGGAAAGAGAAAAGGACATAGTGGTGACAGGAACTCTATGAGAAGACCAACAGAGGTAACTAACCAGGGCCCAGCAGGGCTTGCTGAGGCTGAGGCATCAACCAAGGACAGTGCATGAACTGGACCTACTTCAACACACAAAAGATGTAGCAGCTTGGGATCCTGCTTTGTTCCTTGGTTTCTGTTACCTTTCCGATTCTAGGTTCCTGTCTTATGTGACTAGGGTTCTGGATATGCTAGTCAACAACACTAAAAAAAATATCATGAAATTTTCAGACAAATTGATAGAACAAGAAAACATCATCTTAAGTGAGGTAATCCAGACCCCAAAATATGTATATGGTTATGTACTTACTTAAAAGAGGATATTAGGATAACCTACAGGATAACCATACTACAATACTACAAACCACAGACCCAAAGAAGCTAAGTAACAAGGAGGGCCCAGGGGAGAGTGCCGGAATGTCATTCAGAATAAGGAAATAGAATAGACAGAAGAAGTGAATGAAGAGAGGGAGCTGGGCAGGAGATGGAATGGGCAGGGAAACAAAGTTGGGGATTATATGTGGGGAGAATGGAGGCAGGAGGTGAGAGTTCTGGGAACAAGAAAGGAAACTGAGGGGGAACATCTCTTTGTCAAGATGGAGGCCTGTGATAGGATGGGCTCCTTGAAGTATATGGGTGTGAGTGTAGCTGAGACTCCTAAAGGGGGAACATGAAGAGTAAAGTGACCATTTCCTGACCAAGCAGAACTAGTAGAAGGAGGGGAACAACAACGTTTGATCTAAAAATTGCTTAAAAGAAGTGCCAAGATAAAGAGAAAACAAAGATTGAGGGAATGTCCAACCAATAATTGGCCCAAGTTGAGACCCATCCCATGGTAGAGAACCAGCCCCTGACACTATTAATGATGTTCTTGAAGACAACAGGCTAACCTGACTGTGGCCCAGAAGGCTTAGCCAGCAGCAGATTGAGACAGACACTGGGACATGCAGCCAATTATGGGACTAAGCTCTGGGCCTCCTGTGGAAACGATAGGGGAAAGAGAAAAGGACCTGGAGGGAACAGGGACCTCACAAGAAGACCAACAGAGACAACCCTGTCCCATGGGGGCACGCAGAGACTACACATCAACTAAGGAGCATCCATGGTCTGGACCTAGGGCCCCTGCATATATGTGGCTAATGAGTAGCTTGGTATTCATCTGGGGTGCCTGACAAGAGGAGGAGTGGGGGCTGTTTCTAACATGGACTATATTGCCTGATTTTTAATTAGTACTCCCTGGCAGGGCTGCCTTGCCTGGCCTCGGGGGATGAGGTTAAGTTCAGTCCTAATGTGCATTGACGTGCTGGGAAGGGCTGATAAAGTGGGAGAGGGACTACTCTTTTGTTGGGGTAAAGAGAGAGGGGAAAGAAAAAGGAAGGAAAGGGGGAAGTGGGAGAAGAGGAGGGAGGGGGCACCCTTGGGATGTAAAGTAAACAGAAAATTTTTAAAAATTTCTCAAGACATAATAATTCCAGGTAGATGAAGAACAAATAGTCAAAAATGTAAGAAAATATAGTAATATGAACTCTCAGGTTGGAAGAGGTTGTCTTAAAGTAGAGGTAACACAAATGCATGACAATACATAATTAATTATAAGATTAATTAATTTAAATTTTATTTAAGGCAAAAATTAATGTAATCTGAAATAATGTATTTATTAGACATATATGAAGACCTAATGCAATGTGACAACTCAATGGAAAAATGAACAACAGTGAAAAAATTTACATAAAAGGAGATTAAATTTAGAATCAAGCACAGAAATTATAATGAAAATAAATCACATATATAAATATTAAAATATCATCAAACTATTTAAATATGCAAGGAGTTTAAATCTGTTTAATGCTCAAAAGCAGCATGAAAGACCTGGGAAAATAAACCTAGAACTGTCTTATACAAAGGAAGTATAAATTGTTAGCAGCAATTTTAAAATCAGTTTGGTCATATCCAGAAACACGTAGACATCACTTTATCATTGAGGAGAAGAGTAGAGTATAAGTAACTGTAAACCAGATTACAGTGGCCTAGGCAAGAACAGACTCTTTCTCAGGCATTAAAATAATTATCTTGGCAAGCAGTTCATGGCTGGATCAGTCCCTAAAATTGTCCTCAAGGCAGCAGACCTGTTTTGTCACTCTGCCTTCCTCAGTGTGTGGCATCTGTACTTCCAGGGTCATCAAAATTCCAGACAAGATGAAGATTAGGGATGATTAGGTCAGCAGCAGAGCTTTGTGTTTATATTGCATTAGCCATCACTGTCTCAGAATTATGCCAGCCCACGCTGTAAGAAAGAATGGGAATCAAGTTGAGGTAGCTAGTGGCAAAGCCCTCTGAGAAGAATGCAACGAGTCGAGCAAACACCATCCAGGCCATACATGCCCTGATGTTTAGATGCTCAAACTCTGTTCTGTGTTTATGGGGTATTAGTAGCAAAAGTGTTTAATGTAAGGGTAAATCACGGGGCTACTAAATCAGTATGATTTTCATCACATAGGTCTTTCATGGATACATGTGCAAATATAATTTAAGAAATAAGACCAACAGAGCAAAAAAGAAAAAAAAAATCTGGGCCCAGGGGGTTCTGCCGACTGATTAATCAACCAAGGACCATGCATGGAGAGGTCTTAGCCGCCTACTCAGATGCAGCCCATGGGCAGCTCAGTCTCCACGTGGGTTCCCTAGTAAGGGGAGCAAGGGACAGTCATTGGCATGAACTCAGTTGCCTGCTCTTTTATTCTTCAACTTTTTACATTTAAAGTGTTTCATAAGTTATTTTATGATAAAGCAGACAGTTAATTTATGAGGACATAGCATCAGTGTAACTCTTTCCACACTGGCAATCTCTTCTTAAATGATTTAGCAATCACTCAGTAAAACGCACACATTATTTATGAAGGTTTAGTAACTCAGCATTATATCCACATTTGTAACGAATTTTTATGATAGTGAGTCAAGGATGTTCTTGTGAATTTGCAGCATTTTCCAGGTTATAGAAGGAAACTAAACAATATATATTTATATACAGGTGCACACAGACACACAGAAAGAGAGAAAGAGAGACAGAGACAGAGAGACAGAGAGAGATAGAGAGAGGTACTGTTAACAAGAGCTGGGAATCACAACATGAGGGTGAGCATTGCTCCTGTCTTTGAAAGGATGAGGAACTCCTTTGTTCACTTTTTTACATATCCCCAGGCTTTTATAGCCTGTTTTTCTACCGCTGGCTTTGACTCAGTAAGTGATGTTTATTACATGTTTACTCTTTTACAAGGCAGTGTATCTGCCTGGCAAATTTGCATCCACATTTCTGTCATGCTTGTTACATTTTGCTGCATATTTAATGCATAATTTCTCTGCGTTTTCGATGTTTGACATTTCTGCTAAAATCTGCATATTGTTTTACATTGTAGAGAATAGTTTCGTAGCTTAAGATGCTCCTATCTAGGGACAGAGAAAACAGCTCAACATGTAAAGTGCTTGTTGAACCTAGCATAAGAGTCTGACTTAGGTTGCCAGGAACAGACATTAAAACCTTGCATATGGCAGTGTGTGCTTTTAATCCCAAAGCTGTCTAGGTGGAGGCAGGTGGATTTATGGGACTCACTGGCCAGCCGTTGCTGACACAGATGGATAGGCAACCCTCAGGTGTCAGTGAGGGAAACTGGCTCTCAGGTGGATGGTCCTGAGAGACAACATCTGCAACTGACCACAGTCCTCGACATATGTAAGCACACGCACCAGCTCACACACTACTCACTCTCGAAACAGAATGCTCTTGTACATAAAAGTTGTTGACAAGAGAGGTATTCATTTAGCGTCTTTGCTATGTGTGTGTCTTTCATTTTCATTAGCTGTAAGACATGAAAACAGAAAGAAAAAAATAGTATAACTGGAGGAAAATTTAAGTGGTCTTATTTGTGGACCCACAGAAAAGTAGGGGCATTCTGACGGGATGCAATTCCCTATAGTCTACCCTCTGCTGTCTCTGAAGCTTTTACTCTAGTCACATCTTTGATTTTTTTTTAATTTAAGCCCAAAGACATGCAGGTTACAACAATGCTATAAAAGCTCATTCAAAAATCTGTCTAGTGTGCTGTGCCTTGTGTATTCCTATCACAGATGTCAGGATAATATCTGATTATAAAACAAGCCAATCTGTAGCCACTTTTACCAGTTTCACCTGCACATATAAGTGCCCAGAGCTAGAGCAATCTGCTAGTAATTATATCCAGAAGTGGCAGACTTTTAAATCAGTGAATCCAAAAGTAGAAAAAAATAATGTAAAAAAAACCCCTAAATTGTCATTAGTTGCACATGATACATTTCCATTCCTAGTATACACTGAAGAACCACTTAAAACCTAATAAAAAACTAATAAGTATTCAGTGAAATAGCCAGATATGAAGAAATACACCAAATTAATAGCCTCCTAACTTCTAGCAATAATCAGGAGCACACTATTTAAGAAAAACCATTAAATATTTAACAATTAACTTTGCAATTAGAGAAATGCAGAACTGAAAACAATCACAATAAAATAATCTAAATCATACCAAACATGATGCTGCTGAAGTTTAAGTATGGAGGCAGACCTGTGGGTCCCTTTGATGATACAGAGCTCTCCGTTGTGCTAGTACTGGGAGGGGCTGTGATTTGGAACATGAGCACAGTGGCAGGTTATTGGGAGCATAAACTTGACAAGGGACTGAGTGCTTCTTGTGGAAACCCAAGTTAATTCTAAAATAAACTGTTACAAAATATTAGCCCTGGCTCTTGAATCACTGGCTTCTGACCTCTCCAGTGACCTCTTATCTTCACACACACAACTCTATGGGACCATGACACATTATAAGCCCACGGTGTGTGTCGGGGGGGCGGGGAATACGAGTTGGCTTATCTTAGACATTAAGGATGTGTAAACATAAGCTCTGTAATCCTTATACAGTTAAGTAGCTGTAGGTATTGTCTTAGAGTAACTGCTAATTTATAGTTAGAATGCGTTACAAAGGAGCATGCTAATTGCCTGATTGAGGGCAATATACCTTCTAATAGGTCATACATAAGCGATAGGTTATATGTCAGTATGGTCAAACTCTAAAAAGAAATAGAGGTTTTGAGTTTTTCCTTTCACAGTTTTGCTTCTCCACCAGGAAAAGCATATATCTTACCCTCCTAATGAACTAACACTGTATGTATCACCATAGGCACAAGCATGGAATACAATGTATAAAACTATGAGACAAAAACTTTTACTGTATAAAATTTGATTCATCTCAGGTATTTGCTCTAGCAGCAAACCTGACTACCATGGTAACAAAAAGAGAATGATGTTGATATTGTTCTTAGAAAAAAATTAATAATTAATATGTCAATCATCCTAAAATAAGCAAGCTGTTGTGGTACACAACCATAATATGAAGTAGATGCACAGCTGCTAAGTTAAAAACACACTCTATAGGCATTACTGGTAAGAAATCAAGACATAGAAAATTTACTTAGATATGACAGGAAGTGATGTGAAAACAGTAATCAAAGAGGGTGAGGCTATGAGCAAAAGATAACAGTGATCTCTGAAAGCTTAATGAATCAAGAAACAGATTCTCTCCTTTTTCTTTTTTATTATTTCTTATTTATTCACTTTGTATCCCCCATTCAGCCCCCTCCCTCATCTCCTCCTAGTCTCACCCCCCTTCCTCTTCTCCCTCTATGCCCCTTTCTTAGTCCCTTGATAGGGGAGGACCTCCCCTTCTATATGACCCTAGCTTATCAGGTCTCATCAGGGCTAGTTGCATCATCTTTCTCTGTGGCCTGGCAAGGCTGCATCCCCCAGAGGGAGGTGATCAAAGACCTGGCCACAGAGTTCATCTCAGAGACAGCCCCTGTACCCATTACTAGGGCACCCACTTGGAAACTAAGCAGCCTATGGACTTCCTCTGGGCAGGGGGTCATGGTCCTCTCCATGCATGGTCCTTGGTTGGAGTATCAGTCTCTGCAGGCCCCCTTGGGCCCAAGATTTTGGCTCTGTTGGTATCCTTGTGGAGTTCCTGTCCCCTCCAGATCTATCTATCTCTCTTTTCTTCCTAAAGGTTTCCTGCACGCTGCCCATAGTTTGGCTATGAGTCTCAGTATCTCCTTTGATACCCTTGTGGGTAGTCTTTCAGATGTCTCCTGTGCATGGCTCCTGCCCTGTTCCTTGTCTTCTTCTACTTCCAATTTTGACCTTCTGAGTGAGAATTGAGCATTTTCCCTAGGGTCTTCCTTGTTGTTTAGCTTCTTCAGTACTATAGATTTTAGTATGTTTATTCTATCTTGTAGGTCTAGTATCCACTTATAAGTAAGTATATATGATCTGTGTCTTTCAGCTTCTGGGTTATCTTACTCAGGATTATCCTTTCTAGTTCCCACCATTTCCCTGCAAATTTCATGATTTCTTTGCTTTTAATTGTTGATTAATATTCCATCATGTATATGTACCACATTTTGTGTATCCATTTCTTCACTGATGCACATCTAGGTTGTTTTCAGATTTTGGCTATTATAAACAAAGCTACTATGAACATAGTTGAGCAAATGTCCTTATTGAAAGGACACATCTTTAGGGTATAGGCTCAGCAGTGGTATAGCTGGATCTTGAGGTAGCATTATTCCTAATTTTCTGAGAAAGTTTCAGATTGATTTCCAAAGTGGTTGTACAAGTTTACATTCCCACCAACAATGGATGAGGGTTTCCCTTTCTCCACAACCTCCCCAACATGTATCATCCCTTCAGTTTTTTATCTTAGCCATGCTAATCGGTGTGAGGTAGAATCTCAGACTGGTAGATCAATGGAATCAAATCAAAGACCCAGAAATAAACCCACACATCTGAGGACATTTGATTTTTGACAAAGAAGCCAAAACCATACAATGGAAAAAAAGATAGCATCTTCAGCAAATGGTGCTGGTCTAATTGGATGTCTAGATTTAGGAAAATGCAAACAGACCCATATTTTTCACCCTGCATAAAACTGAAGTCCAAGTGGATCAACGACCTCAATATAAAACCAGATACTCTAATCTGTTACTGGAAAAAGTGGGGAAGACCCTTGAATTCATTGGCACAGAAGACTGCTTCTTGAACATAGCACCAACAGCACAGGCTCTAAGATCAACAATCAATAAATGGGACCTCATGAAACTGAAAAGCTTCTATAAATCAAAGGACACTGTCATCAGAACAAAATGAATGCCTTCAGACTGGGGAAGGATCTTCACCAACCCTATATCTGACAGAGGGCTAATATCCAGAATATATAAAGAACTAAAGAAGTTAAACACCAACAAACCAAGGAATCCCATTAAAAAATGGAGTACAGAGATAAACAGAGAATTCTCTGTAGAGAAATATTAAAAGGCAGAAAAACAGTTAAAGAAATGCTCAATGTCCTTATCCATCTGGGAAACAGATTCTCTCTTTAAGAATGAAGAATGATCCAGCCCTGGAATTACCTTGATTTTAGCCCTACAAAAATGTATCTTGTGCTTCTGATCCCTAAACCTTAATGGTAAAACCTTTATGTTGTTTCAATCCACCAAGTATAGCATGATTTGTTACACAGCAACAAGAGAACAAATTCAGTCAAGAAAATTACACCAACAATCTTGAGCAGGTAGTCCTGGTAGTCAGACAGAAAATACTCAGTAAATTTGTTTTATTCAAAGCTACAGGATCCCTATATCAGAGGGCAACAACAATATACCCCAGAGGAGTCCCAGTGAGGATCTGATATTGGTTAGTGTAGCAAAAGCCAGAGGCCTCAAACCAATGTGACTCATCACAATGAACATTTGCAGTTAGAGATGTGTAGACAAAAGAGTATGGTGTCAGACACACTGTGACACACTACAACAATGAGATGTTTGTTGTTGTTGTTTGGTGGTGCTGGCGGTGGTGGTATCAGTATAAACCAAATGATGGCTGTCAGATAAATTAACTATCAAGCATTAGGTATGTGTCACAGAAAGGGCTTGGGATAAAGGTTCGAGGAAACCTGACTTTTATAGTATTTGTAGTTCAGAAAGATGAGAAACAACAGATAGAATTTAGACAGATGATCTGTAGGACCGGGGCTACACAAAATGATTATTCGAGAGTGTTTATTGGGAGTCCCCAAAAATGTTGGTTTAATCACAAAAAGGAATAATTGAGTTTCAGTCACAAGTAATGAAATATTTGTCTAGCATATACACAGACTGGGTGTGATACTTGTTACTTATCCAAAAAAAGAGAAAGAAAAAAAAAGAGAAATGGCATATTTCTGATCTTTGTTGGAAGCCACCAAAAAAAAAAAAAAAAAAAGCCTCAATCTGATATAGACAAAGCTAGGTCAACTCATCTATGTAGGTTGTAGAAGAATATAGTGCCCTGTACCCATAAAATCATTATTGTCATCAAGGGAATGTTCAGAAACTTTGCTCTGGAAGGAAGATCTAAGGTTACATGTATTCAAAAAAATGAGCACATTTGTATTCCTCTGTGTACAGGATGGCTTTAATATGAAACAAAGCAAATACTCAGAACTCCATCCAGCACTTTAGTTTCAAACTGATAGTCATCACAAACTGATAGTCATGCACTCTTAAGGTACTTTAGAGCTATATAATGAATGCAGAAACAAAAAAATAACACACATCCATATACATATCAGTATTTTGATACTTATTTTACATAGTATTTTAAGCTAAATTTGGAAAAATTATTACTAAATATCCATATTTTGTTTTCATGCTGTAGTATTAGCTTAAAACATAACCTTTCTGAGGTAAGGGTAGCATGGTCTTGTTAATCTGCTCCAAAGCCATTATTGTGTCATGCACACATTATACACTAATTGGATTCTTGATGCATCTTTAAAAACTAATTTCAAAACACTAAGTAATCAGAGGCTTTGTCTTCAATACAAGACACCGCATCAGCAAAAAGTGTTTATTACTCAGCCACCTGTGCTCTTCACAAAGCAATTTAAGCAGACACCATCCCTGCCCTGAGGAAATGTCTAAAGCCACTGCCGTTGCAGCAGTCAAAGACTGTCAGACAACTGCACTAATGACAAACACACGCTACTAACACTATTATAAAAATAATAGCATCCACTTTATAATGTCATTTGAATCAAACAAAAAGCAAATATTTTTATCTTGGAAAAAAGTGACATGAGAATTTGCTAGATATCCAATCACTAGTGTAGAACTAAATAATGCATATGACAATTATACTTCACATCTGGAGATGGAAAATTTAAAGTATAAAGATGGTGTATTGATTACAGTGAATTATGCACAATATCCTTCATAAGAAATGGACTCTAGTTTACTTCCCAAAATACTAGCATTGTATGTGCATCTACAAATTATTTTAGATTGTAATCTACAAGAAGCTGGGGACAATGAGAGATCACTGCTTTTATACCAAATTTCACCATAGTGTCTGGCATGAAACTTAGATATTAAAGAACTGGTGAGGATAACTAGTGAATCACATAAATTAATACTAGCATATAGTCAGTTTATAATTGAGAAGTACATATTGATGTCTTTTCCCTGCTGGGCCTAATATTTAATATGTATGGAGTCTTATGGTTATATTCACTCTCCTTAGTGTAGAGGAAAGATTAACTCACCTTGGCTTTTCGCGCAGCCCTTTCTGAGAATACAAATATACCTGTTTGCTTTGTAGCCTCCATGATCAAAAATGTCTTTGGTTACAACACAGGGAGATTAAATGGCTTTTGGTTTAAAGCAGAAGATTCTGTTTGATTAAAGTGAGCCCTTTAGATGTGACACTCAGGACACATGGTAGGAAAACAAGGACCCCTTTTATATAGGTGTGCAAGTGAAACTCTGGGTGGTGCCCCTCCCTTGATGCACTTTGGGACTCTGAGTGCTTGGCCATATAGCATGTGCAGTTTACAGGCAAACAGTGTGTTTGTTTGTTTGTTTGTTTCCTCACTGACCTATCCAGCCAAACACCCACACATTTAAGTTTCTCTTCCCTGTGTAAGTGTTCCTTCAAAGGTCTCAGGTATACCTATCTGAAAGATGCTCAACCATACATCAAGGACACTCACACAACCATGTTCATAGAACTTTATTTGTAATTGCCAGTTTCTGGAAATAACCTAGATGTCTCTCAAATGAAGAATGGATACATAAATTGTGTTACATTTACACAATGGAATACTACTCACCTATTAAAAAAAAGGAAATTGTGAAATTTGCAGGCAAATAACTGGCATTAGAAAAGATCATCCTGAGTGAGGAGAACCAGAAGCAGAAAGACACATATGGTATATACTCTCTTATGAGTGGATATTAGCCATGTAGTATAGGATAAACATCCTAAAATCTACAGGCCTAAAGAAGCTAAACAACAAGGAGGACCCTACGGAAGATGCCTAATCCTCATTCAGAAGGGCAAACAGGATAGCAATAGAAGAGGGGGAATAGGATGGGATCGGGGTCGCCTGCAGAGACTGGTGCATCAACCAAGAACCATGCATGGAGAGGTCCTAGAACCCTTGCTCAGACATAGCCAGTAGGCAGGCAGCTCAGTCTCCATGTGAGTCCTCTAGTAAGGGGAGGAGGGGTAGTCTCTGACATGAACTCAATTTCTTGCTCCTTGATGGCTTCTCCCTGGTGGGGTAATCTAGCTAGCCCACAGAGGAAGTATATACAGACAGTCCTAATAAGACCAAATAGGCTACGTAGGGTCAAATAGTAGGGGAGAAGGACTTCCCCTTTCAGTGGACTAGGGGGGAGGAATAAGGGGAAAGATGGAGAGAGGGTGGGACAAGTAGGAGATGGGGGCTACAATCAGGACACAAAGTGAATAAATTGTAAAAGAAGGAGGAGAAAAATAAAGTTTTGAAATATATATATATATATATATATATATATATATAACCTCAGTCTTTCAGTAGAAAAGAAACACATTAGCACAAAAAGTACATTAGACTATCTGTGGCATCTAGGGTAAAGGAATTACAGCACTTCCATTAAGCAATGTAATAACTTTATTTAATAATACTCTGAGACCAGAAGCTTGTTAACTTAAATCCAGTTGTTCAAATCTGTTTAAAAATATTGATGACAATTTTAAATCAGATGTATACTGAGATATAAAGTTGAGAAAAAGATAGCCTCAGTATTTTCAGTCCCTAATGACTTTGGGAGAAAATGAAAATACAGATTATACATAGTGACATCAGATTTTTCACAATTAAGAAACCAGAAAATTATCATTTTTGTAATCACTTTGTTTTAAGTTTACATCTAACATAATTTTCTCTGGTGTATGAGAGGAAAAAAATACGATACTAAAAAAGAAAGGGAAACAGAAACAAAAGAAAATGTGTGGTGTATGTGTCTAGTCTATGTGTGTGCATGTGCCTGTGTGTGTGCCTGTGTGTGTGCCTGTGTGTGTGTGTGTATGTTATAAGTGTGCATGCATCATGCACACATGTGCATGTTCAGGATAGAAGTCAAGCTGGGGTGTCTTTCTCCAGGTACCTTGCTTACTGAGACAGAACTCACTGATTAGCCTGGACGGCCTGGCAGAGATTCTCAGGTACCTATTTCTGCCTTCCCTGCCTGCCCACTGTTGGGAACAAATCTACACCATCAATCTTGGCTTTTTATAGGAATTCTTAGGATCAAACACACATCTTTTTTTTTAAATATTATTCTTTTTATTTTCATTATTAGTTACATTTTATTAACTCTCTATCCCAGCTATATCCCACTCCCTCATTCTCTCCCAACACAATCCTCCCTCCCTCATCTCCTCCCTGCCCCTTTCCAAGTCTACTGATAGGGGAGGAACTCCTCCCTTTTCATCTGACCCTGTTTTATCAGGTTTCTTCAGGACTGGCTGCAAAGTCCTCCTCTGTGGCCTAGCAGGACTGCTCCTCCCTTGGAGTGTGGGGAAGTCAAAGAGCCAGTAATTGAGTTCCTGTCATAAATAGTCCCTGTTCCCCTTACCATGGAGTACCAATTGATTACTGAGCTAGCACAGGCTATATCCGAGCAGGGGTTCTAGGTTTTATCCATACATGGTCCTTGGTTGGAGAAACAGTCTCAGAAAAGACCCCTGTGCCCAGATATATTTGGTCCTTGTGGAGCTCCTATCCTTTCCACATCATACTAACTGCCCTTCCTTTATATGATTCCCTGAACTCTGCTGAGGGTTTGGTTGAGTCTTAGTATCTGCTTTGATACTCTGCTAGGTAGAATCTTTCAGAGGCCCTCTGTGATAGGCTCCTGGCCTGTTACTTGTTTTCTCCTACATCCAATGCACATCCCATTTGTCTTTCTAAGTGAGGGTTGATCATCTTACCCTGGGTCCTCTTTCTTGTTTATCTTCTTTATGTGTATAGATTTCATTATGTTTATCATATCTTATAGATCTGTATAAGTGAGTATAAACCATGTGTGTCTTTCTTCTTCTGGGATACTTCACTCAGAATGATCTTTTCTAGATCCCACCTTTTGCCTGCAAGTTTCATGATTTCCTCTTTTTTGATTGCTGAGTTGTAGTCCACTGTGTAAAAATACCACAATTTCTGTATCCACTCCGCAACTGAGGGACATCTGGGTTGTTTACAGTTTCTGGCTATTAAAAATAAAGCTGCTACAAACATGGTTGAGCAACTGTCTTTGTTGTGTACCTGAGAAAATTTTGGATATTTACCTAACAATAGTATAGCTGGGTCTTGAAGAAGCACGATTCCTAATTGTCAGAGAAAGCCCCAGATTGACTTCAAAGTGGTTGTACCAGCTTACATTCCAACCAGCAATGGAGGAGGCTTCCTCTTTCTCCACAAACTCTCCAGCATGTGTTGCTATTTGAGTTTTTTATTTCAGCCATTTTGATGGGTGTAAGGTAAAATCTCAGGGTCATTTTGATTTGCATCTCCCTGATGGCTAAGGATGTTGAGCATCTCTTTTAGTGTTTCTCTGCAATTCTATATTCCTCTACAGACAATTCTCTGTTTAGCTCTGTACCCCATTTTTTAATTGGATTACTTGATTTATTGCTTTTTAACTTCTTTAGTTCTTATATATGCTGGATATTAGCCCTCTGTCAGATATAGGGTTGGTGAAGATCCTTTCCCTGTCTGGAGGCATTCGTTTTGTTCTGACGACAGAGTCTTTTGCTTTATAGAAGTTTTTCAGTTTCATGAGGTCCCATTTATTGATTGTTGCTCTTAGAGCCTGTGCTGTTGGTGTTCTGTTCAGGAAGTTCTCCTGTGCCTATGAGTTATAGGCTCTCCCCTACTTTTTCTTCTAACCGATTTAGAGTATCTGGTTTTATGTTGAGGTCCTTGATCCACTTTGACTTTAGTTTTGTTCAGGGTAATAAATATGGATCTATTTGCATTTTTCTGCATGTAAACATCCAGTTGGACCAGCACCATTTGTTGAAGATGCTGTCTTTTCTCCATTGAATGGTTTTGGCTTCTTTGTCAAAAACCAAGTATTCATAGGTGTGTGGGTTTATTTCTGGGTTTTCTATTCGGTTCCATTGATCCTTCTTTCTGTTTCTATGCCGATACCATGCAGTTTTCATTACTATTGCTCTGTAGTACAGCTTGATATCAGGGATGAAGATACCTCCAGATGATCTGTTGTACAGGATCATTTCGGAGATTCTGGGTTTTTTGTTTCTCTACATGAAACTGAGAATCTTTTTTTCAAGTTCTGTAAAGAAGTGAGTTGATAGTTTGAATGGAATTGCATTGAATCTGTAGATTGTTTTTGGCAGGATGGTCATTTTCCAAAATGTTAATCCTACCAATCCATGAGCATGGAAGATCTTTCTATCTTTTCATATCTTCTTCAGTTTCTTTCTTCAGAGACTTAATTTTTTCTCAAACAGGTCTTTCATATGCTTGGTTAGTGTCACCCCAAGGTACTTTATGTTATTAGTGGCTATTGTGAAGGGTGTTTTTCCCTGATTTCTTTTTGACCCTTTTGTCTTTGGTATACAGGAGGGCTTCTGATTTTTTTGAGTTGATTTTGCATCCTGCCACTTTGCTGAAGGTGTTTATCAGCTGAAGGAGTTCTCTGCTTGAATTTTGGGGGTCTCTCATGTATACTATCATATCATTTGTGAATAGTGACACTTTGACCTCTTCCTTTCCGATTTGTATCCCCTTGATCTCCTTTAGTTGTCTTATTGCTTTAGTTAGGACCTCAAGTACTATGTTGAAGAGATATGGAGAGAGTGGGCAGCCTTTTCTTGTCCCTGATTTCAGTGGGATTGATTTAAGTTTCTCTCCATTGAGTTTGATGTTGTGCCTTTACTATGTTTAGGTATTTACCTTGTATCCCTGATCTCTCCAAGGCTTTAAACATGGATGGGTACTGGAATTTGTCAAATGCTTTTTTGACATCTAAAGAGATGATCATGTGGTTTTCTCCTTCAGTTTGTTTATGTGATGGATTATATTGATGGATTTCTGTATGTTGAACCAAGTTCGCATGCCTGGGATGAAGCCTACTTGGTCATGGTGGATGATATCTTTGATGTGTTCTTGGATTCGGTTTACCAGTATTTTATTGAGTATTTTTGCATCAATGTTCATAAGAGAGATAGGTCTGAAGTTCTCTTTTTTTGTTGGGTCTTTGTGTGGTTTAGCTTCATAGAATGAGTTTGGTAATGTTCCTTCTGTTTCTATTTTGTGGAATAGTTTGGAGGAATTGGAGTTAGCACTTCTTTGAAGGTGTGGAAGAATTATGTACTGAATCCATCTGGCACAAGGTTTTTTTTTGTTTGTTTGTTTTGTTTTTTTGTTTTTGTTTTTGTTTTTTTTTGTTTTTTTTTTTTTTTTTTGGAAGGGAGACTGTTGATGACTGCTTCTATTTCCTTGGGGGATATAGACTAGTCAGACTTTCTACCTCATTTTGGTAGATGGAATCTATCAAGAAAATTGTCCATTTCTTTTAGATTTTCAAATTTCATGGGCATATATGCTTTTGTAGTACGACCTAATGATTGTTTAGATGTCCTCACTGTCTGTAGTTATGTCCCCCTTTTCATTTCTGATTTTGCTGATTTGGATAGTTTAAGGTTTGTCTATCTTGTTGATTTTCTCAAAGAACCAGCTCTTGGTTTCACTGATTCTTTGAATAGTTTTATTTGTTTCTAATTGACTGATTTCAGCCCTGGGTTTGATTATTTCCAGCGGTCTGTTCCTCTTGGATATATTTGCTTCTTTTTTTTTTCTAGGTCTTTCATTTGAGCCATTAAGTTGCTTGTATGAGATGTCAAAAATTTCTTCTTGAAGGCACTTAGTGCTATGAGTTTTCCTCTGAGCACTGCTTTCATTGTGTCCCATAAATTAGGACATGTTGTACCTTCATTGTCATTGAATTCTAGGAATTCGAGGAAGTCTTTAATTTCTTCCTTAACCCAGCTATCATTGAGCAGCAAGTTGTTCAGTTTCCATGTGCTTGTAGGCTTTTTTCTATTTCCATTGTTGTTGAGGTCCAGCTTTAGTCCATGATAGTCAGATAGAATATAGGGGATTATTTCAATCTTCTTATATTGTTGAGGCTTGCTTTGTGACCAAATATATCATCTATTTTGGAGAAGGTTCCATGAGGTGCTGAAAAGAAGGTATACTCTTTTGAGTTTGGATGGAAAGTTCTGTAGACATCTATTAGGTCCATTTGATTTAGGACCTCTGGAAGTACCTTTATTTCCTTATTAAGCTTCTGTCTAGATGATCTGTCCCTTGGTGAAAGTGGGTTGTTCAAGTTTCCAACTATTAAAGTGTTGGGATCAATGTATGATTTATGTTTTAATAATGTTTCCTTTATGAATGTAGGCACTCTTGTATTTGGGGCATAGATGTTCAAAACTGCAATGTTCTTGAGGTGAATTTTTCCTTTGATGAGAATGTAGTGTCCCTCCTCATCTTTTTTGATTAATTTTGGTTGAAGGTCTATTTTATTAGATATTAGGATAGCTACTCCAGCTTGTTTTCTGGGTCCATTGGCTGGGAAGACATTTTTCCAGCCCTTTACTTTGAGGTATTGTTTATCTTTGTTGCAAAAGTGTGTTTCTTGTATACAGCAGAATGTTGGATCCTGTTTCCGCACCGTATTTGTTAGTCTGTATCTTTTTATTGGAGAGTTGAGTCCATTGATGTTGATAGATAATAGTGACCAATGAACTTAATTCCTTTTATATGGAGTCGGTGGTCTTCCTTTGTTCCATTGCTTATTTTCTTTTAATTTTTGTTGAGATATTATCTGTATGCTATATTTTCAGGGGTGAATTTATTTTCATTGGATTGAAGTTTTCCTGCTAGTATCTTCTGTAGGGCTGGTTTGCTGTGTAGATATTGCATAAATTTTGTTTTGTCATGGAATGTTTTATTTTCTCCATCTATGTTTAATGAAAGCTTTGTAGGGTATAGCATTCTGGGTTGGCATCTGTTGTCTCTTCGAGTCTGCATGACACCTGCCCAGTCCCTTCTGGCTTTCATAGTTTCTGATGAGAAGTCCGGTGTAATTCTGATAGGTCTACCTTCATATGTTAACTTGGCATTTTTCCCTTGCTGCTTTTAATATCTTTTCTTTGTTCTGTAGATTTAGTGTTTTGACTATGATGTGATGTGATGTGTTTTTTTTTTTTTTCTGGTCTAGTCTATTTGGTGTTCTGCAAGCCTCTTGTATATTTATGGATATCTCTTTCTTTAAGTTGGGAAAATTTTCTTCTATGATTTTCTTGAAAATATTTTCTGAACCTTGGACCCTTTGTCCTTCTATCTTCTTTGTCCTCTATTCCTATTATTCTTAGATTTCATCTTTTCATGGCGTCCTTGATTTCTTGGATATTTTGTGTTTGGGTCTTTTCTGATTTTACTTTTTCTTTGAGAGAAATATCAATTTCTGCAGGTGTAACTTCAGCTCCAAAGATTCTCTCTACCATCTCTTGCATTCTGTTGGTGATGCTTACCTTTGTGGTTCTGATCTTTTCTCCAAGTTCTCCAGCTCCAGGATTTTCTCAGTTTGTGTTTTCTTTATTGATTCTAATTATGTTTTCATTCCTTGCACCATTTCCTTCATCTGCTTGAATGTGGATTTCTGTCTCTCTATGATGGTCTCTATTTTTTGTTCATTTCCTTTCTATATGCCACTACTTGTATCTCTACTTGTGCCTCTATCTGTTTGGCTATGTTTGCCTGTGTTTCTTTAAGAATTTTGTCTATTTCCTCTTTCTTTACCTCTACTTATCTGGCCAAATCTTTGATAGATTTGTTCATATTCTCTTTAACTGTCTGAATTTGGATGGCTATTGCTCTGAGATTATTGTTTGTTTCCTTTTTATGAGCCTCAAATAATTGGGTAAGTATAGCATTAAAGTCATTTTCCTGTGCTCCTGATGAATTGGAGTATCCATCAATTTTTGGGGTTGCTGGTGAAGTCATGATGTCCTGATTTATGTTGGATGTGTTCTTTCGCCTACCCCTGGCCATTGGATTATCTCCAAACTTCCTTGTTTGTTTCTGGATTCTGCAGTTCAGACTGGTACTGTCTCTCTCTGGTGTCTGGAGAGTTCTTCAGGAAGCTGAGAGAGGTCACTGTGGCCTCAGTGTGTGCATTAGTGCACTACCTATACCTGTGGGAGGAAAGTACGCAGGCGCAAAAGGGCAAATGCAGGTGTGTGTGTGTGTGTATGTGTGTGTGTGTATGTAAGTGTGCATGAAGGTGTGTCTCAAGGGACAGAGTGATAGAGACTACTGAACCCTTGCGTGTGTGGGAGGGGCTCTGCCTTGCAGGCTTCTAGGGGTTATTTGTATGTAGCAGGTGCTGGTGATGTTCGTGTCGCAATTTCCTGAGTTATCTGCCTTACCTCCTCAGTTGGACCCGCAGAGCAGGGGCTTCAATGTCCCAAGTGACCCTCTTTTTCATTTTTCAAAGGTTATGTATATATAACCTTTTTCTTTTCCTTTTTTTAAAAATTTATTTATTTATTACAATTTATTCACTTTGTATCCTGACTATAGTCCCCTCCCTGGTCTCTTCTCCTCCTATGCTCTTTCCCTAGTCCCCTGATAGAGGAGGACCTCCTCCCTTTCTATCTGACCCTACTCTATCAGGTCTCATGAGGGCTAGCTGCATCATCTTTCTCTATGGTGTGGCAAGGCTCCCCAGAGGAAAATGATCAACAAGGCAGCCACTGAGTTCATGTCAAAGACAGCCCCTGCACCCCTTACTAGGGTACCCACTTAGAAAATGAGCAGCCAATGGGCTTCCCCTTTACAGGAGTCTAGGTCCTTTCTGATACATGGTCCTTGGTTGGTTTATCATTTTCTGCAGGCCACTCTGGGCCCAGGTTTTTTGGCTCTCTTGGTCTCCTTGTTGAGCTCCTCTCCCTTCCAGGTATTTTATCTCCCTCTTCTTTCACAAGGTTTCCTGCGCTCTGCCCAAAGTTTGGCTATGAGTTTCAGTATCTCTTTTCGATACTCTGGTGGGTAGAGTCATTCAGATGAACTTTATCTTGAAAATGCCCTTATTTTTATTCAGAAAAAAAGTGCTCTAATGCCGAGGGGCGGAGCCAAGATGGCGACTAGCACACACAGTTTCTGAGCAGTGGGATACCTGATCTTCTAAGTTGGAGAATGGAAGGACCCCCAACCCAGGAAAACCACAGCGAGGCTTTCTGAACACCAGAGAACATCGCAGGAGGTGAAAACTTTGGCCTCCGGTCACCCGGAGACTTGCTTGGGGAGGGAGAGAAAAGATCCTTTGTTCTTGCTGCACTCCCTTCCCCCAGACCTCCTTCCTCCTCGGCACAGCGGCACAGCGGACTCATCCTTCTCAGCGCAGACCTAACTGCCTGGGGTATACAACCGCTGAGACGGAGCCCCAACCACTTTAGCGGCAGACAAAAGCCAGCAGTACGTGCCCCGGAGTCCCAGATTCGCGCAGCGGCTGCACCATCCTCCCAGGGCGCGAATCTGCTAGAAACCATACTAGCTCCGCAGGATCGCCATCACTGACGGTACGACCCGCCCAATCCCACAGTGACAGAGAATACGCTATATACTCACCGAAACCAGGCAGAAACGTCATACAACCTGGACACACCAGGCACTGGGCCTCCCAAGCTTGGAGAGCACAACAAAGAGATCCCAGGACTTCCCAGAAAGCATTGAGACTAGCAAGCCAGTCTCCAGTTACAGCAGGACGTGGCAGCGGAGCAGTACTGAACTGGCGGGGCACCACAGCCCTCCAGTTTAAGACTAACCAGGGCCAAACCAGAGAACAGAGAGCCTGATTACCCCATCCCTGCTGAAGTGACCACCCTGAAATCTCCAGCTGCAGCAAGACCTCAGAACCTGGCAGTGACAGCAGCACAGAACTGGCGGAACACATCAAAGAAGCAGGGCCAAACCAGAGAGCAGAGAGCCCCGGATACCACGATCTCGGCCAAGAGACCTGCCTGTAAGTGAGTGCACCCTTGAGAATCTGCAGTTCCCCAGATCCTGGGTCCTTCTAAATCAGAAGCCAGGCATCGAACCCCCCTCCCACCCACATACCCACTTTGGGAAACAGAGGGGCACTAGGGACATTGAAGTTCCTGCCCTGTGGGCCTGATTGAGGAGCTAAGACAGTTAATACCAGAAATTGCGCTGCGATCATCATTAGCGCCTGCGAAATATACAGTACAGAGCCCCTCCCACACACTCAAGGGTTCAACATTAGCCATCACTCTGTCCCTCGAGAAACTCATCCACGCACACTTACACACACAGACACACACGCGCGCGCGCGCACACACACACACACACGCTTGCATTTGCCCCGTTTGCGCCTGCGTACTTTCCTCCCACAGGTACAGCTAGTCCTCAGCACAAGCTGAGAGTGCTCAGCTTCCTGAAGAACTCTCCAGACACCAGAGAGAGACAGCACCAGTCTGATCTGCAGAATCCAAAAACAAATAGGGAAGGTTTCAGATAAGCCAATGGCCAGAGGTAGGCGAAAGAACACTTCCAACATAAATCAGGACATCATGACTTCACCAGCAAACCCCAAAATCGATGGATACACCAATTCAGCAGAAGCACAGGAAAATGATTTTAAAGCCATGCTTGCCCAATTATTTGAGGCTCATAAGGAGGAAATGAACAAGTCTTTCAAAGAGATGGCCAGTCAATTGGAGGCAAAGAAAGAAGAAATAGACAATATCCTTAAAGAAACACAGGCAAACATAGCCAAACAAATAGATACACAAGTAGAGGAAAAATTAGTGGCATATAAGAAGGAAATGAAAAAAGAAATAGAGGCCATCGTAGAGAGACAGGAATCCAAATTCAAACACATGAAAGAAATGGTGCAAGGCATGAAAACAGAATTAGAATCAATAAAGAAAACACAAAATGAGAAAACCCTTGAGCTGGAGAACTTGGAGAAAAGATCAGGAACCACAAAAGTAAGCATCACCAACAGAATACAAGAGATGGAAGAGAGAATCTCTGGAGCTGAAGACACACTTGCAGAAATGGATACTTCTCTCAAAGAAAAAGTAAAATCAGAAAAGTTCCAATCACAAAATATCCAAGAAATCAAGGATGCTATGAAAAGACAAAATCTAAGAATAATAGGAATTCACGAAAAAGAAGACTCCAGACTCCAAGGTCCAGAAAATATTTTCAAGAAAATCATAGAAGAAAATTTTCCCAACTTAAAGAAAGAGATGTCCCTAAATATACAAGAGGCCTACAGAACTCCAAATAGACTAGACCAGAAAAGAAACACATCACGTCACATCATAGTCAAAACACTAAATCTACAGAACAAAGAAAAGATATTAAAAGCAGCAAGGGAAAAAGGCCAAGTAACATATGAAGGTAGACCTATCAGAATCACACCGGACTTCTCATCAGAAACTATGAAAGCCAGAAGGGCCTGGGCAAGTATCATGGAGACTCTAAGAGATCACAAATGTCAACCCAGACTACTATACCCTGCAAAGCTTTCAATCAACATAGATGGAGAAAACAAAATATTCCATGACAAAACTAAATTTATACAATATCTACACAGCAAACCATCCCTACAGAAGATACTAGAAGGAAAACTCCAATCCAATGAAAACAAATTCACCCAAGAAAACAGGGCATACAGATAATGTCCCAACAAAAATGAAAAGAAAACAAGCAATGAATCAGGGTTAGATCATCGACTCCATTACAAAAGGAACTAACATGCATTGGTCACTATTATCAATCAATATCAATGGACTCAACTCACCAATAAAAAGACACAGGCTAACAGAATGGTTAAGGAAACAGGATCCAACATTCTGTTGCATCCAAGAAACACACCTATGCAACAAAGACAAACACTACCTCAGAGTAAAGGGCTGGAAAACTGTTTTTCAAGCAAACGGTTCCAGAAAACAAGCTGGAGTAGCCATCCTAATATCTAATAAAATAGACTTTCAACCCAAGTTAATCAAAAAAGATAAGGAGGGCCACTATATTCTCATCAAAGGAAAAATCCACCAAGAGGACATCACAATCTTGAATATCTATGCCCCAAATACAAGAGCACCGACATTCGTAAATGAAACATTATTAAAGCTTAAATCATACATTGATCCTAATACCTTAATAGTGGGAGACTTCAACACTCCACTCTCACCAAGGGACAGATCAACTAGACAGACACCAAATAGGGAAATAAAAGCACTCACAGAATCCCTAAATCAAATGGACCTAATAGACGTCTACAGATCATTTCACCCAAACTCAAAAGAGTACACCTTCTTTTCAGCACCCCATGGAACCTTTTCCAAAATAGACCATATAGTGGGCCACAAAGCAAGCCTCAACAGATACAAAAGGATTGAAATAATCCCTTGTATACTATCTGACCACCATGGACTAAAGCTCGACCTCAACAACAACAGAAACAACAAAAAGCCGACACGCACATGGAAACTAAACAACTTACTACTCAATGACAGCTGGGTTAAGGAAGAAATAAAGAAAGAAATTAAAGACTTCCTAGAATTCAATGAAAAGGAAGGCACAACATACCCAAATTTATGGGACACACTGAAAGCAGTGCTCAGAGGAAAATTTATAGCACTAAGTGCCTGAAAGAAGAAATTCGTAACATCACATACAAACAACTTAATGGCCCAACTGAAAACCCTAGAACAAAAAGAAGCAGATACACCCAAAAGGAGCAGATGGCTGGAAATAATCAAACTAAGGGCTGAAATCAATCAACTAGAAACAAATAAAACTATCCAAAGAATCAATGAAACAAAAAGCTGGTTCTTTGAGAAAATCAACAAGATAGACAAACCCTTAGCCAAACTAACTAAAAAGCAGAGAGAAACTATCCA
The DNA here is from genome assembly GCF_030254825.1 of Meriones unguiculatus. NCBI lineage: Eukaryota > Metazoa > Chordata > Mammalia > Rodentia > Muridae > Meriones > Meriones unguiculatus. The sequence continues at coordinate 90,347,301 of NC_083357.1, read as the reverse complement.
GATCAGCAAAATCAGAAATGAAAATGGGGACATAACCACAGACATTGAGGAAATCCAAACAATTATTAGGTCATACTACAAAAGCCTATATGCCACAAAATTTGAGAATCTAAATGAAATGGATAATTTTCTTGAAAGATTCCATCTACCAAAACTAAGTCAAGATCAGGTAGAAAGACTGAACAGCCCTATATCTCCCAAGGAAATCGAAGCAGTCATTAACAGTCTCCCCTCCAAAAAAAGCCCTGGACCAGATGGCTTCAGCGCAGAATTCTACAAGACCTTCAAAGAAGTGCTAACTCCAATTCTCCTCAAGCTATTCCACAAAATAGAAACAGAAGGAACACTACCAAACTCATTCTATGAAGCCACAGTCACCTTAATACCTAAACCACACAAAGACCCAACAAAAAAAGAGAACTTTAGGCCTATCTCTCTTATGAACATTGATGCAAAAATACTCAATAAAATACTTGCAAACCGAATCCAAGAACACATCAAAGATATCATCCACCATGACCAAGTAGGTTTCATCCCTGGCATGCAAGGGTGGTTCAACATACGGAAATCCATCAATGTAATCCACTACATAAACAAACTGAAGGAGAAAAACCACATGATCATCTCCTTAGACGCCGAAAAAGCATTTGACAAAGTCCAACACCCATTCATGTTTAAAGTCTTGGAGAGATCAGGGATACAAGGCACATACCTAAACATAGTAAAGGCAATATATAGCAAACCTATAGCTAACATCAAACTCAATGGAGAGAAACTTAAATCAATCCCACTGAAATCAGGGACAAGACAAGGCTGTCCATTGTCCCCATATCTCTTCAACATAGTACTTGAAGTCCTAGCCAGAGCAATAAGACAACTAAAGGAGATCAAGGGGATACAAATCGGAAAGGAAGAGGTCAAAGTGTCACTATTTGCAGATGATATGATAGTATACATGAGCGACCCCAAAAATTCAACCAGAGAACTCCTTCAGCTGATAAACACCTTCAGCAAAGTGGCAGGATACAAAATCAACTCAAAAAAATCAGAAGCCCTCCTATATACCAAAGACAAAAAGGCTGAGAAAGAAATTAGGGAAACAACACCCTTCACAATAGCCACTAATAACATAAAGTACCTTGGTGTGACCCTAACCAAGCAAGTGAAAGACCTGTTTGAGAAAAACTTCAAGTCTCTGAAGAAAGAAATTGAAGAAGATATCAGAAGATGGAAAGATCTCCCGTGCTCATGGATTGGTAGGATTAACATTGTGAAAATGGCCATCCTGCCAAAAGCAATCTACAGATTCAATGCAATTCCCATCAAAATACCATCTCAATTCTTTACAGACCTTGAAAAAAAGATTCTCAGCTTCATATGGAGAAACAAAAAACCCAGAATCTCCAAAACGATCCTGTACAACAACAGATCATCTGGAGGTATCTCCATTCCTGATCTCAAGCTGTACTACAGGGCAACAGTAATAAAAACTGCATGGTACTGGCATAGAAACAGAAAGGAGGATCAATGGAACCGCATAGAAGACCCAGAAATAAATCCACACACCTATGAATACTCGATATTCGACAAAGAAGCCAATTCCATTCAAGGGAAAAAAGACAGCATCTTCAACAAATGGTGCTGGACCAACTGGATGTCTACATGCAGAAAAATGAAAATAGATCCATATTTATCACCCTGCACAAAACTAAAGTCAAAGTGGATCAAGGACCTCAACATAAAACCAGATACCCTAAATCAATTGGAAAAAAAAGTGGGGAACAGCCTAGAACTCATTGGCACAGGAGACAACTTCCTGAACAGAACACCAACAGCACAGGCTCTAAGAGCAACAATCAATAAATGGGACCTCATGAAACTGAAAAGTTTCTGTAAAGCAAAGGATACCGTCATCAAAACAAAACGACTGCCTACAGATTGGGAAAGAATCTTCACTAACCCTTTATCTGACAGAGGACTAATATCCAGTATATACAAAGAACTAAAGAAGCTGAAAAGCAGCAAACCAAGTAATCCAATTAAAAAATGGGGAACAGAGCTAAACAGAGAATTCTCGACAGAGGAATATCGAATGGCAGAAAAACACTTAAAGAAATGCTCATCCTCATTAGCCATCAGGGAAATGCAAATCAAAACGACCCTGAGATATCACCTTACACCCATCAGAATGGCCAAGATGAAAAACTCAAGCGATAACACATGCTGGAGAGGTTGTGGAGAAAGGGGAACCCTGCTCCACTGCTGGTGGGAATGTAAACTGGTACAACCACTCTGGAAAGCTATCTGGCGCTTTCTAAGACAAATAGGAATAGTGCTTCCTACAGACCCAGCTATACCACTGCTAGGTATATACCCAAAGTTTGTTCAAGTACACAAAAAGGACACTTGCTCAACCATGTTTATAGCAGCTCTATTTGTAATAGCCAGAACCTGGAAACAACCCAGATGTCCATCAACGGTGGAATGGGTACAGAAATTGTGGTATGTTTATACAATGGAATACTACTCAGCAATCAAAAAGGAGGAAATCATGAAATTTGCAGGCAAATGGTGGGATCTAGAAAAGATCATTCTGAGTGAAATATCCCAGAAGGAGAAAGACAAACATGGGATATACTCACTTATATAGACCTATAAGATATGATAAACATAATGAAATCTATACACCTAAAAAAGATAATCAATTGAGCGGACATGGGGTAAGATGATCAATCCTCATTTAGAAAGACAGATGGGATGTGCATTGAACGTATGACAGGAGTCTACTGAGCGCATCTGAAAGACTCTAACTAGCAGTGTTTTCAAAGCAAAGACTCATGACCAAACCTTTGGCAGAGTACAGGGAATCATAAGAAAGAAGGGGAGTTAGTCTGATGGGGAAAGGATAGGAGCTCCACAAGGACCAAATATATCTGGGCACAGGGTCTTTTCTGAGACTGACATTCAACCAAGGACCATGTATGGACATAACCTAGAACCTCCACTCAGATGTAGCCTGTGGTAGCTCAGTAACCAATTGGTTTCCCAAAGTGAGGGGAACAGGGACTATTTCTAACAGGAACTCGATGACTGGCTCTTTGGTCTCCCCACCCCCGAAGGGAGGAGCAGTCCTGTTAGGCCACAGAGGAGGGCTTTGCAGCCAGTCCTGAATTTATCTGATAAAACAGGATCAGATGAATGGGGAGGAGGTCCCCCCCATCAGTGGACTTGGAAAGGGGCACGGTGGAGATGAGGGAGGGAGGGAGGGAGGGACTGGGAGGGAATGAGGGATCGGGACACGGCTGGGATACAGAGTTAATAAAATGTAACTGATAAAAAAAAAAAAAGTGCTCTAATTTCAAAGAAGTGGCCCAATTTGGACACAATTCTAAGAGATTTTTATAGTGGTTTATCTTAAAATAATGGTGGCTGTAGAAGTAAATTATCACTTAGGCCTCTTATAGTCCATTACTAATAACCACAGTGGAACTTCTGGACAGTCTTTCATCAACATCTGAAAAGAGAAAAGTTGTAGAATAGTCACTAGTGGTTTTGGCTGAACATGCTAATATAATTTTGACTTCTAACAGCAACAGAACTAGATTTTATAAACTCACGTTCTTGAAATTATCTGTGATTAAAATACCCCCAATCTTATTGAGAGGTTGAGAATCTTAAAGGCCTTTTGAATTTAATATTCAAAACTTCTGTTGACATAGATAGCCCACTGCATCCTTAGCTCCTTCTAGTGCTTAAACGTGCATGACGTTTTAAGTCCTGATCTGACAGAGCTTTGAATATGGTAAAACCATGTGTTCATTCTACCATGATTAAATGACTGCTTCTTTTTTTTATCTTTTCTCATTAATGATGACTTCTCCCTAAAGTGTGTCCTCGTTAGGGTGCACTGTTCTTTTTCCCTTATAGAGTGATGATGTTTTCATCTCCTGTGAGATGGACAGAGATTATATTTGATCTCCTTTTCTACAACAGCAATCACTTGGTTGACTAAATCATAATCTAATATTAGCAATGTTTCTGATCCACCAAAATAGAAGCTTTGTCTAAATAATGAAAAAAAATGTACACTACCTAAAAAAATATTTCCTTCACTCAGTTATAATGGCTTAGAGTTGCTGATTTAAACATATATAAATACATACATACATATATATGTATATCTATATGTATATATATATATAACCTATGGCTCATTTATCCACTGAACTGTAGCTTATGTAAATTATGTCCTATTAAATCTCCTTTGAAGATTTTCCCCCATCAGTCTCCACTACTTTTCATCATTTGTTTACTCTGTGGAACTCTTGCTGTTCCTCTTTTACAGGATTACAAAAGTCCTCACTGTAAACTATATAATTTTATATGACAAACTCTGGGGTGAGTGAAGAAAACAAAGCACGAATGTATTCATTTAATGAACGTCTAAAAAATTCCTTTTGAAATAGAAATGATTGCTGTTCAGAATATTACACCATGAAAATTAGGGGGAAAAGGGAATTTCTAAGTGCACAGTTGTTAAGAAAAGAAGATATATTCTATATTTTTATATGTGTTAGAGCATAGTTTGTTTTAATGTAAGTAATGGAAGAAAAGGAGAACCAGGAAAAGAAGCCTTCAACATAGTGATTACTTTTACTAACATTATCATAGGTATTTCATGGTCTCTAGACTGGAACAGAAAATAGACTAAGATGAAATTTCAAGCAGAAATATGTTTCTACTTGAATATTTTGTTCCTCAAGATGAATATCAACAAAATTTGTAAACATTAATGTGTATTTTAGTATATATACACTATATAATAATCATATAAGACCGCACAAATTTCTTCTTTACAAATGTTGTAGCATTGCATTTTTTTGAAGAAAGAACAGTATAAAAGCATACTGAGTAATTGTTCTGAATTTGACAATCGTACTCACATTATAATTTAATCATGCACAGTACAAGTGTATACCATTGTGTCATTCTAAACATGATTGGCAGAGATCATGGGAACTATACTTAGAAATAATTCTAAAGACTATCTAAATTTGGCCTTTCATTGCAGAGTAACTACAGAGAGTAATAACTTATAAATGTGATAAGAAAAGTGGAAAATTTATTTCAAGAAATAAATTTTAAAAATTCTGACCCTGCTCCATTGCTGGTGGGAATGTAAACTGGTACAACCACTTTGGAAATCAATCTGGTGCTTTCTCAGACAATCAGGAATAGCGCTTCCTCAAGATCCAGCCATACCACTACTGGGCATATGTCCAAAAGATGCTCAGGTGTACAACAAGAACATCTGCTCAATCATGTTCATAGCAGCTTTATTTGTAATAGCCAGAACCTGGGAACAACCCAGATGCCCCTCAGTGGAAGAATGGATACAGAAACAGTAGTACATGTACACAATGGAATACTACTCAGCAATTAAAAACAAGGAAATCACGAAATTTGCAAAAGAATCAAGCTAGAAAAGATCATCCTGAACAAGGTTCAAGTAGAACTGGATTGTTTCTTGTGAGAAACCCACACCCACATGAGGTAAGCATGGGTGTACCTTGATCATTCTTTGAGATTCTGTTTCTATTAATCTCTTGTTTCCCTTAAAATGCTGCCTTTAATAATAATAATAATAATAATAATAATAATAATAATAAACAACTCTGCTTTTTATGAAAGAAAAAAGGAAAAGGGTTTAATGTTGGTTTTCTTTCTTGAGAAGAAGAGTTGAAATGAGAGCCATACCTAAGCTTTATGAAGACATGGCTTAATATGACTCCTTAACTTCTATCCAACTATCCCTACGCCTAGGCCTGGATCTTTCTAGCCTCCGTATAATCTGTCCTTCTGCAACTCCATACCTTGAATGCTTCTGCTTCCAGCTTCCACCTGCTCACCTGGGCTAATCTAGGTAAGCTGCTAACCTGGAATGTTTTCAGCTATGAGGCTTACTGCTGAAAACCTACCTTTCTAGGTCTCTCTGAACTCTGACTGGCTGTTTCAGTTTAACTGTTCTGGCTTAAAACTCCTTTCCAAACTGACTGATTTGAACTGGTTTCTCTCCACATCTCACTGAATTGCTTTGATTGGAAAACTGCCTCTGAACTCCATGAACTGAACTGAAGAATGCCAACTATATGCAAGTGCACTCACTCAACTGCACTGAACTCTACTGTATTCCCAAACTCCTCTGTTCTGTCCCCCACAACGACGCTTCTGCTTTCTCTCTCTCTCTCTCTCTCTCTCTCTCTCTCTCTCTCTCTCTCTCTCTCTCTCTCTCTCCTGTCTGTTTTCAAAAGAGTTGGAAGTTTCCTATCTCTTATACTGTCAAATCATTCTGCGATTCATAACTTCCTCTGGCCCTCAATTAGAAATCATTGTTTGGAATTAAAGGTGTTTACTAAATTTCAGCCAGAGGGATTAAGGGTGTGTTTTCCATTCACAAAGGTTAAAGGCCAGAACTAAAGGATTGTCTGTATTCCAGCCAGCTCACACAGACCTTGATCTTTGAATGTGATCCCTAGCCAGAGCAGCCACGTGTCTTGAATGAAGCTTCTGTACAAATGGATAATTTAAAACTTGACAAAATCCATATAATGCATGTCTATTACTACCTCAATGCAGTTTGGAGGCTCTGTTCACTCTCCCAGGCACTTCCATATGTCCCTTAAATTTTGTTAGTTTTCTATGCCATATCTTATTACATTAAGTGTATTTATATACATTTACCCATCATATATCCTCCTTAAGACTATAAATTTGATATTAGGATAATATACCTTAGCATTTCTGATTTGTCTTTTTTTAGTAATGAATTTACAAACTAAAGATAGGGGGACATTCCTTTGACTTTTTCTAATAGGACCCGCATTTAGTCATTGCATTGTACTAGGATTCCATGGAATACACTTTGAAAATGATGGATTAGCTGTTTCCCTGAGGTACATTCAAGAGCTAATATTAAATGATTTCATCATTTCCTTGAAATATTGCCCCTTCCTGTGCTTTAGGCTGGATGTTCTGTGGCAGCTTATTAAACAGCAGATGCTCAGGTGTCCTGCTGTCATCCCAGGAGCAGGTTTATTTTGTAGCAAGTGACAATTCCAGATGGTGAACTAGATGCAGACTAGCAAGCTGTTAACAAAATGGCTAAGGAACTAGTGTAAGGCATCTATACACAGTCCATAATTCTTTCAGATTAGATACTAACCCCAGTCTCATCAGGGCTGGCTGCATCATCTTCCTCTGTGGTGTGGAAAGGCTGCGGCCCAGGGGGAGGTGATCAAAGAGCTAGCCACGGAGTTCATGTCAGAGACAGATCCTGTCCCCCTTACTAGGGTACCCACTTGCAAGCAGAACTTAAGTAGCTGTCTTTTTAAGGATGCTATTTTATTTCACAAATTAAAAATTACTACTTGCAGTATACAAGTGGGCTTATGACCTTGAGTTTATATTTGCCAAAATATGGCATTTAAATGCTCTAGATATAGCTAAGCAAGCCATGCTCTCATAGTTCCTATTTATTCTTTCAAAAGAATAGAAATTATTATTTGTTAACTTTTTAGAGATTATTTCTCAGTTATCATTTTAAGATTATAGAGATTAAATTATTAACCTTAAAGTTTTATAGGAATGTATACAACTAGAATGATAAATATCAAACACATAAAATACAAGAATGTCTAAAGAAAGTATGTCTTAAAAGTATGAAAGCAAAAGCATACAAAGAATTTGCTTACAACTTGTGTCATTCTGAAAGAAAAAAACACAACCCTAGCATAAAGGTTTATCTTTGTCCTATGTTTCTCACAAGAATGTGTTTCTATAGCTGCTTCATCACCACAGACATTTCTCTCAATGATTTGTAACCGAGATGCTCATGCTGTCAGTAACCATTTGAGTTTTCATATATTCAGTAGAATTTATATTTATAGTTTTACCATTCACATATAAGCAAAAATGCACATGTGAACTAAAAGGATATTTAAAATTTATCAGAGCATTGGTCTTAGTTATTCCTCCGATTTAGGTATGAAATGTCTGATATTTTTTTGTGCTGAAGCAATCCTCTACCAGTGGATGGCTATAGAGCCGTGAATGGCTATGGATATGGGTGAGCTAATCTCTAGATAATATCAGATAATATTATCATTGAATACATTACTCAGAGGTAGGAGGGACCTAGATGGAAAGATGTTACTGAAAGATGTGGCTTTGAAGGGAACATGTAGTCCCTGGGTCTTTGTTTGTTTCCTAAATGCCATAAAAGAGCTTTCCTCTGCTACACTCTTCCAAGCCTGTTGGAACTGTATCACATCAGCACTGATAAATGGCTCCTACCAAGAGTAGAGTTTTGTTTTTTTTTTTTTTGTTTGTTTGTTTTTTTCCCTTTTGCTTTACTTCTTTCTGGTATTTTTCACAGTTACCAAAGCTAACACTATTATTTAATATGGAAAAAGAAAAGTATCTGAAGTGTAATTGCATGAAATAAACATTAATCATGCCACATTTCCTGTGGGTCAGGGTTCCCACCACAACCTAACATCTTCTCTCTTTCACACCTAATTTAAAGAAATAGAACTTTTGGCAGTTATTAGAAACTCTGTCAAGGCACTGACAGTGTTTGAAAACTCTTGATTGGTTTTTCACTAGAGATCTGTCTGCAAGCATTGAAATTGGCTTATTTATCCAAGAGATAGGAAGAGAGTTAACCTAGACTTGAAATGGATATCTCAACACTTTTGCTACATCTTTTAGCACATCAGATGGTTATCCACACCCACTTACACTCAGGAAGACAGAACTTCAGAATTATATGAGTAATGAAAAGCAATAGCTAATAAAGAACTTACCAAAGTACTTTCTTTCATTAACATTTTAAGTGTTTATAATTTTGATTGTTTATAAGATATTAAATTTTTATTTTAGTTATAGGTATATACCTGTGTTTTCTGAATATTTACATGTGCAGCATGTGCATACATGGTGACATGGACATCAGAATAGGCATCACATCCCCATGAAGCAGAATTATAGTTGTTGTGAGCCTCCAGGTAGGTACAGGCTTTATAACTCAGGTTTTTTCAAGAAAAAGGGGCTCTTTACTACTGAGCCATCCTGCCAGTATTGTGTAACAGTATTTTAGAGCAGAAAATAAGCATAGTATAACAGGCATTCTGGTCAAATATGCAAGAAAATAATAGGGGAGAAAGTACAAACATGTAAGAGTTTTGTTGAGGTAATTTTTCGTCATTACATAAATGCATTACTGGCAATGTTAATAGAAAACTACATTCCCATAACTCTATATTGGGAGAGTGAAATAACCCCTTATTCACAAACATATTTTTCAAAATACAAACATTTATGTATAACAAGATTATAGAGAAACCTATCTATATGATTAGTAAAAACATTATTTGATAATGTGCATTTTTAAATTCATAAAAAGTACATGCTAATTTTAATATCCTGAAGAAAAATAAATCAAAATATTTAACACCATTAAATGTTTAAAAAATTAATATGTGAAATTTACGTATGATAGTGATAAACATACATAGAAATAGTAAGATGTATACTGATATTCATATAAAACATTACTAATTTCATTTACAATATAAAGAAACATTTTCCTTTCTCTTAACAAAGAACAATGAAAGAAAAGGTTATTTTAAACTACTTCAAATGTATAAAAAGTTAACATGAGCATTCCACGAGAATTATTGATTTCTGCATTTTCTCTTTTGAATTATATTTGTTATATTAAGGTTTAATATTTTTCATATGAGCTCATAATTGATTGCTTTTAAATGCTATAAGAGATAGCTATTCAATTGCAAATAAAGCTTTGTTTTGTTAATTATTATATTTTCACAAAATAAAATCTATACTATCAAATAATTAGACAGATATTTATTATAAATATGTAGAAAATACTTGTTGGTTTACAAAGTCATACATGAAAATCAATACAGCGTCCCATACCCCAGATTTGCATTTACCCTTTTTCAAATGATCCTAATTACCATCTCATATCTAAACACTGGAAGAGTAGCCTCTTCCAGATCAATATTTCATGAGATACCTTTAATGACGGCTATCCATATCACACAGCTTTTGTTTGTTAAGCTGACACACAAAATTAGCTCTTATTTTCCCTTGCACATGAACCAGATGGCAGTATGAATCCGATATAAAAATAAAAAACTTAAGCCAGTGATATAGAGATTGTTTGAAACAACATACCATCTCAAAGTTATAAAAACACTGTTGGTTAAATCCATTTTCTTTTGCTCCTTACATGAGCTAACGTATTTATTTCCATCCGCGTTTATTGGAAAATCTGTCCATTAAATTAAAGCCCGAAAATGCAGGGCAGATGAGTCTTCGTTCAGGGAACTAATAAGCCCACTAAGTCATGAAGAGAAGACCAGAAGAGAGGTCGTTTTTCAACTTTCTTACACACCTGGGAGGCATTAAACAATTTTTTTCTCTGAAGGGGACTTTTTTCCTTGTCCACTGGAAATACTTTGCTTCCACAGACACTAAATAATGAGCCACTTTAAGGTAACTATGTGCAGAGAGACTTGTGCAACAGAAGTACATCTCAGGATATGCGCCATTATAACGCCAAGCTTATTACTTGATGTGCCAAATGATGCCACAACTCAAAATTCCCCAAACTCTGTCTGTTTGGCACGCGACGGATGAAGTTAGTGGCATATATAGCTTTGCTGTTTTCACATCCAGTCCCAGGTGAAGCAGAAATCTACCTCCTTTAAAAAAAACAAATCCTTTGAGACTCATAAATGGTCAAGAATTCATTGAAAGATTACAAGTATGTCCTTTTAACATGACCTGCTGGCTTTAACTGCAGATTAAATGCACTAAAAACAAGCATCCTTCCACTGGATAAAAAAGAGCATATAAGGTTGACTTGGTGAATGTAGGATAATAATTGATGAAAGCTTAACAGTACACTAATTTCATATGAAAAAAAAAAAAAAAAACAAAAACAAAAAACCTTTCTTAAAGGACATTTATTCCAATCCGTGCTTATACAACACAGCTTTTATTTCAAAAAGTAATATGTTAAAATATGTAAATCTTTTACAAGTTTAAAATTATTTTCAAACTGTTTACATTGACATTTTTCTCACCTTGTTAACTATTTATTTCAGGGCCATGATTCTTGGTTTTCTCCATCATCTCTGCTTCTTCCATTTTTTTTATAATTAATTACAATTTATTCACTTTGTATCTCACCTGTAGGCCCCTCCCACAGCCCCTTCCAATCTCCTCCTCCCTCCCTCTCCTCCTCCCATGCCCCTCCCCAAGGCCTCTGATGGGGTGGTCCTCCTCCCTTTCCATCTGACCCTAGCCTATCAGGTCTCATCAGGAGTGACTGCATTGTCTTCCTCTGTAGCCTGGTAAGGCTGCTTCCCCCTCAGGGGTAGGTGATCAAAGAGCCAGACACTGAGTTCATGTCCTTGTCCCCTTACTAGAGAAGACACTTGGAAACTGAGCTGCCATGAGCTACATCTGCGCAGGGGTTCTAGGTTATCTCCATGCATGGTCCTTTGTTGGAGTATCAGTCTCAGAAAAGACCACTGTGCCCAGATGTTTTTGGAACTGTTGCTCTCCTTGTGGAGCTCCTGTCCCCTCCAGGTCTTACGAATTCCCACTTCTTTCATAAAAGTCCCTACAATCTCCTCAAAGTTTGGCCATAGGTCTCAGCATCTGCTTTGATAGTGTACATGGCAAAGCCTTGCAGAGGCCCTCTGTGTCAGGCTCCTAACTTGTTCATTGTTTTCTCCTTCTTCTGATGTCTATCCTCTTTGCATTTCTGGATGGGGATTGAACATTTTAGCCAGAGTTCTCCCTCTTGATTAGTTTATTTAGGTGTACAGAATTTAGTAGGTTTATCCTATATTATATGTCTATATGAGTGAGTATATACTGTGTGTCTTTTTGCTTCTGGGATAGCTCACTCAGGATGATCTTTTCCATTTCCCTCCATTTACCTGCAGATTTCATGATTTCCTTGATTTTATTGCTGAGTAGTATTCCATTGTGTAGATGTACCATACTTTCTGTATGCATTCCTCAGTTGAGGGGCATCTTGGTTGGTTCCAGCTTCTGGCTATTACAAGAACAGGAGACAACTTCCTGAACAGAACACCAACAGCACAGGCTCTAAGAGCAACAATCAATAAATGGGACCTCATGAAACTGAAAAAAATTCTGTAAACCAAAGGACACTGTTGTCAGAACAAAATGACTACCTACAGATTGGGAAAGGATCTTCACCAACACTACATCTGAAAGAGGTCTAATATCCAGTATATATAAAGAACTAAAGAAGTTAAAAATCAAGAAATTAAGAAATCTATTTTAAAAATGGTAAACAGAATTAAACAGAGAATTATTGATGGAGAAATATCGAATGGCAGAGAAACACTTAAAAGAAATGTTCAACTTCATTAGCCACTATGGAAATGCAAATCAAAACGACCTTGAAATTTCACCTTACACCCATCAGAATAGCTAAAATCAAAACTCAAGTGAGAGCACAAGCTAGAGAGGTTGTGGAGAAAGAGGAAACCCCCTTCAATGCTGGTGGGAATGTAAACGTGTACAACCACTCTGGAAATCAATCTGGCACTTTCTCACACAATTAGGAATAGCTCTTCCTCAAGATCCAGCCATAGCAATTCTAGGCATTTATCCAAAAGAGGCTCAAGTACACAATAAGGATATTTGCAAAGAGTTTTTAGCTGGGCAGTTTTTCACCTTTTTCCTTTAGTAGCATACAGAGTACCTACTAGTAAGATTAACATTAACAAATCCATTAGGAGAAGGATTTAGATAAGCATTAGCTTGACTTCTCCATGTTCACTGACTTATGTAAAAGTTGTCTTAAGCTATATAAAGCCTTGTAATCAATTTGTGGAGAGCCAACTGTCTTTGTAGTACCCTGTGTTGTTTGGGTGTTCCCATAGGACCCCATTAACCAAGAGTTCTATTAGATGTAAACCATTTCCTATATTGAAAGCTTCATATGGTGAAAACATATGTTCAGTTGGGGCTCTGTCTCCCTCATTATTGACTTATTTAATTTACCCTGCCTTCAAATATGTACATATTTTTTTCAGAAGATTCTAGTATGTTAGGCTTCCACATGACCCATCTTTTAGTTTTAACTGTTCCCTCCCTGCATTTTGTTCCTCATCCCCCTTTTTTCTCCCCCTCCCTGTTTTATCTTTCCATTCCAGTAGTGTGCCTCCACATCTCTTTTGTTCAATTTTCCCTTCCTACAGATCAATCTTTTCTCCAAGTCCTTTATTATCTACTTAACTTCCATGGTTACACTGATTGTAGCTTGCTTATCAGTTAATTGTTGATAGATATGGAGAAAGAAGGCCAATAAGAAATCAAGCAAATTCTACTGCATTTAAAGTAAATTCTTACTTTTAATTTTGTATTGTATAATTGATTTCTAATTATTTATAGTAATAATGCTTTTAATAAATATCTCCCAACCAAGGAGCTTCCATGGACTGGACCTAGTCCACATGCATATATGTAGCAGATGTGCAGCTTGGCATCATGTGGGTCCTCTAACAATGAGAGTAGGGGCTGTCTCTAACTCTGTTGTCTGCCTTTGGATCTCTTTCTCCTAGTTAATATACCTTGTCTAAGTCATGCTGTGACTTGAGGTTGTGGGTTGGTTCTTCTTTTGGGACTCCCCTTCTCTGAGAAGGAGAGAAAAGAACGAGGGCAGAATGAAACTGAGAGAAAATGAGGGAGAAGGATGGGATCAGGGTTTAAACTTCTTAAGTGAAAAATAAATAAATAAATAAATAAATGGACAAAATAGATTTCTCATGAATATTGATTAATATTATTGAAGAAAATATAAAAGTCAACATGTATTTTGCAGTACATTGTGCTCAGCAAAATCATCCAGACCCAGAAATATACTCATATGTAGGATCTAAAAGAATAAAATTCCCAGCAGCAGAGGGGAGCAGTTGGTTCATGAGGGCAATAATGGTGGTAATAGGTAAGGAGAGATCACATGCTTCAGTCTGAGTGAGAAAAAAGAGTAGTTTTAGAGACAGAGCACACAACATGGGGACAGAAGATAACCATATCTCATTGTATGTTGCAAATGGCTGAAAGCAGATTTTATGTTCTTACAAAGAAACATAAAGTATTAAAGGTAAGAGGCAAAAGTGTTGGTGTTTACCATTCTATCACATCTCCTTATGGAATGGCAGTATATCCTATACATACAGAAAATTGTCTTTCATTTAGGATGAAAAAATAAAAATAATTTAAAAATTAAAATAAAGAAATCTAAATTGGTCAAAAGTAAACAGTTTGTTTAAAAGAAATGTGTCCATATATGTTAGACAAAACTAATTAATCGATTATTTAATTAATTAATTGTTTCTCAGCAGTCTAGAAAGTTAATGCAATTAGGTAAAATAAAACCTTGGTAGTTACTCATTTTTATGTGATTTGATGCAAATTTCAAATCATGGGAAATGTTAAAGTGCCTTTATGTCTACTACGCAGTATAGAAAATTGAACATCATTTGGGATGTATTACTTGCATAATAATCCAATAACATCCTAAATGATAGTAATATTGTTTGAATTATAACTAATATCACAGGTAGGTAGAGAAATCTCATGGGAAAAATAGTGCCAAAATAGGGATGGAGAGCTACCTGTATGGTTTGTATCAGTTGTAAGTAAGCTGCAAAATACAAATAGACTGTAATGTGGACAATGAATTACTGAAAACTAGTTAGTAATCAATTTTCTATTTCATCAGTTCCACTGACAAGTAACATTTTGAGTATGCTTCAGTGTTTAAACCATGAGTGGTATCCTCCACCTAACTGATAATCCTTGAGCTTATGAATTTAAACTCACCCCATAGGACAGTGTATACTAACGCTCCTAAAAAAATTTAAATTTTTCTATTAGTAGCAAGACATTTTGCATTCATCAATGTATATTATTCAACAACAGCAACAAAAATGCTGTGTTTTCTACTTTGACAAGCCTAAAATTAGGTTATACACATAACTCTTGACTTATTTATCTCTTGGGAATTGTAAATATCACATATAAATAGCATTTTATTTTATCATTTTTGGTCAGATATCATCAGCAGCAACAGCAGCAGCATTTTCCGTGTCCTTCTCCTCCTCTTCATCATCATCAAAATCATCATCAAAATACCCATGCCCAAAGTCTCTGTAGATGTGTACTTCAAACCTGCCATATCTTCTTTTGCCCTTCATGATATTGGGCTAACCTGGTTTGCTCTCCCAAGGCATAAAAGCAGCTAAACTGAAGATAACTTGAAATAGCACAGGTGGGTGGAAAGTCCTTACTCTGAGTTGGAGCTACTGGCTCCTCATCTGTATGTACAGTTTAATTTGGAGGTCCTAAAGATAGATGGCAAGTGAGAATCTCATCTTCTGATATTTAGCTTGAAAAAGTACTTGATATTTTAATGCTCAGGGGCCCAGATTATCAGTTGCTCTGTCAATATGATTGCAGCTTGTAAGCAGAGATTGCTTCTCTTAGCAGTGCTATATTTTGTCCCACATAAGATTGCAAAACTTGTGATTTCTTGCCTAATCTAAGCTCCATTTTGCCCCCAAGTCATTTTGCTAAAACAGCAAAGAACAGCCAAAACACATCATTACTCCAAAATTTTCTAACATTTTTCTAGTAAAACTGCAGACTTGGTAAGTGCAGGGTCTACAACTAATGTTACCATAATTGACAACCAGACTGGTTTGTCATCCCCTAACATGACACTTTCCAGGCAAGCAGCCCTTCTCCTGCTTTTCACATTCTCACAGTCATATCACCGCACATAATCAGAAGTTCTATAGTACCTCCTTCATCGGTTTTAATAAATGGCTAGGCTGATTTAAAGTGAACCACAACGTTTTAAAGTTTCTATATGAGTCGGCCTAGTAGATTGACAAGAACTTGTATCAAAGAGATGCCAGGCTTTCAAATTAGTCATTTAATTACTTATATATAAATATGTGCTGTGAACACAGAGAATCACTGGGTTTGTGAAGGCTTGTGGTGTGTGTATGTGAATTTCCATTCTCTCACAAATGCAGTTAAAGTGTGCTGCTATTCTTGTTACAAAGTTACTCACAGACTGAACCATACCTAGAGTTAAATGAGACCATTCTGCAGCTATACAAACCCTGCCTCTTTAACAGCTGATCCTGAAAAATAAACAAAAACAAACAAAAAAAAAAACCTTTAATGATCATACTGTGCACTAATAAGATCCCACTGATTACTTCTAGCAGACTATGAAAAGCTATGAAGATAAAGTACTGTATCTAGTTAACACACACAAATCATTTTCAAATAAATTTGGTAGACATAGCAAAGAGAAACAACGGTTTCTCTATCCATATTGTCCTCTTGATTCAAACTCACATTAATGCAAGAAATTTCCAACTGTAATAAATTGCCCTTGACCTGTTGACTACAGTATCAACTGCATAGCAAACATAAGAAAAAATTATACTTTAATCTTTCAAGTATATCTCCTCATGCTTCCTCAACATTGCACTTTTTTATCTGTATCCAGAAGCCAGAAGCAAATAGGAAGAAGAGAAATAATTCTTTATCACATCTTTGAAAATTTGTGCTAATTTATTCCTGATAAAAATAATCCCACTGTCTTGGCTTCTGTTTGAAAGAATGATCTTTCAATTTATTTTCACAAATAATGAAATACTTGTATCACTATTGACTAAATAAGGAAATATTTGATGTGGATATTAAGCAAGGCTTATAAACCTGTCTAGGTAGAGGAAATAGCTCAAAGTCTATGAGTGAAGCCTGCTTCTTTCCCTTCTTAAAGACAAATGAAGAGTGAAGAACTACATGGAGTTTGACACTGGATATAAGAGTGACTATTGCTTTAAATAAGGGTTGAAGTGGCCCCAACATAAGAAAAAAAAAAGTCATTAAATTCTGCTGACTGGCAGATAAAGCTGCATTCTCAAGAGTCTATGCCATTTCTATCTTGCCATGTCACCTTTTTGTTGAGTAAAATGAAGGCCAGAATTTTAATACATTCTACATTACATAAATTACCATAGTGTGTTTTGCCATTTTGACCTTTTCAGCATTCTTTCTATAATTTGATTGGGCAGCTATTACACTTGCTTTTTGTTTACAGCATTTAACATGAAAGGAAGAGAGATATTGAGCCAAACAAGCAAAATACTAAAATAACACAGAGACTTAATGAGAGGTATAATGTGCTGCAAGTCAGGAGACCAAAATGCCACAAAGCCTGGAACTGCCTTGTGAAAGACTTGACTGACAGAGGCGGCAACAAAAGCGAAGGTAATAAGTAAAGTGAGGACAACTAAAACCAATTATTGACATAATTTAAAGGTCATTTACATTAAAATTCCATCCAGTATATTAGTTGTCATCATAAAATATTTTTGAAATGAATTCACAATTGAAAAATGTGAAAAATGCCAAACATGAACTAGCATCACCTAGACAAATAAGATTTAGCAAAAGAGATATATCAGGTGGCATTCTTGAGCACAGAATGCACAACTTTTTGGTTACAAAGTAAATATAAATAACCACAACACATGTTTCATTAGCGTATAGTCATCAGTCGAGGTTACAGGCAATGGACACGTACAGACACAAATCCATGCAATGGAGTGATTTTATTCTAAGAGCATTCAGAAACCTGAATGAAGAAGTAAACACGATGGACAGCAGGATTGATTGAGGGATGAACTTTGCCAATCCGTGCAGCAGAAGGATTAAGGCATTAAGCTGTGGTTTCTTTGTATGGTGGTGCTTTCAGTGAGTCTAGGGGTTTGATGGATGGGTTACAGGGTGGAAATACATGAAAGAGAGACAGTGAATACTGAAGTTGTGAAAAGGGCAAAGTATAGATTAGTTGAGAAATAAATTTACCATAGTAAAAAGAACATTAAATGAATACCTACAATACCAGGCTTCAACAAGAAAGGCGAGGATGTGACACTTGCTAACTGATTTAAACTCTGCAAGTAGAGGTAAGAGAAGCAGAGGAATAGCTCTATCAAAGT
Source organism: Meriones unguiculatus (assembly GCF_030254825.1). Taxonomy (NCBI): domain Eukaryota; kingdom Metazoa; phylum Chordata; class Mammalia; order Rodentia; family Muridae; genus Meriones; species Meriones unguiculatus. The sequence continues at coordinate 90,329,137 of NC_083357.1, read as the reverse complement.
GTGTGAATCTCAACTTTTAAAGTATGATTTGAGAGCAGATAATTTACAAAAAAAACCTTCAATCTATCCAAAAGTCATAACCAAATCATGAACAAATTTGATAACTGCTATTTTGAACTTTGGTTTGTTATAATCTGCTAGAAATATAATCACTAACATTGTGAAATGATTACACTTATCAGATGAATATGAAACTATGAAAATACATCCTAAATAATGTATTAATGGCAATGTATTCAATTACTATTATGATTCAAATTAGTTTTCTGTGTGGTCAGTCTTACAGCAGTAGACATGTGAATGGTTTTAGATTTCTTTGATTTGTCATGCTTTAAAATTAGTAATTTATGGTTCTTAGGTAAATCTGTGTAGGCACATGATTTGAAAAAGAAAGAAAAAAATTTAAAATAAGGTATCAACATAAAGGACTAATAAATCTAGAGATGAATGATAGAAAGTGTTGATTTTCAGAAATTCTGAAAATAATAAAATATATTTTTACATTTACTATATTATTATTACTGAAGAACAGGTAGTGTTCTATCAATAAACTACAAAGAGCATTAATAAAAAACATTATTTTCTTCAAGCTTCCAGTTCAACATGTCCTTAGTTTTCAAGAACTATATGAAATCTCTGAAAATCTCTCAATTGAAAGAACAGTGTCCAGTCCCATAAAACACCCCTGGGCCTAGATTTTTCGGTTTTATTGCTCTTATTGTGGTGCTCCTGTCTCCTTTAGGTCTCTCTATATTCCCCTTCTTTCATAAGATTCCCTGCATTCTGCCCAAAGTTTGGCTAAGAGTCTCAGCATCTGCTTTGATGCACTGCTGGGTAGACTCGTTTAGAGGACCTCTGTGGTAGGCTCCTGCCCTGTTCCCTGTTTTCTCCTCTTCCAGCATCCATCCCATTTGCTTTTATGAATGAGGATTGATCATCTAACCCAGGTTCCTCCTTCTTGCTTAGCTTCTTTAGGTGTACAAATTAATATGTTTATCCTATATTATATGTGTAATATCTACTTATAATTGAGTATATACCATGTGTGTCTTTCTGCTTTTGGGATACCTCACTCAAGATATTTTCTAGTTCCCACTATTTGACTACAAATTTCATGATTTCCTTGTTTTTAATTACTGAGTATATCCCATTGTGTAAATGTACCACAATTTCTGCATCCATTCCTCCGTTGAGGACATCTGGGTTGTTTCCAGATTCCGGTATTATGAATAAAGCTGCTATGAATGTGGTTGAGCAAATGTCCAGCCAAGAACCATGGATGGATATAACCTAGAACCCCTGCAGAGGTATAGCCCATGGCAGCTCAGTCTCCATGTAGATTCCTTAGTAAGGGGAATAGGGGCTGTCTCTGACATGAACTTAGTGGCTGACTCTTTGATTACCTCTTTCCTCCCCCAGAGTGGAGCAACCTTACTGGGCCATAGAGGAAGACAATACAGCCAGTCCTGAGGAGACCTGATAGGCTAGGGTCAGATGGAAGGGGAGGAGAACCTCCCTTATTAATGGACTTGGGGAAGGACATGAGAGGAGATGAGGGAAGAGGGTGGAATTGAGAGGGGAAGAAGGAGGGGGCTACAGCTAGGATACAAAATGAATAAACTGCAATTAATAAAAAATTAATCTATAACAAAAGAACAGGGTCCAGAAAGATAAGTACATAAGAACAGTAAGTTATTTTGTGACATTTGTTAGACTGTGTTTTCTTGAAACGTCAGAGAAGCTACACCTATGAAGTCTCACCAGGCCAAACCTGAACAAAGTTGACACCAAGAAACCTGTAAACATTGAGGGGCAAAGCTCAACCTAGATAAAAACACTACAGGCAAATAAGAAATGCTAAGAATGGGAGAAATTGTCTTCCCATGGAATGAGTCCTCAAATTTGGTTATCTAATATCAAAAGTCAAAACTGAAAACATATGTACAAAAGATTGAATGCATATATATATATATACATATATGTGTGTATGTGTGTGGTGTTTTAAATTTGTACATGTGTGTTTATGTGTATGTTACAATTAAAGTAATAAAGTCCATAAATTTGAAAACATCAATTAAGGATACATGGAAAAGCTTCGAATGAGGAAAAGGATGGGAAAAAGGTGTTATACTCTAATGTCAAAAACATAAATTTATGAGTAAAGAAGGAAAACATCAATATTGAGACATCAATATATTTGAGATGGGGTAACTTTCCTCTTTCTACATCTCAATAAATTTACATATCTCATGCACTGTCTACACAATAAATTTAAACAAACAAAAAACATACAAGTATTGAATTTTTAGATTGCTTTTGATACTAGGGCATACTAGATATCGAAGAAACAACCCAATTTAAAAAAGGGGCACAGATCTAAACGTGATTATCAAATTAAAACTAATTTGAAATTTCATCTTAAACTTACCAGAATGGCTAAGGTAAAATAAAACAAATGAAAGCCCATGCTGCCAAGAATGTGGAATAAGGGAACACTCATCAGTAGCTGTGGTAGTGCAAACTTGTACTGCCACTATGGAAATCAGCATGGTCTTTCCTCAGAAAGACAGAAAACGACATACTGCAATATCCACCTATACCACTCTTGAGAACATACCTAAAAATACTTTATACTGTTACAGAAATACTTGCTACACCAGGTTTCTTGCTTGTTTATTTACACCAACCGCAAATTAGAAACACCAAATGTACTCCTCAAAAGATGAATGGACAAAGAAAATATGGTGCATTTTCATAATGGAATATTACTCAATTGTTAAAACAATGAAATTATAAATTTCACAGGCCATTGGATAGAACTAGAAAAAAAAAAAACTATTTTGAATGAGATAACTCAGACCCAGGAAGACACATACAGCTTATATGTAGATGTTGTTGTTCAGTTAGTTGTTAAGTCAATGAAAATAAAACTACAAATGCATAGTGGTATTTCATGTATAAAGAAAGGGGCGAAGAGAGGCAAATATATCTCCCTAGAAAAGTGAGAGAGAATAGAGAGTTATGGGAATAGAGAATAGAGAGTAGGTATTTTTACAGGATTCTTGAGTATTTAAATGTGTGGGTCTCTGTGTCTGTGTATATATTCTTTGTGTCTTTTTTGATTCTTTTTTGTTTTAGTTGTTTGTTGTTTTGTCTTACTGTGATGTGTTAGTCTAAGTTTTGCTTTATCTTGCATGATTATTTTCTTCCTTTGAAGTCTGTTTCTTTTCTAATCGGAGTCAGAAAAAGGTTGGGTCAAAGTGGAGGGGAGGGGAGAAAGAACTGGGAGAAGTTGAATGGGGGTAAAGTGCAATCAGAATATATTGTATGAGAAGTATATCTAGTTTTCATACAAGGAAAAATTACAAATCAAAAAGCTGAATGAGTTACACCTAAATATATGAATATACTCAAAGAAATCTATAAAGAGTTTCAGTACCTGTCATTCACTTTGTTGTAAGTCATTCTGGAGAGATATTGACTATGATTTTAATTTTTAATCCTCAAATATGTCATGATAGAAATACATACCGAATCATTTTATTTTCTATCTTATATGTTTAACAAGTAGAAATTGTTTCATCAGATTTAATTTTGCATTTTACTTTTATTTGGTTTTGCCTTGTAGGTTTTGGGTAAGAAATTATTGCACCCTCCAATAATTTGCACCCACCACAAGTACATTATCATCTTTGAGACTATAACTCAGTGAGTAAAATGCTGCACAAGCTTGAGTACCTCAGTTTGGATTCCCTGTACCCGAGCAGATCGCAGTGATTTGTCTAAGTAAACAGGATGAACTGGCAAAAAGATAGATTTCTAGGGTTCTTTGTACTTCTGCTCTACCTAAAGCATTAAGCTCCAGAATCGTTCAAAAGTCCTAACTCAAAAATAAGGTAGAGAAGAAACTGAGGAAAGACATACTAAATGTCAACCTCTGGAGTCTACATATACCTGCATAAATATGTGAACTCACACATACTTGTACATGCTAATCACACACACACACAGACTTTTCCTATTTTCTGTTTAGTTTTTCTCCTATTTTTTGATGTTAACCTATCATTGTATCATTTTCCCTTCCCTTTCCTCTTTCGAACCCTTCCCATGCACTCACCCCTTGCTCTCTGCCAAGCTCTTGTTCTCTATTTCTTTGTTGTTATATGTATAAATATAGACAGATACAAATGTAGATATAGGCACATCATCAATTATATTTTTTAAAAAACTGTTAGGCACACATAAAGCTACAGCTGTGCATATTATTTGAAGGCTGAGAACGTGGTGCTTGGTAAACAACTTGAGAGCTCATTTGTGGAGAAGAAAGAGCTCTCATCATTCCTTAGCTGTGTTTAGTTCTTTAGTTCTCCTAAGGAAGAGGCTTATGAGATTTTTCCAGTTTCACATTTGTATATCTCTTCACATTTTATTTGTTCAGGTCTTATTTTGGCATCCATGTTGAAGAGACTCATGGTTGTAGCTTCTCTAACACTTCTGGGTGACAACCATGTCGCAGAAACCTTCCAGTTTCTCTGTCTTTTAAAATCTTTCCATTATCTTGCTCTGTGATTCCTGGGCCGTAGTTGCAGGCGTTATATTGTACATGTTTCAGTTGGGAACACCACACCACACCACAGTGACTTCTTCCACGCTTTTTGACCAGTTATGTCTCTCCCTAGTGGTCTTCATCTATTGTAGGTAGATGTTTCTTTGATCAAGGATGAAGCTTACACTTATCTTTGGGCAAATGATACATATTTAGAAAACTGTTAAGAAATACACTAGTTACAATGGGTTACGTCTGAGCAGAGGTTCTAAGTTATATCCATACATGGTCCTTGGTTGGAGATACAGTCTCATAAAAGACTTCTGTGCCCAGATATATTTGGTTCTTGTGGAGCTCCGGCCCTCTCCAGGTCATACTAACTCCCTCTTCTTTCATATGATTCCCTGCACTCTGTTGAAGGTTTGGTTATGAGTATCAGTATCTACTTTGATACACTGCTAAGTAGAGTCTTTTGTGCTCCCTAGTAAGGGGAAGAGGGACTATTTCTGACATGAACTCAATGGCTGCCTCTTTGACCTCCCCTCCCCCTGAGGGAGGAGTAGCCCTGGTAGGCCAAAGAGGAGGACTTTGCAGCCAGTCCTGAAGATACCTGATAAACCAGGGTCAAATGAAAGGGGAGGAGGTCCTCCCCAATCATTGGACTTGGAAAGGGGCAGGAAGGAGATGAAGGAAGGAGGAGATGAGGGACAAAGGGTGGGATTGGGAGGGAATAAGGGAGTGGGAGGATATAGTTGGGATACAAAGTAAATAAACTGTAATTAACATAAAAAATAAAAGAAAGAACAAAGCTGAAGAGATAGCTCAGCAGTTAAAAGTACTGTCTACTCTTCCAGAGGTCCTGTGTTCAATTCCCAGCAACCACATGATGGCTTATAACCATCTATACTGGGATCTGGTGCCCTCTTTTGATATGTATTCACCTACATTAATTAAACAAACAAATAAACAAACAAACAAATAAATAAATAAATGAGTTTTTAATGAAGCAAAACAAAAACAGAAATATGCTAGTTTAATAAAATGATAGCCAAACTTTGGTCAGAGCACTGGGACTCTTATGGAATAGTGTATGTGTGTGTGTGGGGGGGAGTTCACTAGGACTCAGAGGGGACAGGAGCTCCACAAGAAGATCAAAAAAGCCAATAATCTTGGCCCAGTGAATCCTGCAGAGACTGATGTACCAACCAAGGGCCATGCGTGGACAAAACTACCCCTGCTTTGATGTAGCTGATAGGCAGCTCAGTGTTCATGTGTATAGCCAGGTAAGAGGAACAGGTGTTATTTCTGACATGGACTCTGTTATCTTCTCTTTAATCACATCTCATTGGTGTGGTGGCCTTTCTAGGCCACAGGGGAAGAGGATCCAAGCAATCCTGACTAGACTTGATAGGCTAAGGTCAGATGGTAACGGAGGAGGGCTCTCCTTTTCTGTATTCTAGGGGAATGAGATAGGGGGAAGACAGAGGAAGGGTGGGCCCAGGAGGAGAGAAAGGAGGATGCTACAATCAGGATATAAAGTGAATAAATTATAAAAAATAAAAATGTGAAAAGAAAAAAGTAAAATGATTGTAGTAGATTCTCCTCCAAGATCCATGATTTCACTAGCTACCTATAGTTGACTTGATTTCCACAACCCAGCATGATTTACTGTCTGGTGAGTGAGCCTTAGTTCTAACTAGAGAGCTTTTTTTTCTGAAAATAACCATAATTTTTATTTACATTATTTACAGTATTTTTATTAATTATACTTTATTCACTTTATATCCCCCTGTAGCTCCCTCCTTACTCTCCTCCCAATCACTTTCTCCCTCCCCCTTCTCCAAGCATGCTCCTCCCAATTCCAATGATAGGGGCGGTCTTCCTTTCATTTCTTCTGATCCTAGTCTATCAGGTATCATCAGGATTGGCTGCATTATCTTCTTCTGTGCCCTGGTAAGGCTGATTCCCTCCTCCGGGGGAGGTGATCAAAGAGCTAGAGAGCTCTTAATTACCATCTATGTTTGATACTAATGCACTCTTATTCCTATTATGCCATATTGATCACTGTTTAATTTAATAGGCACTACAGCTACACAGAATTATGCTTACTCCCTCCCTTGGAAGCTTGAGATATGACTAGGGGTACCATTAATGAAGCTAGATTTCATGGTCCAAAAACAATTCTGACCCTCTAAGTATGTGTCTGAAGTAAAAGTTATCTTCAACTCACCTTTAAGATCTGGGTGGCAATCAAGGACAATAACAATAACCTGTATTTTTGCAATCACTTGACATCTCTGACAAATCACTCACATAGCCTTCTCCTACCTTCGATTTGAGTTTTTGTTAATCCATGATGTTCGAGGAAGCATTGTTAGATCAGATAGGGAAAACTTAAACTACATGAGGCTAAAATTTGAAAGGATGGCTACTCAGAGGAATGATGATAGGGACCCCAATCTATTTTTCTATTGTTTCCAGGTGCTACATATCATCCACTGTGTCTTCACTTATATTGCTTATGAGAAATCAATAAATTTGACTTTGTTGTTTTAGTCATCAAATGGCAGTTGTGACAGAGTAGGAAAGGTAAACCTGAAGTAGAAGTTTAAAGACTCAGTTGTGTCATGTGATGTTTTGCTAGAATATGATTTGTGGGAGGGCATGTGATGTTTTGCTGTGAGATGTCTCATGTGGGTGCCATGAGTTTGGCCAGCTGAAAAGATCAGTGGATATAGATTCTGAGGAGAGAAAATATATAGAAGCCCACTGATAGCAAGAGAATGGTTTTGAGATCAACATCTCTTCACTGGTCTTTGTTCTTTGACACCTCACTTCCCAGAGAGAAACGATCCAGAGAACTTTTTGATGCCATTCATCATGGCTTCCCTGACTTGTTCATATTTGGTAGAATGTTACTGTTTCTGCTGGGTTGTGCTGATTCCTGTTACTTTTTGGTGTTGGCATTTGGACTAAACTGGACAATAGAAAGTGGGCCCTCCACAAGGACTGCTTCTAAATAGGTCTATGACCCCCTTTTATTTATTTTTCAACTTTTTATTTATTTTTATTTTTTATTAGTTACATTTTATTAACTCTGTATCCCAGATGTATCCCACTCCCTCATTCCCTCACAAACCCTCCCTCCCTCCCTCATCTCCTCCCTGCCCCTTTCCAAGTCCATGGATTGGGGAGGACCTCTTCCCCTTTCTTCTGACTCTGTTTTATCAGGTATCTTCAGGACTGGTTGTAAAGTTCTCCTCTGTGGCCTAGCAGGACTGCTCCTCGCTTGGGGGATGAGGAGGTCAAAGAGCCTGCCTTTGAGTTCCTGTCAGAAATTGTTCCTGTTCCCCTTACTATGGGAAACCAATTGGTTACTGAGCTACCACGGGCTTCATCTGAGCAGAGGTTCTAGGTTATATCCATACATGGTCCTTGGTGGAGTGTCAGTCTCAGAAAAGACCCTGTGCCCAGATATATTTGGTCCTTGTGGAGCTCCTATCCTTTTTACATCATAGAAACTCCCCCTTCTTTCATATGATTCCCTGCACTCTCCCGAGGGTTTGGTTATGAGTCTTAGTATCGGCTTTGATACTCTGCTAAGTAGAGTCTTTCAGAGGCCCTCTGCGGTAGGCTCCTGGCTTGTTACTTGTATTTTCCTACGTCCCATGCACCTCCCATTTCTAAGTTTTTCTAAGTGAAAATTGATCATCTTACTCCTGGTCCTCTTCCTTGTTTATGTTCTTTAGGAGTATAGATTTCATTATGTTTATCATATCTTATAGGACTGTATGACTGCGTATATACCATGTGTTTCTTTCTCCTTCTGGGATACCTCACTCAGAATGATCTTTTCTAAATCTCACCATTTGTCTGAAAATTTCATGATTTCCTCATTTTTGATTGCTGAGTAGTATTCCATTGTGTAAAAATACCACAATTTCTGGATCCATTCCTCCATTGAGGGACATCTGGGTTGTTTCCTTATTTATCCCATTTCTGGTCAGTGGGTTGGAAGGGAGGTAGAAGCATTTAACATCCCTAAATAAAGTACGATTGTTGAAAAATCTAAGCTTACACAAACCCATATCTAGCATGAGTATTTTTTTAGTGAAAACAGTCTTTGTTCATTCCAAGCTGGAGTCTGTATGATGTACTTGTTGGCTTGTAGTGAGGAATTACTTAAAGGTGATTCAAATGCAGCTGAATGAAAAAAAAAATCCACTAAAGAATGGGTGACAACTGACAAAAGCCACACCACTGGAAATCTGTCCAACTTCCACGCAGCTTAGCTGGATAAAGAATGTGAGTTGCTTCAACCCAATGTATTTCTTGATCTTGTAGACTTACAGAGCAGAGTCTTGAATCTTACTTGAGCTTGCTGAGCTTTGTGGGTCTCACTGTTTTCCCAAGGCCCTATAAGACCTTTTTCTTTCACAAGAGAGGATGCCCCAGTTCATAGGAAATAGTTGCACAACAACAGACATCACTTAACTTTAAACAATTACATATGTCCCTGTAACCATACTGTTCACAATATAATTCACTGGTACTTGAATGGCTAAGGCAGGAGTATTGCCGGATGCACCATGATGGTTGCCTTGTTCACTTCATTAGTGTTTGTTGTGTAGAAGATTATTAGCAAACATCAATGGCTGAGTAGATAGAGCGTATGTTGTGTAAATGTGAATATCTGAGTTCAAACCCCAGAACCAACAGTGAGCCACCCATGTCAGTACTCATCTGTACTTCTAGTGCTCATCTAGCAAGGAGAGAAGTGGGACAGGAGTATCATTAGAAGCTTGCAGAACAATTAATTTGGTAGATACAGTGGGCAAAAAGATAGAAGGTGAGGACTCCCATGTAGTATTATCCTCTGGACTCCATATGCTGTTACACACACACACACACACAAACACACATACATGTATGTGCATTTGCATACACAGCGATAGCAAGAATATAAATAAATGCCTTTTAGCATAAGTTTATCCACAGCTGTTTTCTAGTCTCCCCTACCCCACTGTTCAATTCTTTCTTTTCTGTCATTACTCATTAAAATGTTTCAGGTTCACTCATAGATTAGATCTCTCATTCTATCAAAAGTAGATGGCTGGATATGCTGCTCATACAACTGCCCTCTGACAGGAAATAATTTTCCCAGTGTCTTTCGAGGCAACCTAGGCATAGGGTGTAGTGTAGTTGCAGCCCTTCTACTGATAATGCCGACACATTGTGGCATCCCACCTGCGAGCCTCAGGTGTTTCCTGCTACCAATTGGTCAAAAGTTAGCCTCCATAAGGACATAGTTGTGAGTGAAAGATAAACATTGAATAAACAGAAGTAAGGGATGAGGGAGCCTGGACCATCTGTTCGTTTAATTTATTTCTGCTTTCTGGATCTGCTTCTGCCTGCTCCTTAATGTGTCACTTGCATCAAATATTCAGTTGCTGTACCACCTGCCTAACCTTATGACTAAATTCACAATAACTTAGTTCATTGTAGACAGTCCTGACTGTGTATTTTCTTGGTGTTTCTTAGTATTCAGACAGACTTGATGCTGACCTGAAACCAATTCTTCCATGTAAAGATTTAAAGCCTATATACTGTACAGCTAGGGAGTAGCTCAGAAGTACCTGTTTGAGCAGCATAGTGAAGGATAGAGTTCAGTCCTATTGCTGCAATTAATTAATTATTAGTTAATTAATATATACTTTCCATATAGAAGCTGATTATCTACTGTAGTAAGCAGAGCTTTGTTTCAGAACTCTATATGAATATCATATATCCACAGATTCAACACAACAAACACAAGACTTCTGTAGCATAGTTGAAGCTCTATATAAAGCAAATATATTTTCAGAAAAATCCTACAAGGTAAACTGAAATTCTTAACATCATTCAAAACTAAGTTAATTATCTCCTAATTACTCACTTGGAGTTATTCTCTAATAAGAAGCAGAGAAACTGATTAAGTGTGCTGGCTTTTTTAAAAGTTGTATACTGTTATTAGGGCAATTTGACATTCATGGGTTTCCTTTCATTATTTGCATACATACATATTGTGTACTTTGCTAAATCATACTCTGCTATCATTGGCCCTGATTCCTCACACTCCAACTTCTCCTTTCCACTCCAAACAGTCTTCTTTGTACTTCCCTGTCATATATACATAGTGATTCCGTTTTTCCAGTTCCACTACCTTCTAAAACAATACCACAATATAGGGACCTATTTCTCATAAACATAAACCCAGCAGAACACTTTACATTCAAGGCTGACAAATCTCTGCAATGAAAATGTTAAACACTGAGGAAATTACAAGAAAGGGTATTAGAAACTGGAAAGAGACTTCTGATGCTTACCCTGGATAGAGAGAATAAATATTGTGAAAATGATTATGTTACTAAAGTTATTTACAAATATCTCGGTGTCTAGAAGGCTAATTATGAGAAAAGCAATGGCTGTTAACAAATCAAACAACAGAGCAGGAAGGTGGAAATTATTGAATCTGTGTGTTACATGTGCAGGGTCCTAAAGAATTAAATAAAGGTGTAAACATACATTCTGAATATTGTACGCATTCTATTTTCACTTATAGCATCTGATGTTATTATTATGATAGCGTTATATAAAGTCATTTTCTTTTCGATGTATGCTATACCAAGACATTCCTTATATCCTGTTTTGCCATGACATTATAGCTACTAGGTAAGAAAAAAAAACATTGTTTTTTTAATCATTCCATTGTATTATAAGTCATGAATATCTACTTCATCCCTTTAAAATTTGTAAAATTTTTAAACTTATTCAAGTAGAATATTTCATTACTCATATTTAACAAGTAAGAAATATGTAACACTGAAAAGGTAAGTATCCAAACCCTGTTCACATTCCTGGATTGCAGGAGTATGAAAAAAATGCCTCCAGTGCCCATCTTCAATTATTAAGAAGTAACCATAATGACCAGAGAAAATGGTAACATCATTAAACCATTTCTCAAATTTACTTACCTTTTTATATTTTACTTACCTTGAGTCTTTGTTTCAGCTGGCTAACTTGATAAACATCTCCACTGAAAAGTGACAGCTTACTGGGACACAAACTGGTAGGATGTGATAAAGAGGCAGAGGCAGGAGTGAGAGAACTAAGAGATAAGACTGTATTCTTGTGAAGCTCCTCTCCTCTCCAGGTCTTATTAACTCAAAAGCACCAAATATATCTGGGCACAGGTCTTTTCTGAGACTGACTCCCCAATCAAGGACCATACATGCATATAACCTAGAACCCCTGCTCAGACATAGCGCATGGCAGCTCAGTATCCAAGTGGATTCCCTAGTAAGGAGAACAGAGACTGTCTCTGACATGACCTCAGTGGTGGGCTCTTTTACCTCCCCTCCCCCCCAAGGGAGGAACAGCCTTGCTAGGCCACAAAGGAGGACATTGCAGTCAGTCCTGATGAGACCTGATAAGGTAGGATCAGATGGAAGGGGAGGAGAACCTCCCCTATCAGTGGATTTAGAAATGGGCAGGGAGGGAGGAGATAGCAAGGGAGTGTGGGATTGGAAGAGAATGAGGAAGGGGGCTACAGCTGGAATACAAAAAAAACTGTAATTAATATTAAAAAAATAAAGTAAACCCTGTTTAATTTTTTTTTAAAGTGTATTCTTGACATCATACTCTTGAGCTGCAGGACATTGAGAGAATCATACTACAAGTGAACAGGAAACACCTTTCTTGCTGGTGTGTCTTTAGAATGCCGGAAGTTACCATGCAGGCCATTGAAAGAGACAACTCATCAACAATCTTACTCAGCTTAGACTAGATGTGCTACAACAGTGACTAATGAGGCAACTTGTGCCTAACGGTATAATGGTGATCTAACTCTTTTGGGATAACCAGCTACTCTGTTCCCTAAGCAACACTGTAGAAGAAAAGGGTGAAAGAGCTTCAGAGTCAAGGGATATACAAGCACGTCATGAAACGCTGCCATACAGATATGCCAGTGTCATTGTTCTCAGAAATACTGAGAAGATATGGATACCTGCACGAGACTGGCATTTCCAACTTTTCATCATGAATAGAAGTGGTGCCTAGCAGGATCCATTCCTTCCTCAGCAGCTAGTAACCATGACTATAAATTGCTGCTGACAAAGTGGCTGCTGTTTTTTCTAAAGTTGTAGCCACCGGTAGATTGAGTCTGGAAAAGAATGAATTGAGTGAGAAAATAAAGAAGGAGGCACTTCAAGATGATAGGAGTAGATATACAATACATAAGTTTGTATGGATAAAACTGACAAAGAGTAAAGAAAGCATAAAGAAGCATGTGATAGCATAGAAAAGAGCAAGGTCTCTGAAGAAAAGCAAAAAGAATAAAGACAATTTTCTGTCAAGAGATGATATAATGAACACTCTTCTCAGAAAGCATTTCTAACAGTAGGAGACCACAGGGAAACAAAACAAAAGTACAACTTGTGTCTGGAAGGAAGATGTCTCAGAGCGGTCTGTAGTAGTAGTAAAAAGTATTTGGGGGAAGTGGTTTGTGGTCAGAAACCCAAGTATGACCATGTATAACAGTGGCTTGTAAACTTGGAAACTAAACTTCACAGCTACTCAGGACTCATGAGAACCTAAAGAACCTAGCGAGCTTTCCTGATTTCAGTTTTCTAGTTTGGAACAGTGACAATCTGTGTCAAAGAAAAGTAACACTCAATAAGAATGAGCTTTGCAGGTTCGTGGTTCTAGATTTCTCAATACCAAGCAACTATGCAGTGGATATTTTAAGGTTTTACAGTTCTGTTATTCTTTATGATACTCGAAAAAAGCAGAGATTTCACTCATTTTATAATCAGTCCCCGCATAATCCCACAAAGTTGAGCACTAATGAGGTTAACTCTCAGTTGCTAACTAATTAATTTGAAATTGGTAAATACTCACACGAATAAAATCCTTGTTTTCATGATGAGTCACTGACTAAAATAAAGAGCTGCTTAAGGTTGTGTAAAACACTGATTAATTATCTTTCGAAAGTAAGAGCCCAGGGATGTTTAAACTCTATGCATTTCAACAGCAGAGGAATTAACTCAAATGACCAAGTCATTTTATGATTACGAATAGGGCAAACATAAAGAAAAGCTCTTGAATATGAAAAAGAGGTAAGAGGACACAGGAGAATGACCCTTTTCCCCATTTTTGCAGCAGCATGTGAAGTGTAGTGCTGTGAAATGAACAAACAAAATCAGATATGGGAAGAGGCAACAGCTGTCTCTATAAAGACGTTGGCCTCCTGCAGTCCTGCATCCTAGAGGCAGAAGGATTGGTTGATGGCTGCCCACCATGCTATACTTTATTGCTTCATTGACTGTGTTGCAAATGCTGACAAAATTTACCAGCCCACAAAAGAAATAATTTGATTTACTCAGGTTCGTTTGCTAACACATTTCAGAGTCTTACATGTCCTTGGTTAAATGGTGCCCTTGTAAAATTGAGAGGCAAAAAATAAACTGTTTTCCCCTAAACCAAATAGATATAGTGCTGTGATGTGAAATTACTGGGGAAAAAAGTGATTTGGGGAAATTACAGTTCCTTGTTTAGTATGTATCCTGCATGCCCTACAGCCTTCCCTAACCAGTAGCTCCCAATTTCATTTAAATTGTAATGATTTCCTTTAAGGACAATTAAGTTGCCTAAGATCAGAGCATGCATACTAATGTGTCAGAAGCAAGGCTCAGTGTTAAAGAGAGTAATAACTGTTTATTAATATGATAATTAAATGTTAATGCTTAGCAACCTAATGATATCTGTTAAATAACTTAAAATTTGGTGCTAAATCCTGGCAGATGAATTCTATCAAAATTAATAAAATGCAGCAAATATCAAAATAAATGATGCTAATCTGCCATTAAATTGCATATATTTTTCTGATTTGCATCTCATAAAAGAGGACCTTCCTTTTCCCTATTTTCTGCCACTGTGTAAAGCCAATATAATTATCCATACAAGTTTCAGAATTTTCATACTTGTGTGCATCTATGTAAATTTTCAAAAAAAAAAAAAAAAGAAGAAGCAATAAAAAGTAGAGCTAGAGATGGGTGCCATTCTGGAATATCCTTTGTAACTATTCTTTTAATTATATGCATGCTATGAATTTAAAAAGGAAAAAAAAGAAAATATTCACATTGTGATATGCAAAATTTTAATAATTTTATGGCTCCTAATTATCTAGTTTCATCTTTGAATAAAATATTTTAAGTAATAACTTATGGAATCCCAGTATTATTTGACATTAGCCTCTTAAAAAAAATCCACCTATAAACGTTAAAATGTATATTCTCAGTTATTCATTATTAGTGGTGATATATAAATTTGTACACATATATACAGTTAACAGTATCACTGTGTATGCTTTCTTAACTAGGCATTAGGTTCAACTAATGTTAAATGCTAAAATATAAAGCAGAAATCAAAAACGTTCACTTAATCTGATCTTAGAATGACTTGTTCTACAAAGTATATATTGGTGTGAAAAATTTTTGGAAGTACTAAAATTAGCTTTTGGGCCCAGATGAAATAAACAATATCTTATTCATTGAATGAATTAACTGAAAATATCAGTTAATTAGATTAAAATATCAGTTACTTAGATTAATTAGAAAATATCCAAATTTAAGTTGTATTCCTAAAATTCTGCTTAATTTTTGTACTATTTTGTTTTGTTTTGTTTTTCTGGTATTTACTCAGAAATCTCCTTTCTTCAAACTCTTCCGTTTCACTCAGGGGCTATCTGATTAATCATCATCCTCTGATGAGCTGAGATGTTTCCTGAATTTCTATCCATGGTGTATATGAAAGTAAAGGAGATAAGACCATGGCAGCCTAACTAGAAAAAAAAAAATTAGAAATCTAAAATATAAAACTTAGATCGAAGGACAAAGATTTTTTTATGCAGTATTGAGATTATAGTTACATCATTTCCCTTTCTTTTCTTCCCTACAAACTCTATTTGATTTTTTCTTGTTTTAATTCAAATGCATGGCCTTTTAATATGTCCTTCAAAAGATTAAAATTTTTAGAGTATCAGGCACTAGATTAGACTGTAATGAACAGAATAGTACAGTGAGTTAAGTTCAAAGACAATGAAATGAAAGAAAAGGGATTATTTATATGAAATTTGTCAGTAAAAGATGAGAAATATAAGTAGAATATAGAAGTAAAACTATTTTGATGGTAAGGAATATTTATTAAATCTAAAAGTAGTTAAGGTTACTAAGAAGGTAGGACCGAATAATAAAAGATGAAAAATTGTATTGAAAGAACCCATAGAAAAAATACTTGTATTGTTCTTGGCAAGCTAAAAATTTGTAATTGCCATGAAAGTAACCAATAAGGTTTTTTTTTTTTTTTTCCTTCTACTTTCAAAAATATTTTGGAAAGGATTTGTTTTAGCGTGCTCAGGTGTGCCATTAAGTTGCTTGTATGGCAATGTCTCAAATTTCTTTATGAAGGCATTTAGTGCTGTGAACTTTCTTCTTAGCACTGCTCTCATTGTGTCCCATAAGTTAGGGTAAGTGGTACCTTCATTTTCATTAAGTTCTAGGAAGTCTTTAATTTCTTTCTTTATTTCTTCCCTGTCCCAGATGTTATTGAGTAGAGAGTTGTTCAGTTTCCATGACCATGGAGGCTTTTTGTTATTCTATTGTTGTGGAAGTCTAGTTTTAGACCATGGTGGTCTGATATGATACAAGGGATTATGTCAGTCTTCCTGTATCTGCTACGACTTGCTTTGTGCCTGACTGGATGGTCAGTTCTGGAGAAGGTCCAGTGAAGGGGTTGAGAGAAAGGTGTACCCTTTTGGGTTTGGATGAAAAGTTCTGTAGACATTTATTAGGTCCATTTGATTTAAGACCTCTGTAAGTGTTGTTATTTCTCTATTTAGTTTCTGTCTCTATGATCTGTCCCTTGTGGAGAGTGGGATGTTGAAATATGCCACTATTAAGGTGTTTGGATAAATGTGTGGTTTAAGCTTTATTAATGTATATTTTACAAATGCAGTGGCCCTTGTATTTGGGGCTCAGATGTTCAGTTGGGTTGGTGTTTTCCTTCTACTATCTTCTGTAGGGCTGGGTTGCTGAATGTATATCATTACGTGCTCCTGGTGGATTTTTCCTTTGATGAGAATGAAGTGTCCGTCTCCATCTCTTTTGATTAATTTTGGTTGAAAGTCTGTTATTTACTAGATATTAGGATGGACACTCCTGCTTGCTTCTTTGGTGTTTTTGGCAGGAAAACCTTTTACCATCCCCTTTTTTGGGGGGGAAAGTGTCAATCTTTGTTGCAGAGGAATTTCTTAAATGCTGGAGAATGCTGGATCCTGTTTCCTCAACCATTCTGTTATTCTGTGTCTTATTATTGGAGAGTTGAGTCCATTGATGTTGATAGATATTAGTGAACAGTAATTGGTAGTTCCTTTTATTGTGGAGTTGGTGGTGATTGTGAGTTTGTGTGCTTGTCTTATTTGGCCCTTTTGTTGTGAGGTTGTCTTTATCCTGTGTTTTTTTTTTTTTTTGGGGGGGGGAGTATAGTTAATCACGTTGGGTTGAATTTTCCTTTTACTGTCTTCTGTAGGGCTGGGTTGTTGCATGTATATACTTTAAATTTAGTTATGTCTTGGAAGAGTTTGTTTTCTCCATCTATGATCATTGAAGTTTTTGCTGGGTAGAGTAGTCTGGACACAGAAACTGCGATAGATTTACACAATGGAATACTACTTAGTTATTAAAAACAAGGAAATCATGATATTTACAGGCAAATTGATGGAACTAGAAAAGATCATCCTGAGTGAGGTCACCCAAAAGAAGAAAGACACGCCTGGTATATACTCCCTTATAAGCAGATATTAGCCATATAATGTAGGATAAATACACTGAAATCCATACACCTAAAGAAGTTAAACAACAAGGAGGACTCTAGGGAGGATGCTTAATTCTCATTCAAAAGGGAAAACAGGGTAGACACCAGAAACAGTAGAAGAAAGTGAGCAGAACTGGAGCCTACCAAAAATGTCCTCTATGAAACTCCACCCAGCAGGAGATCTAAGCAGATGCAGACACTCTCAGCCAAACTTTGGACAGAGCACAGGGAGTCTTGTGAAAGATGGGCATTATAGAAGGACCTGAGGGGAACAGGAGCTCCAAAAGGAGACCAACAAAGTCCAAAAAGCTGGACCCAGGAGGCAGTGCAGGAGGCAGACCCAGGAGGCACTGATGAAACCTCTTGCTCAGTTTTATCCCATTGAGAGCTCAATCTCCATGTAGGTTCCCCAGTAAAGGGAGAAGAGACAGTCTCTGACATGAACTTGGTTGCCTGCCCCTTGATCATTTCTTCCTGATGAGGCAACCTAGCTAGCCCACAGAGGAAAAACATCCAGGCAGTCCTAATGGGCTCTGATAATCTAAGGTCAGACAGTAGGTGAGGCAGACTTGCCCTATCAATGGAGTAGGGGACACGGATAGAGGAGCAAATGAGAGAAAGACAAGGGAGGAGGCTACAACTGAGATACAAAGTGAATGCATTATATATATAATATATATAATGTATTATATAATATATAATGTACATATATTGTATATATAATGTATATATATAACTATAATATATATAATGTATATATATATGCACACATTATTTTATATATATTATAGTTCATGTGAGTGTACAAAAGGCTTTGGCTAGTGAAAGCAACCCTAAGAGGAAAAAATCAAACATTCTGGAGACAACAAAACATAATTAGAACTCATGTAGCACATATAAATACAGATATCAGGCATTAACAAGACATAAGAACATGTGTGCATTGTTCACAAGCATTCTTTAATAAATGATGCTGAAGAAATGAGAACTACATATGCACAGCAATTCAACAGGATTTTCTCTCTCAGAGGACACGAAAAATTAACAAAAACTAGACCAAAGTCATCAATATTCAAACTAATGCTATGAACAAGAGAAAACATTTCAAATATTATTATATGAAAACAAGATATTTGATAGGAACCCAAAGAGAGACAATGAAAGTAAAATAGACAAATAGGAATATACAACAATTAAAAGTAAAATGGCACCACAAAGAAAACAGACAACAGAATCTAAAGACAACTCCTGGGATGAAAGGAAACATTTTCAAATCCTTTATGTAAGAAGAGTTTTATTCAATAATAAACCTCTGTAATAAAAAAAGTTATTATAAAAACAGGTATCTAAAACCAGGTGAAAGCACTAAATATATATTTAAAGCAGATCTACAAATAAGTAATAAATACCTGAAATATATTCAAACTCTCCAGTCTTCGGAGTAATTCAATCAAACTTCGCTTCTCCCAAGGAAATAAGGATAGCATGTGTAGTAAATTCTTGAACAGTTTCAGGGGAAAGTGAACAAGTAGATATCATAGGTAAGATACAATGTCAAAGAGTCATTTTGGAAACTGAAAATTCCTCCAAAGAAGAGAGTAGAATAAAATATAGAACTTTTATATGATTATGGAATTCCACTACTGGTTATATTTTTTAAAAAGCCATTTTACCATGTTTGTTATTTACTCTTATCCTCCTTTTGTATTCATACCCCCTCTCTGACTAAACTCCTCTACCCCATTTTTTAATTTCTCCTTTCACATCACTTGTACCCTGTTATTCTCCTCTATTTGCTCCTGTCATCCAACTTCCATGCCCATATCTTACTTTCCTTGTTTCAGCAGTTACTCCAGGTTATACACTCAAGTCTGTAGATTTGAGACTAAAAAAACACGGATGAAAGAGAACATGCAACATTAGTCTTTCTGAGTTTGAATTACCTCACTTGACATATTTTTCTAGTTCCATCCATTCAGCTGCAAGTTGCATTCTTCTGTAAAGCTGGAATTCTATTTGACAGTGTCTATGTACATTTTCCTTTATTCATCTGAAGGATATTTAGGTTGCACCACTTCCTAGGTAGTGTGGGTAGAGAAGCATGGAAGAAGAAAATTGAGGGAGGGATTTGGAGAGAAAAAAAAGGAGGGGACTACAGCTAAGATACAAAGTGAATTAATTGTAATAAATAAATAAGTGAAATAAAGAAAGAAAACTATTCTGAAACACAAAACAAACAAATAAATCTTATCATTTGGAGCACCATGAATGAAACTAAAGCCATATTTTCAAGTTAAATAATGCAGACACAAACGACAAACGTCACATGTTCTCATTCACTCATGAAAAGAAAATCAATCTTATTGAAAAGCAGAATACAATAGTTATCACCAGAGACTTGGAAAAGAAGAAGGGGATAAAGAAAAATTGACAATTGCCAAAAAAAATCTTTAAAATAGTAGAGTTAATATAATTCATTTTGTTTGGCAATATGTCTAAGAAAACAGAGTCGAAAATCCCTACACCAAAAAAACAAAACAAAATAAAACAAAACAAAACAAAAAACATTAATGGTTAAAAGTATATACATGCTAAATAGTTTGATTTGATTATTATATATTTTCAAATGTTTTACATAACAATTTGAAAATTAAAAAACAACCGCAAATGGAACCCTTTTCAGTAAGTAGATATGAACCCAATACAAAGAAAGCATAGGCCTTGAATACTAATGGAATATCTCTTGTTTCTGACCCTGAAAGAAGAACAATGAATTTTCTATGTTTATAGTTGTGAAAGAAGGATTTTCATATCCAAAAGATGTTCAACCATATGAGAAGGACATTTGCTCAACTATGTTCATAGCAGCTATATCCATAATAGCCAGAATCTGGAAATAGCCTAAACTGAAGAATAGATTCAGAAATTGTGGTACATTTACACAATGGAATACTACTTAGCCATTAAAAACAAGGAAATCATGAAATTTGCAGACAAATGGATGGAACTAGAAAAGATCACCTGAATGAGGTATCCCAGAAGCAGAAAGACATGCATGGCGTACATTGACTTATAAGTGGATATTAGCCGTATAATATAAAATAAACATTAAATCTATAGTCCTAAAGAAGCTAAACAACAAGGAGGACCCTAGGGAAGAGGCTGAAACCTCATTTAGAAGGGCAAACAAGATAGACATCAAAAATAGAAGACAGGGGACAAGACAGGAGCCTTCCATATGGGGCCGCTGAAAGACTCTACCTATCAGTGTATCTAAGCAGATGCTGAGACTCATATCAAACTTTGGGCAGAGTGCAGAGAATATTATGGAAGAAGGGAGAGATAGAAAGACCTGGAGGGGACAGTAGCTCCACAAGGAAACCAACAGAGCCAAAAAATCTGGGCTCAGGGGGTCTTTCAGAGACTAATGAATCACCCAAGGACCATGAATGGGGAGGACCTAGACCCCCTACTCAGATGTAGCACATGAGTAGCTCAGTCTCCACGTGGGTTCCCTAGTAAGAGGAGCAGCTGTTGTTTAGGACATTGACTCAGTGGTCGGCTATTTGATCACCTCCCCCTGGTGAGGTGGCCTACCTAGGCCACAGAGAAAGCGGATCCAGGAATTCCTCATGAGACCTGATAAGCTAGGGTCAGATTGTAGTGGAAAAGTCCCTCTCCTATCAGTGGACTAGGGGAGAGATGTAGGAGGCTAAGAGGGAGGGAAGGTTGGACCAGGAGGATATGAGAGAGTGGTCTACAGCCAGGATACAAAGTGAATAAATTTAATAAATAACAATACGTAGACTCATTTTCCTAAATAAATAAATAAATGAATGAATGAATGAATGAATGAATAAATAAATAAATAAATAGCTCAATGAAATAAAAAGCCTGTTATTTAGACATTAATTCAAGCAGTTGAATGTCTGATGTATTTCTCTTCAAAATAATAAACAGTGGGATTTCCAAAACAGAGACACCAAGCGTTACTGTCATTATGTTGTTCTGTGGACTTCTCCACCATGAAGGTTATAGTGGATTAGTTAGTCTTTCTTATTGTCAGCTTCTTGCCCAAGTTACTGTCTTGGGCCTTTCTTAAGTTCTCTAGGGTAGTAATAAATGTTTTTAGTCCTAGGTTTGTCCCTTTGGCTTCTGGTCAAAATTATGCTGACGTTGTGTCTACCTGCCTCCAACTTTGCTGATAGCCGTAATATAACCAGAGAAGTCCTTTTGATTGGCAGACACTTTTATTCAGAAAGAGGAATGAGTCTTAGTCTTTCTAATAAACTATTCTACACATAGTCCTTTTCATCCTCTGACTTTGGTTTTTATGTCTTAACTTTTATAACAAGAAATAAAATAAAATAAAATAAAAAACATTACAGATAGATTGCTCTTGTTGGAAATGCTTGTTACCTATTTATATTCAGGAGTTCGATATTTCCACTAATATTCTAAAAGCTAAAAATTGCTTGTTACTTATCATACCCATCCCAAACAGCTTGCAAGGTAAAAATAATACAGTCTCTACAACTAAAGGAAAATGTTTTGATTAAGTTAACAATTTAAAATTTTCTTATTTTATTTCATGTTTGAATATAGTCAAATTTGTTTACCCAGGATTACCATGTAAAGCTAGAATAAATAATATACTAAAATTAAAATGTTTCCAAGGAAAATTTTAGACATGCTTGTTTTTGTTTGTTTGTTTGTTTGTTTGTTTGTTTGTTTTTTAATTTCAGCTCAGGAAAAGCTAAAACCAAAGAATTAGTGACGATAATACAGAGGACTCTGAGATTTTCTGATAAGGCAAATATACTAATCCATGTACCAATGGTGTCAGATGACATAGACAAGTGTGAGTTGATTAAGAAATTCATCCAATAGGTAAGTTTACAAAGAGTCCCCCTTATAGATGCTTGTCTTATTATTGTGGTGTTGTTTACCAATATCTCCTAATAAAACATTGTACCATAGAACTTATAAAACATTGCATGTGTTCCCTATACCATGAGGTGAGAATATCTAAAATAAGCTAAAAGTAGATTACTAGTAGAAGCACTGTGAATGATTTATTATTTGTTTATTTACAGCTTCATTATTTTTGCTTTGTTTTCCACAAGGTCTTATGGATCCAAAGCCAGTTATAAACCTATTAAAGCAACAGAAGCTAACATCTGCCTCTTGATTTCCCTGCCTCTACCTGCCTAATCTTGGAAGCACATGCCTGTTTTGATTAGTGATAAAGATGTAACTCAATGTTTTATGCATGCTTGTTAAATACCCTGTCAACGTAACTGCCTCCCAGCCAGAATGCTTTATTTTTCAAAAAGAAGAATAATATTCTTGTTATCTTCATATATATTATATAAGTGTGTGTTTGTATGCATATAAATAATTTAGTCATAATCCATAGACTATACAATAAAAATTTCAATGACAGCAAAGAGAATCCTTTCTTCAAAACTGCAAAAATAAGATTCTGTAGTCATTATTATTAGTGGAACCCACCCCTAGAACCTGAAGAAACGATACCATAGCAAAAGATAGCATATGTTTGAAAATGATATGGAGAGGTCAAGCTGTAACTGACCAGGAATACTCCTCCCTGTATCCAAAGGTGTTATGACAACTGCTAAATAAGAAAAGGAATCCTTTCTTTAAATTTTTCTCTGCCGTTTGATATTCCTCTTTATTTAGCTTCTTACCCCATCTTTTTAATTGGATTACTTGATTTGTTGCTTTTTAACTTCTTGAGTTCTTTATATATACTCAATAGTAGCTCTCTGTCAGATAAAGGGTTGGTGAAGATCCTTTCCAAGTCTGTAGGCTGTCTTTTTGTTTTGACAACAGTGTCTTTTGCTTTACACATACTTTTCAGTTTCATGAGGTCCCATTTATTAATTGTTGATCTTAGAGCCTGTGCTGTTGGTGTTCCGTTTCAGGAAGTTGTCTCCTGTGCCAACTAGTTCTAGGGTCTTCCCCAATTTTTCTTCTTACCAATTCAATGTGTCTCGTTTTATGTTGAAGTCTTTGATCCACTTGGACTTTAGTTTTGTGCAGGGTGATAAATATGGATCTATTCTCATTTTTCTGCATGTAGACATCCAGTTGGACCAGCACCATTTGTTAAAGATGCTGTCTTTTTTCCATTTAATAGTTTTGGCTTCTTTGTCAAAAATCAAGTATTAATAGCTCTGTGGGTTTATTTCTGGGTCTTCTATGTGGTTCCATTGATCCACTATTCTGTTTCTATGACAATATCATTCAGTTTTTATTACTATTGCTCTGTAGTACAGCTTCAGATCAGGGATGGAGATACCTCCAGATGATCTGTTGTTGTACAGGATCATTTTGGAAATTGTATTTGGTTTGTTTTGTTTTACTGTATGAAGTTGAGAAGTTTTCTTTCAAGGTCTGTAAAGAATTGTGTTTGTATTTTGATGGGAAATGCATTGAATCTGTAGATTTCTTTTGGCAGAATGGCCATTTTCACTTTGTTAATCCTACCAATCCATGAGCATGGGAGATCTTTCTATCTTCTGATATCTTCTTCAATTTCTTTCTTTAGAAACATGAAGTTTTTTTTAAAACAGGTCTTTCACTTGCTTGGTAAGAGTGACACCAAAATTTGGTACTTTATTTTATTAGTAGCAGCTTTTTTTAAATTTTTTTATTAATTACACTTTATTCATTTTGTATCCCCCCATAAGCCCCTCCCTCCCCCCCTCCCAATACCACCCTCCCTCTTCCCTCTGCATGCATGCCACTCCCCAAGTCCACTGATAGGGGAGGTTCTCCTCTCCTTTCTGATTTTAGTCTATCAGTTCTCATCAAAAGTGGCTGCATTGTCCTCTACTGTGGCCTGGTAAGGCTGCTCCCCCCTCAGGGGGAGGTGATCCAAGAGCAGGCCAATCAGATTATGTCAGAGGCAGTCCCTCTTCCCATTACTATGTAACCTACTTGGACACTGAACTGCCATGGGCTACATCTGTGCAGGGGTTCTAGGTTATCTCCATGAATAGTCCTTGGTTGGAGTATGAGTCTCTGGGAAGTTCCCTGTGTTCAAATTTTCCTGTTCTGTTGCTCTCCTTGTGGAGACCCTGTCCTCTCCAGCTCTTACTATTTCCCAGTTCTTACATAAAATTCCATTCACTCTGCCCAACAGTTGCCCATCAGGCTCAGCATCTGCTTTGATAGTCTGCAGGACAGAGGCTTTCAGAGGCCCACTGTAGAAGGTTCCTAGGTTGTTTCCTGTTTTCTTCTTCTTCTGATGTCCATCCTCTTTGCCTTTCAGGATGGGGATGGAGCATTTTAGTTAGGGTCCTCTCTCTTACTTAGTTTCTTTAGATGCACAGATTTTAGTGGCTTTGTCCTATGTTGTATGTCTAAATGAGTGAGTATGTACCATGTGTGTCTTTTTGCTTCTGAGACAACTCACTCAGGATGATCCTTTCCAGGTCCCATCATTTATCTGCAAATTTCATGATTTCCTTATGTTTCATTGCTGAGTAATATTCCATTGTATAGAAGTAGTAGCAGCTTTTTAAGTAGTAGCCACAACCTGAAAGCAACCCAGACATCCCTCAATGGAGGAATGGATGCAGAAATTGTGGTACATTTACACAATGGAATATTACTCAGTGAATTAAAACAAGGAAATCATGAAATTTGCCCCGAATGAGGTATCCTAGAAGCAGAAAGATACACACAGAATATACTCACTTATAAGTGGTTACTAGACTTATAATATAGGATAAATGTACTAAAATCTGTACACCTAAAGAATCTAAACAAGAAGAGGGCTTGGGGTAATAAAAGATCAATCCTTACTTAGAAAGACAAATGGGATGGACATTAGAAGTAGGAGAAAATGATAAGCATGAATGGAGCCTACCATAGAGGGCCTCTGAAAGATTCTACCTAGCAGTGTATCAAAGCAGATGCTACGACTCATGGCCAAACTTTGGGCAGAGTGATGGGAATCATAAGAAGAGAGAGTTAGTAAGACCTGGAGAGAACAGGATCTCCACAAGGACCAAATATATCTAGGCACAGGGGCTTGTCTGAGACTGATTCTCCAGCCAAGAATCATGCATTGATATAACCTAGAACCCATGCACAGACAATGCCCATGGCATCTCAGTATCCAAGTGGCTTCTCTAATAAGAGGAAAAGAGATTGTTTATGACATGAACTCAGTGGCTGGCTCTTTGACCTCCCCAACTCTGTGGGAGGAGAAGCCTAGCTAGGCCACAAAGGAGGACATTGCAGCCAGTCCTGGTGAGACCTGATAATCTAGGGACAGATGGAAGGGGAGGAGCACCTCCCCTATCAGTGGACTTAGAGAGGGGCAGGCAGGTAATGAGAGAGTGAGGGTGGGATTGGGAGGGAATGAAGGAGGGGGCTAAAGCTGGGATACAAAGTAAATAAACTGTAATTAATATAAAAAATAAAAAATTAATAATAATAATAAGAAAAGAAAAGCAGTCAATAGTCCACCCAGCTGTAATGGCTACAATTCACAACAATAACCAACAGGGCAAGATTTTCTCAGCAGTAATTTGGTGACTATTATTTTTTAGGGTAATCAAGAATCATTTAAATTTAATTAAGGTCTGTTCTACAAGAAAGATCTCAGGAATGTTTTTGTAAACACAGACAACTATGAGTGGCTGTGACATCATAGACCTGGAAGAGAATCTACTCTTTCACTTTTCTAAAACACACAAATGTCTATCAGTATTCTAAATATGTATCCTTATCCTACACATGAAATTCTTTGCCTTCATCAAAGAAGCTTCTTTCTGCAGTAGATGGGCGCTTTTCCACGAATCCACAACTAGCCAAAATGCAGAGAAATACTGACTGTGTCATGCCCTACGCCAATTAATATATCAGCAAATGAACTATTACAGAAAACATCATGGAACTTATTAATATCCTGAAAACTGGAATAGTTTTTTAGGAGATAGTCTTTTTATATGACAGAAGAGCTACTCCCATAAAAATCTCAAATTTTGTCAAATAAGTAAGACCTGCACAATGAAAACATAAGTTGACATGTCAGTATGGAATGAGGATACCTCACAAGGCCCTGCCACATGTGCATAGCTACAGAAAATTAATGTCCACTAAGAGATGTAGAATAGGTCTTCTTTAGGAAAATGCCTCCTGGTTGATTATTCAATTCCAAATGTTCAACCCAAAACTTGCATACAGACATACATACATGTGAGCAACAACACTAAACAGACTCAACAGGTCGTATTTATATGTAAGTGTGTACATATGTAATAGTAACAATTCATGAAGAAGAGAAGAATGGAGGGAGATATGAGCAGTATGTGGTAAAATGACCCAAATACAGTACTCATGTATGAAATTCTCAGAATAACAAAACAATTTAATTTTTTTCTCTTTTTTACATTAATTACAGTTTGTTCACTTTGTATCCCAGCTGTAGCCCCCTCTCTCACTCCCTCTGTTGGTATAATGTTCTTTTAAAATGTATACACCTTACCCTTGTTAATTCAAATGCTGATTTCCCCACCCCAACTCTCTGGTTTCAATCCAGATATTGCATTGTGATACTCATTATAAGCATCTTGTCTCAACTCTTGTGTAAACAGGACAAAATAAAGCAACTAGATACAATGTTGTGCAATAGTATGAGCCAGAAGACAAGAAAGAGAGGAGGAGCCAGAAGGCAGGAAAGGAGTGGGAGGAGGAGAGCAGAGCTGGAGGAGAGAGCTTGGAGGACTTGGAGCATGAACCAGACTTAAGATTTCACAAAAACCAAGGACTATTCATGGAGATAACCTAGAACCCCTGCACAGATGTAGCCCATGGCAGTTCAGAGTCCAGTTGGGTTACATAGTAATGTGAAGAGGGACTGCCTCTGACATAATCTGATTGGCCTGCTCTTTGATCACCTCCCTCTGGGGGGGGAGGGGAGCAGCCTTACCAGGCCACAGTAGAGGACAATACAGCCACTTTTGATGTGAACTGACAGACTAAGATCAGAAAGGAGAGGAGAACCTCCCCTATTAGTGGACTTGGGGAGTGGCAGGCAAGCAGAGGGAGGAGGGAGGGTGGGATTGGGAGGAGAGGAGGGAGGGGCTTATGGGGGGATGCAGAATGAATAAAGTGTAATTGATGAAAAATTTAAGAAAAAAGGGAAAAAAATAATTTAAGAACCTTAAATGACTTTCAAAATTGGAGGAAAACATGGAGTTAGTCAATTGGCATGGAGCACGTCTCGCCCCTGGGGGCAATGGTCTCCTGAACCTACTCAGACCTCGGACACCACCACTGCTAGTTCTAGAACTGACGCAGGATGTTCCAACGAGGGGTTAAGGCTCCTCATAATATTTCCTATAAGCCCACACCTGTTTGTCTATATCCCCCATTTTTATTCATTATTAGCCAGATAGAGCCAAGTAATTGTGGTAATGATACTTGCTTTTTTGCCCAATGCTGGAATGCTAGTAAATTTAGGTATGCCCTGATTACTCGCATGCCTCACTGGGTGCCTGTGCCCATTGATGCCCCTCACGCTATGACTCTCTTCATACAGAAAAGGGATCTTGGAACTACAGCCACCATTGTTACTACCATCTCATTGACGGCTGTTGGAGCTACCACGAGGGCATTAGCCATGAGTCATACTGGGCAGACTGCTCAGACCCTGAATAATCATTTAGCCAATGTAGCTCATGCCTTAGTTGTACATAAAGGAATTAATGCTCAACTAAAAGGAAGCTTGATGGTGTTCAATCAGAGGATTGACCTCTTGCAGGAGCAAATTGATACCCTATGGCAAATCGCTCAACCTGGCTGTCAATGAAAGAATGCTGGACTTTGTGTCACTAGCATACAACATGAGAATTGTTCCTGTGCTGCAAATCTGTCTAAACAATTGTCGAGCTATATTTTAGGTAATTGGACTGGAGAATTCGATACTACGATGGAGCAGCTGAGAGTGGCCATTGTCACAGTAAATTCTACCGGAGTGGACGCAGGACTAGCCACAGGATTATCAACATGGATTGCTGCAGCCATGAATCATCTGAAGGAATGGGCGGGCATGGGAGTGTTAGCAGGCCTTCTGGTGTTGGTCTCCTTGGTTTGCCTGTGGTATATATGCAAGATTAGAGTCTCACAACAGTGTGATGCAGCCATGATCATTAAGGCCTTTACAGCCATTGAAGCAGGACATTCTCCCCAAGCATGGTTGGATACCATAAAAAGCTAAAATGATACGCTCAGGATGCGAGGCTAAGCACTGCACTCAGGGTCAGCCGCTTTGGACCCCGAGAAGAGCATGTCTGATTGCATGCGGGTTGATGCCCCAGGTCCCGCCTCTGAGAAAAAGGTATCGGCCGGGTCTGATGCTCTTTGGGTGGATGACACCTAAATGAACATCTGTACAAAGTCCCAATTTATTTCTAATATCAGAGATCAGACCTCTACTCTTGCCTGATGCGTCTAAAACAAAAAGGGGGAACTGTAGAGAGCTGCAGAATGCTATGCCTTAAAGATGGAGCTGGTTTCCGCCTTCCACCTTCCCGATGGTGAGGGCTCTCTGTCACGAACAACTCCACATTTGGCTAAGGCCGAGGATCTGGCTTGCTTCCATGTATGTGGACCTATCTGCATTGCCCCCGTGGCACGCCTGGGTTGGCTACCCAGAGGCTATTTAAGCTGTGGGCTGGCTTTCCCCGGGGTCCGAGGATTGTTCAATGTTCCTGAATAAACTGCATTGAAAAAAAAATAGATTTCACAAAAAGCAAGTATAAGGTGGGAAATCTAAATGTTAGGAAACTGATGGCTTGGAGGTTTAGGAGGGAGTAAATATTGCCCAGCATTGTGTTTTAGGTTAACTAAAAACCCAGTCTCTGTGTGGTGATTGGTTATACAGCTGCGGAGGATTAACAGCAGCATTACTAGAAGATAATATTAATAACCACTTACAACATCCCTCCCAATCCCACCCTTCCTCCCTCATTTCCTCCCATGCCGCTCTCCAAGTCTGATGGGGGAGGTCCTCCTCCCCTTCCATCTGACTCTAGTCTATCCTGTTTCAACAGGACTGGCTGCATTGCCCTCCTCTGTGGCCTGGTAAGGCTGCTCCACCCCCAGGGGGAGGTGATCAAAGAGCCAACCACTGAGTTCATGTCAGAGACAGTCCCTGTTCCTCTTACTAGGGAGCTCACTTGGATACTGAGCTACCTTGGGTTACATCTGTGCTTGTGTTCTAGGTTATATCCAAACATGGTCCTTGGTTGGAGAATCAGTCTTAGAAAAGTCCCATGGGCACAGATTTCTTGGTTCTGTTGCTCTTCTTGTGAAGTTCCTCTTCTCTCCAGGTCTTACTATCTCCCCCTTCTTTCCTAAGATTCCATGCACTCTGCCGAAAGTCTGGTTATGAGTCTCAGCATCTGCTTTGATACTCTTCTGGGTAGAGTCTTTCAGAAGCCCTCTGTGTTAGGCTCCTGTCCTGTTTCTTGTTTTTTCCCTCTTCCTATGTCCATCCCTTTTGCCTTTCTGAGTGATGATTAATCTTCTTACCCACTGTCCAGCTTCTCGCTTAGCTTCTTTAGGTTTACAGATTTTAGTATATTTATGCTATATCACATGTCTAATATCTACTGATAAGTTAGTATATACCATATGTGTCTTTTTGCTTCTGGCTACCTCACTCAGGATGATATTTTCTAGTTCCCACCATTTTGCCTGCAAATTTCATGATTTCCTTGTTTTTAATTGCTGAGTAGTATTCCACTGTGTAAATGTACCACAATTTCTGTATCCATTTTCATTGAGGACATCTAGGAAATGCAAACCAAAATGACCCTGAGATTTCACCTTATACCCATCAGAATGGCTAAGATCAAAAACTCAAGTGACAATACATGCTGGAGAGGATGTGGAGAAAGGGGAACACTACTCCATTGCTGGTGGGAATGTAAAATTGTATAACCACTTTGGAAATAGATCTGGCGCTTTCTTAGACAATTAGGAACAGTGTTTCCTCAAGGTCCAGCTATACCACTCCTAGGCATATATACAAAATATGTTCAAGTACATAACAAGGACATATGCTCAACCATGTTCATAGCAGCTTTGTTTGTAATAGACAGAATCTGGAAAAAAAAAAACAGATGTCCCTCAATGATGAAGTAATTTAAATTTTTAAAAATATATAGACCTGAACCTATGTTGTAATAGTTCTTTTTTTAAGTTTAATAAAGCTATCAATTAAGGTGCTATATTTTATAATGAGTAAAGAAAATTTAGTGCTAGTATTAAAATTATTTTTGAGATAATACTCTTAAATATTAAAATAAGAAAAAATGATATTTATTGTAATATAATATTGGATTGCTATATCAACATAGAAACAAAGAGAAGTGTGAACTGCAGATTCACTAAGGTTTTATGTATAAATTTGCCTTCTCCTATGGGTGTGAGTCTCTCTCTCTCTCTCCCTTTCTTTTTCTCTCTCTATGTGTGGTGTGTATGTGTTTGTGTGTGTGCTAATGTAGAAGCCTGACTGTGCAGTGACATATATTTCCACAATCCAGATAGAGAACCCAATTCACACTTACAGATAAGTATTGTGTTGTTGTTTTCCATAATAACTACAGAGGGAAAGATTTTTAATAATCAATAAAACCTATAAATCAGAATAGCTTTGACAATGTCTCTCATATATGTTACTCATAACCTCAGTTAGAGTGAAATACATCCTCAATGCATCCCAGACAGAAGATGAAAGTTTATAGAGGTTGTTGAACAGTAGGCAAAGATTAGATCAAAGACTTCAGTAAGTCCCTTACCAGGCTTCCTTGAGGATAGTTGGATTCTGCATTTAAAAGCGAGTTTGCCCTCAAGCATCTATCATCCCAGGTTATCATCAGAACCATGTATTTATTTGGGGCATTCTCTTGGAATATGGAGGGATTTCAATGATGAACAGTCAAAAATACATGTGTTGTTCATGTCCTGGTTTCCTAAACAAAACCAAACATGAACTATTGATAAGCATTGTACTCCAAGTTCACAAATGTAGCATTACCTGAACACATTATACTGAATGCTGGAATTAACAAGGAACAGCTAAACCCTTTAGAAATTTAATAGTATGTCTTATTAAATAATAGATTAGATTGAAACTCAAAATTAAACTATAGAAATACACTATGAAGAGGCTGTAGCATAAATGAGAGCTAATTTATACATGAAAAATCTAGATACATATTATTGCCAATCCCTTTATCTGCTCACCAAAACTAGATCAGAATCTGTAATTGTTCAACATGAAGTATATTTGGGTTGCAGGTCATTGAGAAATCAAGGTCAGACTGAGTTTGAAGTTTTCTTACTTCCAGACAGCATTCATAGAGCACAAGTGTGCTTTGGAAGCTACTGAGAAATAAAAGTACTCATTTTCCTAAGCAGTGTGGACTCCATGAGCTACCATAATGACTTGCTTGGCAAGGTATGTCCTCTGATGGGATTGATGGCATGTGCTACATGGGAAACCATGTACACACTGCTTTGATGTAAGACCTGTTTTATTTGAGGGAACATATAGGAACAAACTTATTTATGGTGAGTACATGGTCACACAGAAGAACCTGCTATTCTTTGTGAGTGGACATAGTGTATGCAACTTCTTAAACATTTGTATTTGTGACACCAAATTAATACTTCTCTTGGCTTTCACCAATTTTTTTTTTTTTTTTTTTTTGCAGTAGGTGGTACTTAGTGCAGAGATTTTTAACTAGGCAAAATAAGGAACATAAGTGACTTGAGGTGTTCTTTCTGAAATAATAAAGCTATATCATCCTTCCAGGCTCAGTAGGAGAACCTGAAAGGGCTGATAAAGCAAAAGAAGCAGACATTGGGAAACAGTATTGGGAAACTTCCTGTAGACATGATATTGCCATTGAACTTATGAACTCACACTTCTGTGGTTACATCACAATAGACCTGAACAATACTAGGAGTTTCTGCATTTTGTTATGCATTAGGGAGGGCTCACTAGGGCTCCATACCTCATTGGAGGGACTGTGTCCATATAATGTGTGTTGGTAACAGAGGATTGCATACGGTACAGTTTTAGTGGTGTAGCCAAGGGTAAATTGCTAATTACCATGAAATAAACAAAATGAAACACCCAGGAATTGTTAGAAAGAGGATTTTAGTGGGAAAGAATGGTAAGGAAAAGCAAATCAAAACAACCCTGAGATTTTATCTTATACCCATCAGAATGAATAAGATCAAAAACTCAAGTGACAACACATACTGAAGAGGATTTGGAGAAAGGGGAACCCTCCTCCATTGCTGGTGGGGATGAAAATGTGTACAACCACTTTGGAAATCAATCCAGTGCTTTTTCAGAAAATTAGGAATAGTGCTTCCTCAAGATCCAGCTATAACACTCCTAGGCATATATCCAAAATACATTCAAGTATAAAACAAGGACATTTGTTCAACCATACTTATAGCACCATTCTTTCTAATAGCCAGGATCTGGAAACAACCCAGATATACCTCAAAGGAGGAATGGATACAGAAATTGTGGTACATTTACACAATGGAATACTACTCAGCAATTAAAAACAAGGAAATCATGAAATTCGCAGGCAAATGGTAGGAACTAGAAAATATCATCCTGAATGAGGTATCCCAGAAGCAGAAAAACAAACATTGTATATACTCACTTATAAGTGGATAATAGACATATAACATGGGATAAACATACTAAAATCTGTAAACCTAAAGAAGCTAAGCAAGAAGGAGGACTGTGTGTAAGATGATCAATCCATATCCAGAAAGGCAAACGGGATGGACATAGGAAAAAGGAAAAAAAAAAAAAAAAAAAAAAAAACAAGGAACAGGAGAGGAGCCTACCACAGAAGGCCTCAGCAGGGTATCAAAGTAGATGCTGAGACTCATGGCCAAACTTTGAGAAGAGTGCAGGGAATCTTATGAAAGAAGAGGAAGATGGAAAGACATGGAAGGGACAAAAGCTCCAGAAGGAGGGAAACAGAACCAAAAATCTGTGCCCATGGGTCTTTTCTGAGACTGATACTACAACCAAGGACCATTCATGGAAATAATCTAGAACCCTGCACAGATGTAGCCCATGGCAGCTCAGTGTCCAATTGGGTTACATAGTAATGTGAATAGGGACTGTCTTTGACGTGAATTCAGTAGCTGGCTCTTTGACCACCACCACCTTGAGGTGGGAGCAACCTTGCCAGGCCACAGAGTAGGACAATGCAGCCAGGCCTAATGAGATCTGATAGACTATGGTCAGATGGAAGGGGAGGAGGACCTCATCTATCAGTGGACTTGTAGAGGGGAATAGAAGAAGATGAAGGAGGGAAGGTCGGATTTGGAGGGGACAAAGGAGGAGATACAGCTGGGATACAAAGTGAATAAACTGTAATTAATGAAAAATAAATAAACGTAAAAAATAAGAACATAACTTAGGTGTAAAAGAGTTTTATAAAACTTTTAACTCTCAGGTCACAGTCAATCACTGAGGGAAGTTAAGGCAGGAATTGAAAGAAGAGACCATGGTCCTTCTTTGTCCTACCTTGCTCACCATTGGCTTTTTCAGACTGCTTCTTTCTAAAGCCCAAGATAACCCTCCTACAGAAGCCACCACCCACAATGGGTTGGACAGTCCAATATTAATCAATAAAATGTCCTTCAGACATGTGTTCCTCGCAACCTCGTGGGGCATTTTGTCAGTTGAGGTTCTCTCATTCAGAAAACTAAAGCTTGCCTTAAGTTAACAAAACAAAAACAAACAACCAAACCTAACCAGAACAACAGAGAAATTGATAAAGGAATTATAACTTTAATACAAAACTGAAATAGCAAATGTTTTGGAGAAGCATCAAAAGATAATTTAACAATATGGGAATATATGGGCTGGAGAAATAGGTTGGTAGGAAAGGGAAAGGACACTGTTTGCTGTCCCATCCTGAGTTCAATTCCCAGCACTCACATGGTGGCCTACAACTGCCTGTAATTGGATCTGATGCCCTCTTCTGGTGTGCAAACATTCGTGCAGACAAAGTACCCATATACATAAAATTACATACATAAACATATTAAGAAAAACAATATGAGAATGTGGAGTCTGTAAATTTTACACTGAGACATTGTCATTTCGCTCATTAACTATTTACTAACATGATGTCGACTGTATCTCATTCAGTTATTCTCTCTTCATACTTTCATATTTGAAAGGTATTTGGCTGATGACTACTATGGACATTATTAAAAAGCTTATATTAAAACAACTTTATATAATATTTACTAATAGACAAATTATAAAAATCAAGATTAGATGAGAATTTGTGTACCGAAAGGTATAGTTAGGTGATCTGAAGTAAAGTTTCTAGAAAATAAAGAAATATATCCAAGTCAGGGAACTTATAAACAACTGAATTTACAGCTTCTAATTATTATGAATAATAATGTTCAACTTGTCCCCAAACATACCTGTTGAATAAAAGCAGGCAGGGTGTATAAAAATAATGAGAACAAAAACAAACAAAAAATTTGGATCTAGTCAGTATTAGAAGGAACCAAAAGAGATGGAATGAGTTGTACAAAAGATGACACCCCAAATCCACACCTGGGGGAGTAAAAGGAACAACGGATTCAGACGAAAGAATTCCCTAGACCACCTGGCACAGATGTTCTCAGGATAATAATATTAGGTATCTTTGTTTCTGCCTTCTTCTGCTCTCTCTGGACATTAGTTTCTGTAAATTCGAAAGAAAAAAGTCCTCAGAGGAAAAAGTTTGACTGATGTGATCCTAGATCATTTACCTTGCCATTCTAACCAATGACTTTTCATTTGAAATGAAACAGGAGTGCCTTTCACATAACGCTACTGCAAATATTTACCAGGATTACAGTTTGAATGATAACTCACATTATGTGAACGTGATGGTGTAAATCCAGGAATTGCCCTAAAAAAACAAAAACTTTTGAAACTGTAGTTCTAGCTGACAAACATCAAAGAAAATTTATAACTCCTTTACAAATATTTTATTAACCATGGTGAATCTCAATTATTTAAACATGCTATTATGAATTTGATTGTTCCAGCTTTTGTTTCTTTGTTATATTTAAACTCTTTTTACTAGATTATTGATATGAGACCAGTTTCCAGGACAATAAGCTTAAGATGGTGCATAATATTAATTAATTATTTAAAAAATATTAATGAAAGGAGACAATTGGAGACAGTTGAAAATTTAGTGTGCACAAAACCTACTAGGAAAGGTTGTTAAAGAATACAGATCAAAAGTTCACTTTTGGTCTTTGGAGTATTTTATTAATTCACCCAGCTTTCCAAGTCTTGGATTTAGTCCTTACATATGAAATTGAGAAATTAAAATATCTCTGTCTCTGAGTCAGCTATTTCTGGTTGAGCCATTTATTACATCCTGAACTATTAATAGAATTTAATACCTCCTTCTTTACTCTTACTTTAATGCAAAAGGAGAAGACTTCTGCTGTAGGGGAGTCAATTAAATCACTCATTACTGTAAATATAATGAATGTGAAACATTTTATATTACCATACTTTATGTAAGGTACTTGAAGGCAGATTTAACAGAGAACCTAGGAGAAGATGTTGCATTCAACTTCAAAAGTATATAAGGTGCACAAACCTACAATTACAGTATTTGTTTAGTAATGGTGCTGTGATTTGGTGGTTCCATACAAAATAATAGATACTACCAGTTATAGGAGGAAAACCGGGGTATAGTCAAGCCAATATGTCAGCTTCTTACTTAGGTCTATGAAAGCAAAGTGATTTACTTTAACTTTAAATTAGATGTTTCTTGATCTATCCAAAAGCCATTGAATGAATTTATTTAATAAATAACAGCTAAGGATCTACCATGAGCTAAAGGCTAATTTATGTTATTTTTTTCTTTTTTTCTTATTATCATTTATTACATTTTATTCAGTTTGTGTCCCAGCTGTGGCCCCCTCACAGGTCTCCTCCCAATTCCACCCTTCCTCCCTCTTCTCCCCCTATGCCCCTCCACTGATAGAGAAGATCCTTCTCCCCTTCTTTCTGACCCTAGCTTATCAAGTCTCTTCAACACTGGCTGCAGCATCTTCCTCTGTGGACTGTCAAGGTTGCACCCCTTTCAGGGGGAGGTCATCAGAGAATCAGCCACTGAGTTCATGTCAGAGACAGCGCTGCTCCCCTTATTAGGGACCCACTTAGATACTGAGTCTACCGAGTACATCTGAGCTGGGGGTTTTAGGTCCTCTCCATGTATTGCCTTATCAGTCTCTGCAGGGCCCCCAAGGATGAGTTTATTTTTGACTCGATTGTTCTCCTTTTGGAGCTCCTGTTCCTCCATGTGCCTTTAATGTGGCTTCTTTTATGGTAATTTATACTAGACTGAGGCTGGTAGGTAGGAGGGCATGTGGTTGATAATTTTGTCGATGTTGACTTATGTTATTCTTTTTTTTAATTAAATTTTTATTTTTTTACACCAATCACAGCCCATCTGCGTATCCCAGCTGTAGCCCCCTCTCCCATTCCCCCTCAATCCCACCCTCACTTCCTCAAATCCTCCCTGCTCCTCTCCAAGTGCACTGATAGGGGAGTTCATCCTCCCTTTCCATTTATCCCTAGCTTATCAGGTCTCACTAAGACTGGCTGTAATATCCTCCCCTGTGGCCCAGCCAGGATGCTCCTCTTATGGGGGATAGGGAGGTCGAAGAGCCAGCCACTAAGTTCATGTCAGAGACAGTCTCAATTCCCCTTCCTAGGCCATTAGGAGCCTGAGCTACCATACTCTACATCTGAGCAGGGGTTCTAGGTTATATCCATGCATGATTCCTGGTTGTAGAATCAGTCTCAGACAAGCCCCTGTGCCCAGATATATTTGGACCTTGTGGAGCTTCTTTCCCTCCAGATATCACCAACTCCCTCTTCTTTCATATGATTCCCTGCACTCTGCCCAAGGTTTTGTTATGAGTCTCAGCATCTGCTCTAATATACTGCTAGGTAGCGTCTTTCAGAGGCCTTCTATGGTAGGCTCCTATCCTGCCTCTTGTTCTCTCCTATTTCCAATGTCCTCACTTTCTAAGTGAGGATTGATCATCTTACCCTGGGTCCTCCTTGTTTAGGTACTCCAGGTGTATAGACTTAGGCAGGCTTATCCCATCTTACAGGTCTAGATCCACTTATATGTGAGTATATACCGTGTGTGTCTTTCTGCTTCTAGGACACCTCACTCAGGATGATCCTTTTTAGGTACCACCATTTGCCTTCAAATTTCATGATTTCCTTGTTTTTATTTGCTGGGTTGTATTCCATTGTGTAAAATGTACCAGAATTTCTGTGTCTATTCCTCCTTTGAGGGACATTTGAGTTGTTTCCAGGTTCTAGTTCTTATGAATAATGCTGCTAGGAACATGGTTGAACAAATGTCCT
The DNA here is from genome assembly GCF_030254825.1 of Meriones unguiculatus. Classification (NCBI taxonomy): domain Eukaryota; kingdom Metazoa; phylum Chordata; class Mammalia; order Rodentia; family Muridae; genus Meriones; species Meriones unguiculatus. The sequence goes on along the minus strand of NC_083357.1, from coordinate 90,291,173 downwards.
TGTTGTGTACTTGAACATATTTTAGATATATACGTAAGAGTGCTATCACCAGTCAATGGAATAAACCAGTCAATAAAGACATCTTCAACAAATGGTGCTGGTCCAACTGAATGTATACATGCAAAGAAATGAAAATAGATCCATATTTATCACCCTGAACAAAACTAAAATCCAGGTGGATCAGAGACCTCAACATAAAACCATACATTAAATCAGTAAGAAGAAAAAGTGAGGAAGACCCAAGAACTCATTGGCACAGGAGACACCTTTCTGAACAGAAAACCAACAGTACAAGCTCTAAGATCAACAATCAATAAATGGGACCTCATGAAATGAAAAGCTTCTGTAAAGCAAAAAACACTGTCCTCAAAACAAAAAGACAGCCTATAGACTGGAAAAGGATCTTCACCAACCCTATATCTGACAGAGGTGCAATGTCCAGACTATATAAAGAACTCAAGAAGTTAAAAAGCAATAGATCAAGTAATCCACTTAAAAAATAGGGTACAGAACTAAACAGAGAATTCTTTTTTTTTTTTTAATGCAGTTTATTCAGGAACATTGAACAATCCTCGGACCCCGGGGAAAGCCAGCCCACAGCTTAAATAGCCTCTGGGTAGCCAACCCAGGCGTGCCACGGGGGCAATGCAGATAGGTCCACATACATGGAAGCAAGCCAGATCCTCAGCCTTAGCCAAATGTGGAATTGTTAATGACAGAGAGCACTCACCATCGGGAATTCTTAATAGAGGAATACTGAATGGCAGAGAAACACTTAAAGAAATGGTCAGTGTCCTTAGTCATCAGGGAAATGCAAATCAAAATGACCCTGAGGTTTCACCATACACCCATCAGAATGACTAAGATCAAAAAGTCAAGTGACAAACATGCTGGAGAGGATGTGGAGAAAGGGGAACCCTCCTCCATTGCTGGTGGGAATGTAAACTTGCGCAACCACTCTGGAAATCAATCTGGCCCTTTCTCAGACAACTAGTGCTTCCTCAAGACTTACGTTATTCTTACTCTAAGGCTTTTATTAAAAACATGTGCTTATATTTCTCACAAAGTAGAAAATAATCTTATTAGAAGATGAAAGTCAGTATGACCATTTTATCTGCAAACATCTTCAAGTTGTTTCTATATTTCTGTCTTTAGAGACAGCACGTTATTTGACCAGCACTTCAGTTTTGTATTTTTGGACATGATCCAGCTAAACATAGATTATCAATTCATCAGCATTTGGAACCACTTAAATAATTACATTCTAGACTGGAATAATTACATTTTCGTCTACATGCTTATCAAAGGATCCACTTATCAAAGGATCTGCATTGCTTTAAAAGCCTTAATATTCTTTTTCTTCTCCAGGGAACTTATAGAGGTTCTAGAAAAAAAAATCTTTTCTAACATATTCAATATAATAACTACTTACCAAGAGGGAAAAAAACTCTTCAGAATACTTTCCCTGGTAAAAATATCTTCTTCCATTATTTTTCAAAATAAACACATATAGAATTATCAAAATAATATATAACTCTGGTAAAATACAAAATGAATTCAAAAATAAGTAATGAGTAAAATTATATATTTTGGTAATGTTGATCAAATACTACATTTTAAAAGTTGTATTACTTAAAATAAAATATTCTTTTAAAATTTCAATGCCATGAATATCTATCAGAATAGGTTTATCATTATTTCTTTAAAAAATTGGTTTTATTTATATCATTTTTACTAAAAATGTATTTTACGTATCTGTAACTCACCCTGTGTCAAGATTATGTTTGCTTCACTTTTTTCCTTTTTTTTTTCTTTTTTTTTTTTTTTGCAGTAAAGCCAACTCAAAAAATCTTCCACAGATATTAGAGCTAAAGAAATCACATAAACCAGGGGAAAAAAAAAGAAGACTTTGAAATGACCTGAAAAGATTACCATGGTTATGTACAGTTAAGTACAAGTAGTTAAACTGAAGAAAAGAAATAAACAAAACTGATGAGCTATGTAGATAGTAATCTGCTAATGAAAAAAGAAATAAGTTCATGAAAGATGTGTGAAAGATAATAGGATATAGAGTGACCAAAACCTTACACAGAGAAAACCATTTTAATGAGAAGTTGATTTTGGTAATTAGACATTTTGATACTGAAAAAGCAATCAGATATAAACAAGGCAATGCTGACAGTTTGAGGTTATGCATCTTCCAAAAGGTCAGACTTGTATTACAAAACAGTCAAAGTAACTATTCAATCGCACTGATTCAGGCCTAAAATCCACAATGATACAGCGAAAGAATTAAAGATTTGTAGACACAAAATGAATAAGAATATTTTCTTAGCTAGATCCCCCACCCCCAATTAAAGAGTGGATGAGAAATGTACTTACCAAAAATCCTGTAACCTGTCTGGCACATTAGAGATTTGTACAGCACATTTATTATCTTTTCATCCTCTTTTATTGATCCCCAAATCCACCAGAAAAGCTGAGGATAGGATTCACTCTGTATCCGAAGAAGTCTCACATTCAGGTTGACACTCAGACTGTATTTTTCCAGACTCTTTCTTACTAGCTTTGTGGTTTTTTGTCTCAATATTTCCCCAGCCAGAGCTTCTAGATGTCTTGCTGTCTCCCCCAACCTCATTTTTTTTTAATTTTTACTTTCTCTTTTAGCAGAACAGTATCGTGTTGATATGATTATAATTGTGCATTATGAAATTTTGTATGCCTTCATTGCAGCTGGGAAATCTTGAACAATTTCTTCATATATTTTTGTGGCTGTGTGCACAGCTTCTAAATGGCAGTCGTAAGTCAGTAACCTCTGAACTTTCAGATAGACAGCAGACTCCCTTCCCTATGAATTCTGATGTAGATTTTTCCCCCTTTCTCCACTTAATATTCTGCTGGGTATTCAGATGGCTTAGTTACCCTTTTCTTCCTAGCTTCTACATCAACTCAGTGATGTAGCATTATGGTGTTCAAAGTGAGTATATTGTCATTAACAAGTGTGCTGACAAGTATGCCAGCAAGTGAGCTACAGAGAGCAATTCAGAATGCATATAAGCTTGGATTGTGGATGGGCTTGTCCAGGATGCTTTTAGAATAAGTTTCAGTCAACATAACTAAAGCTTCTGGCCCTGGATAAGAGTAAAAGGAAATTTATTTCTGTGAGCTGGTTAGATTGGAGCATTTGGTCGAGATATAGATTGTAGGGTTAGACTTTTTTTTTTTTGGGGGGGGGGGTTGCTGGTTGCTTGTCTTTTGTTTCTTTGAGAAAATCCCTGGCTTACTTGGACCTCGCTATGTGTACCAGCTAGCCTTGAACCTGTGGGTTATTCTTCCTTCCTGCCAAGTGCTGAAGTTATGCACATTGGTTACTATGGCGTGCCTCAAGAACTCCTTTAGGAATGCACAGCTGTTTTCTGGGCTTGGCAAATGTGTGGTACACAGAACTACTTTTGCTTGACTCTTCTTTATGTAATCATTGCATCCAACTTGAGAATGTCAACGCATGCACATATGATATATATTTACATGAGGTAAGAACATTATATGTGAAAGCTTCATCTTTCAGAGAAATCCTCAAGGGTCCCTTCCATATCATGTTCTCTGTCTCTTGGTCTCTCTCTTTCTCTCTCTCTCTCTTTCTCTCTCTCTCTCTCTTATTTCTAATTCACCAAATCAAATCATTGCTTCCCTCATACACATAGGTGTAGGGCCAGTGGCGCTTGATCAACCTATAATGGTCTAACTCCTAATCTCCCTCCCTTAACAATGACCAGGTGTCAATTGCTTCTCCGCTAGGGAGAGGAGCTCCTGTGTCCATCATCTTTTGATTGATTGATTTGATTTTGTGCTGGTCTTACATAGGCAACCACAGAATAACAGTGGGACAGCAACCACACTCCAGGACGAGCCTCATGCTCAGGAGCAGTTGGCCACCACTCAAGGAATTTTATGTTTTTGCTTGCTTTTGGTGTGTGTGTGTGTGTGTGTGTATCTGTATCTGTATATGTATTTGTGAGTCTTGAGTATGTGTCTGTTAGCTCTCTTGTAGTTATGACTTTTTTTTTTCAATGCAGTTTATTCAGGAACATTGAACAATCCTCGGACCCCGGGGAAAGCCAGCCCACAGCTTAAATAGCCTCTGGGAAGCCAACCCAGGCGTGCTACGGGGGCAATGCAGATAGGTCCACATACATGGAAGCAAGCCAGATCCTCGGCCTTAACCAAATGTGGAGTTGTTCGTGACAGAGAGCACTCACCAACGGGAAGGTGGAAGGAGGAAATCAGCTCCATCTTTAAGGCATAGCATTCCGCAGCTCTCTACAGTTCCCCCTTTTTGTTTTAGACGCATCAGGCAAGAGTAGAGGTCTGATCTCTGATATTAGAAATAAATTGGGACTTTGTACAGATGTTCATTTAGGTGTCATCCACCCAAAGAGCATCAGACCCGTCCGATACCTTTTTCTCAGAGGCGGGACCTGGGGCATCAACCCGCATGCAATCAGACATGCTCTTCTCTGGGTCCAAAGCGGCTGACCCTGAGTGCAGTGCTTTTTAACAAACCTACTTTGTTTAGGGTTCCCAAACTCTTCTATCTCCCTTCCAACCACTAACACTGAGTAGGAGAGAAAGAAGGTAAGTAGACACTCGGGGGGTGGGGAGCATTTTCTTTGCTACTTCCTCCTGGGTAGGGTCATAGGATTCTTTTGGAGACAATACCAATACCAGTCATAAGGAAATCCAGAAATGCAGGTAACCAGCAGCAAGTAGTCCTCCAAGAAGCTACACCTTCTTCCTCTGGGCTATTGCACCCCTCAAAGTCTTCAGAATTCAACTAATGCCAGCTTGCAAAGACCATGCTCTTCACGAGACACTTAACAGGCATGGACAAACTTAAATCCCCAGTTTGGAATTATAACAGAAACATGTTTATCTATCATAAATGAAAACACCCACAACAAAAGATGAACATGGTAAGACAAGAGGGGAGTTTCACTAATAGATTGCATGCTGCATCAAGAGAGTATGATTATTTCAGCATAGTACAGGGATAGAAAAAACTAAATCCACCCAAAATAAGAGAAGTTTATGTTGTTCATCATAAATCTTAAGCAATACAGGTTTATATTAGGGTATCAATGTCCTAAGGAATACACATAATACTTTTAATTTTAGTAAGTCAATTTTATTTCATTTTTTTGTACTCACTGTTGTTACAGGATGTTTGATCACATTCTGAACCCTGAGATTGTGTTGTTTTCTTAAGAAAAAAATACCACTCCTAGGCATATATTCAAAACATGCTCAAGTACACAACAAGGATATTTGTTCAACCATGTTCCTAGCAACTTTATTTGTAAGAGCCAGAACTGGGAAACAACCCAGATATCCCTCAGTTGAGGAATGGATACAGAAATTGTGGTACATTTACACAGTGGAATACTACTCAGCAATTAAAAACAAGGAAATCATGAAATTTGCAGGCAAACGGTGGGACCTACTATCTGACCCTAGCCTATCAGGTCTCATCAGGATGTCTGGATCCTAGTTAGGGACATGGATTCACTGTCAGGCTCTTTGAGCACCTTATAAAAGTCTCCTGACATTCAAATTGCTGAGTTCATAGGAGACTGACATGAACATTTTACAGAAATTTGAATTAAAAAATAATTAATCCTAAAATTGAAAAATACAGCCAAACTTAACATTGTGGAAAGCTTGGCAGAAATTTCTTCATTACTGTAAACTGTATTCCTATGGTAGCCTTAAAAATAATTCCTACTGATAATCAAATGATTTAATGTACACTATATAGAACAATAGGCCCAACACCCTGTAACATATGTAGTTTTGCTGCAATCATCTTCTGATCTATGTAGTGCTAGCCAATTTTATTGTTTCATTGGAGAACATTATTAATAAAACACATTGTTCTATGAGAAAAAAAATATTTCCTTTTTGTTTAGACAAAAGGGGAGAAATGTTGCAGGGTAGTTGATCACAATGTGAAACCTGAAATTATGCTGTGTACTGGAAAAAAAACCTATTTCTGGTTATGGTCTGGTTGAGCCCTACCACATACCTTTAGTCTAAGATCTTTTGTGCCTGAGTTCTATAAACAGGATTAAATAAAGTCAACCATAGGTCAAAATGAAGAGCAACAGTCTACTTTAAATGAACATAGAAAAAGAAACAATAAAGAATAAGAACAAGAGGAGGAAGGACAGAGAAATCTACAGCAAGTAGAAGGGAGAACATTCAGTTTTGTGTCCTGTTTTAGAAGGGTTAGGAGAAGAAGGCATCCCTGCTGGGACTTTGGATGAAGAGGAAGATCAGCTGGGTGCTTTCTCTGCCTCTTAGAGCTAACAGGCTTTCACCCTAGCATTTGATTCCTGAGTCTTTATTAGAAAGGGGAGGAGGTACCCTAGTAAAATCAAATGATTGGGATTTTTGTTAAAGCAACAACAATGGATTTTGAACTGCCTCAATAAAACACCAACATAAGCACTTACTTATTTCAAGATAACACCTTAAGTCTTAACTCTGTGAACAGAACTCCAAGTTTAAACTAAGGCTCCTGTCATTGCATGAGAGATAGAATATAATAAGATGGTGGAAAAAATTCTCCTTGCTCCTGGAGGATATAGTGGCAGATATGTAATAGTGCTCCTTTATATGGACAACAGTTTTCATACTAGATACATGCAATATTTCTCTTTTTTATGGTTTGACTGATAACAGTATATTTTAAATTCTTCATTTGGCTTTCTTTTGTACTTGCTGTTTCAGTCCATGTGTGGGATATGGATGTACTGATTCTGTTGTGCTGTCTGGTCTGCATTATTTGCTTCATTGTGCATACCTGAGACAGTTACAAATCTTTTGTCCATGTGAGATCTCCTCTCACCACATCAATTTAAGAAAAGTTGCATTCATGTAGTAAATTTATATGTTCTCTTAATTTTATTCTAGCTGTAAAAAAGCAATCAATAACTACCCATACTGTAACAAAACATACTTGAATGTGTGTTATAGAGACATGATTGCCATACATATGGTATGCATCCTTAAGGTATATGCTTTAAAGAGTTTAGAATAAGTACATAGTTGTGTAACTGTCATCACAACCTGTGCAAAAACTTATCATTGACTCTCAAGCCTTAGCTTGCCTATTTTTCTACTATTCCGTGTGTGATTAAAAGAGTGGACTTGGAAAGGGGCACGGTGGAGATGAGGGAGGGAGGGAGGGACTGGGAGGGAATGAGGGATCGGGACACGGCTGGGATACAGAGTTAATAAAATGTAACTGATAAAAAAAATAATAAAATAAAAAAAATCACATATCATAAGAATCACTTCTTGGGAAACTTTCTTAAAAATAATGTTTTCACTTAATCTAGAAAATTTTGTACGTTTATACTATACATTTTGATCCTATCTATCCACCATAACCTTCCTCTAACTGAACCTTCTTCCTTTCCTAATTCATCTCCTTCCAAAAATCTGTTTTTTCTTTTGAAGTTTTTATATATAGCTTCTGTCCATACGCTAATGCATTTAAGGTCATTCAGCCTAGGTAACCTGTTAGCACCCAAGCACAAAATGAGAGTCACCTCCCTTAGCAGCCATCAACTACAAAAAGCTCTTTCACCAAAGGTGGGGCCTCAAGGCCCTGCTTTGTCCATGCTGGCATTTTGGCTTTCTCCCTCTAGTTCAGGACTTGAAAGGTAGCTATAGTAGCTATGGGTGTTGTTAACCAGAGCCATCGTTTGATAAAGACGCCATCTATAACTTAGTTACCATGTACTGATGAAGACTATATCTGTTGACTAAAATTTTCTCGGTGCCTCTTTTTTTTTTTTTGCTTATTTTATTTTATTATTATTTTTTATCAGTTACATTTTATTAACTCTGTATCCCAGCCGTGTCCCGATCCCTCCTTCCCTCCCAGTCCTTCCCTCCCTCCCTTATCTCCACCCTGCCCCGTTCCAAGTCCACTGATAGGGGGGACCTCCTCCCCATTCATCTGATCCTGTTTTATCGGGTATCTTCAGGACTGGATGCAAAGCCCTCCTCTGTGGCCTAAAAGGACTGCTCCTCCCTTTGGGAGAGGCCCAAGAGCCAGTCATTGAGTTCCTGTTAGAAATAGTCCTTGTTCCCCTCACTTTGGGAAACCAATTGGTGACTGAGCTACCACAGGCTACATATGAGTGGAGGTTCTAGGTTATATCCATACATGGTCCTTGGTTGAATGTCAGTCTCAGAAAAGACCCTGTGCCCAGATATATTTGGTCCTTGTGGAGCTCCTATCCTTTCCCCATCAGACTAACTTCCCTTCTTTCTTATGATTCCCTGTATTCTGCCAAAGGTTTGGTCATGAGTCTTTGCTTTGAAAACACTGCTAGTTAGAGTCTTTCAGATGCGCTCAGTAGACTCCTGTCATACGTTCAATGCACATCCCATCTGTCTTTCTAAACGAGGATTGATCATCTTACCCCATGTCCACTCAATTGATTATCTTCTTTAGGTGTATATATTTCATTATGTTTATCATATCTTATAGGTCTATATAAGTGAGTATATCCCATGTTTGTCTTTCTCCTTCTGGGATATTTCACTCAGAATGATCTTTTCTAGATCCCACCATTTGCCTGCAAATTTCATGATTACCTCCTTTTTGATTGCTGAGTAGTATTCCATTGTATAAAAATACCACAATTACTGTACCCATTCCACCGTTGATGGACATCTGGGTTGTTTCCAGGTTCTGGCTATTACAAATAGAGCTGCTATAAACATGGTTGAGCAAGTGTCCTTTTTGTGTACTTGAACAAACTTTGGGTATATACCTAGCAGTGGTATAGCTGGGTCTGTAGGAAGCACTATTCCTATTTGTCTTAGAAAGCGCCAGATAGATTTCCAGAGTGGTTGTACCAGTTTACATTCCCACCAGCAGTGGAGGAGGGTTCCCCTTTCTCCACAACCTCTCCAGCATGTATTGTTGCTTGAGTTTTTCATCTTGGCCATTCTGATGGGTGTAAGGTGATATCTCAGGGTCGTTTTGATTTGCATTTCCCTGATGGCTAATGAGGATGAGCATTTCTTTCAGTGTTTTTCTGCCATTCGATATTCCTCTGTCGAAAATTCTCTGTTTAGCTCTGTTCCCCATTTTTTAATTGGATTACTTGGTTTGCTGCTTTTCAGCTTCTTTAGTTCTTTGTATATACTGGATATTAGTCCTCTGTCAGATAAAGGGTTAGTGAAGATTCTTTCCCAATCTGTAGGCAGTCGTTTGGTTTTGATGATGGTGTCCTTTGCTTTACAGAAACTTTTCAGTTTCATGAGGTCCCATTTATTGATTATTGCTCTTAGAGCCTGTACTGTTGGTGTTCTGTTCAGGAAGTTGTCTCCTGTGCCAATGAGTTCTAGGCTGTTCCCCACTTTTTTTTTTCCAATTGATTTAGAGTATCTGTTTTTGTGTTGAGGTCCTTGATCCACTTTGACTTTAGTTTTGTGCAGGGTGATAAATATGGATCTATTTTCATTTTTCTGCATGTAGACATCCAGTTGGTCCAGCACCATTTGTTGAAGATGCTGTCTTTTTTCCATTGAATGGTTTTGGCTTCTTTGTCAAAGATCGAGTATTCATAGGTGTGTGGGTTTATTTCTGGGTCTTCTATGCACTTCCATTGATCCTCCTTTCTGTTTCTATGCCAATACCATGCAGTTTTTATTAGTGTTGCCCTGTAGTACAGCTACAGATCAGGGATGAAGATACCTCCAGATGATCTGTTGTTGTACAGGATCGTTTTGGAGATTCTGGGTTTTTTGTTTCTCCATATGAAGCTGAGAATCTTTTTTTCAAGGTCTGTAAAGAATTGAGTTGGTATTTAGATGGGAATTGCATTGAATCTGTAGATTGCTTTGGCAGTATGGCCATTTTCACAATGTTAATCCTACCAATCCATGAGCATGGGAGATCTTTCCATCTTCTGATATCTTCTTTGATTTCTTTCTTCAGAGACTTGAAGTTTTTCTCAAACAGGTCTTTCACTTGCTTGGTTAGAGTCACACCAAGATACTTTATGTTATTAGTGGCTATTGTGAAGGGTGTTGTTTCCCTAATTTCTTTCTCAGCCTTTTTGTCTTTGGTATATAGGAGGGCTTCTGATTTTTTTTGAGTTGATTTTGTATCCTGCCACTTTGCTGAAGGTGTTTATCAGCTGAAGGAGTTCTCTGGTTGAATTTTTGGGGTTGCTCATGTATACTATCATATCATCTACAAATAGTGACACTTTGACCTCTTCCTTCCCAATTTGTATCCCCTTGATCTCCTTTAGTTGTCTTATTGCTCTGGCTAGGACTTCAAGTACTATGTTGAAGAGATATGGGGACAATGGACAGCCTTGTCTTGTCCCTGATTTCAGTGGGATTGATTTAAGTTTCTCTCCATTGAGTTTTATGTTAGCTATAGGCTTGCTGTATATTACCTTTACTATCTTTAGGTATGTGCCTTGTATCCCTGATCTCTCCAAGGCTTTAAACATGAATGGGTGTTGGACTTTGTCAAATGCTTTTTCGGCATCTAAGGAGATGATCATGTGTTTTTTCCCCTTCAGTTTGTTTATGTAGTGGATTACATTGATGGATTTCCGCATGTTGAACCACCCTTGCATGCCCGGGATGAAGCCTACTTGGTCATGGTGGATGATATCTTTGATATGTTCTTGGATTCGGTTTGCAAGTATTTTATTGAGTATTTTTGCGTCAATGATCATAAGAGAGATAGGCCTGAAGTTCTCTTTTTTTGTTGGGTCTTTGTGTGGTTTAGGTATCAAGGTGACTATGGCTTCATAGAATGAGTTTGGTAGTGTTTCTTCTGTTTCTATTTTGTGGAATAGCTTGAGGAGAATTGGAGTTAGCACTTCTTTGAAGGTCTTGTAGAATTCTGCACTGAAGCCATCTGGTCCAGGGCTTTTTTTGGAGGGGAGACTGTTAATGACTGCTTCGAGTTCGTTGGGAGATATAGGGCTATTCAGTCTTTCTACCTGATCTTGACTCAGTTTTGGTAGATGGAATCTTTCAAGAAAATTATCCATTTCATTTAGATTTTCAAATTTGCGGCATATAGGCTTTTGTAGTATGACCTAATAATTGTTTGGATTTCCTCAGTGTCTGTAGTTATGTCCCCATTTTCATTTCTGATTTTGCAGATCTGGACAGTTTCTCTCTGCTTTTTAGTTAGTTTGGCTAAGGGTTTGTCTATCTTGTTGATTTTTCTCAAAGAACCAGCTTTTTGTTTCATTGATTCTTTGGATAGTTTTATTTGTTTCTAGTTGATTGATTTCAGCCCTTAGTTTGATTATTTCCAGCCGTCTGCTCCTCTTGGGTGTATCTGCTTATTTTTTTTTCTAGGGTTTTCAGTTGGGCCATTAAGTTGTTTGTATGTGATGTTACAAATTTCTTCTTGCAGGCACTTAGTGCTATAAATTTTCCTCTGAGCACTGCTTTCAATGTGTCCCATAAATTTGGGTATGTTGTGCCTTCCTTTTCATTGAATTCTAGGAAGTCTTTAATTTCTTTCTTTATTTCTTCCTTAACCCAGCTGTCATTGAGTAGTAAGTTGTTCAGTTTCCATGTGCGTGTCAGCTTTTTGTTGTTTCTGTTGTTGTTGATGTCTATCTTTAGTCCATGGTGGTCAGATAGTATACAAGGGATTATTTCAATCCTTTTGTATCTGTTGAGACTTACTTTGTGACCCACTATATGGTCTATTTTGGAAAAGGTTCCATGCGGTGCTGAAAAGAAGGTGTACTCTTTTGAGTTTGGGTGAAACGATCTGGAGATGTCTACTAGGTCCATTTGATTTAGGGATTCTGTGAGTGCTTTTATTTCCCTATTTGGTGTCTGTCTAGTTGATCTGTCCCTTGGTGAGAGTGGAGTGTTGAAGTCTCCCACTATTAAGGTATTAGGATCAGTGTATGGTTTAAGCTTTAATAATGTTTCATTTACGAATGTAGGTGCTCTTGTATTTGGGGCATAGATATTCAAGATTGTGATGTCCTCTTGGTGGATTTTTCCTTTGATGAGAATATAGTGGCCCTCCTTATCTTTTTTTATTAACTTGGCTTGAAAGTCTATTTTATTAGATAATAGGATGGCTACTCCAGCTTGTTTTCTGGAACTATTTGCTTGAAAAACAGTTTTCCATCCCTTTACTCTGAGGTAGTGTTTATCTTTGTTGCATAGGTGTGTTTCTTGGATGCAACAGAATGTTGGATCCTGTTTCCTTAACCATTCTGTTAGCCTGTGTCTTTTTATTGGTGAGTTGAGTCCATTGATATTGATAGATAATAGTGACCAATGCATGTTAGTTCCTTTTGTAATGGAGTCGGGGATCTAACCCTGTTTCATTGCTTGTTTTCTTTTCATTTTTGTTGGGATATTATCTGTATGCCCTGTTTTCTTGGGTGAATTTGTTTTCATTGGATTGGAGTTTTCCTTCTAGTATCTTCTGTAAGGATGGTTTGCTGTGTAGATATTGTGTAAATTTAGTTTTGTCATGGAATATTTTGTTTTCTCCATCTATGTTGATTGAAAGCTTTGCAGGGTATAGTAGTCTGGGTTGACATTTGTGATCTCTTAGAGTCTCCATGATACTTGCCCAGGCCCTTCTGGCTTTCATAGTTTCTGATGAGAAGTCCGGTGTGATTCTGATAGTTCTACCTTCATATGTTACTTGGCCTTTTTCCCTTGCTGCTTTTAATATCTTTTCTTTGTTCTGTAGATTTAGTGTTTTGACTATGATGTGACATGATGTGTTTATTTTCTGGTCTAGTCTATTTGGAGTTCTGTAGGCCTCTTGTATATTTATGGACATCTCTTTCTTTAAGTTGGGAAATTTTTCTTCTATGATTTTCTTGAAAAATATTTTCTGGACCTTGGAGTCTGGAGTCTTCTTTTTCATGAATTCCTATTATTCTTAGATTTTGTCTTTTCATAGCATCCTTGATTTCTTGGATATTTTGTGATTGGAACTTTTCTGATTTTACTTTTTCTTTGAGAGAAGTATCCATTTCTGCAAGTGTGTCTTCAGCTCCAGAGATTCTCTCTTCCATCTCTTGTATTCTGTTGGTGATGCTTACTTTTGTGGTTCCTGATCTTTTCTCCAAGTTCTCCAGCTCAAGGGTTTTCTCATTTTGTGTTTTCTTTATTGATTCTAATTCTGTTTTCATGCCTTGCACTATTTCTTTCATGTGTTTGAATTTGGATTCCTGTCTCTCTACGATGGCCTCTATTTCTTTTTTTTCATTTCCTTTTTATATGCCACTAATTTTTCCTCTACTTGTGTATCTATTTGTTTGTCTATGTTTGCCTGTGTTTCTTTAAGGATATTGTCTATTTCTTCTTTCCTTGCCTCCAATTGACTGGCCATCTCTTTGAAAGACTTCTTCATTTCCTCCTTATAAGCCTCAAATAATTGGGCAAGCATGACTTTAAAATCATTTTCCTGTGCTTCTGCTGAATTGGAGTATCCATTGATTTTGGGGTTTGCTGGTGAAGTCATGATGTCCTGATTTATGTTGGAAGTGTTCTTTTGCCTACCCCTGGCCATTGGCTTGTCTGAAACCTTCCCTGTTTGTTTTTGGATTCTGCAGATCAGACTGGTGCTGTCTCTGGTGTCTGGAGAGTTCTTCAGGAAGCTGAGAACTCTCAGCGTGTGCTGAGGACTAGCTGTACAGGCAGGTCACTTGGCAGAGATCGTGGTATCCGGGCTCTCTGCTCTCTGGTTTGGCCCTGCTTCTTTGATGTGCTCATCTAGTTCTGTGCTGCTGTCACTGCCAGGTTCTGAGGTCTTGCTGCAGCTGGAGATTTCAGGGTGGTCACTTCAGCAGGGATGGGGTAACCAGGCTCTCTATTCTCTGGTTTGGCCCTGGTTAGTCTTAAACTGGAGGGCTGTGGTGCCCGCCAGTTCAGTGCTGCTCCGCCACCACGTCTCGCTGTAACTGGAGACTGGGTCACTAGTCCTGATGCTTTCTGGGAAGTCCTAGGGTCTCTTCGTTGTGCTCTCCAAGCTTGGGAGGCCCAGCGCCTGGTGTGTCCAGGTTGTATGACGTTTCTGCCTGGTTTTGGTGAGTATATAGCGTATTCTCTGTCACTGTGGGATTGGGCGGGCCGGACCGTCAGTGATGGCGATCCTGCGGAGCTAGTATCACCTCAGTGCCTCTTAAACACTACTCTACCCTCTGCTTTTTGTTGGTTTCATTCATAAAACCACACCATGTTCTATTTCTCCTTCTGTGTCTTTTTATTTCACCTAGTAGTTTATCATCTGCTTTCATTCATGTTTATACAAATGCAATAGTTTCTTGATTAAAGTTCGCTAATATTCAACTGTATATTTATAAACACATTTTTTTTCTGTTCATCTTTTTGTTGACTTGTTGGTTGTTTTAGTATCTGGACAACTATGGAAATTTGAGAATTGCATTGAGGAATAGTGATGTTATTAATGTATCTTCATTTCTATCTCTTGTTTTTTTTACTAATTTATTTATTTAATCACTTTACAACCTGATTGAAGCCCCATCCTTCCTCTCATCTCAGTCCTACCCTCACTTCCCCTTCTCCCATTCCTTCCTTCCCTTCTCCTCAGAGAAGGGGAGCCCCCTCAATGGTTGCCAACCCTCCCTCTCAGCAGGACTAAGCACACCCTCTCCCAGTGAAGCCAGAGAAGGCAGCGCAGCTATGGGAAACAGATCCACATGCAGGCCATGGAAGCAGAGACAGTCACTCCTTCCAGTTGTTAGGGGTCCCACATAAAGAACAGGATGTGCAACATGTGCATAGAGGTTCAGGGTCCAGCCTATGCATGCTCTTTGGTTGGTGGTTCAGTCTCTGAAACCCATGGGCCCAGGTTAGAGTTTACTCTTTAGGTCTTCTTGTGGTGTCCTTGACTCATCTGGCTCCCTCAATCTGTCCTCCTACTCTTCTGCAAAACTACTCGAGCTCTGCTTAATGTTTGGCTGTGAGTTTCTGCAAATATTTTCATCAGCTGCTGGATGAAACCTCTCAGAATATGGTTGTGGTAGGCACCTGTCTACAAACAGAGGAGAGTGTCATTAATAGTGTCAGGATTTGGTTCTTTCCCATGGGTTGGGTCTCAAGTTGGGGCAGTCATTGGCTGGCCATTCCCTCACTCTCTACTCCATCTTTAGCCCTACACATCTTGTAGGCACAAGATGTGCCCACAAGATGTATCCACAAGAAGTGGATAAATCCATAGACTCCTGGAAGCCTCTCTCATCCCATAGTGCTCCCCCACCTACTGATTTCCATTCTCTTATAGCCCTTCTCCTTTCTCCCATCCCCACACCTGATCCTCCTCAATGCTTTCTCCAAAGAGTTACCTCCTTCCACCTATTTCCTTTTCTGTGTGAGATTCAAGCATCCTCCCTTGGGACTTCCTTGTTACTTAGCTTCTTTTCATGTTATGTAGCATGGTTATACAGTATTTTATGGCTAATATCCACTTATAAGTGAGTACATACCATGCATGTCTTTCTGGGTCTGGGTTACCTCAATCAGGATGTTATTTAAATGTCTTAATTTTACTTTGATTATCTACTCAGGATTTGGATTACTGGATCTTCTATTGGTAACTTTTTAAATTTTGAAAAATCACTGTGCCATTTTCTATAAAGGTTACACCAATAATATTGACATCAACAGACTATAAGGCTTCCTTTTCCTCCACAGCTTCAAACATATTTGTTATCTTTTGGAAATTGTTATTTTGATCTTAACAAGAGTAAGAATATTCATCACTACACTTTTGATTTGCACATCTGTCATGATTTAATGAGGCTATAATTTTTCTGTATACTATTATACATATCTATGCTGTATAATATCACATATACTATTACTCTATATATTTGTCATAAATATGTTTTTCCATGACTTTGTCTTCTTTGCAAAACAGGGTCTCTTTGATCGCCCAGGCTGGTTTGGAGCTTACCCATTTTTCGTAAAAGTTGGTAACAAAATATTTATAATGCTTTCCAGCTTCAGTTATTTTGTCTTCAGTATAGTTTAAAATTTACTTAATAAAGTATAAACAGATGCTAACGTTCATTCTTTGGCATGCGGATATTCAGTTTTCAAATACTATTTGTCTACCAATTCCTTATTTGTACTTTGGCTCTTATACTAGTGGTCAAATATTTATATATGATATAGATATATTCATTTTTTAAGTTTACTGGAATTCAATTTTGTTATATTGGTTTCTATGATGATTTTAATGAAAACATCAATTTGGCTATTATAGCTTTGTAATATGTCTTGAAATGAAATGATGTGTGATTATAATTTTTTATTCACATGTTTGACTATTTGACTTCTTTTCTAAAGCTATGGAGTATTTTTTTATTTATATAAAGCTATGCATTAGAGAATTTGGTAGTAATGGCATTGAATCCCTTTTTACATTATCGATATTTAAAAATTCTCCATTTTCTTCAGTGTGTAAAAACAAAATGCACTAGCATTTATGTATGTCTCTTTTCTTTCTTCAGTGGTTTTTAATTCCAGGGTATATGTCTTTCATAGTCTAGGTAAGTTTATTTCTAAGATTGTATTCTTTTTGTTGATATCATAAAGGAGATTATTTTCTTCACTTTTTTTGGATTTTTTTTACAATGAGTATTTTATTAAATTTGAAATGAAATACAAAGGTAACTGATTCCAGCTTGAAATGAAAGCAGTTCCTTGCCTGTGAAACCTCAGTGACAGTGCCTGACTGTCAGTATTCTGCCCCCCGTGTTGAGGGACATGAAGGACTTTGGCTCCAAGTGAGTTGAGTGTGTCCAACATGGCCACTTTTCCATGATTCAATGTTGCTTCTCTCCCATCTTTATACTACAAAATTCAAATGGAAATTTCACAAGCACTTTTCAAATACTAAAATATTTTGCTTTTTTTTTTTACTTTCACTTAAGGTGTGCTTTTGAATGCTGATACTTGTAATGTTCTTAACTTTACATCTATATAGCTTTATAAATATAAAAATCACTATTTGTAAATTAAGCAAAAGAAAATACACGGTTGAGGAGAAAGAAAGTTGAAGTAAAATAAAGGACAAAATAAGGAGAATAGTATTTGAGTGGATTACTTTTTTAAAAATTCATTTTCTGGAAAGTCAGATAGGAACATGTCAACCACCAATCATAAATAGTGGACAAAATAGTGCTCCATTTCCAGTATTTGCATGTATCACATACTAATTCAACATGTAGAAAAGTCTAAACTTGTAAGGTGTTAGAACAGGGAGGAAAAGAACGCTTTCATTAAGCTGTTTCTATAGCTGCCAGCTGTTAGTTGATACATAAATAATTCAAAATTGCCCTTGTTAGCCATTTTGATTTAACATAAATAATTGCCAAATACCTGCTTTCATCAAAAAAATTAAAGCTTAATGTTTTTTTTAAAAAAAGAAAAAAAAAGGAGAGAGAGAGATCCTGAATCTTTTTTTATCGATTTATTATTTATTACAATTTATTCATTTTGTACTCCAGCTGTAGCCCCTCCCTCATCTCTTCCTAGCAGGACTCTCCCTCTTTATTATCCCACTATTCTCCTCCCTTAGTCCACTGAAAGGGGAGGTCCTCCTTCCTACTATCTCACCATAGTCTATCAGGTCTCATCAGGACTGACTGCATCCTCTTCCCTTGTGGCCTGACAAGGTGGCCCCCTCTCCCAGGGAGAGGTGATCAAAGAGCCAGCCACTGAGTCCATGTCAGAGACAGCCCCTGCTCCCCTTACTAAGGAATGCACATTCAACAAGGACATTTGCTCAACCATGTTCATAGCAGTTTTATTGGTAATAACCAGAATCTGTAAACAATCTAGATGTCCCTCAACTGAGGAATGGATACAGAAACTACCAGCCAAATTTATCAAATATGGTGATAACCACATACGAAAGACTAACCAGAGGAGGTAAGCTGAAAAGTGGGAGATGATAGTGAATGCTCATCATGCCCATTTTCAAGACCCATGTGAGCTTATAGCACAGATATTGAAAAGAAGATGAAGAAAGAAAATTTCAAGCTTTACAAGAAATGGCAATGAGAACACCTCTTTTAAAGCAATACTATGGAACAAATTTAAACTAAGAATTAGTAAATAAAGTATTAGAGGTTATCGATGAAATCATGGTACACATTGTAGCTATTAGCAACTGGAAGAAATATTCTAGTTGTGACTTAGATATTAAGCATCTAAGGGAGAAAACAGGAGATATGTGCCTATAACTTTTGAACAGTCTCCAGCACTTAAGTTGCTATTTCAATAAATACTAATAAAATTTTTGTATAGATATCCAGAAATACAAAAGAATGTATGTTTATAAGCACTACTTGGTCTAGAATGATTAAAAAGTATGGGTTTTATTTTAATTTTCATAACAAGTTAGACACCTAAATATCTTATACCATGTTGAAGCTAATCTTCAATACTTATCATTAATATCCAACTCTGAACATCTTCTTTAGCTATATTCAGGCTTTCTGAGCTGAGGAAATCTCAGCTTTATAGTCATTAGTGATCATTATCCTTAAATGAAAATGTACTGGAAATAACTTTTATATAATTCTTAGTGGGTAATTTAAAGAATAAAATGGGAATATTAATGTTGAAAAAGTACAGTGTAATAGGCATAAAGCCTGCTGAAGAGGATATCAAGCTACAAAAGATATCAGGGAAAGAGATATCCTGTTGAATAATTGCATGTGAGATCTTTACTCTCATTGCCTTTTTCAAAAAGGGGAGGGAGTGAGACTCTTGCTTGCCTTCCAAAGCCTGGCAAAGTATATCAAATGGTCTAATAATTGCTACTCTTAGCTATCAATAGCTTGAACTGTCCATTCTGTAGTGGGTAGCAAAAGTTACAGTACATTAGTTCATTCTTGAACTCATACCATCTTTATCTGACAATTAGGGAAGCTTTCATTCTCAGTTTTGATAAAGCAAAGAGAAGCATAAAGTCTAGCTTTTTGAATGCCTACATTTATGATGTTGTCACTAAATCTTATTTCAACAATTCAGAGGAATGTGTGTTCAAGTAATGACAGAATCAACAACCCACTGCTTCTGGAAGTGTAAGATGGGGAAGAATATTTGCTGTGTTGTCTAACTTAGACTCAAAATGATACACTACATATCGGCCTTATTTTCCTGCCAGTTCAGCCCAAGATGACAAACTAATCCTTTGTCATCTCCTTGTCCTCTTATTCCACTCACAGGCACTCAGTTTATTCACTCATCCATATCACCAAGAGCTTGATATATATGACTTCATCCATAGCTATTATGATCAAAAATTCTATTTATTTAAATCCTCAAACTCAAACATGGATTTCTCCTATAAACTTCAACATTTTCGGCATTATTAATCAGAATTTTCTTCTCTCTTCTTAAAAGTGTGAACATGAACTTCTGAGGCAGTGACATGGGATATTCTTCTAAACATTCTCTGCAAATCCTGTTAGTACCCTTCAACTTTAAAGTTATACTTCCTTTAAATTCAATGCTTTCTCATCATATATTCTGTTTTTCTCATGTGTTTTGTGTTGTTTTAGAGAGAATGTTTTGTTAAAAAGCTCTGTGTGTCCTGTTAATTGATGAGGTAGCACATTAAAATCTGACATTAAAATCGTGTCACCATTTCTACATAAGCTCTCCCAATGTTGGAACCATAAGTGTGTGCCACTGTGCTCATGCACATATTAATTTTACTTGATTTCTCACATTCTCTCAGAAATTAAACTCATATAACACCTCTCTCATCTCCTCAAGCCATTCCACTAGACTTAAAAATTTGTATAAGTTTTTGGATAGTTATCAATCTACCAGGTCTAATATTTAAAATCTCCATTCAGCAACCTTTTTTTCTTGTGATTTTTGTTTCATTAATTTATTTTTATTAATTACAGTTTATTCACTTTGTATCCCAGCTATAGCCCCCTCCCTTGCCCCCTCCCAATCCCACCTTTCCTCCCTCAACTCTTCCCATGACCCTCCCCAAGTCCACTGATATGGGAGGTCCTCCTTCCTTTCCCTCTGATCCTAGTCTATCAAGTCTCATCAGGACTGGCTGCATTGTCTTCCTCTGTGGCCTGGTAAGGCTGCCCCCCCATCAGTTTCTGTAATCTTTACTGTTACTTGTTTTCTTCATCTCATTCCTAGGAATTCATAAAAAAACAGTTTATACTTATGAATACTCAAATGCAGCTTTTACTTAATTTCTCACCTCAACTTTCTATCCTTTACTACCTCATTTTAAAATAGCATTACTCATATATAGTGGATAATTTAAAACCATTTGATTTGCCATAAGATTAAAAGAGGAATGTATTTGAAGTTTTAAGAAGAATTTTGGTGTCAGAGTGAATTTCTTTAGTTTGCACAAAGAAGACATCATTAGGGACTCGAACTGTTAGTTTTTGTTTTAAGAAAAATATTAACCACATATGAATGATCTGGGTTTGATTGCAGCACTCATATATAAATCTGGGTGATTATGACTATGCCCATAATCCCCACACTGAAGAGGCAAGTTTATGAGGCTTTCTGGAGCTTGTAGGCCAGCCATCCTAACCTGATAAGGAAACCTCAAATTCCAAAGTGGCATTATGTAAGGTAGACAGACATAGAAGGGACATTATACAAGCTATGTTTAGGAATGGGTATATTTCTACATGTTTTCATGTAACAACAGTGAAAAAAAAAGGTCATGGATCTGAAGGGGAGTAGGTATGTGTATAAGGGGAGTTTGCAGGGAGGAAAGGGAAGGGAGATATGTTAGAATTACATTATAATATTAAAAATAAAAATCAAAAAGTAAAGATCTGAAAAATGTAGATGGTTCCTTAAGAACAATACTCAAGGCTTACCAGTAATCCTCATATACATAGTCAATCATGTATGCCCGTATTAACATACATGCCGGAATGTGAGCCTGTGTGCGTACACACACACACACATACACACACGCAAGTGCAAAATCAATTGATTTAATCTGTTCTATTAAGAATAAAGAATTCTTAAAGATCTAATAACTTAGTAAAATTTAATCAGAAGTGTTACTATTGAGATTAATTATGGTAAACATAGAAAGCAAAATGAACAAACAGGAAAGAGATTAAAGGTAACATTTAAATGTCATAGGACATGGTAAATAAAAGTATTAAATGAGTATGAGTGTGGTATTTCCTGTATAGTGTTCACCAATTTCTCACAATTTCTCATTGACTGAAGAGGTGAAAGTGGAATTGAAATAACTATAATCATTTTTAAAGTGAACCAGTAATAGAGAATATTTGCCTTAGACACACAAAACGCACTGATCCTAAACTGTTCATTTCTTTTGGTATAATATTATTGATTTTCAGTGTTTTAAGCAAGATTTCGTGAAAGAAAAATTTGAGACCATATATTTTCCCCAAATACAGTCTTATTTCAATGTAAATGCTTTGAGGAGATAAAATCCCTACTGTTCACAGAGGAGGGAGAAACAGGAAATTAGAATGGTGAGCAGCATATAAGGGGACAGCCATCTCCCTGACTGTTCCAGTTACAACAGCTGCAAACAAATTTGCTGGACACTCAGGGACTGAACACAGCATCACTTATTTTGCTTCAGTATTTTTTTTCCCTGTCAGCTATGTCAGGGAATCTGTAAGCATATTTTAAAGACGCTAGAGCAGCCAAAGATCTGTATTCTTTTAAATAAGTGATCAATAAAAGCAAGTAAGGAGGAAGTGTAGAATAGTACCTGTCTCAAGACAATGACCATAAACTAAAACACCTAACTAGTACTTTTGAGGCACAGACATGTACTTGAATTGGGAAGAATGCTAGAAAGCACAGCAGGTCATCCTTCTTTGTGGATTTATAATTTCTGCTTCAATCCAACGGAAACCTAGAATTTGAATCTGGTTAATTTAAGATTCAATTTATTATTTATTTGTTTGTTTGTTTGTTTATGTAATCCCTTTACATACTGCTACTGGGAGTCTTAGCCCCATTCCTCCTCACCTTTCAGTCCCACCTTCCCTATCCCCAGCTCCTCCCCTATATTCCTCTGCAAAGGGGGACCTCCCCCCGTCCTATCTATCTCAGCTCATCATGGTGTATCAGAGCTGAGCTTGTCCTCTTCCTCAATGGCCTGGCAAGGCAATCCCTCCAGGACGAGGTAACTGAGAAGCTGGCAAGAAAGTCCATGTCAGAGAGTGTCCTTGCTCCCCTTACTAGGGAAAGCACATGAGACCTGAGTTGCTCATCAGGTACAACTTTGTAGGGGGCCTAGGTCCAGTCCATGCAAGGTCTTTAGTTGGTTCTTCAGTCTCAGCAGGCTCCTCTTGGCCCTGGTTAGTTCCCTTCTGTGAAGTTCCTTTCACTTCCAGGTCCTTTTTCCTTCTCCCCATTTTTTCTGCAAGGCTTCCTACACCTCTACCAAAGTTTGGTTGTGAGTCTCAGCATCTGTTTCAAGGCAATGCTGGGTGGAGTCTCTCAGAGGACAACTCTGCTTGTCTCCTATCTGTAACCATAACAGTGTTTCTTTAATAGTTTCAGGGGTTGGTGGGTCTCTCCCATGATGTGGGTCTTGGGTTGCACCAGGCTTTGTTTGGACCTTCCCTCTAACATATCTGCTTTACTTTATCCCTCCACATCTCATAGGTAAGGTAAATTTTGAGTCAAAGTTTTTGTGACTCAGTTGGTGTTCTCCTTCCTCTACTATGAGACTTGTCTAATAAGAGGGTGTCTTCTTCTGTCTCTGTGGCCCTGCTACCAGGCTTTTCTTCTACAGTCCCTCTCATTCTCCCAGGAACCTACTCGGATTTAGGTCTCAAACTTGTCAGAGAAATGCCCTCTCCACAGTATCTCTTTTCTCTACAGGCCTTTTGCTCCCACTCTCCCCAGGTCTGATCTCCACTCTCAAATCCCTCTGTGTTTCCATATAGTACAGGAAAAACATGCAACACTTCACAGACCTTAATAAGATAAGTAAAAAGGAGGATCCAAAAAGGAGGATGCTTAAATCTCACTCAGAAGGGGAAATCAAATAGACAATGGTAATGGTTGAGGAGAGGAAACACGTTTGAGATTAAATTTTACTACTGTGAAATGTATCTGGAATAAATGTCCATCAAGGTGGCAATGACTGGTTTTCCTAAATTATTCAGAGAAAACAGTATTAAAATGTTTTAAAATTTACATTTTTTCATGAGATTAATATAGTGCAAAAGTGTACCAGGTTTCTACTCCATTTGCATCCTTCTTTATTTCTAATTTATTCTCACAATTTTTTAGAGTGGGGATATAGGAGGTCAAAGAGGCATTCTGTATGAACCTTTGCAGACAGTAATGACACATGACTATTTTGCCTATATAGATATCTTTAAATTGGGATTCCAAGAAGACTTCTTATGAAAGAGCTGAATCAGCATCACCCTTCCACTTCCTGTCTAGACTGCAGATGTCACCGCCTAAACTATTGGAGTCATTTTTGGAGCATGAAGATTGGGCTCATAATTATTTGCCTACTTTAAAAACTTTCATATCCTCTAAACCACATGGATTAACTGTCTTTCATTCTAGTTCCTCCTCCTCCCTTTTTATTCCCTTTCCTTATTTGGCACTCTATAAGATGAAAGGAACAGTAGTTGTGTATATATATATATATATATATATATATAGAGAGAGAGAGAGAGAGAGAGAGAGAGAGAGAGAGAGAGAGAGAGAGAGGACTGGAGCACTGGTCTTCAGATAGATCAGTTGTTCAATGAGCATCTACCTATGGGGCCTCTAGCCTTTGAAATGTGACTTTTATCATCAGTTGCAACATGGATCCTGTACTGCTATGCATCAGAAGAGCATTACAGAAGATAAAAGGAAAGGGGGTAGAGGAAAGAGTACTGACAGCTAAATTTGTCCCTGTATTCTTTATCTGAGAATAAGTTGCTCTCCTGGAGGCATTGACTGACATTGGTCTTTGGTATTTTATTGGCAGGAAATGTGCCACTGAGACCACCCTTGATGGCAAACAGTGAGAAACCAAATGTTTAGTTGGGAACTTTACTAAGCTGTCAGAATTGCTGCTCTGCTCTTTTGTTTGTTTTGTTTTTTGTTTTTTGTTGTTGTTGTTTTAAGTGGGGTAGAATGAATACTGAGTAGGTGGATAGTTTTGTATAGCCTGCCTCTCTTGCTTAACATTCTGATCTTGGTTTACTTGTCTATACCAAGACAAAGCCATTAGACTATTTGAAATTCAGTTCAAAAGGATATGATTTTCAAGATAGGAAAAAAAAATCAAGGAATTTCAGCAATGGTTTTAAATTAATTTAAAGGAATAAAAAGAGTCTATGACAGTGTTCAGATCATTAAGTTTTTTTTTTAATAGTAAGACTTCTTCAATATATTACAAAATAAGAAAACAAGCTACACTAACTTTTTTCTAGCTTGGCAGTGAAAGCACAGGATATTATTGTGTTCTTAACCCAAATGTCCTTATTATATTTTCCTCTGGTGTCTAGCCATTTTCTTACATCTTATAGCAGCAATAACTCTATTCCATAAAAACAAAATTTTACAAGCAAGACAAACACTTCCATAAATTAATAGAAATACCTGCCTGTAATAAAACAATGAATTTTCATTCTTATTCGTACTTTGGTAATGCATTTATCTTGGAATCACTATAGTTATTTCTTAAATTTATAGCTTTTTATGGGTTGAGAATCTAGGAGAAATTTCGTTGACATCTAGGCTATCAAGAAGGAGGCATTTATAAGAAATCCATATTTCAGCTATGAATATTTTCTCAAAACATTCATTTATTCTAAGATGTTTCTGAATCTATCTAGTTAGAATAAGACTTTTTACCAATATTATTATTATTATTGGTAAAAATAATATTATTTATATATAAAATATAATATTTTACCAATATTTTTAGTCATGTATACATTTTATAATGAAATCATGTTATTTAGCATATCCATAATCTCATGTAATTCCTTACTCTTTTTCTGAGTACCTGCAGAGTCTACACTTCCGGAAGTTTTAAAATAATTCAATATTGTGAAATATTGTTAACACTATTACCCTATTATAAAACAGGACGCTATTAGTTCTCCTCTGTGTATCTTTTATCTATTGACCAAGCTCACCTTACCTTACATTCCCTTTTTCTCATCAGTTAGGGGCAACAACTCCTCCCTCTTCTGCCTCTAAGAGTTTAGCATGTTCAGTCACACATATAAATGAAACCATGATATATTATGTATAGCTTATCTCACTTAACATATCAGATTGCTATAAGCAATAAGACATATTCCATTATGTTACTGAATTGCATTGCATTATATATATATATATATATATATATATATATATATATATATACACACACATGTGCACCAAGATTACTTTGATAGTGTTCGTAAACAAAAAATTTTATGCTCACATGAATATTTTTATTGTTCTTTACAACAAAAGAATTTCTTTGAAATAAAAGGTTATTTCTCTTTAAGAGAAACTCTAATAATGTTAAAATAAATTTATGCATGAAAATTCTGAAGAAAACTAATTCATAGAAACAATACAATAGCAACAACAGTTGATATTTTGTACTCTGAGACTATATATTTTGACTTTCCCCTCATATGATACAATGAAGCAGCCATAAATAAACTATACAGGTTAAATGACTTTAATATTTTTCTATTTTTAGTATGTATTTATACGAAGAATTGTCAATGGAATCCAAAACTTTTCAAGTGACCCACTTCAATAAGCCATGAAAAAAAAAATATATATATATATTTGTAGGAATGTAACTTTCTAGCATTTCCATTTCTGCCTTATAAAAGTGCTTATCAAATGTTTAAAAACAGTATGTAAGATTCCAAACCTTACAAAATTCCTCATAGGTTAATGTGAATTCAGAACTTTAAGTATAAGATTCTGAAATAATTCAATTGCAATATTCTGAAAAAATAAATCTACTGAAAATAGCTGTCGGGAGCCATAGCAAAACAGCCCTAGAACTCATAGAATGCGGCTCACTGGTGAGCACAATCATACAATCGTGATGAGTTTGCCTTGCATAGGCATAACCCCAAGGACTGCATGTCCTGAGGACTCCATGCTGTTATGCTCTGCTTGCTGTCCCTGTGGTCACCGCAGCCCTCACAGTATGTGAGCTGTATGAAAACTCTCCCGGGGCTTCCAGTCCCTTACAGGGAAGCATACCTGGAAATCACAGTAACAGTGCTTGATCCCGTTCAGGCACTGCTGCTGGAGCAGATTGAAGATTCACCCACCACCACTGAGAAGAACCTACAGAGGTAGATTGTTAGCAGTGGCCACTATCCTTAGGAAGACTTTGGAAAAATAGATTGTTTAGCAAGTTTGGCTAATCTTTTTTTTTTTTTTTCTAAAGGCTCTGATATAAAAAAATCTTCGGAAAAACAGATTGGTTAGCAAGGTCAAGTAAAGATATTTTTGCTAGTGGCTCTGATGTAGAAAGCTCAGGGAACACTCTGAAGTTCATAAAAGTACACTCCTATAGTAAAGTCAAAGACTTTTTGAAGTTGGTAACTAGAAACAATAGCCCAAGGTGGCACTGGCTATGGTGACACCCTCAAGGTGGGCGGGCGACTGACATGAAAATTTATTCCCTTCTGCATTTTTTGCCCTTAGCTCCCTGATATGATTTAATAAACATTATTAGCAAGTAGATGGGCACCTCAAAGATTTAAAGTAGAAATGGATGATTATTTCTCATATAAAAGTTTAGATTTGTGATCCTTTTAAGTTTTTATAAGATTACTTTTTTAAGAGAATTGATTCTTTCTTTGTAACTGCAAACTGCAGCCTGCCAGTAAAGAAAAGCTGGCTAAGAAATTTCCTTGCTTGCTCAAAGTCTGTTAATATATAAACACGTAGCTTAGCTACAAAGGAAATATGGGTTCTTGGGAGTAATTTGCTTTTCATATTTGTTTTTCACTCATAGTACATAAAACATTTGACCATGTATTGGGGATCATGTTTTTCTTATGTATACT
The DNA here is from genome assembly GCF_030254825.1 of Meriones unguiculatus. Classification (NCBI taxonomy): domain Eukaryota; kingdom Metazoa; phylum Chordata; class Mammalia; order Rodentia; family Muridae; genus Meriones; species Meriones unguiculatus. The sequence continues at coordinate 90,264,039 of NC_083357.1, read as the reverse complement.
CATTGTAATCGTTCGCTTAAAGAAAAATAGAAGGTAACCACATTGTGATTTTTGTACTGCTTGAAAAACTTTGCTGGGCTGTAGAAGCGATGGAAAGAAGAGTAAAAGTGTGGTTTGGAACCTGTTCTTAGGAATCTGTTCCATCAACCAAGGTGTACGTGTGAAAAGTGGTTTAGAACTTGCTCTTTGGAGTTTGTTCCATCCACAAAGATGTGTGCATGTGTATATTTGTATGTATAAGGTTTGGTTGAATGAATGTGTATGTGTGTGTGTATGTATGTATGTATATATGTATACTAGAAGAAGCCTCTAAGAGTAGCTAAATGAAGAAAAGTTAATAAAGAGATGAAGCTTGTTGGAACCTACCTGCTAGAATCTGTTTTACTTCACCATCAAGTGGTGTAAATGTGTGTGTTGGTGATATTTTTCTCTCCTTTCCTTTTCCTCTTAGATATTACAAACAATAGAAGCCCCCTTAGAAGCGAAAGTGCCTCAACCTCTGCTTACCGTAACAGGTGTAAGACCCGGCATCCCACAATCAGTGGAAGCCTCCTCTAGGAGCCAACAGCCCAAGATCCACTTACATGATAGCTATAGTCCTCTGCTAGGAAGTTATTAGCCCAGGCCTGCTGCAAGCACTTTAATTCTGGCCCCTCAGTTTGCAGAATATCAGCAAAAGCCATGGTTGATAACCATCATTTCCAGCTCTGGAAAATTACTCTCAGAAAATGTCTGTTGGGTCACCAACTAGCCAGGCACTGGGATCTCTGCCCCTCCTCAGTCTACCCAGTTGAATGTCAAAGCTGGTCTTTGACAAATAGCCAATACTGATATATATTTTCATGAGTTTTTACTTAATATGTTTGAGCTTTCAGTTTCTACTCAATTGCAAAAACCTTCATTCATGAATATGTATTAAGCAGTTACTACATATAAGAGCTCATGTTTATTGAAAATGATTTTCAGTCTAAATCCATTCATAAAATTCAGTTTTTCTGTACTCGAAATGGTTCAGCCTGTAAGAATACTTGCATCCAAGCCAAAAGAATTGAGTGTGGAATAATTGTTCTCTTCATTTGGCAAGTGTTTACTGTAAATACGTAAAAGCTTAAGCTAAAATCAAACTGGTAGTGTGATATAAGCATTAATATCATAGCCAACCTTTATTTGCTCATGATAAAAATAAATTCAACTGGCAAAAAGGTGACCATAGTGCTAGTCAAAATGTGACATTTAATATTTTCTTTAGTAGTTTACAGTGCAAGGAAGGGAGAGAGGAGAATTGGAAGAAAAATGTATTCCCTATAACAGAAAAGTACTTAGGACACTTAATATAGGGTCAGACTTGCAAAAGAAGATACCCTTGTTTCCATACTCTTGATAAAAGAATATAAAGAAACTGAATTTTTTTTTCAACTTTTATCAATCTGTGTCCTAGAAACTGTGAAATAATGGGAAAATAGTGATTTGTGATTCTCACCATTGCCTCTGTGTTTACCTGTACGCATCAGGAAATAGCAGCAAGAAATTTACACGTACAGAGTTATGATGCATAGATTTCAGTGATATCTCCTACTGTTGATAATTGTTTTTTTTTTTTAAAGATTTATTTATTTCATGTATATGAGTGTTCAGTCTGCATTTACATCTGCCAGAAGAGGGAATTAGTTCACATTACAGATGGTTGTGAGCCACCATGTGGTTGCTGGGAATTGAACTCATAACCTTTGGAAGAGCAGAGACAGTGCTCTTAACTGCTGAGCCATCTCTCCAGCCCCCTGTTGATAATTGTTGATGGAAATTATTGGGAACATGATACATACATACGTATACGTGAATATTTTATAATCAATGAGTCTCGTCTTCTATATTTTAATGTTATTCACTATATTATATGGTTGATTGTTTTAAGCCATTCTATTGTATTCAGTTCCAAGAGATACATCTTAAAATTGAAAATCCTCCCTCACTCATGTGATGTGGAAATAGAGAAGCCATAAAGATTGTAAAACTCAGAATATCAGGGAGTTTGCTTGAGATTGTGTTTCTTAGAGATGTCAGATGCTACACGTATCCTACACCTATAAAATTTCACCAACGTCACTATCTAAAGATGAGATGAATAGAAAAAAAGACAAGGAAATAATTAAAATTCTTACTCTGTTTCCTTAAAACTTCATGCAAAATAAAAATGAAAATACACGAAGCCTTATTTTTTAAAACAACTGGTCAAACACATATTTAATCAGTTTATTAATAACTTAGGTGATTACAAATATTTCTTTACCAATAAAATATTATATGTATCTACATGGAATAATGGTATAAGATTAGCTTTTCTTCTTTAATATAAACTGTCAGAATCCACAGTTCAAAAAACTTAGGCATATAAAAGGCAGATTTCAAGAAATTAGACAACTTTAAAGAAACTTGATTTCATATAAAATAGTAATAAAATTATTATCTTCAAAATGTATCATTCTTGTGTCCTAGTTTTCCTTCAATTTCTTGCCGATTTATAACCTATGGAATTTTCTCTCCCATCTTTTAGGTTTACTTATATCTCAACATGAAGCATTTTCAGAGTTTTAAGTTTCAGAGTTTTACAACTCACTCTGTAAAATAGAAGTGTCTTTTATTAGTTCGAAAAAGTGTCTTTTGTGACTTCCTAGGTACAGCCTCTTCAAATGTCCCTGTATTGCTGAAAATATTCATCTCCATTCTCTCATAATATTTTTGAATTTATGGATTTTGTAACATCCTTCTTTGACTTTCATTTCTCCAGGTTGAAGAGTTGTAATTTTTTTAATCTATACTTACATGAAGCATTTGCCTCCATAATTCATTCAACCGTGAGGTTTTGGGAAGAGAGGAGAATTTGCTGTTTTTGAAATCTTGAACTCAGTTGGAAAAGAGAAACAGGGGCAGTAACAGAGCAGACACCCGCTAACCAGCTCTGCTCCTTCAGACTGCAGAGTGAGTTCTCACTACCCTTATTCTAACTGAGTAATTACATCACATACCTTCACAACTACTAGAAAATACAAGGTCTAACAAGTGTGGAGGAACCTAAGTGTATTATTAGCTTACAGCAAATTCTTGTAAATTAATCCCTTCAAGAAATACATTATGAAGGACTGGGGCTGTAACGCAGAGGCACAGTACTTGTTGAGAAAGTGCTTGGGCCTGGGAATCCTGCCCAGTGCTTCCCTCCCACCCAAACACACACACACACACACACCACACACATACACACACACACACACACACACACACCACACACACCACACACACACACACACACACACCACACAAACACACACACACACACACACACACACACACACACCACATCAGTGCGGGTCTTTGACCCTCTTACGTGCTGCAAATTTATGAGATCCTATGAACATCACAGAAAGGCAGAGAGCACTACTGATTTTGATGTGTTCACTCTGCTTGTTCAAACTTCAAAAGTGGCTACCAGAAAGCAGTAAATTAGCAGTATATGTACTGTGTTCATCAGACATGAAGACTTAAATGAATAGTGAATCTCAGGCACACACAACATTACTCTGAATGACTGAGTTAATAGTTTAAAACTGTACCTAAATGATGAAAGGGGCACAAGGTAACTCCAAGGCATAATTTCTAAGGTCAGTGGCCAGGGCTATCAAGAAATTGACTTTTGCAGTGTAAGATATCATCTTCATTGTGACCCAGTGGGCATACTTCTTTAATAATTTGGTTTATTTACGAAATAAACCTTTATTCAGTGTAGAATTTCTCATCTTAAGAACAGTTGATAGGCATGCATATAATAATTAAGCTGGAAATTATCATTTTTTTCATAAAGAATGGTTTTCCATTGTAGTCTATGTTTAATTATCCTAATATTCTTTATATTTCTTATTATTATTATTACTATTTTCAATTTATTCAATTTGTATTCCCCTCCTTCATTGCCTTCTGGTCCCACACTCCCTCCCCCTTCCTCCCCTATCCCTCTTCCTTACTCCACTGATAGGTGACATCCTCGCCTACTGTCTGACCCAAGCATATCAGGTCCCATCAGGACTGCCTGGATTCTCTTCCTCTGTGGGCTGGTTATGTTGCTCCACCAGGGAGAAATGATCAAGGACCAGGCAACAAAGTTCATGTCAGAGGCTGCTTCTCCTCTTACTGGGAAACCCACATGGAGACTGAGCTAAACTGGGTTACATCTGAGCAGGGGTCTATGTCCTCTCCATGTATGGTCTTAGGTTGATGCTGCAGTGACCCCGTGGGAACTTTTTTTTTTTTTAACTTTGTTAGTCTCCTTATAGGGCTCCTGTGCCCTCGGGGTCCTTCTATGTCACCTTTCTTCTTCGATAAGACTCCCTGTGCTCTCTGCACAGTTTGGCTGTGAATCTTGATCTTAGGATTCTTAGTATTTAGAAACACCGTGTTGATGTATCTCAAGTGAAGTACACAAGTCTTCACATTTTCTGGAAAGTTTAGCTACATCACAAATGTCAGAAGTTTATTTCTAATGAAATGATGAGACATAACACACGTTAGACAAATAAAAATATATCTAGTCTCAGAAGCAATTTTAGGAATCATTTTATTCACTTAATTCTATCCATTTAAATTCAAATTTAATGTTCACTTACTTTAATTCAAACTTTATAAAGGTTTGCTTCCCTTAGTACTTGGTATCTTTCTTTTAACTTTTTTTCCATCAAAATATTTTAGTGATTAAGTATAATTATTCTTCTGTTATCAAACAAAAATAAAAGAAATGAAATTCAATGAATAAAAAATGAATTACTATAGAAACTTTGAAAACTTTCCCTTAATAATTTATTTTCAAGACGTCTCAGTGGTTTTGCACTCTTGCTACCAAACTGCTCGAAAGTAAATAGGAAATGGAAATACTGTGTGTGTCTTTCAGAGAAATAACAGCAGTTATTACATTTTTAAAAATCACTTGTTAATTGTAGGTATCATATATTTGTATTAGATCTAATTTTTTCCTCTAACTTGTTAGTATTTATCTAGTTATTTATGTTAAATTTTTTTTCAAAGTACTTTATTCATGGCTTGAATTATTCTTCAATGTTAGACTGAATTGTTTAACCTTCGTAAGGTCTGAGGTAGAATCCTAGTATAATGAAATCTGAAAGAAAAAAAAAAGACGTGAGTAAAACTGGGATACAAAGTGAATAAAAAACAATACCAACAATAATGATGAAAGAAAAAATATGAGCAAAACACATACACATAACAAATAATAAAACAAAAGAAACCCTGACGTTTAAAATTGTTACCACTATAGCAAGTTAATTTTTATACGGAACTGGAAGGAAGTTAGAGCAATGCATGATGACACAGTGTACTCAGAACTACTACTATCTGCCCTTCTCCTTGGACAGCAGTGGCCCCAGATTGTTCCAGAAGTCAATAAATATCCATGGGCCTGTATTCCTGAACTTCTTTTGGGACATCCAGAATCCAGTTCAAATTACTTTGGAGAAAAAAGAAAAAAAGAAAAACTGGGGGAGGGGCATGCGAGGAGAAGAGGAAGAGAGAATAGGATTGGGAGGGGAAGTGGGAAGGGGCTACAGCTGGGATACAAAGTGAATAAATTGTAATAAATAAAAAGTAAAAAGGGAAAAGATATATACAAAACAAACAAACAAACAATAACAAATTGGGAATGAAGAGATGGTTCACCGTTAAAATAATTGTTGTTCTTCAGAGGATCTAGATTTGGTTCCCTGCACTCACACAATGGGTTAGAACCATCTGAAGCTTCATATCCATGGATCACCACGTCCTCTTCTGGCTTTCATAGGCACCAGACATGCATGTGGTATACATAAATATATGCTGGCAAAACACTCATTTATGTACATAAAATAAAAATAAAGCATATTTAATATGACCTGATGAGGACAGGAGCTCCACAAGGACCAAATATATCTGAGCACAGGGGTCTTTTATGAGACTGTTTCTCCAACCAACTACCATGCATGGATATAACCTATAATCCCTGCTCAGACATAGCCCATGACAGCCCAGAATCCAAGTGGGTACACTAGTAAAGGCAAAAGGGACTGTTTCTGACATGAACTCAATGGCTGGCTCTTTAACCTTCCCCCACTCCGAGGGAGGAGCAGCCCTGCTAAGCCACAGCAGAGTACATTACAGCCAGTCCTGATGAGACCTGATAAGCTAGGATCAGGTGGAAGGGGAGGAGGATCTCTCCTATCAGTGGACTAAGAGGGGGCAGGGAGGAGCTGAGGGAGGGAGTGTAGGATTGGGAGGGAGTGAGGGAGGGGGCTACAGCTGGGATACAAAGAAAATAAACTGGAACAAATATAAAAATAAAAATTTAAGTCCTTGCTAGAGCAATAAGAAAGTTGAAGTAGATCAAGGGGATACAAATTGGAAAGGAAGAAGTCAAATTATCACTATTTGCAGATGATATGATAGTATACATGAGTGACTCCAACAATTCTAACAGGGAACTCCTACAGCTGATAAACACCTTCAGCAAAGTGGCCAGATACAAAATTAACTCAAAAAAAAAATTAGTAGCCCTCCTGCATACAAAAGACAAAAGGTCTAAGAAAGAAATTAGGGAAACAACACCCTTCACAATAGCCACAAAGGACATAAAGTACCTTAGTGTAACTCTAACCAAGCAAGTCAAAGACTTGTATGAAAAAAATTTCAGCTCTCTGAAGAAAGAATTAGAAGAAGATATGAGAAGATGGAAAGATCTCCCATGCTCATGGCTTGGCAGGATTAACATAGTAAAAATGGCCATTTTACCAAAAGCAATCTACAGATTCAATGCAATTCCCATCAAATTACCAACACAATTCTTTACAGATCTGGAAAGAAAAATTCTCAACTACATATGGAATAACAAGAAACCCAGAATTGCTAAAACAATCCTCTACAATAAAAGATCTTCTGGAGGTATCTCCATCCCTGATCTTAATCTGTACTATAGAGCAACAATACTAAAAATTGCATGGAACTGCCATAGAAACAGAATGGTGTATCAATGGAACCAAACAGAGGACCCAGAAATAAACCCACACACTTATGGACACCTGATATTCGACAAAGATGCCAAAACCATACAGTGGAGAAAAGATAGCATCTTCAAGAAATGGTGCTGGTCTAGATGGATGTCTACATGTAGAAAAATGCAAATAGATCCATACTTATCACCCTGCACAAAACTGAAGTCCAAGTGGATCAAAGACCTCAACATAAAACGAGACACACTAAATCGGTTAGAAAAAATAGTGGGGAATACACTTGAACTCATTGACACAGGAGACAACTTCCCTAACAGAACACCAACAGCACAGGCTCTAAGAGCAACAATCAATAAGTGGGACCTCATGAAACTAAAAAGCTTCTGTAAAGCAACGGACACCATCATCAAATCAAAATGAATGCCTACAGATTGGGAAAAAATCTTCACCAACCCTTTATCTGACAGAGGGCTAATATCCAGTATATATAAAGAACTAAAGAAGCTGAAAAGCAGCAAACCAAGTAATCCAATTAAAAAATGGGGAACAGAACTAAAAATAAAATTCTCTGTACAGGAATATCAAATGGCAGAGAAACACTTAAAAAAATGCTCAACTTCTTTAGCCATTAGGGAAATGCAAATCAAAACAACCCTGAGATTTCACCTTACACCCATGAGAACGGCCAAGATGAAAAACGCAAGTGACAACACTTGCTGGAGAGTTTGTGGAGAAAGGGGAACCCTCCTCCACTGCTGGTGGGAATGTAAACTTGCACAACCACTCTGGAAATTAATCTGGCGCTTTCTCAGACAAGAGGAATAGTGCTTCCTCAAGATCCAGCCATACCACTCCTAGGCATAAATCCAAAAGAGGCTCAAGTACACAATAAGGACATTTGCTCAACCATGTTTGTAGCAGCATTCTTTGTAATAGCCAGAAACTGGAAACAGCCCAGAGGCCCCTCAACTGAAGAATGGATGCAGAAATTGTGGTACATCTACAAAATGGATTAATCAACAATGAAAAATAAAGAAATCATGAAATTTTTAGGTAAATGGTGGGACCTAGAAAAGGTCATCCTGAGTGAGCTGTCCCAGAAGCAGAAAGACACACATGGTATATACTCACTCATATAGACATATAACATAGGATAAACCTACTAAAATCTGTACATCTTAAGAAAGTAAGCAAGAGACAGGACCCTGACTAAAATGCTCAATCCCCATCCTGAAAGGCAAAGAAGATGGACATTAGAAGAAGAAGAAAAAAGGCAACAAACTAGGAACCTGCCACAGAGGGCCTCTGAAAGGCTCTACCCTGCAGACTATCAAAGCAGACGCTGAGACTTATGGCCAACTGTTGGGCAACGTGCAGGGAATGTTATGTATAAAGTGGGAAATAGTAAGATCTGGAGAGTACAGGAACCCCACAAGGAGAACAACAGAACCAGAAAATTTAAACACAGGGGTATTTCCAGAGAATCATACTCCAACCAAGTACCAGGCATGGAGATAACCTAGAACACTTGCACAGATGTAGCTCATGGCAGTTTAGTGTCCAAGTGGGTTACATAGTAATAGGAAGAGAGCCTGCCTCTGACATAATCTGATTGGCCTGCTCTGTGATCACCTCCCCCTGAGGGGGGAGCAGCCTTATCAGGCCACAGAAGATGACAATGCAACCATTCCTGATGTGATCTGATAGACTAACTTCAGAAGAAAGGAGAGGAGGACCTCTCCTATCAGTGGACTTGGGGAGGGGCATGCATGAAGAAGGGGGAGGGAGGATGGGACCAGGAGGAGAGGAGGGGAGGAGCTTATGGGGGATACAAAGTGAATAAACTGTAATTAATAAAAATAAATAAAATTGAAACAGGGAGGGGCAAGATGTCGGCGCCAGGAGGACTCTCATTCTGAGCAGCAGGATCAGCACAGTGACCAGTAATCAGAACTCACAGCCATAAAACACAGTCATTGTGTTTCCCAGGTGAGAGGATACCCCACAGTGGGGGATTCAATCAGCTTTTAACTCACCCGGCTAAACCGCGGAAGAGATCCCGGTTCCGCCAGACGCTTGGCTGCAGGCCGCCAGCCCCAGCCCCAGCCCAGAGCCACAAGCCAGTGTCTCTGGTCACGGTCCCAGACTGAACCATGCACACCACACTATCAGAGAATGGAATTTTCAGTCGAGAGATAACCCCAGGGTACAGGAAACAATTGGGACCGGCCTTAGGTCACCCAGACATCCCCTGGAAAAGACTTGGGTTCCATGGGCACCCCAGGAGCCAGCCCGGAGCCAGAGCCGGGGACCCAGGCTCCAGCACCACAGAGCTCTGCCTGCCTGAGTGCCTGATTCTCTGCCTGAGATAGAACTGTGGGCACCAGGGCACCAGCGAATGAGTTTCACTGTCTGGTGCAAACACACACGGAGGGAAACTTCTGGTCTGATCTCAGAGTGCTCAGCCGACACCCCCAGCCTGAAAAGGTCCCCGGAAATTTTCCCAGCTTAGGGAGGCACCCAGGCTCCCAAAGGCTGCAAAGGCAGACACAGGCAGTTTCTTCGCACCAGACAGCTGGCGGAGACTGAGCCACCATCACTCAGCTGTGCACCAGGCACAGGCAGTTTCTGCGGCCAGCCAGCTGGCAGACACTGAGCAGTGTGCACCAGGCCAAAAAAAGACACTGGGAGTCCGTGTCTCCAGAGAATCCACAGGGAAGGAAGTAAACTGTACTGACCTAAATCACCCAATCCTTCCCTAGAAAAAGTCTAGCAGACTAGTGGGGCCGAGGCGCCAGCACTCAGCTGTGCTCCAGACACAGGCACAAACAGTTGAGGCGCGCCTGATGTCCAACTGGGTCACAGCAGCTGATCATTAAATTTACAACAAGAAACCCAGAAACAGGGCAGCTGCCCTCAGGACTTCCAGCTGCCCTGGGTGAGAGGAGAACCCTCTCGACTAACAAAGACCACAGTTACCACTCAGGTCTATATCCCTGAGGTGAGAAACTCCTGAAAAAACACCAGCCATCCAGGGACTATACCCAAAAAGCTGAGAAGACATCCTTCAGGAAAAACCAGCTTTCTGCAAAGGGGACTCTCTCCACCACAGGATCCCCAGGAACCACCAGAAAATAACCCCAAACACCTATGATAGCACAATGGGTAGAGGCCAGCATAAAAGCTCAAGCAACAAAAGACAGAGCAATATGGCATTTCCAGAACCCAGTTACCCAGGGGCAAGTAGCCCTGGACACCCCAGCATAACTGAAATCCAAGAAGATGACCTAACAACTAGCTCATGAAGATGATAACAGAGGAAACAAATAAGATACGTAAAGACATAGAGGAAGATAAACTCAAACAGAATATTGCCATCCTTAAAGAAATAGAGGAAGCTGCAGCCAAACAGTTTATGGCCTTTAGAAAGGAAATGCTTAAAGCACTGAATGAAATGAAAGAAACAGAGTTGAAGGAAGTAAAAGAAAAACAGGAAAGTACAATTAGACAGGTGAAGGAAGTAAACAAAACAACTCAAGACCTGAAGATAGAGTTGGAAAAATTAAAGAAAACAAAAATGGAGGAAATAATGGAAAGGAAGAATCTAGGGAAGAAAACAGGAACTACAGAGGTAAGCATAACCAACAGACTACAAGAGATGGAAGGAAGAATCTCAGGTGTAGAAGATACAATGGAAGAAATCGATGTATCTGTCAAAGAAAATGTTAAATCCGAAAAATTCCTGACACAGACCGTCCAAGAAATCCAAGACAATATGAAAAGACAAAACCTAAGAATAATAGGTATAGAGGAAAAATAAGACTCCCTTCTCCAAGGCCCAGAAAATATTTTCAACAAAATCATTGAAGAAAATTTCCCTAAGCTAAAGGAGAGGCCAATTAGAATACATGAGGCCTACAGAACACCCAACAAATTTGACCAGAAAAGAAAATCCTCCCGCCACATAATAATCAAAACAGTAAGTATACAGAACAAAGAAAAAATACTAAAAGCTGCAAGGGAAAAAAGCCAAGTAACATATTATGGCAAACCCATCAGAATCACACCTGACTTTTCAACGGAGACTATGAAAGCCAGAAGGGCCTGGACGGATATCATGCAGACCCTAAGAGAACACAGATGTCAGCCCAGGCTACTATACCCTGCAAAACTCTCAGTCCTCATAGATGGAGAAAACAAGATATTCAATGACAAAAACAAATTTAACAATACCTACAAACAAATCCAGCATTACAGAAGATACTAGAAGGGAAAATACAACCCAGGAAAACTAGCTACATTCAAGAAAACACAGGAAATAAATAACCTAACTTCAGTAAAAAAAAAAAAAAAAAAAAAGGCAACCAAGCACACATCCTGATGACCACAGCCAATATCAAAATCAAGGGATCTAACAGCCACTGATCATTAATCTCTCTCAACACCAATGGACTCAACTCTCCAATAAAAAGACACAGATTAACAGAATGGATACATAAACTAAACCCAGCAATCTGTTGCATACAAGAAACACACCTAAGACACAAAGATAGACAATACCTGAGGGTAAAGGGTTGGAAGACGACTTTCCAAGCAAACGGACCCAAGAAGCAAGCAGGAGTAGCCATTCTAATATCTGATAAAATAGACTTTCAACCAAAATTAATCAAAAGAGATGGGGAAGGACACTTCATAATCATCAAGGGAAAATTCCACCAGGAAGACATCACAATCCTGAACATCTATGCCCCAAATACAAGGGCACCCACATTTGTGAAAGAAACATTGATAAAATTTAAAGCACATATAGATCCCCACACATTAATAGTGGGAGACTTCAACACCCCACTCTCAACAAAGGACAGGTAAACAAAACAGAAATTAAACAAAGAAACATTGTCTCTGACAGAGGTCATGAATCAAATGGACCTAACAGACATTTACAGAACTTTACACCCAAACACAAAAGAATTTACCTTCTTCTCAGCACCTCATGGAACCTTCTCCAAAATAGACCATATAGTGGGTCACAAAGCAAGCCTCAACAGATACAAGAAGATTGAAATAATACCTTGTATCTTGTCTGATCACCATGGAGTAAAGCTGGACCTCAACAATAACAGAAATAGCAAAAAGCCTACACACACATGGAAACTGAGCAACTTGTTACTAAATGACAGCTGGGTCAGGGAAGAAATAAAGAAATTAAAGTCTTTCTAGAAATCAATGAAAATGAAGACACAACATACCCAAACTTGTGGGACACAATGAAAGCAGTGCTAAGAGGCACTAAGTGCCTTCAAGAAGAAATTCGAGACAGCTCATTCAAGCACCTTAATGGCTCACTTAAAAACCCTAGAAAAACAAGAAGCAGACACACCAAGAAGGAGTAGACGGCTGGAAATAATCAAACTCAGGGCTGAAATCAATCAATTGGAAACAAATAAAACAATTCAAAGAATCAATGAAACCAAGAGCTGGTTCTTTGAGAAAATCAACAAGATCGACAAACCCTTAGGCAAGTTAACTAAAAGGCAGAGAGACACCACCCAAATCAACAAAATCAGAAATGAAAAGGGGGATATAACTACAGACACTGAGGAAATCCAAACAATCATTAGGACTTACTTCAAAAGTCTATATGCCACAAAATTTGACAATCTAAATGAAATGGACAATTTTCTTGATAGATTTGACTTACCAAAGCTGAATCAGGACCAGGTAAATCAACTAAATAGACCTATATCCCCCAAAGAAATAGAAGCGGTCATCAAAAGTCTCCCATCCAAAAAAAGCCCAGGACCAGATGGCTTCAGCGCAGAATTCTACCAGACCTTCAAAGAAGAGCTAACGCCAATTCTCTTCAAACTATTCCACAAAATAGAAACAGAAGGAACATTACCAAACTCATTCTATGAAGCCACAGTCAGCTTGGTACCTAAACCTCACAAAGACTCAACAAAGAAAGAGAATTTCAGGCCAATCTCCCTTATGAACATTGATGCAAAAATACTTAATAAAATACTTGCAAACCGAATCCAAGAACACATCAAAGATATTATCCACTATGACCAAGTAGGCTTCATCCCAGGTATGCAGGGGTGGTTCAGTATACGGTAATCCATCAATGTGATCCACCATATTAACAAACTGAAAGAAAAAAAACCATATGATAATCTCCCTAGATGCTGAAAAACCATTTGACAAAATCCAACATCCATGTATGTTTAAAGTATTGGAGAGATCAGGGATAAAAGGCACATATCTAAACATAGTAAAGGTGATATACAGCAAGCCTATAGCCAACATCAAACTGAACGGAGAGAAACTTAAAGCAATCCCACTAAAATCAGGGACAAGACAAGGCTGCCCACTCTCTCCATATCTCTTCAACATAGTGCTGGAGGTCCTTGCTAGAGCAATAAGACAGTTGAAGGAGATCAAGGGGATACAAATTGGAAAGGAAGAAGTCAAATTATCACTATTTGCAGATGATATGATAGTATACCGGAGTGACCCCAAAAACTCTACCAGGGAACTCCTACAGCTGATAAACACCTTCAGCAAAGTGGCCGGATACAAAATTAACTCAAAAAAATCAGTAGCCCTCCTGTATACAAAAGACAAAAAGGCTGAAAAAGAAATTAGGGAAACAACACCCTTCACAATAGCCACAAATGACATAAGGTACCTCGGAGTAACCCTAACCAAGGAAGTCAAAGACTTGTATGAAAAAAATTTCAAATCTCTGAAGAAAGAATTAGAAGAAGATATGAGAAGATGGAAAGATCTCCCATGCTCATGGCTTGGAAAGATTAACATAGTAAAAATGGCCATCTTACCAAAAGCAATCTACAGATTCAATGCAATGCCCATCAAATTACCAACACAATTCTTTACAGACCTGGAAAGAAAAATTCTCAACTTCATATGGAATAACAAGAAACCCAGAATTGCTAAAACAATCCTCTACAATAAAAGATCTTCTGGAGGTATCTCCATCCCTGATCTTAAGCTGTACTAGAGAGCAACAGTTTTAAAAACTGCATGGTACTGGCATAGAAACAGAATGGTGGATCAATGGAACCAAACAGAGGACCCAGAAATAAACCCACACACTTATGGTCATCTGATCTTTGACAAAGACGCCAAAACCATTCAATGGAAAAAAGATAGCATCTTCAACAAATGGTGCTGGTCCAACTGGATGTCTACATGTAGAAAAATGAAAATAGATCCATACTTATCACCCTGCACAAAACTGAAGTCCAAGTGGATCAAAGACCTCAACATAAAACCAGACACATTAAATCGGCTTGAAAAAAAAGTGGGAAATACCCTAGAACTCATTGGTACAGGAGAAAACTTCCTGAACAGAACACCAACAGCACAGGCTCTAAGAGCAAAAATCAATAAATGGGACCTCATGAAACTGAAAAGCTTCTGCAAAGCAAAGGACACCGTTATCAAAACAAAGTGACCGCCTACAGATTGGGAAAGAATCTTCACCAACCCTTTATCTGACAAAGGACTCATATCCAGTATATATAAAGAACTAAAGAAGCTGAAAAGCTGCAAACCAAGTAATCCACTTAAAAAATGGGGAACAGAGCTAAACAGAGAATTCTCTGTAAAGGAATATCTAATGGCAGAGAAGCACTTAAAGAAATGCTCATCCTCACTAGCCATTAGGGAAATGCAAATCAAAACAACCCTGAGATTTCACCTTACACCCATGAGAATGGCCAAGATCAAAAACTCAAGTGACAACACATGCTGGAGAGGTTGTGGAGAAAGGGGCACCCTTCTCCACTGCTGGTGGGAGTGTGAACTTGTACAACACTCTGGAAAACAATCTGGCGCTTTCTCAGACAAGAGGAATAGTGCTTCCTCAAGATCCAGCCATACCACTCCTGGGCATATATCCAAAAGAGACTCAAGTACACAAAAAGGACATTTGCTCAACCATGTTTGTAGCAGCTTTATTTTATTATAGCCAGCAGCTGGAAACAACCCAGATGCCCCTCAACTGAAGAATGGATGCAGAAATTGTGGTACATCTACACAATGGAATATTACTCAGCAATGAAAAATAAGGAAATCATGAAATTTTGCAGGTAAATGGTGGGATCTGGAAAGGATCATCCTGAGTGAGTTGTCCCAGAAGCAATAAGACACACATGGTATATACTCACTCATATAGACATACAACATAGGACAAACCCACTAAAACCTGTGCATCTAAAGAAGCTAAGCGAGAGAGAGGACCCTAACTAAAATGTCCAATCCCCATCCGGAAAGGCAAAGAGGAGGGACATCAGAAGAAGAAGAAAACAGGAAACAACCTAGGAACCTACCACAGAAGGCCTCTGAAAGCCTCTTCCCTTACAGACTATCAAAGCAGATGCTGAGACTGATGGGCAACTGTTGGGCAGAGTGAATGGAATTTTAGGTAAGAACTGGGAAATAGTAAGAGCTGGAGAGGACAGGGTCTCCACAAGGAGAGCAACAGAACAAGAAAATTTAAACACAGGGAACTTCCCAGAGACTCATACTCCAACCAAGGACTATTCATAGAGATAACTCAGAACCCCTGCACAGATGTAGCCCACGGCAGTTCAGAGTCCAATTGGGTTACATAGAATGGGAAGAGGGACTGCCTCTGACATAATCTGATTGGCCTGCTCTTTGATCACCTCCCCCTGGGGGGGGGAGCAGCCTTATCAGGCCATAGTAGAGGACAATGCAGCCACTTTTGATGTGAACTGATAGACTAAGATCAGAAAGGAGAGGAGAACCTCCCCTATCAGTGGACTTGGGGAGTGGCATGCATGCCGAGGGAAGAGGGAGGGTGGGATTGGGAGGGGAGGAGGAAGGAGCTTATGGGGGGATGCAAAATGAATAAAGTGTAATTGATGAAAAATTAAAAAAAAAGAAATCAAAAAAAAAGAAAACAATTGAACAGTATTTGGTATCAGATTGAGATCAGAAGGAAGAAGCAAGGATAAGGGGGGGCAAAGAACAGGCTAGCTGGTGGGAAGGGCTTCTGCAGAAGCAACAGCACTAGGCTGAACTTGCATCTCCACATGTATTCGCTAGGAGCTCTCTGCGACAGCCTGCTAACCCTGAGTGGCTTGGTTTGACACTGAAGTGTAATGCACAGAGACAGATTGGTTAAATGAAAGACACACTTTAGGTCCCTTATTAAGGCAGCTGGAGCACAAGGCCTGTTATGCCCATACCTCTACCACTTGGCATAATAAAGCTGTTGGAGAGCTTGGCAATAGTATGGACATGGTTTTCTTGGGAGTAGTGATGGCCCATCCTTTAATTCTAGCACTTGGAAGGCAGAGGCAGATGGATCTCAGTGAGTTCAAGGCCAGATTAGTGTATATAACAAGCTCCAGGACAGCCAGGACTACATACAGAGACCTGTCTCAAAAGCCTATTTGTAGCTGATCATAGAAGCATTCAACTCATTAATAATAAAGGTCCAGTTTGTTACAAATAAATAAATAAATAAATAAATTATAAAAAAGAATTTTTAATGAAGACACGCCACATCTCTTCTTTTTCTAGGATTTTGCAAAAATTGGACTCATGCAAATTGAGTACATATTATTTTAGAATTGTCACTTCATAATAGATCTTGAATATACCTTCTCTAAAAATTAGATTAAAAGCCATATAATTGAATAGAAGTTGGGTGTGATTTAGGCAATAGTAGTCTAGCTGAGGTGTATACTATATTCCCTGTGGTAATGGACAGCTCTAGAGTTGAAATTCTAAAATAAGTAAGCTTGGAGAAACTTTTAAGAAGAGAAGTAGGATATTGCCTGTCTCTACTTGTCAAAGACACTAAAAATCACTTATTTTTACAAATTTTATTCAAGGCAAAAATAGTTTGAATTTTTTTTCTTTAAACATACAAAGTATCAGCTATCTTTTTAAGGATGATGATGAATTCTTCTAAAAATAATGTGTTTTGAATTGAAATGTCTCACCTTGAAGAAAGCCTAAAGGCAGGAAAGTTTAGACACTTGAAATTCCTCAGTTTTCTAAAGCTAGAGTATATTACCAACTGAAGCATATGCTGTGTTAAACTGTATTTGCAGGCTACTGAGAATAAAGATTAGTCTCTTAACTTTTAGGGACATTCTGTTTACTTTGGTAGCTAAGAATTAGGACACATAAACTTAGGTGACTTCCACAAAATTAAAAAAAAAGATAGTAATAAAAATGTTAGTAAGCAAAAAAACTTAGAAATATGAGAACCACAGAACTGAGGCAAAATATCAATATGAAAAGATGAAACATCGGATACTTTATGTCTTTATTTAAAATATAACAAATGTTAGCCACTTTTGATCATCTTAAATATGATTTCAGTAAAGGACACCATTTCAATTGCATGTTAAATAAAAATGAACTGACAAGAAACAAAGGTTTCATTAAAATATATGAAAAACAGAAACTATAAAATCACTTAAATATTGGCAGTGGGTCTATCCTGTTTGCCCTTCTGAATGAGGATTAAAATCTTCTTTAGGGTCCTCCTTCTTGCTTAGCTTCTTTTTATCTCATATTAAATGGCTAATATCCACTTAAAAGTGAGAATATAAAATATGTGTCTATCTGCTTTGGGATACCTCACCCAGGATGATATTTTCTAGTTCCCACCATATATATGCCTGCAAATTTCATGATTTCCTTGTTTTTAACTGCTGAGTAATATTCCATTGTGTAAATGTACCACAGTTTCTGTATCCATTCCTCTCCTGAGGGACATCTGGGTTGTTTCCAGATTCTGGGTATTACAAATAAAGCTGCTATGAACATGGTTGAGCAAATGTCCTGTTGTATACTTGAGCATATTTTGTATATATGCCTAGGTGTGGTATAGCTGGATATTGATGTAGCACTATTCCTAATTGTC
Source organism: Meriones unguiculatus (assembly GCF_030254825.1). Classification (NCBI taxonomy): domain Eukaryota; kingdom Metazoa; phylum Chordata; class Mammalia; order Rodentia; family Muridae; genus Meriones; species Meriones unguiculatus. Next base: position 90,246,066 of record NC_083357.1, on the reverse strand, counting down.
TAAAAAGGTGCCAGATTAATTTCCAAAGTTGTTGTACAAGGACACATTCCCATCAGCAATGGAGGAGGGTTTCCCTTTCTCCACATCATCTCTAGCATGCATAATCCCTTGAGTTTTTTATATTAGCCATTCTGATGGGTTTGAGGTGAAATCTCAGACATTGGAAGTAAGAGAAAACAAGGAACAGGACAGGAGCCTTCCACAGAGGACTTCTGAAAAACTACCCACCATGATATCAAAGGAGGTACCGAGACTCAGAGCCAAACTTTGGGCAGAATGCCAGAATCCTTATGGAAAAAGAGGGAGATAGAAAGACCTGGAGAAGAAAGGAGCTCCACAAGGAGACCAACAGAGACAAAATACCTGGACCTAGGGGCAGGCCTGAAGAAATCGATCCTTCAACCAAGGACCATGCATGGAAAGGACCATCTATGACCCCTTTTCAAAGAAAGCCCATTAGCTGATCAGTTTCCAAGTGGGTTTCCTAGTAAGGAGTACAGGGTCTTGTTTTGACATGAACTCAGTGGCCAGCTCTTTGATCACTTCCCCCTGAAGTGTGCAGCCTTGCAAGGCTATAGAGGAAGATGATGCAGCCATCATCGATGAGACCTTTGAGCTAGGGTCAGACAGAAGGGAAGGAGGTCCACCAATATCAGGGTATAAGGGAAAGGGCATGGGGGAGAAAAGGGAGGATGAATGGGACTGGGAGTAGACAAGGGAGTGGGCTGCAGCAGGGATCTAAAGTTAAAAAAAAAACTGTATTGATGACGGTATCCTTTGCTTTACAGAAACTTTTCAGTTTCATGAGGTCCCATTTATTGATTGTTGCTCTTAGAGCCTGTGCTGTTGGTGTTCTGTTCAGGAAGTTGTCTCCTGTGCCAATGAGTTCTAGGCTGTTCCCCACTTTTTTTTCCAATTGATTTAGGGTATCTGGTTTTATGTTGAGGTCCTTGATCCACTTTGACTTTAGTTTTGTGCAGGGTGATAAATATTGATCTATTTTCATTTTTCTGCATGTAGACATCCAGTTGGTCCAGCACCATTTGTTGAAGATGCTGTCTTTTTTCCATTGAATGGAATTGGCTTCTTTGTCGAATATCGAGTATTCATAGGTGTGTGGATTTATTTCTGGATCTTCTATGTGGTTCCATTGATCCTCCTTTCTGTTTCTATGCAAATAGGAATAGTGCTTCCTCCAGTCCCAGCTATACCACTGCTAGGTATATACCCAAAGTTTGTTCAAGTACACAAAAAGGACACTTGCTCAACCATGTTTATAGCAGCTCTATTTGTAATAGCCAGAACCTGGAAACAACCCAGATGTCCATCAACGGTGGAATGGGTACAGAAATTGTGGTATTTTTATACAATGGAATACTACTCAGCAATCAAAAAGGAGGAAATCATGAAATTTGCAGGCAAATGGTGGGATCTAGAAAAGATCATTCTGAGTGAAATATCCCAGAAGGAGAAAGACAAACATGGGATATACTCACTTATATAGACCTATAAGATATGATAAACATAATGAAATCTATACACCTAAAAAAGATAATCAATTGAGCGGACATGGGGTAAGATGATCAATCCTCATTTAGAAAGACAGATGGGATGTGCATTGAACGTATGACAGGAGTCTACTGAGCGCATCTGAAAGACTCTAACTAGCAGTGTTTTCAAAGCAAAGACTCATGACCAAACCTTTGGCAGAGTACAGGGAATCATAAGAAAGAAGGGGAGTTAGTCTGATGGGGAAAGGATAGGAGCTCCACAAGGACCAAATATATCTGGGCACAGGGTCTTTTCTGAGACTGACATTCAACCAAGGACCATGTATGGATATAACCTAGAACCTCCACTCAGATGTAGCCTGTGGTAGCTGAGTAACCAATTGGTTTCCCAAAGTGAGGGGAACAGGGACTATTTCTAACAGGAACTCAATGACTGGCTCTTTGGTCTCCCCACCCCCGAAGGGAGGAGCAGTCCTGTTAGGCCACAGAGGAGGGCTTTGCAGCCAGTCCTGAAGATACCTGATAAAACAGGATCAGATGAATGGGGAGGAGGTCCCCCCTATCAGTGGACTTGGAAAGGGGCACGGTGGAGATGAGGGAGGGAAGGAGGGACTGGGAGGGAATGAGGGATCGGGACACGGCTGGGATACAGAGTTAATAAAATGTAACTGATAAAAATAAATAAATAAATAAATAATAAGGCTTATAAAAGTAAAAAAAAAAGAGCTGGGGAAAAAAACTGTAATAAATAAATATGTAAATATAATTAAATTTAAAAATATTGGTAGTAAGAATTTGTTTTCTTACATATCTTTTTTTGTTAGTGTATTATTTCAAGAAGCTCAAGTAAATAATAAATATACAAACTAACCACTGTCTAGCAGTTAAATATCTTTCAAAAATGTAGAATAACTCCTGGTTACTAAAACCTTAGTGGAGAACTCAAATAGAAGCTAAGGAACACAAATTGAATTGATTGTCACAGATTGTAGAGACTGAGTAAAAGAGTGTTTCGAAGTGAAAATGAAATGATTTCAAATCTATAATCTTTTACAAACAACTTGCCACTTTAGAATTTATTAGTTTCTCTTAGAACAATTATTCGAGAGTCAAATAAAGATGCTAGAGGTTTCAAGAAGTTTCTGTGAGAAATGTCAGTTAAATTATCCAGGTGCCTGGGTCAAAACAAGGTTTCAGGAAATAAATGGTTCCTGCTAGGCTTGGTGGTAAATATTTTCTATAAAGCACAGAGTGGAAGAGATAATAAAGTTACAGCATGACTCAGAGTGTGGTATTTATAAATGGTTGGCCCATTAGGAGGATCATTTGTTTGCTAAAAACTTGTTTGTCCCTAACCTTTGAATTTTTGTAATAAGGGGCACAGTATGAAGAAAGTAACTGCCTATAATTGTAATTATTTAAAGAATTAGCATGGATCATAGAGATCAAAATATGATGATTAATAAAAGCTTATTTGAAATACAATGTGACGTGTAAATGTGTAAATAACTCATTTCAACATATCTAGGGACTTTCATCATTTAATCTCAAATAAATCATTTTTGCCTCAATACATTTTTCAAGGAATCAAGACAATTACGACTATTTTTATCAGTTTCATGACTCAGTCCCTTGATAGGAGTATTTTTAATGTTTACAAATTTAAAAGCATTGTAACATATAAATATAATCTACAAAGGAAATGATCTGGATTTTAAAAAAAACAGTAAAGCATACATGAAGGTAAAATGGTAGTTTTTATGTCTTAAAAGAAATGTCCACAAAACCCTTTTGAGATAAAAACATGCTTGCCAGATGATGGAATCCAGTAAAATATTGGTTCCTGAAAGCTGTGATTTAATTAGTTGTTCAGATAAATATGGTAAATATTAAAAAACTAACTTTGCCTGAAACATGAAAGGAAAAAATAATTTATTGCTTAAAAGAAGGTGTGGCTCATAGTCTGCAGATTATTCTGCTGTCTCTAGATTCACAGATGATGAGGAATCTGTGTTTTTGAAAAGATCTGAATTACCACAATGGCTGGTTAAGAAAGATGTTCAAAGCCTCAAACTCAAAAGTCATCAACCCTATTAACAATTGAGGCAAATGACTATTGCCATTGAAAAGTCACATTTTAAGACAATAAGTGAATAAATGGTTCTTTGACCTTGTAGTTACATGTGTTATTTACTCACATTGTAAAAATATCTTGTATTTGAAGCAGCTGCTGTATGCTGAGTGCTGGTGGGTGGTTGATCATGGGAAGCTGATAAAAACATTTAAATAATTATTCCAGTCAATTTTGCATCAAAGAATGAACAGATATTTAGGACTGAGCTCTCAAATCCAAATTTTGTAACTCATTTTTATTTTCTCTTAGATCAATGCCTTTGAAGTAAACATTGAATCACATTTATGTATTATTCTTCTAATTATCTGAAATTGTCCTATTCTGGAGACTAGAAAATAATGAGGTTAATATACTGACATAAATATCTTTATTTCTTTTATTTTAAATTCTTCTCTCATATATTACATTCTGACCTCCCCCTAACTTCCCTAACCCAAACCTTTCCACCCAAATTCCCCTGTCTCTCAAATCCACCTCTCATCTTTCTCTTATCATAAAAGAACAGGCCTCTCAGGAACAGAAACAAAACACTACATAACAAGCTACAATAAGATCAGGCACATACCATAACATCAAAGTTGTACAAGGCAACCTAGTAGAAAGAAAAGGGTTTCTGTTTACCTCTGTACCCCATTTTTAATTGGATTACTTGATTTGTGCTTTTTAATTTCTTGAGTTTTTTACATATTAGCTCTCAGTCAGTTACAGGGTTAGTTAAGATCCTTTCCCAGTCTGTAGGATGTCGTTTTGTTCTGATGACAGTGTCTTTTGCTTTACAGAATCTTTTCAGTTTTGTGAGACGCCATTTATTGATTGTTGATCTTAAAGCCTGTGCTGTTGGTGTTCTGTTCAGGAAGTTCTCTTCTCTCTCTCTCTTTCTTTCACTCTCTTTATATATCTATATTTATATGTGTGTGTTAGTAAATACATGTATGCTCAATTATATGAATATATGTGTATAACATAGAAATATATACATAGATACAGAAAAAGAAAGATTTATATATAGATAAAGATAAATACAAATACAGATATAAACACACATACTAAAAGGAGATATTTCTACTTTGAAAAGTATTTTCTTAGATGAATACCTCATTTTGGTAGAGAAAGGAAAATGATAAAAATAAGATTAAGCATTTAATATAGTATTTGAAGTCTTAGAGCAATAAGGCAATTGAAGGACATCAAGAGATACAAACTGTTGAGCAAAAAGAGCACAATCTTGGTTCTGTTGGCTCCACAAGGAGAGCAACAGAACCAAAAAATCTGGGCACAGGGGTCTTTTCTGAGACTAATACTCTAACCATGGACCATTCATGGATATAACCTAGAATCTCTGGTCAGATGTAGCCCATGGCAGCTCAGTATCCAAGCGGGTTCCCTAGTAAGGGAAACAGGGACTGTCTCTGACAGGAACTCAGAGGCTGGCTCTTTGATCACCTTCCCCTAACGGGGAACAGCCTTACCAGGCCACAGAGGAAGCCAGTATAGCCAGTCCTAATGAGACCTGATAGGCTAGGGTCAGAGGAAAAGCGAGGGGACCTTCCCTCTCAGTGCACTAGGGAAGGGGCATGGGAGGAAATGAGGGAGGAAGGATGGAGTTGGGAGGGAAGGAGGGAGGGGGATACAGCTGGGATACAAAGTGAAAGAACTGTAATCAATATAAAAAATAAAAATTTATAAAAGAGCACAATGATGTCATATAGTATACAAACAATGGATAATCATTTACTTTTCTTTGTTTAAACAGTAGCCCCACACGCATTATACACTACCTCTTTTTAGTTTTGATTTTTATCAGCCTTAGAATCACTGGGCATGTTTACTCATGTTTGTTGACTCTAATTTTCTTTCTTTCTTTTTTTTTTTTAATTTGGAACCTTTGTACATTTTTCAATAGAGATATTTATATTGTTTTTGGATTGGTCTTTGTATATTTTGGGTATTAGTCATTTATGAAATACATAGACTTCAAGAAAAAAATATATATATATAATCAAACTGAAAAAGAAGAAGTCAAAGTGTTGAAGGTGATATGATAGGATATACAAGTGACTCTAAATTTTCCTTGGGGAAACTCTACCACATTATAATAATTTCATCAAAGTAGCTTTAGACAAAATTAACTCACAATGCTTGGTAACCCTACTATATGAAAGTGACTAATAGACTGATTAAGGAAGCAGGGAAACAATACCTTTTCTGATAAGTTCAAATAATATAAAATATCTTAGGGCAAGTAACCAGTAAGTGAATGTCTTGTATGATACTGAAGAAAATAATGGAGAGGATATCAGAAGACAAAAGATCTCTCATGCTAAAAGATCTGTAGGAGTAAAATAATGAAAATGTCCATTCTATCAAAAGTAGTCTACAGACTTAATGCAATATCCATCTAAATTCCAACACAAAAATTCTTCACAGATATGAAAGAACTATTCTCAGTTTTCTATGTACACACAAAAATATGAACGCCAAAGCAATCATTAGTAATGAAAGAACTGCTATAGGTATCAGCATTGCCAAACTCAAATTGTACTACAGAGCTACAGTAATAAAATAATAGCATGGTATTGGCACACAAACAGACACATCAAGAAAATGGAATTAAGTTGAAGAAGCAAACATTGGCACAGGAGAAGATTTTATGAACAGAATATCATTAGCACAGGAACAAAAATAAACAATTAAGAAATGGGACCTATTGAAACTGAAAAGCTTCTGTAAAGCAAAGGATACCTCCACTAGAACAAAGCGGAAGCCAACAGAATGGAAAAGGTATCACTTACCACCTACACAGCCAATAAATGGCTGACATTTGAAATATACAAAATAATTAAATAAGTAGTTATCAAGAAAACAAATAACCATTTAAAATGGGGAATAAATACAAATATTTTTCAAAATGGAAAACTCAAAGGGCTGTAAAAACTCCTAAAGAAATGTTTAACATGCTTAAACATCAGGGTAAAAATTAATCCGAACTCTGAGATTCAATCTTATACCCCTCCAAATGGCTAAAATCAATAAAAAATGAAAGCTCATGTTGGTGAGTTTGTCAAGTAAGGGGAACATTCATCTATTGCTGGTGAGAGTGCAAACTCGTAGAGCCAGTATGGAAATCAGTTTAGCAGTTCATCAGGAAGATGGAAATTGATCTACACCAAAATCCAGCTATACCACTCTTAGGTATAAACCCAAAAGACACTTCACCCTACCACAGAAACATTTACTCAACCAAGTTCATTGCTGCTTTATTCATAAGTGCCATAAAATATAAAGAATCTAGATTTCCCTCAGCAAAAGAGTGGATAAAGAAAATGTGCTACATTCACACAATGGAATTATTACTCTCCTGTTTTTTTTTTAAAAAAAGGAAATTTCATGCAAATTGATGGAACTAAAAAAGAAAGGAAAAAAAAAAGCATCATGAATGAGGTGTCCCAGACCCATAAAGAGAAATGAGTACATACTCACTTATATGCAGATATTAGCTCTTATGTCAATGATAAGTAGTATTCATATACCCATGGAGGTTAGGTATAGAGTAAGAGACAAGGGATTTAAGATAGATCTGAAAACAGAAGGTGGCTGTGTAAGGCTCCATATCCCCCACTGCCAGGAGTATCAGCCAGGTGACCTCATAGAGTTCCTTGGGCGTCCCCAAACCCAGGTGTCTGGCCCATTCCAAAGTTGCCCTACATCTCTGATCTCTGATCTTTCACCAGACCCTCTCTCTCTTGTTATCCCTACCTTACCTCGTGTTTCCCACCTCATCCCCACTTCTGCCAAGTTTCCTCTCTCCATCCACCTTCAATGCTTATTTTATTTTCCCTTCTTAGTGAGATTCAAGCATCCTCCTTTGGGTTCTCCTTGTCACTTAGCTCCTTTGCGTCTGCAGATTATAGCATGGTTACGTTGTACTTTATGGCTAACATCCACTTATAAGTGAGTACATACCAAACATGACTTTTTGGGTTTGAGAGCAGATGTACCTTATCCTGCAGCCATTTAATGTACCAGGCAGGTTGGTAAGCATGGCAGCCCTCCTTCTCTGAGGAGACAAGGAGGGAAAAATGGGATAAGGAGTGTGTGTTTTGGGACTGATAGGAGAGGAGAGGGCTGTGATCAGGATGTAAAGTGAATAGATAGATAGATAGATAGATAGATAGATAGATAGATAGATAGATAGATAGATAGATAGATAGATAGATAGATAGGTAGAGAAAAAGATAACTCCCTAGGAAAGGAAAACGACTGGATAACATTGAGCTGTTATGTAAGGATCATGTGTGGAGGACTAAGGGGGAGGGGGACAAGAGATGGAATATGGGAAGAGAGAGCTAAAATTAAGGGCCATTTAAGGGGTGGAATGGAAACCTACCACAATACAAGCTTCTTAGAATATAAATACATGTGAAGGTGACCTAAATGACATCTACAAATAATGGGCAAAACAGAGTCCCAACTTGCCTTAGCTTGTCATCAAATGACACTTCCAGCACAGGAATTAAGTCACATATAATTGTGATGTTTGCTGAGGTGTCACATGGCAATCCTCAAAGAAACAGGTTGTTGTCAAGACTACAGACTGCTCTCCATAATCTGAGAGTAAGTCCCACTGCTGAAAACAACATCTACACAACTCATTAAAAAACAGAAGTCAAGCTGATGCCTATATTGAGGCTTTATATCTATGGTCTATCTATTCTTCATTCTATGAAAAGAGAAAGGTAAACATCCAGCCAGCCACAAAACCTTTGAAAAAAAGTATTTTTCTGCCTGCAGAATATGATAGGGCAATGGTTCTCAACCTTACTAACGTTGCAACATTTTAACATTTCCTCCTGTTGTGGTGATCCCCAAATATAGCATTATTTTTGTTGATACAGCTTAACTGTAATCTTGCTAGTATTCCTCCCCCAACCCCCGAGGGAGGAACAGCCTTGCTAGGCCACAGAGGTGGATATTGCATCCAGTCCTGAAGAAACCTCAAAAGCTAGGGTCAGATGGATGGGGAGGAGACCTCCCCTATCTGTGGTCTTAGAAAGGGGCAGGGAGGAGATGAGGGAGGGAGGGAAGGAGGTTGGGATTGGGAGGGAATGAGGGAGATGGCTACAGCTGGGATACAAAGTTAATAAACTGTAACTAATATTTAAAAAATAAAATAAAAAAGAATCATAATGTAAATATCCGTTTCCCAGTGGCCTTGGGTGACCCCTGTGAAAGAGTCAGTTGACCCCCGAAAGGGGTTGCAACCGACCAGTTGAGAATCACCATTCTAGGTCAATGGTGACATAAAACTTGTGTAAGTAACCAACAAATACTTGATTTGACTTAATATCAACTCTATGATATTGAGCCCATACCAAACACTGCTTGGGTGACCAAGAACCTGAGATTAGATAGCCCAGAGTCCAAGAGGTAAACTAAATATTAATGTCCTAAAAAATGTAGCAACAGAATTACTCCTAATGACATTCTCCTATAGTCCCATTGAAGATGAGAACTAATGCAGAAACCCACACACAGTCACTTTACTAGGAGTAAGAGACTTTGAAACATTCATCCCTAAATGAGATGCTTCCATCAAATCCTTCCCATTGGGATGCAAGCACAGCAAAGAAAAGGAGCAGGAATAGTCCAAGTGCCATACCAGAGGGAGGAAACAGGAAAACATGGCCTTCCAAGTCAGCATGATCTAAGCTCATGTGAACTCACAGAGACAGAGGGCCTGCACAAGCCTAAACTAGGTCCTCTGCATATAGATTATAGCTTCTTTTACTGTTTTTATGGAATTTCTGAATGTGTGAATGAGTGGGTCTCTAATATTTTGCCTTTTCCAGGGCTCTTTCCTTTCTTCTTGCTCATCTCATCCACCTCCAATGCATTAATGTATTTGTTTTATCATACCGTACCGTACCATACCATACCAACCATACCATGCCATATCATTATCCCCTTGATGTCTGTTTGTTTTCTGTTTCCAAAAGAAAAAGACGAAAAGGGATTGACTATAGATGGGAGGGGATATGGGGAGAAACCAGGAGGAAAAGAGGGAGAACAATCAATAATAAACCATTTTCATTCTGGATGACTTAAAGATCACTCAAACATTAATAAAACTGCAGAAGTCAACTAGGATTTATGACCTAGTAAATGGAACATATTGTTAAGCAGAGATGCCCAAATTACCAACCCTCATTACTGTAAGGCACTGTCATATGCCGTGGATGGAAAACAAACCTGAAACTTCAGAAAAATGTCACCAGCAGACAATAGAGTGGACTAATTATTTTGTTTGTGAGTCAGCTGTCTGCCATTCATTGTGACCTTTTAAATGTGCTTGCTTGCTTAAAATGAATGTATTTTTTTTTTCTTTTCATGGTAAAGGATTTAAAGGAAGAAAAGACAATTACAAAGAAAATAGTATAAGAGCATATGTATGATATATATCATATATCATGGCAGTATATTTTAAATTTATTTATTTTGTGTATGTTAGCACCTTATCTGTATGTACACTTGAATGCCAGAAGAGAGCATCAGCTTCCATTTTAGATGCTGTGAGCCACAATTTGGTTGCTGAAAATTAAACTCAGGACATCTGGAAGAACAGAGAGTGGTCTTACATGCTGAGCCATATCTTCAGCCCCCTGTGTAGCCATTTTCAAACCATAAAATAGTGGTCTCAGATAAATTTGAAAATCACTACAACATTTGCTAGCCTGTTCATAGGACAGTAACAAAGGATCAAGCAGGCAGCAGCAACAACAACAACAACAAAACATATATTTATTTCTAACAGGTACATAGAATATTTCATCTGGGTATATTTTAGACTTGTGGATCTTTTGTCCTGTTTTGTAACCTAATTGAAGAAGGTACACGTGTGCTCTCTAGGGTCTCCAATGACTTCAGGAATCCCCCTACATGAGGGTTGTGTCTGTGCTTCATGAATTTATTTTTGAAAGGACCTACCATCTAAAAAGGTGCTACCACTCAGAATTTGGACTTCCATACCTAAGTGCTGTGAGGCATAGACCTCAATACACTGCAGTACCAAAGAGAAGACTTTTCAATATTTATGGAAAGAGAAAAAGATCAATGAATGAAGGGAGGCTAAGGTTGTACATGGCAAGAAACGCGAGCCCAGCCAGACATTGAAAATAGAAGCAGAAGTTTTTCAGTAGCCAAAGTTTAACCTGTTTATGGTGGTGCTGGACGGAAAGGTCATACTGCAGGTGGAGAAGAAGGTGAATCCTTAAAGGCTAATATCCCAAAAGAAAAGAATGAAGTTCAAATAAGAGGCTACACCACAGTGTGGTGGGAGACAAAGGCTTGTTTCGCATCATGACTTTTTTCTTTCTTTTTTAGAATCAAGAATATGAGAATATTTGGTACTTGGTTTTCCTGAGAAATAAAGCTGGCTTGTAAACATGGAAGGGTAGAAATAAGAAGGAATGTAGATGCCTGTGGTGCTGACTACAGTTCCCTAGAGGTGTTAACACGTGTGAAACTGGAAGGAAAACAAGGCTAGGCACAGGACTGTTCAGGAAGGCCTGGAAACCTAGGAATTTGGGGCTCTCTATGTACTAAAGCACTGGCCCCAGTCTGTCAGGAAGAATGTTTGACTGCATTTCAGTTTGTTCTTAGTTTCTTCTACTAGTAGCTGGCTTCACAACCTATCAAATACAAGAAAAAATTTCCACTCGTTAAAAAAAGGAGTGTAGAAGTAGACATAATCATGAAGTCAGATGTAGAAACAAGTATTTTCCAACTTCACATTTCAAGACACAAAGATAGAAAGGGGGCTATTATCAAAGTCGAAGTGTATTCTTCTTTGGGAGAGAGCTAGGCATAAAGAAAGATAATAGTAATATAAATATGAGCATAATCTTTTATATACATATATCACAGTTTTATATTGGAACTTACCCTTTGCACAGTTCACATAAACAGCTGCTTTTTTTTCCCTAATAAAATTATTGTTAGTGATTAAGACAAGGTGGACAACTTATGGTCATTCAGAACTGACATAAAAATCCTGCATAAGACACATAGGGTGCTCATTACTGGTTTAGAGATTGGGGATTCTGTCTGCTTGATTATTGAGGATTGCTTGTTTCTCTCCCCTTTTTGTACTCATCGCTCTATATTAGAACACACTGCAAAAATTGTAGCAACTAAACTGGAAAAACAAATACCTTCACTCTTGTACATATAGAAAAGTAACTAGGGATAAATTCACTAGCTTTGGTATGATATAAAGATTTTTTTAAGGTATTTCTGTTGTAGAGAAAAAGCAAAGAAAACTATTCTTACACAGAGATTGTGAGTAAAGATTGTGTTTTAATTTAAAACTTTTCTTATATAATATATTCTGATCCTGTTTTCTGCTTCCCCAACTGCCAATATCTCTCACCTTCGGCAAGGTTCATGGTAGAATCTGGGACTGGATACAGAATCCCTATTTGTTTTTTCTCTTAAGTTTCGCTCTATCTCTTGGATGGCTAAGCTGATGGCTCAGGCAAACTGGTCATGACATATGGTTGACTGAAGAAAGAATAGGGTAAGGAGCCCACGATTCCTTCCCTAGGATTAGGGACTGGCTACACTGCTCTTAAGGAGAAAAACCTAAACTGATCACATTTTTTCACTGCAGCCAGGGCTGTAAGTGGACTTGGGGAGGGGCATGGGAAGAGAAGAGGAAGGGAGGGTGGAATTGGAAGTGGATGAGGGAGGGGGCTACAGCAGGGATACAAAGCGAATAAACTAATTTATAAAAATATAAATAACTTCTTAAAGTGGCTTTTGGGTTGTATAAGGAGACTGAGGGATTGTAGAAGAAGGATCTTTGAACTTTAGATAGTCTTCTTTGTGGAGATCTCCATTCAGGTAAAGCATGCCAGCTGAGAGCAGAGTCCTGTGTCTGTTAACTTATTAGTGAAACAAGGAATAAGTGAGATATAATAATAGAGCTTGCCCTGTATACAAAAGACAAAAGGGCTTAGAAATAAATTAGGAAAACAACACCATTCACAATAGCCACAAATGACAAAGTACCTTGGTATAACCCTACGCAAGCAAGTCAAAGACTTGTATGAAAAAATTTTCAAGACTCTGAAGAAAGAATTAGAAGAAGATATGAGAAGATGGAAAGATCTCCCATGTTCATGGCTTGGCAGGATTAACATAGTAAAAATGCCATCTTACCAAAAGCAATCTACAGATTCAATGCAGTTCCCATCAAATTGCCAACACAATTCTTTACAGAACTGGAAAGAAAAATTCTCAACTTCATATGGAATAACTAGAAACCCAGAATTGCTAAAACAATCCTCTACAATAAAAGATCTTCTAGAAGCATCTCCATCCCTGATCTCAAGCTGTACTATAGAGCAACAGTTATAAAAACTGCATGGTACTGGCATAGAAACAGAATGGTGTGTCAATGGAATTGAACAGAAGACCCAGAAATAAACCCACACACTTATGGACACCTGATTTTTTACAAAGATGCCAAAACCATACAATGGAAAAAAGATAACATCTTCAACAAATAATGCCGGTCTAACTGGATGTCTACATGTAGAAAAATGCAAATAGATCCATACTTATCACCCTGCACAAAACTGAAGTCCAAGTGGATCAAAGACCTCAACATAAAACCAGAAACATTAAATCGGCTAGAAAAAAAAAAAAGTGGCGAATACTCTAGAACTCAAGAACTCATTGGTACAGGAGAGAACTTCCTGAACAGAACACCAACAGCACAGGCTCTAAGAGCAACAATCAATAAATGGGACCTCATGAAACTGAAAAGCTTCTGTAAAGCAAAGGACACTGTCATCAAAACAAAACGACTGCCTACAGATTGGGAAAGAATATTCACCAACCCTTTATCTGAGAAAGGACTCATATCCAGTATATATAAAGAACTAAAGAAGCTGAAAAAGCAGCAAACCAAGTAATCCACTTAAAAAATGGGGAACAGAGCTAAACAGAGAACTCTATGTAGAGGAATATCAAATGTCAGAGAAGCATTTAAAGAAATGCTCAACCTCATTAGCCATTAGGGAAATGCAAATCAAAACAACCCTGAGATTTCACCTTACACCCATCAGAATGGCCAAGATGAAAAACTCAAGTGACAACACATGCTGGAGAGGTTGTGGAGAAAGGGGAACCCTCCTCCACTGCTGGTGGGAATGTAAACTTGTACAACCACTCTGGAAATCAATCTGGTGCTTTCTCAGACAACTAGGAATAGTGCTTCCTCAAGAACCAGCCATACCACTCATAGGCATATATCCAAAAGAGGCTCAAGTACACAAAAAGGACATTTGCTCAACCATGTTTGTAGCAGCTTTCTTTGTAATAGCCAGAAGCTGGAAACAGCCCAGAGGCCCCTCAACTGAAGAATGGATGCAGAAATTGTGGTACATCTATATAATGGAGTATTAATCAGCAATGAAAAATAAGGAAATCATGAAATTTGCAGGTAAATGGTGGGACCTGGAAAGGATCATCCTGAGTGAGCTGTCCCAGAAGCAAAAAGGCATACACGATATATACTCACTCATATAAACATCCAACATAGGATAAACCCACTAAAATGGGTACATCTAAACAAACTAAATAAAAGAGAGGACCCTAACTAAAATGTCCAATCTCCATCCGGAAAGGCAAAGAGGATGGACATCAGAAGAAGAAAACAGGAAACATCCTAGGAACCTGCCACAGAGGGCCTCTGAAAGCCTCTGACCTGCAGACTATCAAAGCAGATGCTGAGCCTGATGGCTAACTGGCGGGCAGAGTGAATGGACTTTTATGTAAGAAGTGGTAAATAGCAAGAGCTGGAGAGGACAGGAACTCCACAAGGAGAGCAACAGATCAAGAAATTTTGAACACAGGGAACTTCCCAGAGACTCATACTCCAACCAAGGACTATTCATAGAGATAACCTAGAACCTCTGCACAGATGTAGCCCATGGCAGTTCAGTGTCCAAGTGGGTTCCATAGTAATGGGGAGAGGGACTGCCTCTGACATAAACTGATTGGCCTGCTCTTTGATCACCTCCCCCTGAGGGGGGAGCAGCCTTACCAGGCCACAGAAGATGACAATGCAGACAGTTCTGATGAGAACTGATAGTCTAAGATCAGAAAGAAGGAGAGGAGGACCTCCCCTATCAGTGGACTTGGGGAGGGGCATGCATTCAGAAAAGGGAGGAAGGGTGGGATCAGGAGGGGAGGAGGGAGGGGCTGATGGGGGATACAAAATGAATAAAGTGTAATCAATAATAAAAAAAGGAAAGATTGATTAAAAAAATAGAGCTTGAACACATTCAAGAAGAAAATGTAGATAAAGTTAAAAACTCTAACTTCAACTTCAACAAATTTCCACAAGCTTACATAAGACAATGATGTTGATTTCTTTTTTTAATTAATTCATTTTTTATTAATTACAAGTTATTCATTTTGTATCCCAGCTGTAGCTCCCTCCCATGACCCCTTCCAGCTCCACCCTTCTTCTCTCTTCTGCTCCTATGCCCCTTTCCCATGCCTCTTTTGTGTTGGCAAACTAATCCTACCCTTGTGAGATGCTTATGTAATCCCTGACATTATACTGAGGATAACTGACTTTCTCATTCCTAGGAAGTATCAATTACAAATAGCTTCATGGTTAATGGTAGGACCAGTTCTCCTGTCAGTCTGGAGTTTAGTCTGGTTTGAGTCTGTGTAGGGCTTCTTGATGCTGACACAGTCTTTTTTAATTCATATATGTACCATTATTACTTATTTTTGCCAACAAAATGGATATCTCTTTTTCATGGGGAGAGAGCAATAAGCCGGCAGAGAGACTTAGGAGATAAGGTTTAATGTGTTTTGTAGACTATTCATTACTAATAAGCAAAGACAGAAAAATAAAAAAATAAAAAAAAAAAACAGAAATGAAAAGAAGGAAAGGAAAGAAAAGAAAAGAAAAAGGTGTTTGCTAAATTTATGCTCTTAAGGCAGAAATAATCAGATGAACAGAGGCTATACTAAGGGCAAACAGTACAGATAATGTTGTATCTACCATAATGTTAGCCGAAAACTCGATTTAGAGATGTGCTTCTAATTTCATATATTCCATTTGTACATACAGCCTTCCTTTGGTCTCCAAGAGGGAATGGTTTCAGGGCTCCCCTGTGGATAGTAAAATCTGCAAATGTTCAAGCCCTTTAAATAAAATGACAGAATTTGCATATAACCTATACACATACTCCTGTATATTTTGTCATCTTGATATTATTTATAATACCCAATATAACACAAATGCTATGAGAATTGTTGTTTGTATTGTGGAGAAAATAATGACAAGGAAAAATGTTCCTGTACAGTCAGAAGTGAGGCAACTGTTTTTTTTTTTTTTTTCAGAATAGTTTTTGTTCATTGCTCAACTCTGGGAAGGTAAAACATGCATTTTTCACAGTTGACTGCATGTATATATGTGTGTAACATTGCTTTTTTTCATATAACATTGCTTTTTTTTCAGATAAAATAATTTCATATTTGTTTCAACTCTCAAAAATCTCTTTAAAAAACAGACCCTACGAAGCAGCGTTTCAAAACAGATACTAAGACTCATAAGGAAACCTTCCGCAGAAGGGGAGTTAGTATGACAGGGAAAGGATAGGAGCCCCACAAGGACCAAATATATCTGGGCACAAGGTTTTTTTCTGAAACTGTTTCTCCAACCAATCACCATGTGTGTATACAACCTAGAACCTTTACTCGGATGAAGCTCGTGGTAGCTCAATAACCAATTGGTTTCCCATAGTAAGGGGAACAGGGACTATCTCTGACAGGAAGTCAATGGCAGGTTCTTTGACTACCCACCTCCCAAGGGAGGAGCAGTCCTGCTAGGCCACAGAGGAGGACTTTGCAGCCAGCCCTGAAGATACCTGATAAAACAGGGCCAGAGGAAAGGGGAGGAGGTCCTCCCCAATCTGTGGACTTGGAAAGGGGTAGGGAGAAGCTGGGGGAGGGAAGGTGGTATTGGGAGGGAATAAGGGAGCAGGATACAGCTGGGATACAGAGTTAATAAAATGTAACTAATAATAACAAAAAAATAAAAAAAAATGAGAGCTCATAGCAGTGTGTGAATAGAAAGCATAGCTCTTTTTAAATTAAATTTTATTTTTTTACATTAATTACATTTTATTTGCTTTGCATCCCAGTTGTAGCCCCATCTCTCATTCCTTCCCAATCTCACCCTCCCTCCCTCATCTTCTCCCATAGCCCTCTCCAAGTCCACAAATAGGGAGGTCCATCTCCCCTTCCATCTGACCTAGCTTATCAGGTCTCATCAGGACTGGCTGCAATGTCCCCCTCTGTAAACAAACTTGGTGTTGCTTATGAAAAATCAGAAAAAATAGGGAGACATGTAGTTACATAGGAAATTCTGAAATAATTCTAGAATAACCTGAAACCCTCAGCAAAATTAGGATTGAGAAAGACTCTATGTAAGTAACTTATGACAGATGAAGAGAGAGAATCTTGAATCTTGTTTTTAAAATTTATAAGTTCAGAGAATGGCCAAGCAAAAATCAGAAAATACCTTTGAAGCTGAAAACTAATAAGTTTTTTTTAAATGCCCACAAAATGCCATATGAGACAAAAATGTACAGAAAAATTATTGAATGAGTTTTATGTTGGCTATCTTCTGCTGGCATGTGCCTGTCTTTACCCACTGAGACTCCATTAGAGAAAATTACATTTTCCTTTAGAAGCAATTGTCAATTGAAGACAGCTTCTGGACTAGGGTTGGGAGTTTGTGTCCTCTTTTCCTTCTCAGTGAGGGGCCTCAGCTTTGACTAGTTCAAGCTGTAACATGTTTCCATAGTCTCTTTGGGTTCATATTTGCCTCAGTCTTATTTTTTTTTTTCTGGAAGATAATGCTTGGCTTGCCTTTAATCTTGAGCCATTTTTCTTCTTTATTTATAAAGCAGATTCAAAGTCTGTTTAAATCAACAACTATCTAATTCATTCAAAATAATTTGAGAGCAGTGTATATTAAAGGTAAAAGAACAGGATACCATGAAAAATGAACTTTTACTGACCATGAAGGGGAGTTAAGAGGTAAATTACGATTTTGCCTTTTTTTTTTTTTTAAAGAGTAGTACAGTAGACTTGGGGTGAGGCGGGAGCTCCTTTCTACTGAGGAGTGTCATCTAATAAAGGCAATCACATGGTATGTAATTCTTACCGTATAACAAATATTGTGATTATTGATTTATAGGTTCACTTGAAGGTCATTAATGGATGCCAGAATCATACAGTGCCAATTTGTCAAGTCAAATAATTTTCATATGGCAACCTGATTCATCCCACAGGTCACTGACTATTTGGAAGGAGAAAATAACCTCTACACTGAGATGGGCCATAGCAATTTCCTCAGTAAAATGCACGTGCTTCACATTATGCATGGTGAAACAACCTGATATTACAGATCTCCCGGAAACTGAATGCCAGGAAGACAACTTCACTTATGAACTGTTATTGCACAACTATTTATTTGACCAAGACCTAGTTCCCTGTTATACAATTAAAGTAGAATTATGACTAGTTCAAATTAAGATGTAATATAAGAGAACATGACAGATTTTAGAGAGGTAGAGTTTTAAAGTATTTTGTTTCATCATGGTTATATGATGAAATGATATATTTGGATATATTAGGATAAATTAAAATTTAAGCTATTATTTTTAATGACCGTGAGAAAATCTTAGGTTATGCATAGGACACCAATTACATCTTTAATGAACATCAGTGCTTTAATTCTGCCTTCCCTTTTACAAAATTGTAGGTGCTAGAGCATTAAATTAATGATCCTAGGAGAAAGTAATTAAGCAATTCCAAATTGTGGGATGATGCATCTTACAACTGTCCTTACCTCTTTGGAAAGTCAACGTCATAGAATTCTGTAGATGTTTAAACTCAGGGACTAAGAGACAGCATAACAGAGGCAATGTATCTATATCAGACATTTTTGTGAATGGAGGACTACATTGGCTGTGAATTGTATTTATGCATAAATAAAATATATATAGAAACCATATGATAATACAAAATGGTTGTCACTATTAAGGAGATACAGTGGTTTCACAGAAGTCCAACTTCTCTGTTATTGGCTGTCACATGGTCTAGGTATATATAAATGCATATATATACATATATATACATATATAAAACTTTATTGTGTTTGAAAACACATGGAAAACCAAAATCTTAATAATTGAGCAAAATATAAATTTTGAAACTATACAAATTTATAAGTTATATTATTTTTTTATGCATATATTGTTGGGTTTTTTTGTTTTTGTTTTTTGTTTTTTTAAGATGGGGAAATGGCTTGTTTGTAAAGTGCTTGCCATGCAAGCATGAAGCTTTGAGTTGTGATCCCAGAGCCCATGGAAAGGCTGATTGGGTGTAGTGACAATGTTTTCTGTTTATCACAGTGGATGTAAGACATTCCCGCTCAAGCAGGCCTGCTAGACTAGGTAAACTGATGAAAAATATACCTCAGTGAAAATACACATGCACACCACAATATGTATGCACCCACACACATGCAAATCTATCACCAACATACTCACCACACAAAGTTTTCCTGTTAAAATGGGGGAATCCCACTTACAAGTGGATATTAGATATATAATATAGGATAAACATACTAAAACCTGTTCACCTAAGGAAGCGAATAAAAGAGGAGGACCGTGGGGAAGATGATCAATCCTCATTCAGAAAGGCAAACTGGATAGACATGGGAAGAGGGAGAAAACAGAGAACAGGGCAGAAGCCTACCACAGAGGGCCTCTGAAAGACTGCCCAGCAGTGTATCAAAGCAGATACTGAGGCTTATAACCAAATTTTGGGCAGCATGCAGGGAATCTTATGAAAGTAGGGGGAGATAGTGGGGCCTGGAGAAATCAGGAGCTCCACAAGGAGAGGAACAGAACTAAAATATCTGGGCACAGGCGTCTTTTCTGAGACTGATACTCCAAACAAGAACCATGCATGAAGACAACATAAAACAGCAGCTCAGATGTAGCCCGTGGCAGCTCAGTGTCCCAGTGGGTTCCCTAGTAATGGGAACAGGAACAGTCTTTGATATGAACTCAGTGGCTGACTCTTTGATCACCTCCCCCTGAGGGGGAAGCAGCCTTACCAGGCCACAGAGGAAAAAAATGCAGCCAGACCTGATGAGACCTGATAAGCTAGGGTCAGATGGAAGGGGAGGAGGACTTCCCCTATCATTGGACTAGGAGAGGGGCATAGGAGGAGATGAGCTAGAATGGAATTGGGAGGGGATGAGGGAGAAGGCTACAGCTGAGAATCAAATTGAAGAAAATGTAATTAATAAAGGAATAATTTAAAAAAAATGTGGGAGTCCAATGTTGGACATAAATAAGGTTGAAATTGGTTTACTTTTCCACTTTTCTTTCTTGTGTATATCATAAATTGAAAAAAACGTGAATAATATTTAAATAATAATATTAAATAATAAAAATGACAACATTATTTGCCTTAAAACAGTATGTTTAGCACAATGATATCAATTTCAACTCCTTCCTTTCTCTTTAATTATACGTTGTTGAGACCCTGAATGTTAGACAATGATAAGATGCTAGCTAGCCTTCCATCATTATTATCTACCCTATAATTTTTACTAAAACTAAAATTGAATAAAAAAATACAATTGATTAAAACTGAATCAAATGCCTAGAAATGTTTATTTTAATTAAAATATCAAATAATGAAATCTTACTTTTATGCTAGTTTGCTATTGGTATCTTCTTCCAAGAGCATCCTCACAATGCTATCCTTGCCAGAATTCTATTTGCATGCTATGTATGTGACCATATTTGAAATGTATTATTAACTTCATAAACATATAAATAAGCTTATGTTCTTTAACGTTATAAGTTCTGTTCGGTCTTAATAAATAACATCTCCAACAAATGGTGCTGGTCTAACTGGATATCTACATATAAATAAATGCAAATAGATCCATACTTACCACCTTGAACAAAACTAAAGTCTGAGTACATCAAGAACCTCTATAAAAAAAAAAAAAAAAAACAGACACACTAAACTTGTTAGAAGAAAAAGTCAGGAAGAGCCTTGACCTCATTGGCACAGGAGACAACTTCTTGAACAGATCACCAACATTCCATACTCATAGACAAACTTGAGGCAGAGTGGAGGGAATCTTATGAAAGAATGGGGAGATAGAAAGACCTGGAAGGGTCTGGAACCCCACAAGGGCAACAGAACCCAGAAATCTGGGCCTACTGGTCTTTTCTGAGAGTGATACTCTAACCAAGGTCCAGTCATGGAGACAGCCTAGAACCCCTGCACAGTGATAGCTTGTGGCAGCTCAGTGTCCAAATGGGCTTCTTAGTAAGGGGAACAGGGGCTGTCTCTGACATGAACTCAGTGGCTGGTTCTTTGCTCACCTACCCCTATAGGGAGAGCAGCCTTATCAGGCCAGAGAAGAAGACTATTGAAGACAGTCCTTATGAGACTGATAGGGTAGGGTCAAACAGAAGGGGAGGAGGTCCTCCCCTATCAGTGGACTGGGGAATGGACATGGGATTAGATAAGGGAAGAATGGATGCAGGGAGGGATTGGGAGTGGGCTACATCTGGGATACAAAGTATATAAACTCTAATAAATAAATAAATAAATAAATTTAAAAAATAAATAAAGAAAGAAAGAACATATCAGCCCCCAAATTTCGCTGACAAACTATAGCATTGATGACCATTTTTATAAGATGTGCGTCAGAAACTTCACGAGTAATCAATCTGAAACGAGTGAAACATGCAGAAAAATTTCAAAATAAGGTATTTATTATTAACTTTAAATTCAGCATGTGTATTTATACTCATTTGAATTAAACATTGCCAGCACTTTTAAAAACTGACATCAAAAAGATGTTTGCCGTTCGCCGATATTTCTATTGCTTCCTGGCGCTAATAAAAGGGCTGTGTAACCAGGCACGTCTCTCCTTGAACTGTTCACATCCTGGGTACATGCAGGGTTCTCTACCGGTCAGGATGAACATTCTTCTCTCCAAGGAGCCAATGAGAGGTCAGCATGCTTCGCAAGCTAATGAAATAAGACCAAAAAATGCACATTGCGAGTAACACCATGAGAACGAGCATTTTCAGAAAGATAAGGGAAGAAAGCAAGAATAACTCAGGCAGATCTGTTGTCTTTAGGTAAGAAACACTCCTTACAATAGATATTATATTGACATCATTATATTGTCACACTTTTACTTTCTAATCCTCATTCAAGTTTTCCTTCTCTGAAAAAATAACCCACAGAAAACATTTATTTTTTAAAACAGAAACTTAAATTATATGAATTTTGTTAACTTCTGGAATTAATAAAGTAGAAGGTTACATCTTAGACTTGTTCCCCTTTTTACCTTTTTATTTTTATATGTATTAAAGGAAAAGTCCTCTAGATGGCAGCATTTACCACTGTTAGGAATCATTTTGAAGTAATTTAACTCTAACTGACAGAATAATTGATAAAGTTAATTTTTTTCCTCGTTTGACCTATGTGACCTAATGCTTTACCTATATGAGTACATATTTGCTCATTAACAAATCTGTTAATGCAACTAAATTTCTCACATTTTCAAAAAACAGTAAAGCTGACCCCAAAACATAATAAAGATACATTATGTGTTTCTTTTGGAGAAACTAGAGTAAGTTGCACTGATGTGGAATTAAATATGAAAGAAATCTTAACTAAACATTCTAATTATACCCATTTTTGAATGCTTACATGTGATTATATTTGGATGGCATTAGAGATAATTTGATAGAATTTATATTGCTAGAAACAAGACCAGTTTTAAATTTTATATTCAAAGCAATCATAGTTTTAATGTTCTCACTCTTATCAGCATTCCAAAATTGCTGCTCTATTCACAAGCACAATAAAATGGAGGTAACCTCTAAAATCATAAGCTAATTATAGAATTTGGGGCAGTCAATATTTTGTTAGTACATTTTTAAGTAGGTTCAAAATTTTAACTATTAAACTACAATATTGCACACGGTCGTAAAAATAGCAAACATTTACCATTTTTATTGAAAAATTCTGTATGTTTGAAAACAAAGATAGAAATTAGATAGATAATAACTTGTGGCTGAATTTCAAACTTTCCATAAATTGTATAAACTTAGAACATTTGTAACTAATAATTTAAAGAGAGATTTATTTCTTGCAATGCTAACGAAGTCTGTAGAACTATCACTTGTAATATTGCAAGCAAATTCCTAAAGATATGAATTCCATTGATGTTATAACCTTCGATATGATAACTCAGAAACCATACCAAATTCACTCAGCCTTAGCTGTTGCTTGGGGTCTAATTCAAGTGAGTTGATCTTTTGTTTTTCGTTTTTATGTTAGGGGGTATGTTTGTTTAAGTTGAGTAAAAAAAAGATTATGTCTTAAGTTGGTAAAGACTGTAGACTGCAATGGTTATGGCAAAAACTACAAGGTGAGCTTTTGAAGAATTACAGCAGAGCATTACTGGACAGTGGGGAACGAGAGCTGGGTATTTAATGATCATAATTGTCATTCCTCTGGTGAATAAACCTCATCTGTCTTATTCTTTCTGCATCAACTCCCCACTGGTAACCGGATTTTACAGTGTGAAAACCTTCTTGCACATTCAACACTTACTGTTCACAATGCAATTAGTTTGAACATGAATTATTTCTTACAGGTACAATTTCCTTGGAGAATGTGATCATTGGTCTATCTTTAGTTTAGTATTTGCATAGAAAAAAAATCGTATCATGGGAAAACTTCATTGATTCTTGATGTACTATGGTAAATAAGTCTGTGTTATTTGAAGATACTTCCTTTGTTTAAAACTATGTTGGTAGAATCGCTATTGAGATGTTTTCCAAAGCAGAGGAAATCGCACCATCTTTGGAATATTCCTAAAGCTTTGTACTCATGAATTTTGTTACCTCCAGTTGACACTTGCCATATACCACAAGCATGTAATTCCTTTTTTGCACTGCAGGTCCTGAGACTCATTATTCTGTTCAATGGATCTTCCCTTCTCCTCAAGTGTATCAGCTCCTACATAGACTTGGTCCTCACTCTTATCCCAAAGTAAAAGTAGAAGTTATCTCTAGAGAGCCAATCTCCTTAAGGAAGAAACAGACTGTGTCAAATTAATATTTAAGCAATGCCCACATCCTTAGACTGGCTGAGCAGTGAGGTGGAGCTGAAACAGAGGACATGGGGAAATGAAGACTCAGATGAGCACAAACCTTTTTCTCTGCTTACTGCTGCAAGAAAGGAGCAAAAAACTTCCCAGTGTTACTGTGAGGACACATCCCACCATCTTGCCTACTCTTCCATAAGTGAATGTATCTTCTGCCTGTGATTCAAAATAGGTAATTAAACCAAACTAGGTTGCTAATATATATCAAGTTTATATAATATATCAAAGTGATAATATATTTGTATATGTATATATATGCTTTAGATAGATAACTAGTAAGCATTCAAACATAAGGAAAATATAAAAGACACTCAGATCTATGCGAGTTCAAGGCCAGCGTTGTCTACAAAGTGAGTTCAGGACAACCAGGGCTATTTATTACACAGAGAACAGCTCTCTTAAGAAAACAAAGCAAAACAAAAGAAAGAGAAAAAAAGAAAAATATAAAGGACAAACTTTTAAATTTCAGCATGCAAGAGATAAAGACAAGTAGTATCATGAGTTAGAAGCCAGGGAATCCTGGGCTGTGGAGGAATATTCTATCCCCAATGACATTTAAATAAACAAATAAATGAATAAATGCTAAATTTCAGAATTCTAGAATGTAAAACAAGTACTACTGCCGGTGTTAGCAAAGCAGAGAGATGCAGTGTAGAAATAGGAACTGTTAAGAAAAAAAAGTCATGTCATAAGATGACACAGGTAAAATTAGGCTTGCTATAGTATGTATTCTGGTCCTGATTGTGTGTGTGTGTGTGTGTGTGTGTGTGTGTGTGTGCATGTTTGAGACAGAGTTTTTCTTCATAGTGAGTACTTTCCTGGTACTCACTATGTATACCCAGCAGGCCTTGAACTCACAGTTATCTCAATATATATATATATATATATATATATATATATATATATACCTCTTCAAATATATACATATGTATATATGTGTGTGTGTGCATATCTATATGTTTATATAACTCAGGAGGTTTTAACTTTTTATTAGCTACTTTTTCTCCAGTAGATATCTTAAAATAGATTTTAAACCGTGTAATTACAACAGATGACACTACATTTATCCATGGCATGTTTTATAAACACACCACATTATTCTCCAATTCGTGGGGTTTGGAATAATTATAGTATTTATCTGAAATATTACATTACATGTAGGAGCTTTGTATTACTTTTTGTTGTAACATTCTAAAATTTTGTCTCTGTTTTGATGGTAAGGAACAAATATTATTTGAATTTAACTCTCTCAATCTCCTGGGATAGCCATTAGAATCACCTTCCTTCAAGCAGCTGCAAGCTACAATAGATTTTACATAAGTTCATAGGTGTCAAACACAGGTGCTAAGGAAGTGCTGGGGTGGTGTTTGAATAGTTTTGAAACACAAACATTTACCTTATTTCACAATAATTCCTTGGAGTGCATGGTTATAGTATATTTACAAAGTATACTCTCTCAAGAAATTTTTCCTTACTGGAATTCCTTATAAACTACTTCTATAGTATTTTAAATGAATATATTATAAGTCACAAAAATACAAAACCTACCTGTGACATTTTGCCTTGATCTGTTTTGATTTATTTTGGTTACCCTAGTTTTCAAACTTAGGTCCTGGGAATGTCAAAGGCAGCCTCCCCTTCATCAATGAACCACATTTTCAATGCCT
The DNA here is from genome assembly GCF_030254825.1 of Meriones unguiculatus. NCBI lineage: Eukaryota > Metazoa > Chordata > Mammalia > Rodentia > Muridae > Meriones > Meriones unguiculatus. The sequence continues at coordinate 90,220,434 of NC_083357.1, read as the reverse complement.
TGCCCGCCTTAAAAACAACCTGTATTTCATAAAGCCAAGAAAAATCCAAGTCCTTCCTAACCTTTCCTGGTTTTTCACCCAACAGTATCCTGGGCACAAGTTCATACGTGGATGATTGACATGACACTGTGTAGTTTAAAACTATTGAGGGGTTTCTACTGAATGAAATTCCTTTTTCCATTCTTCCTCTTTCTCTCTCTTTCTTCTTTTCTCACTCCATCCCTCCTCCTTTCCTTCATTTCTCCTTTTTGTCTGTCTGTCTGTTTCTCTGTCACTCAATCAGTCTGTCAGTCTGTCTGTCTTGATAGGATGTCATATTAACTATAGCCCTGTCTGACCTGGAACTAACTATACAGCCAGAATGTACTTGAGCTTACAGCTGTCCTCTGGTCTCGGATTCCAGGTCCTGGGATCATAGGCAGGATCTGCAATGTCTGAACATTTTTCATCTTAAAACATTTAAGGGCATATAACTACATATAAAAACAACATAGTTTTTCATAAGTGGAGTGGTAATGAGTCAAATCCCAGACAAAGTGTTACAAAGTCTTCTGAAGGCAGGACAAGGTTCATCTCCATTCCACTGTTGCACTGTGATGTGGAGATAAGCCTGGACTTCAGCAGTCAACAGAATGCCGTTTTCCTGACTCACTCTGATGCAGTTAGAAGAGGATCTTGTTTGAAATTTGGTTCTGAGAAACTATAAGAGGAAAACTAGGCTCATCCACCCTGCTCTACATGAGTAAGTCTATTTATGTGCACCTTATGTAACAAACTGGGACTCTAGAGGAAAATCATGTGAGCATAGATTTTAAAATAAATTCTGAAAACACGAAAAGAACAAGAAAGGAGGGAGATGGACAAGGAAAGTCACCCGAGACTGTTGTCCCAGATGCAACAACAATATTTGCTTGTTAATGAAAACACAAAAACCTTATAACCGTGTTATCATTTTTAAATGCCTTAATACATTATTTTTTCTAGTTAGATTTTGACAACTGCAGTTGTGTTAAAATGTATACTGATGTTTCTGTTTTTATGAATCAACAGCGTTTCCTCCATGCATATTTGCTCATACCACTGTGCATTAATCATGTGTAAATGTGGATTGAAAGGTTATACTCAATCCACATTAACTCATGTTAATCTAACAATTTTAATTTAACTTTATCCTACAGAATCAAGAAAAAGCTTAATATATTTTGCTTAAAGTTATACAGCTTTAGGGAAAATAATTTGAAATTTTACATAAATATATTACCGTCTAAAATGAATTCTACACCTTCCTATGTAACCACTAGCTGCTTCAGCTGAACTGATGCAAAAAGGTACTATGAAAGAATTGTCTATATAAAATTGAAATCTTTTATAATCCATAAAAAATTGAGAGTTCAGTATATTTTTTAAATTTATTGTAGTAATCATTACAGAACAGTGGTCCTGAAAAGTGTCAGTTTACATTGTAATAATGTTAAAGGCACCAATCTGACGCCTATAATCTGTGTCAGTCAGGAAAATATAGCAAACTGTTTTAAATTTAGATCAGTCATTCAAAGAGAATGAAAGATGTCACCAGGGTTCCATGATGATTTGATTACCTGCATTAGGTTGCCTTAAAAAAATGAAGAAAAAAAAAAGTGAAGAAGAAAGACACTGAAAAGGAAGTGCTGATAATAACTAAGGAAGCATAGGAATTATCCAGTAACGCAATGTACTCCATCAGTTTGCACAGTCTTTGGAAGGTGCTAATTTCTTCTTGGGGTGCTAACATCCTGATTGTCATTTTCCCAAGAGTAGTAATATACATACCCCTTAACATCTTTAACACATTGCTCCTCAAGAAGTGCAGTGCAAAAGCCTGGTCCTTTTGTGAAATGGGTCTAGTGATACCACTATGACATCACAGACCTGCTACTGATTCACTGTCTGCTAGAAACACTGCCTGCCACATTTGGGTTCAGTTCACAAACATATTTTATTTAAAATGTAGTTGAGTGGAATATAGAAATCATGTTATTCTGGTCTTGGAATTCTTGAAGAGGGCATTTGATCACTCTCAACATAGGAGCCTATGTCTTTCATTTAAAAAGTAACTTGCAGGAAAAAGCCTTTATAATCTCTGTATGAGATGTAATTTTAAAAAATGCTGTGTGATAACTAGAAAATCATACAAGAGAATCCAATTAAACTGAACTCCTTAATAATTTAGGTTATTATATGCCATTGCATGGAAATTATTGTTTAATATATAAATAGAATGGTGTTAAACTTGCAGAATATGAAACAATTCCATTAACTCCACATCCATTTCTGTGTGAATCTGAAGGTATTTGTGTCTTCAGTTAACTGGCCAGAGGTGACTGGCTTTATAAGTGTCCCATGACCTAGAAAGCCAGGAGAGAAGAGTACACCTCTTTTACTATTGCCCAGATGGTATAATTCTTGAAGTACTAATAGGGCAGAAAGGGTGAGAGCATGATAATTCCTGGCTGTAAAATATGTTTTGCCAATGATAGGTGAGATTTAAGTAAAGAGATCTAGTTGGATACACACACACACACACAATAACACACTCAAACACACATTAGACTATTTATACAAAGCAAATTAACTGGCAATATAATATATTTAAATACTTCAAACTTTCCAATAAATACAGCTCAAAGCAACAGATATTTTCACACTAAAATTAAAAATATTCTCCTAATTCATATATATGGTATATTCCTAAACAGTATAGAGTATTTGAAATCATATAACAAATTTTGTTGTGTTTGAGGCAGAAACTTCAAGGTAAACAGCAAAGGGCTATTTGATTTGTAATTTTCTTTTAGGACTAAAAAAATAATAATATTTTTCATCATAGAGTTCAACAGCTGAAATAGAATACAGTACGTGAGCCTACACAATCTAACATTAAGAGGGTAAGGAATGACATGGTGAAGGAATCCCCAAAATTCGGATATCTCAGATAAACACAAGACAGAATGTCCTGAGACAAGAGCTCTATTTCTGTGTTCTAGTCAGCCTCCTTTGAAGAGACTGTGCACATGTGTCATTCTCGGGCTTTGACCCGAGGTTTTTATTAATTGAAGTCTCGTGTCTTGTGTCTCATGCTGAGATTGGTTTCCTCTTCCCTAGCCTTCATCCTGATTCAGGTTAAGATTTCATTTTCAAGCACGGGGTGTGCAATGGCCCTTACCAGCAAGCAAACCTATCTTTTCACAAAGAGTGACACCCCTGCTTAATAAGGAGGTTAAATAATTATTGCTAAGCTCTGGTCTGCCAGTACCTGACTTTGAAATGACGGTGGTATCATTAAAATATAATTACATTGCTCACGAAATCAGCTGGAAAGTAGCTGTGCTGTTGTTTATCGTGACTGTATCAGAATATTTCACCACCGAAAATACACAAGCGTGAGAATGAAGCATTAGCTTTAATTTTGTGAATGGCAAATGATCATTCACTGAGTACTATTAAAGAATCAACCTTTAACTCAGTAGCGTTGTTGTATGAGGATTGATTTCTGTTGACATCTGGCTATTTAGGGGCCCTCCTTTCCTTAAACCTTGTTCATCCTAATCACATAAAATATTAATTTAATACTTTTCGTCTGTAAGCAAACACCGTCAGCATATTGACTACTAGAAAAATGTCTTACCACACAAGGGGCTGAACGATTTCATAGTGAACTTTTAAACATTGCAGGTTTACTGTGGGTATGCACCTGAGAAAAAGTTTCAGTAATAAACAGTGATTGCATTTTCATATGAGGAAATCGTGATGCTAAACAAGGCTGCTAAAAAACAGAATATTTGTACCCTCTACACTTTGTAAGGCTTGCTTTGTAATTTGTTTTTACTTTTAACTTAGCCATCGAAAAATAAATGTTCATGCTTAAAAAGAAAGTACCTGCGATCACAAGCAAAAGATAATCCCAAATTAAAAACCTTTTACTGCTATTAGAGTTTACTACAATATAAGAAAACACAGGATTTTGAATGAATGCCCTTTATTCTTCCTCCAAGTTAGCAAAAGTTTGCCATGCATCAAGACCACCTCAGATAACCTTTATAGACTATTCAAGGGAATGTTGTTGAACCAGTAGGGTTTTATCTCAAACTTTACCCAGGCACCTTCCTGGTATAGGTGTTCCCAATTACACAAACCTTCCTAACTTACTGGTTTTTAAAGATGAGTGAGGCAAACATGGACAGGGCTTTGGGGGCTATAATACAGGAATTAGGATAACACTTTCGGAAGTATCCCATCCAGCCCTGGTATGAAAATGAGAAACGAACTTGTGAGGATGTGCTGCAAAGCTGCAAATCAGAGACATGCCTGGCAGGGAAAGGAGTCCAGCAGAAAGCGGAGAGGGACAAGGTGCTTTTGCAGCTTGCCTAACAGCTGCTCGGGATTCCTTCCAGCCCGTCGGAAGCAAAGTTCGCAGTTAGGTGAGCTGGCAGCGAGCTCGGCTGCAGCCTGCGCTCTCACGAGCTAGGTTCTCCGGGTTCCCTGAGAGGCAAACGCAGAAGGGCAGAGGCGGCCACGAACGGCCGACGCAGCTCGGTTAGCTCCGGGATAGGAGACTTCGTGCACCGCCGCGCTGGCCATGGTTGTGCCCAGGGACCACAGAGGCAACGTTCATTTTCCCCAGGCAGTTTCAGTGACCCTGCTCGCAGTAAAAAGCCCGGATTAATTTTCTTTCCATTCACCACCGAGACTCAAATATCTACTGCCCTATCTTTAGCTCACTGCCCTCTTCGCCCTTCCTCCGATGTCCCTGCCAGCAAAATGCCTCAATTTGCAGCACCGGGCACAGAGTCGGTTTAATGGTTTAATGCGCTCCAGGATTTGCTGGCCAGAACTCCTCACTGAGGGGTGGTTGCGAGCATCAGCCATCTCTGCATTTTGGGCCCTTCCACTTTGCAGACAGAGATGCATCGAGAAAAGAGCGGCCTCAATGACCCTCATCACCCGGTGGCTAGAATCTACGCTCCCGGGTTACGCTCCAGTGCAACCGCACCGCCCTGGCTCCGCAGCTTCAAGGTCCGTAGGAGTCTGCTAGCTCCAGAGCCTCCTCGGGTGCTGGACCCTGCCGGGCATGCTCAGTGCGCGTCCTGGAAGCCAGTTCTCTCGGGGCCGGGATCGTTTCTCCGGGTTTTTGCGGCTGCCGAGGGGCGCTGGGGAGGGGAGGCAGGAGACAGTCAGAGCCTTGTTCCGCGCCCCCTCCCGCAGCCCTCTGCAGCCTCCCGCACTGCAAGATGCTGGCCAATCAGGACCCCGGGGCGGGGCCTCGGCCGTCACGCCCTCCCTCTGGGCTTATTGAGAGTTATATCAAGAAATTCAGTTCAGAGAGAGGAGAGAGAGGAGAGGGAGAAGGCGAGGGTGCAGAGGAGAAGGGAGTACGCGAGGTAGGAAGGAGAGCCTCAGTCTCTGAAGCGCGAAAGAGCTCACGGATTAAGAATTTGCCGGGCAGTTGACACCCCGGGAAAACATACAGAAAATCAGCATCACCCAACTCTGACGTCTCCTACCAGAAGTTAGAGACTTCAGCAGTATTGCCATCGGATGCATATGGTAGGCTGGATACTGTGGGGTATACTCCCGAGCGGACGAAGTGCAATTGGATGTGGCGTGTGTTAAATACCAGAAGAGCCCAGACCCAGTGGGTAAAAAGCGAGGAAATGTGACGAGAATGACTAACGACAAATCTGTGAATTTGTTCTCGGGAGTTGCTAATTTGCCAGCCCGAAGCCACACGTTTTACAAGGAGGAAACGTTTTGCTGCTTCTGAATTCTCCCCAAACTGGTGCTACCAGATGCATGGCTTTCTATGTGTTGGAACAGATCCTTCTTAACTGCAGCCTACCGGGAAAGGGGAAAGGTTGAGGCAACTAACGTAAGTGTAAAGTTTCCTATGCACAATTGGAAATGCCGTGTTTAGTTATGTCCTCGGTGTAGGCGAGAGGTGTCTGTAATTGGGTAGCCGACTGGGGCAGAGCTCACCTACTGGGCTGTATCTGCAACCCCACCTGCACCACTCTGCTGGAACTAATCGCGGGCATCCGCTGGGCGGCCGTGCAGCTTAATGCAGATGAGATTAGAGCTGGGAACTGACCAGTCCTACTCCAGTGGGTAGCTGCCTGGAGCCTTGGACCCCTTTAAACTGCAGTTAGAGGGGCATCTGAGCGGAAGTTCTTTTACGTGTGTTACCGGGTTGCGGTATTTATGTGTAGCAAATGTTACTAATATTATAATGAGAAGCCGGATTAAGAATCTGCATGTTTTTCTTCTTTCCTCTTTTATGCTCAGTAGAAAAAAAAAATATCGTGGTGTTACATAGGAATGTTGGCTGTGTTTCACTTCCATCCCAGCACACTGGTCCAGCTCTGTGACGAGCAATTGTCTATTATGATACGTTTTTTTAAAAGTTTTAATGTGTTTATTTATCTCGATGGGTGCAGTGTGGAAATATGGTGAAAGGAGAGGAGGCTCTCAGTAAGAAATGTGAAGTCTTGATTTTGTGCTCTGAGGCAACAAGAATTCGTAGTGGCCAGTGACTACTGCCGCTGCCGCTGCTGCAGCATGTCCTGATGCTCATTTCCCAGTAAGGCTGGATTAGAAGACACTTGAAGAACTGGGAGGAAGGAAAAGCAGTCTTTTGAGAGGAAGAGATGACTCAGTGTGGCAGGGAAGAAAACACATCATATCTAACATGTGACAAAGCAGTTGGCAGCAATCATAGCTAAATTGTTGAGGTTTTTCACTTCCACCTCAAACAACTAGGGGAGGTAGGCTAGAGACCAGGAGGTGGGTAAGGCAGGGGGAGGGGATGAACAGAGCACCAATGCCTGCTTTGAATTAAACATTGTTATGACAAAAACAGTGCAGTAGGGATGGGGGGGGGTCCAGTTTAAAATAGCTGCTGTTCTTAATTCAAAAGTAGATGAATTTCATTTTCTCTGGGCAAATGCAACAAGCAGGGGATATTCAGAGATTTGGCCACAGAGTTAACTTGCAAACTGTGGCAGAGCAAACTGCCATGTTTACTAATATGCAGTATGAATATGGTTTGATGTTTTGTGACTGTGTTTTCATTTACTGAAGAATAATACTGTCTGTACAATTGTGTTGACAGTGGCTGTCTCCAAATACGAGATGAGATGTAATGCCTCCTCCAGTCCATGCACACTTCCTCTTACAATTCCTGCATCATTCCTCAGTGGAAACCTTTAAACTCTAAAATCCAAGAAAAGAAAATAAATACATTATCATGGACCTGAGGGATTTTTACCTGTTGGCTGCTCTGATCGCCTGTTTAAGGCTGGATTCTGCAATAGCTCAAGAACTTATTTACACTATTAGAGAGGAATTGCCTGAAAATGTGCCCATAGGAAATATACCAAAGGATCTGAACATTTCTCACATCAATGCTGCCACGGGGACCAGTGCCAGCCTTGTCTACAGGCTGGTTTCTAAAGCTGGGGATGCCCCTCTGGTGAAAGTATCCAGCACCACTGGGGAGATTTTCACAACCTCCAACAGAATAGACAGAGAGAAACTCTGTGGCGGGGCTTCCTACGCCGAGGAGAATGAGTGTTTCTTTGAACTTGAGGTGGTGATCCTCCCCAATGACTTTTTTAGGCTGATCAAAATCAAGATCATCGTCAAGGATACCAATGATAATGCCCCCATGTTTCCGTCTCCTGTCATCAATATTTCCATTCCAGAAAACACTTTGATCAACAGCCGCTTTCCAATCCCATCAGCCACAGACCCTGACACAGGCTTCAATGGGGTACAACATTATGAATTGCTAAATGGGCAGAGTGTTTTTGGACTGGATATTGTGGAAACTCCAGAGGGAGAAAAGTGGCCGCAATTGATTGTTCAGCAGAACTTGGATAGAGAACAAAAAGATACCTATGTGATGAAAATCAAAGTGGAGGATGGAGGCACGCCACAGAAATCCAGCACAGCCATACTACAGGTCACAGTAAGTGATGTGAATGACAACAGACCGGTGTTTAAAGAGGGTCAAGTAGAGGTGCATATTCCAGAGAATGCTCCTGTGGGGACCTCTGTAATTCAGCTCCATGCTACTGATGCAGATATAGGCAGCAATGCTGAAATCCGGTACATATTTGGTGCCCAGGTTGCCCCTGCAACCAAAAGACTCTTTGCTTTAAATAACACTACTGGGCTGATTACAGTTCAAAGGTCCTTAGACAGGGAAGAGACAGCCATTCACAAAGTGACAGTGCTGGCTAGTGACGGCAGCTCCACTCCTGCCAGAGCCACAGTTACCATCAATGTCACAGATGTAAATGATAACCCTCCGAACATAGACCTCAGGTACATTATAAGTCCCATCAATGGCACAGTGTATCTGTCTGAGAAAGATCCAGTCAATACAAAGATTGCCCTAATTACAGTTTCAGATAAGGACACAGATGTGAATGGCAAAGTGATCTGTTTCATTGAAAGAGAGGTCCCATTTCATCTGAAGGCAGTCTATGACAACCAGTATCTGCTAGAGACCTCTTCTCTGCTGGACTATGAGGGCACCAAAGAATTCAGCTTTAAAATTGTTGCCTCTGATTCTGGAAAGCCCAGCTTGAATCAGACTGCTCTGGTAAGGGTTAAGCTTGAAGATGAAAATGACAACCCACCAATTTTCAACCAGCCTGTAATTGAGCTGTCAGTTTCTGAAAACAACCGACGTGGGTTATACTTAACAACTATTAGTGCTACAGATGAAGACAGTGGGAAAAATGCAGACATTGTTTATCAGCTTGGACCGAATGCCTCCTTCTTTGATCTGGACAGAAAGACAGGAGTTTTGACAGCCTCCAGAGTCTTTAACAGGGAGGAACAAGAGCGATTCATTTTTACAGTAACTGCCAGGGACAATGGGACACCTCCCCTCCAAAGCCAAGCAGCAGTGATAGTTACTGTTCTGGATGAGAATGACAATAGCCCCAAGTTTACTCATAATCATTTTCAGTTTTTTGTGTCTGAGAATCTGCCAAAGTATAGTACTGTGGGGGTAATCACAGTGACAGATGAAGACGCTGGAGAGAATAAAGCTGTGACTCTTTCCATTCTAAATGACAATGAAAATTTTGTGTTGGATCCCTATTCGGGAGTCATAAAGTCAAACGTCTCCTTTGATAGGGAGCAGCAGAGTTCCTATACTTTTGACGTCAAAGCCACAGATGGAGGACAGCCACCTCGGTCCTCTACTGCAAAAGTAACTATCAATGTCATGGATGTCAACGACAATAGTCCGGTTGTCATTTCTCCACCATCCAACACCTCATTTAAGTTGGTGCCCCTCTCAGCCATTCCCGGTTCTGTGGTTGCTGAAGTTTTTGCGGTGGATATTGACACTGGAATGAATGCAGAGCTGAAGTACACGATAGTGAGCGGCAACAGCAAAGGGTTATTTCGGATTGATCCGGTAACGGGCAACATCACTCTGGAAGAAAAGCCAGCTCCTACTGATGTGGGCCTGCACCGCCTCGTGGTTAACATAAGTGACCTGGGGTACCCTAAGGCGTTGCACACTCTAGTGCTGGTATTTCTTTATGTGAATGATACTGCTGGAAATGCCTCGTATATATACGACTTGATCCGTAGGACTATGGAGACCCCACTGGACAGGAACATAGGAGATAGTAGCCAACCCTATCAAAATGAGGACTATCTCACCATCATGATTGCTATCGTCGCTGGTGCCATGGTGGTCATAGTTGTAATTTTTGTCACCGTCCTGGTACGCTGTCGCCATGCATCGAGGTTCAAAGCAGCTCAGAGGAGCAAGCAAGGTGCTGAGTGGATGTCCCCAAATCAGGAGAATAAACAAAACAAGAAAAAGAAACGGAAGAAAAGAAAGTCACCCAAGAGTTCTCTTCTGAACTTTGTCACTATTGAAGAGTCTAAGCCTGATGACGCAGTTCATGAACCTATCAATGGGACCATAAGCCTGCCTGCTGAGCTGGAGGAACAAAGTATAGGAAGATTTGACTGGGGCCCGGCCCCTCCAACAACCTTCAAGCCTAACAGCCCCGACCTGGCCAAGCACTACAAATCTGCCTCTCCACAGCCTGCTTTTCATCTCAAACCAGACACTCCAGTTTCCGTGAAAAAGCACCATGTCATTCAGGAACTCCCTTTGGACAACACCTTTGTTGGGGGCTGTGACACCCTTTCCAAACGCTCCTCCACTAGTTCAGATCACTTCAGTGCCTCAGAGTGCAGCTCCCAAGGAGGCTTCAAGACAAAGGGCCCCTTACACACCAGACAGGTAAACGAGCACTTTTACTGGTCTATAAGTACTGCATACAAGTGCCCAGTCAACCAGTATTAGCGTGCCAGCGCGTCTATTGTTTTGGTCTAACTTTAGCTTAGTTATAAGGAGGAGAAAAAAAAAACTTGACCCCTTTTTTTATTCCTCTGGGGCTCAGTCAAGAATTTTTAGAACAGCTTTGAAATTTCTGAGTTCTGAGAATCATTTAACCTCCCAGTTTCCTTCAAATGGCAAAGATGAAAAGAGGAAATTATTCCAAAATGTCCCAAGATAATGTTTTCTCAAGAAGAAAACCCATCCTGATTTGCCCAATTCTGCTCCTGGGGTTTCCAAATTACCTACTTCAAGATTTCCACATTACCTTTTGATCTGAAAAGTCACCTTCAAATATCAAGTATAAATGACATTTGAAGGTCCGACCCCAACTATGTTGGAACTGTGGTTGATAAAGGGGTTAATGTTTTTTTATACTCTGAAAAAATAGTAGGATATTAATTGTACATCAGCTGTGAAGCACATGATTGTTGGTTGATTGCATCTAAGCCATATAGAAAGTCTACTCCTTGGTTTCAAGTTATTTTATTGTAATATAGTAAATTGGATCTTTCTTAGAAAGACTTTCAGTGTTCATAATGGCCAAATATGAAAAGAAAAGAAAAAAAAGGAATGTTTTCTCTATAATATTACTAATTTATACAGAAAGGAGAAATTCATTGTAAATACTTTCTCATCTTAGTAATGCATAAGTGATCTGTCATAACTCATTTTAAACTGTGAAATATGCCATATGAAGAGGGATTAAGAGGCTGAGAATCTCACATTTCAACCAAATCCAGAATTAGTTTTTCTTAGGTCTAATAATTCCTTGTTAATAAAGATTTAAATGCAGCGCTGTCTAATTTGTTTCTTTGGTGCTTGTCTGTTGCCACAAAATTTGAATGTCGATAATAGCCTGTAGATGGCACTAGGGTATCATGTCCCTGTGCTGGCCAGGTGCCAATCCTGCAGCAGCTAGAAGAAGGGGGGAGGGAAGGATCAAGCTGGTAGTACAGCCAAAGATACCTTTTATTTAATGATAGTTCCTCTGGAGCAACTAGAATTTAAGTTCATTTGTTTGCTCTGTAATGAGTTGCTCTCAGCACTTCAACTTTCTAGGATTTTTGGAAGCCAAGCTCTGTTATTAAGAGTCCATCTCTGCTGGTGGCCCATCCACTCCATTGCTAATCTTTAGAAACACAGGCCTCAAAAAATCAAGTAAAGCAAAATTCATTTAAAGAATTATCTTGACAGTCATTGGTGACTCTTTGGAAAATCAAGGTTTTTTGGTATTTGTTTTTTTTTTCTGAAGTTGTGGTAGAGTAGTATATCTTAGGGAGACTGCTTCCCCTTTTACATCCTGTAGCTGCTCTGTAAGGACACTGAGGCTTCACAACAATAAGGCATTATAAAAAGAATTTTGTCAGTGAATCGCACAGGTACTCCAAGAATAGAAAGTGTAATGCCTGTGACTGTGAAAGTAAGAATCTCTATTTAAAATATTAAAAACGTACAGCCTTGTAGATTAAAGCTGAAATGCACAGGAAAAAAAAAGACCTAAAAGAACAAAATCAGTTTTGAAGTCCCAGAGGAAGATGTTAGGTTATTAGATATAAGTAGAAGTCAAAAGGACAGCTCAGTTCCATGCTAACCTTATCAGCAAACGAGAACAGAGTGGTGTTTAAAATTTGGGAACTGTCCAAGCAAATCAAAGATTTTTAAAAGTTGTAGAATAGCTGATATTGAAAGAAAAATAACTGAAGAATCTAACTGGCCTTAAGAAGTTTCTATTCCAATGAAAAAGTGAATAAAAGTTTTGTTTTTATACTTTATCAAGATCAATACTACATATATATGTGTATATATAAGTATAGATATAGATATATATGTATGTATATGCTGTGATGTGCATTATATCTTTCCTTGTAAAGAACAGATTTAAACTGAAACTTTTTAATGTGAAATTGGTTTCCCAAGGAGTTTCCTGTCTACTTCCCAGAATTACCATTGCTCTCACTTCAGTGTTACAGGCATTGATATTAAGGTACAGGCCAAATTCTTCTGACTTTTCACAGTCATTGAACATAAATATAATACAAGGACATAAATGCCAGTCAGATATGTTTCAGAAAAAAACTTTGAAAAGATATTCTGATGAAGCTTGGTTTGTCATAAAGACATTTGTTTATATGACATCATCTTGCTGACAGAGTGCTGAGTAACTCACTAACTGAAACTACAGTGTGCTCCAGACACAATTTTGGACCATGAGGCATTTTTTAGCTTCCTTGTACTCATTCTGATGTTGAAAAGTAGCTGTAATTCATTCCCATGATACAGAGCTATTGAAATGGTAATATTTATATCTTTTAGAAGCCTTTATAATAAAAATCTAAAACCATAGTAATCATGCTTGAGAAGATAAATTTTGGAAATAAGCAAAGATGTAATTGAAGTAAACAAGACATAGATATAATGTTCGGGGGAAATGCTATTTTCTGTGAATGAAAGACAAAACTTATACACAGCTTCTTAAAATTTTGTTTACTAAACTCTATGTTAACTCTTTAGGATGATTTTGTCAAATCAGGACAAAATAGGTGTAATTTCTTTTTGTTTTACTCCTCTGTTTCAACTGGTATCTTTTATGCAATCTCAACTCCTCTAGTTTACAACAGTGAAAAATATAAATCTTATTATTACAAATTCTACCACGTGAATTTCTAGACTAGTACACAACATGTACACAACGTTTCAGAAAAGTGCGCATGCTTGCCTTTCACCGTGCTACTTCTGACTTTGTGGTGCGGGTTGAAGCATGGGAAATGCAAGAATCTCGAATAAGAGATTGCCAAATTTAGGTACCACTACTCAGTATTGTAAACACGAAAGCGCAACATCTGGTTTCCACATCCTGAGCTGGTCTGTGGCACAATGACTCTTAATCTGTCTGACACTTTCTCTTTGGCAGTTTACCTGTGTGTTTACAAATAGTACACGAGATATCTGTAACTTTAATCCTTCTCTTTACTGTATCTTAGTGACTTCTTAAATTTCAGTATAATAATTCTATCATTTATTCTGCCACAACTTTTTAAAAGAACTTTAAAGGTGTCCTCTGGGTTCCCAGATTGAGAACTTCCAGTTTTAAGCAAAGGATAACGTTAGGATTAAAGTAAAGTTCACTGTTGTAGACTGAAAAGCTACAATTGCAATTGGTCATTTTGCAATAAAGTTGCTCCTATTTTTGCCTAAAAACAAACAAAAAAGGAGAGAAAGAAAGAAAGAGAAAGCTATAATTAACATAATAGAATTTAAAATATAATTTTTCAAATTGTAGTATGTCTCTGAATCAATGGAGTCCCTCTTAAAACAATGTTCAGGATTCTTCTAAACCAGTTCTGACGTGCTGCTGCTGGCTCAGACATGGAAATGTTCCCAGCCAACAAGTTCTATGTGGCAGTGCATTCTGCTCACCTCAGCTCCGTTCTTTGAGTTTTAGCCTTAGTGTATCCGAACCATAAATGCTCTCCTTTTCCTTTCATATTATATCCCACAGACCTGTTTTTGCACATCTCACCTCTGCCCATCCATTTACAGCTGTTTTATTGTAGCTGGAGGCTTTACAGTAGGCTGTTTATTGCTGTTTCCCAACTTGGTTGACAGCATTTGGGGAATTAATTTTCTTGGTCCCATGTGCTTTGTGTTCTCCAGCAGGAGGATAGGAATAAGTGAAAATGTTAACATAAAGAGCAGTGATCTGTTTACATTTGACAAGTTCTTGAAGTAATCAGTCTATAAAAGCTCCACCAGATTTCGGTTCTGAGTAAACAACCATGTTTAATTTTCTAAATGAAATGCTCATTTCAGAGCTTAAACGTCCTGACATTAACTTTTTATGCCTCAAAGTATTTGCTCAGATGCATATTTGTGTATAGATTGAAGAGTTTATACATTGAACATGTGTAGACAAACTGTATTCAGGCGAGTATGTGTGCTTTTACAGTTGCAAAGGGAACTGCTTCAGTTCCCAATCATTTAGAGATACTATATTACATTTGTGATTACTTTTCATTTTTGAGTAATCCACCACAATCAGTACTGCAATATTATTGTGACATGTGGAATGCATAAGGCAGTCACAGAGCTGATATTTAGAACTGTCAGAAAGACAAAAATGCAACAGAGAATGAAGAGAGCAAATGGAATCTAATGTGAGGCCTGCAGAAAACTTAAACATGTTTTCAACTACTGAATTTTAGAATACACAGGCAGTCATGACCGTCCAGTAGGCACATAATAAAAAATTGCCTCCACATCAAAATCAAGTCATTTTGAAAACTGTGATTTTTAATGCTCTACCTTCTCTCGTGATAGAGTTCTTTGGTGGAGATGTCAGTTTTTATATTTAAGAAGTCAAGGATAGACTTCAGAAACTGGAGGGTATTCAGACTTCTTAGGCAAAAATGACTTGGTCATTCATACTAGGGACCTTTTTTCTTGCATTTATAAACTGGGACATTTAATGTTTTCTTTTGTTTTCCCGCTGGATAGTTCTGGGAAATTCAGTGTCCTTTGTATTTTTCATTCCTGACAACCTTAGGAAAAATAGATACCAACAAATGCCATTGTATTAAACAGACTTTTTACAGGGTGTGCTTACATACATAATATTTGTAAATATTATGTATAAAATGATACATAATATACAAATTATGTAGAAAATGTCCAGAGTTAAAGGTCTTATAACTACCAAAACTGTGTTTTCTTATTTCTCAGTTCAAATCAAGTAAAACCTTGAAGTCTCAGTTAAAATCAAGTTAAAGTACTTGCTTTTTGAGGAAGGGATAACTTTTCACTATGCGCCTACTGCACAGCCATGACTGCATGTGTATGCTGAAATTCAGTCGTTGAACCCTGTAGTGCAGTGATCTCCCATTGAACTCTATCCTCAGACTGGCAAGACAACTTGGAAGAGGCAATACCTGTGCTTCACAATATGGTCACAGCTAGTTCAGAGGGCGAGCACTGGCCTAGGGTGTTCAATGTTCAAACTCTGGTGTTGAAGATAACAGTAATAATAATAATAATTGGAAATGTTTTCCTTATGAAAATATACCATTTTATCTTTCTACACGAGCGCCTTTGTTATTTACTTACAAGTTATAATTTTCTTGTTAGTCTAGAAATTAAAAGTCAGGAAATAGAAAACTGAGGTTGAATGAAAGAACTCAAGAGAAGAATGAGATTTTTTTCACGATCCATTGTAATTTACATCAAATCAGTAAATTACAGCTCAAATATTGCAACTGAAAATTTAATTCATTATTTATCAGATACATTATTTTACGGTATAAAAGAGTGAGGCGTAAGATCATATTTCCATATACATGCAGTTTCTATGGTTTTATTCTCCTCGTTGTTTACTTTTTTAAGCTCCTTGCCTAGCGGACTCTGGTGTTCCACCAAGTGTCAAGAGCTGAATGTTGTGTTGTCCCATCTGTCCGAGGCTGTTTGCACAGTATAGGTCTGCATTTACTTATTTGATGGCTCTGGTTTGGCTTTGCTAGCTGTAAAGAGTTAGGGTTTGTGTATTTATGAACAAAAGAGAGAAAAAAAAAAACCAAGTCTAGTGGACCTTCTACTGTATCTCCTTTACATTCTTCAGCCAGAAGCCTGTCATCATGTGGCCTGGCATTTTCACTTGCCTCCTTAATAATTTCAGTCTTTTAGACAGCATCTTACATGGCAGCTTATGTGGAAATCCAGAATTATAGACTGTGGCCTTTTTTTTTTATTTCTTAACATTCATTCTCCAAATAATGTTCTTTCTGAATTCGTGCATATTGTAGTCCTTAAATTTCACTCAGGTTTGTTAGTGAGAAAGTGGAACTGCAAATCAGGAATGAAAGATAACTCTACAGGTTCATAGAGGCACAGAAGTCAGAATGTTTAATAGCAACAGTAATAACTTGAGCACCTTTAACAGAGAGCAGTCCTGACATGTATACAACTCTATAGAAGTAAACTGTAGATATGGAGAAATGTGATCTCTCATGTATATGAGGAGACACATAGCCTCCCGTGTTTAATATTTCATCAGTTCCTAGTTCAGATAACTGCTAAATCTGTCAAACATTTCATTTAGAAAGTAATACATGCCTTTTTGCCTCTGTTTGATATAAACCTATTGGGCTGTCAATCATAAAAAACGTATAACTTGAAAGATATATTACCATGATTGACATATTTCTTTAGGTTTAAGTTTCCTTTTCTCCTTAAGCCAAGATTGATTAAAATTAGAAATTTCTGTAAGAATTAAACAACATTCTTTTTTTTTAATAGTAAAGCAGCATTAATACTGAAAATGGATGGATAAAAAGCCTGATTTCTAATTTTTCAGATTTATTTTGTCCTGTAAGCAGTGTGTGTCCTGTAGTAAAAGTAGTGGCCATTTTCTCAGCTACAGTATATAATTCTAAAGAAACTAGAACTCTGAGGCATTCATTAGAGATCTGTTTGTACATGTATATCCAGTAAGACCTATGAAAATATTATCTGATCATCTTCACCATTAGTTACTTAATGTGTACATATTGCATTGAAAATGATGGACCTGATACAACTAATTAGAGCAGTGAAGATGTATACTAGGCAGGATGTTAAAACACGCGTGATTGTTTCTTCTTATTAATTTTATAGAAGTTATTCCAGCAAAGGGGAGGAAAGAGATGTGAAACTTACCTGTTCTTGATTAGACATTATTACATACAATTTCACCACATGCATACAATTTCATTACACAGGCTATAGGAAAGAACAGTAATTTTGTCAAATTTTTTCTTGCTTGTATAATATCTTTCATTTAACATTCAGCCATAGTTTTTGCTATCAAGTTATCTTTACATTTTAGGAATGCACAGCTTTGCTAATATCCAGTTCCAAGCCCTTTTCAATCTCTCAGCAGTTGATTAAGGAACTCTCTAATCCCTTTTAGAATGTTGAGGAAGTAATGGGTGGCTTTGGATCTTTAAGCTCCCACTGAAATGCTATGAAGAATTGTTACTGAGCTACTGTTTGCACGTATCTCTCCTCCTGCTACTTACTTGGCCTCATTTTTTTTTCTTTTCCTAATCTTAAGCTTTCATCCTGAGAATATTTATTTTAGTCGGAAATAAGCGTGCCAGTGATAGACATTTGGGCTTCACCTCCAGATGAATGCCATCACAGACAAGGAAGCTCTGGCACACTTTGCATAGATCTGTATGAACACAGTGAACCCTTCATAAGCTCTTAGATTTCAGGAAATCAGTGCTGAAAATTAAGTGGGGTTTTAAAGATTTGCAAAGTAGAGAGCTTTGTATAATTCTGGAATTGCAGGTGCCTATTAAATATGAAGTAAAGGCTTTGTAATACAACCAGCTAACATGTTTCATTCCACATTAGAGTGATTTATAGCCTAGGGAATTAGGTTTGCCTTTTTTTTTTTTTTTGAAAGCACACACATTGGATATATTCAAAAGAATGAACATCTCAGACACAAGCCTTAGCATGGACAGGTTTGCTCTCTGATTTTTCTGATTCTGAATAACGGATGATCCAGGAGTGTTGGTACTTTCTTGGAGGTATCTCTGATGTCCATTATTTGGGGTGTCACCTCTCCTGAGAAAGCACTCTCAGTTTTGTAAATAGAATCTCTTCCGAACATAGCACAGATGG
Source organism: Meriones unguiculatus (assembly GCF_030254825.1). Taxonomy (NCBI): domain Eukaryota; kingdom Metazoa; phylum Chordata; class Mammalia; order Rodentia; family Muridae; genus Meriones; species Meriones unguiculatus. The sequence goes on along the minus strand of NC_083357.1, from coordinate 90,202,361 downwards.
AAGCCCTAGGTATCTTGGATTATTTCTCAAAGTATTTGTAGAATTTCTGTCTGCTTCATTTGCAGACAGTGAATTTTTGTAGGATGTCATTTTAGTGCAGGTATGTATGGATTTCATTACATTTACCTTCATAATAGTGTTGCAAATATCTGGCACTGCTTTAATGCTTCATTTTGGGGACTAGCTAGGTTATATTTAAATTGGTAGAAATGGGCATGTATGTTTTAAAATGATTACAAATATGTTTTTATTTTCTTTATTTATTTTTGTTTCCATAAAAGAAGCATTTCATCATGTGTGTTCCACAGTTCGAGCCAGGAAAAGTGCTTGGTTCTGTTAGTCATATATGATTGGCTTAGGAAAATAAAGACAATCACAATTCAGAGAATGAAGTTTTTACTGCCCCCGCCATTTCCTCATTTAAAAGAACATCAATAAGGAGGAAATGGAGACAGAAGGCATTATGAAAGAGCTGTATCTTTCAAAGAAAGAAAATGTCTTCTGCTGACAGTAGTTCTTTAGTAGATCTTTTCTGAGAAAAAAAGATACTGGTGCTTTTTTGGATTCTGGGGATACAACCAATCTGTGCCTCTGTGTGATAACAGCTGCATGCTGAGTACTTTCAAACACTCAGCTACACAGGATTCTGCAGGAAACTTTGTAGATGGTGCAAGTGACAAATGGAGACAAAATGGAGTGAGCTCTGAGATGTGAGTTGATACCCTCCCGGGTCATATATTCATGTCATTGGGCTGATTTCCACATTGGAAGTCCTGAGTCACAATGGCCTTTCCTCTGTGTCAGCTTGAATGAACCTGTGCCAGCAACTTTTCTCTGCTATGGGTCTTGTTATTCACTAGGTCAAAGATACTCAGATGTGTTAGTTATCTTCTCAGTTTCTCAGTAGATTTTAAATGGCATATATTGCTTCTGTGTATCTCTTTACCATAAACATGATAAGTTCACACATACATGCATACGTGTGTGTATGGGTTAAACGTAAATATCTTGACAATACACATTAAATGTTACACAAACTTCGTAATATTCCCTTTCCTGTAAGAAATACCAGGCAAACCCTTTATTTTGAGTTACTTTTCATTCTCTACTGTTGAAATTCACATTTCTTCATTCATGCCTTTCTCAGTGATAACACATAATATTTTGTTTTGATGTTGCAAGGGTTAAGACTGTTTCTTAGCTACAAATTCAAATTTCCTGAATAAAAGATAATAGAGTTCATGCGAAATCACCTATACTTTTGCCTCAAAATTAAAATAAGAATGAAAATTACCCTGAAATGCTATAAAATCAGTGACAACCTTTAGGGTGTCTTACATGATACAAATTCATTCATCTCACTGTTAGTGTTGAGAGTAACATCTTTTGCAAAAACAATGATAACAAAGTATGTTAGTTTCATTGAAGGTTTTTAAATATATCAATAATTGACAGAAGCATTTTGATACCGAAAATCTCTATTTTAGACAATTAAATTATCCTTTAGATAAGCATTATTGACTTCTGGGTAGTACTAGGAGCAGCGATCCCCAGGGTTTAAGATACCTGCAGGACCGTCTGTTACTGGCAGAAATGTGTGTCCTCCTCAGCTGACGGAGGCTCACCCCAGGTAAATAGTCAGTACAGTACAAAACACAGACCTGGTTTTTGTCTCATATGTCAGTATGGAGATTCCACACCCTGAGGCGTTATGACTTGCAGTGTAATAGTTAAGGAGACCTATAAGGAGTCCCTCAAGGTGAGAATATGTCTCACTTACATTTCTATTTTTCTGCATGAACTTTCAGTAGTGGTGAGAGGTGTGGCCTGAGGTAGACACTGAGTAAATGATTCTCTATGAGATCTCTCCAGTTTGTAATTAAATTTGTAGTTCATGTTTGTGTTATGCCATTCACTTATTTTTATCTATAAAAATCATTTTAAAAGGTATAAACATTCTTATTCACTGTTTACATTCTACCAGCCTCTGAGTTTGAGTTTCCCACTTTGCTGCCTTATTTCTTATATGCCACTACATGTGTCTGCTGTACCATAGCTCTCATACAAGATGGGGAGGGTGAAAAACATAAATCAGGATCAGCAAGCTTCTTTTTCAGTCCCCACATCTGTAGTAGTTTCTTTCCTCTCCTCTTCTCATTGATGTAACAAAATATGAACTGGATCCAATTAAGGCAGAAAGCAAAAATTTTTATTGGTTCATAGTTTGAGGTCACCTGTCCATCATAATGGGAAAGGCATGACTACTGTAGCATAAAGCATCTGGTCAAATTACATTTTCACTCAGGAGGCAGAGATAAATGAATACTTGTGTTCAGCATATGATCTCTTTATTCAATCTGGGATTCCAATCTTTGGGATAATTTCACCCAAATTTAGAATAAGTCAATGTCCCTAATTTAGAAATATTTTCCTTGGTGAGTGTAGATTCTAACAGGTTGGTAGTCAGTACTAACCAGAAAAAATATTGAGTGATTTTTATAAAACATAATGGCAAATGCATTTGTCTTATTACATGGTTGAGAGAGATACTTAACTTTGAAAACAAAAAAAGGTAAGGATGTCATGCACGTTTTCTTAACATACTCTTTGGTAAAGTAGAAAATGCACTAGAATTTAGCAAATGGTCTATAAAAAGAAGCAAAATAATAATTGAATAGTGATTAATGCAGTGTCTGGTTACTATATTAATTTTAGAAAGATAAATTTAGTGCCTAATAGAACTCAGAGGATTCTCACATGCTCAAGCTTCAAATGTTCCTTTGAGATGATTTGACCTATTTAATTCATTTCCCAGCTATGAAATTGGAGACCAAGGAAATAATTTGATATTTGTAGCAGCAGAAATGACTGGAGGAACTACTACATGAAAATATTGTGATAGTTAATAATGCATTGCATCACCTAGACAGTGGACATAGACCATTGATTTCTTTGTCTGTGCAACAGAATATATAAGGTTATTGTGAAGTCAAGTGTGAAAAAAATAGGTATGGAATATAATCTTCAGAAATGCCAAAACTTTATTCTATATCTTTTGTCTAAGCACATCAGCTCCACCTTGACAGAGGTACCCAATTCACTTAATAGATAGATGCATGCTCTCTTAATTTTGCTTATAATTATTTTGTTTTAATCTGTTCTTTTCATTCTTTATAGGCATGACTTTCCATTAATTTAATTTTACTTTAACTTCATTTTCACTGTTAGAAGTTGTAAGAAGTTGATCTATAACATCATCAGAATACAATACATAAAATGCTTTGCTTTGATCTCAGTTCTTATTATCTTGTCTTGAAATTACTTCACCTTTTAAATTCTTTACCTATTTCTGTTGTGTGCTGCATTTAAAATTATCCTGTTCCTCTTAGCATTTGTTATTAATGTAGTTCTTTGTCTATTACCCATAGGAGCAGCACCCATCTGGGGATTTTCACCTCTCACATCACTCCTATTACAAAACAACATATAAAACCAAATCTGTTGTACAGTCAGTATTTAACATAGCTGGAATCATTTGAAACCTGCTGGTTCTTGCTTCCAATTATTTCATAGACTAGAAAGCATCACTGCTGAAGTAACAGCATCTACTTTGTAATCAAACTAGCTGAAATGCCTGAGAATATATAGATCATATTTCTAGAATTTGCCAAATAGATGGCAGAAGTACTATATCCAACAGTTTTTACTACTTCTTTCTTATTCTAAAATAATAGAGCAAGCTACCAATGTTTGAGTATACAAATTTGCAGTCTATGAGTGTGTGGATGACAAAAACATTAATAAAGACAAAAATGTAGAAATATAACACAATAGGATTTTACCTAAAGATAGCATTTCTTAATATCCTAGGCCTAAAGTAATTTCCTTCTTCTAGAATACTAAAAGCATTAAGATGAGATTGGTTATTTAAACTTGAAGCAAAGTACAGTGGAGGTTTGTAACTAATTAGTTTTATCAACCAAATAAGAAGTTAATATGGCCCGATTTCAATTGATTTATTTTGACTTTGATTACAAAAAAATAAATAAATATATATTTTTTCAATTGTTTTATATACTGCAATATATTCATTTTGTATCTCAGCTGTAGGTTCCTCTCTAATCCCCTCCCAATCCCTCCCTTTGTCCCTCATCTCCTTAATGCCCCTTCCTTAGTCCACTGATAGGGGAGGCCTTCCTCCCCTTCCATCTGACTTTAGCCTATCAGGTCTCATCAGGACTGGCTGAATTGTCTTCCTCTATGGCCTGGTAAGGCTGCTCCCACCTCAGAGGGAGGTGATCAAAAAGCCAGTCCATGAATTCATGTCAGCGGCAGTCCTTCTTCCCATTACTATGTAACCCACTTGGACACTGAGCTGCCATGGGCTACATCTGTGCAGGGGTTCTAGGTTATCTCCATGCGTGTTCCTTTTTTTGTGATTTTTTTTAAATTTTAAACACAAAAACACTAAATAAGAACAGAATGTGTTATATTTGTTTTACAATTGTATGGCTATCAGAATCATCCGAGTTTCTCCTTTCTCGGACATGTGGCATTTATTTACCACTGGAGTCTCATGCACTGGAGAAAATCGAGACATTCTACCCGAACCACAAACTGTAAGGTTAGCGGTGGTTAGCGGAGGACGCCGCTACTCGAGAAGGAAGTTTCTGAAGCAGAAACAGCTCTGGTGGACGACAGACGCTTGTCCAATACAGGCTCTACACCAGCACAGCTGGTGCCGCAGACTTGACTTGTCATTCCACCCCCACAGACCCTGCATAGAGCGGCAGGCTCCAGTTTTTGAAAACGCAGAGAGACCCAAAGTAATTGAAATGCAGTTACTGTCCTTTTATTTCACTTTTTGTATCTGCCTGTTGCATCTGCTTCACATTTTAAAATTTATTTATTTACTTGATCGTTTAATGTACATTGGCATTCTTCCTACTCGCCTGCGTGTGAGAGAGTGTCAGACACCCTGGAACTGAGTTGCAGACAGTTGTGAGCTGCTATGTGGTTGCTGGGAGTTGAACCCGCAGGTCTTTGGGAAGATCAAAAAGTGCTCTTACCTGCGGAGCCATCTTTCCAGCCCATTGTGCTTCACTTAAAAAATTATTATATTTATTATTTTATTCATCTTATATCCCAATCACAGCCCCCTTCCTTTTCTCCTTCCAGTCTCACCCTCCCAACCTCTTCTCCCTTTCTCCCCTTCCTCTTCCCCTCAGAAAAGGGGAACCCTCCTTTCAAACCCACCCTGGTTCATCAAGTCAAGTCAGAAATAAGTACATCCTCATCTACTGAGGCCAGAAAAGGCAGCCCAGCTAAGAGACAGTGATGCAAAAGCAGGCAACAGAGTCCATGTCAGCAATCCCTGTTCTGCTGGCTAAGGTACCCACATGAAGACCAAGGTGTCCATTTATTACATATAGGTCATGTGCTGAGGTCCAGTCCACATGCATAGTTTTTGGTTGGAGTATCAGTCTCACAAAAGACCCCTGTGCCCAGAATTTTTGGTTCTGTTGTTCTCCTTGTGGAGCTCCAGTCCCCTCTAGGCCTTTCATCTCCCCCTGCACTCTGCCCATAGTTTGGCTATGAATCTCAGCATCTGCTTTGATACACTGCTGAGTAGAGTCTTTCAGAAGCCCTCTGTGGTAGGCTCATGTCTTGTTCCTTGTTTTCACTCTCTTCCGATAATAAATAAAAATTTAACATCTTATTGACTTTCCCCATCCCTAGGTTAAGTTTACTCTGTTTTGGATTGGCCTTTAATTTAGTCCTAATTGCATTGTAAGCCAGTGACTCAGAAAGGACTTTAAAACAAAACAAAGCATAGGAGTACTTATTAACCATTTTCAGTCTAACCATTTGAAGTCTAAACCACGGAAAACAAGCATGACTTCATTTAGACTTCAAATTTCACACTAGCATGTGAGTTACAGTCCTATGCACATTATTTCAGACCCTACAGCTGATGGAGTTGTTTCAGGTATACATTGTGTCATTCCGTAGTTCTCTAACCAAGACTACCCAATCCTGCCACATGAAGAACACTGATGCACTCAGTCAGAATGATAATGTCAGACACCCTGGAAATGGCAAATGGATCTTAAAGCTTTAGAGTCATTGCTTGATTTGAAATATTCTCATGGCATCTCTCAGTATAGCTATATCCAACATGTAACTACAATGCACTATATATGTACTATTGATAGCAATATTTATATTTATATCTCTGTGCTTGCTACACACAGCTAAATGACATTAAGTCCACCTGGTTCATATTATCCATGTTAATGACACCTTCTCTTTATTGGTTAAGGAAGAGTTCCAGGAATTCTGTTTAAATTCCGTTCGACATAATGATCACAAGTTGTAGTCTAAGAACAGGCTTACTTGGGTTTCTCAGAAAATAACGTGAATGGTGTTTCTGTCTCCAAATACTTATGAGATGCAAATCTGACAAGGAAACACCATTAACATTATTCAACTTTTTTACTGGATTAGTGAACTAAATTATCACTATCACTATTTTCTATCATGTTTATCAAAACTTATTCCAGATTTCTGTTTCCTAGTCCTATAAATTTTTAACACTTATTTCATAGAAGGATTATGTACCTTTCTGTTGCCAAATACCTGATATATGATTCACTGATGCACACACATATACACACATCCTTTTTAGTTTTTATTCATTCTGTAATTTTACAGACATGTAGAAAGTCTTAACTGTGTTTCAGATGCAATATTAGTCAATAAGATTTTTTTTAATTCATCTCATTGCCTTTGTTTAATGTATTTCGGTAGATTTTAATCACAAGATTTCCTTATATAAAAAGAGTACACTCAGTTTTATAAATATGTCATTTTTTTCTAAAATATATTTTCAAATTTTCTCATTTAACAATAAAAACTGGTCTAGGAGATCTGATCTTTTAAATGAACAATAAAGTTCTAAGATACACTACTCTAATTATAGAAATGCAAGGTTTAAATTTATTCTTCGGCTAATTTCGAAGAAGGAAATGGGCTCCTCTGTCCCTAATGCCTGCATTGCTTCTACAGGCCAAGATGTTCATAAAATGTAGTTGCTAGCAAGACTTCAGTTTTTTATCTGTATGAGATTATGCCACTTGCTCTGTTAGAAGTTAAATGAAATCTGTAATATACACTGGAAATTTTGAGTATTGACCCAAGTCAAATTATATAATTGTTCCGAAAAAAAATGAAGATTCACATTGTAGCAGTATCTTTGCAGGGAATATTTTAGCTTACAACATTCCATGCACAAAGGTTTTAGCCTTCACCCTTGAAAGAACATACGTTTAACATAGGCATGGGATATAGACGTCAAGCTCTGGCTGGTGTATATGTTTGGTCTAATTGGCTTTTTGCTCCAGATGGTTGTCACTTGGTCAAGTCCATTTTCTTATGAATATTTATTGTTTTATTTCAGAGACTCAGTGAAATATCATAAATGTTAAAATGAAAGAGACCTTCATTATATATGTTTTATTCTAATGTTGAAAACATTCATACCCTGAAATTTTGTTTTTCTGTTGTCACAGAAGGAAATGTCACAATTAGGTTTTAGATTTGGGCAGACTATTATTTTTAACTCTTTCATTTCTGAGACACTAACTTACGTAAGGATGCATGTCTTTACATAAGCAAGACTTTCCAAAATTATAGTATCATTTGAGTGAAAAATCTTTGCTTTATGAAAAATAATACATACAGGTCCCCACCTGTACATTCTTGTGTAAATAATGTATTTGAGAAAACAAAAACCTTCACTGCCAGAAAGTGTTCTATTTTAATTGCAATTAGACTTTTCTGATAACCACCAAGCTGGTGCCTAACTCTAAAAGGATCTTTCCAACTGTTCTGTGGCTGCTTAGGCAACTATCACCAAGTAATTACTATAATTAAATGAACTACAAAATTGAAACCTGTTAAAATATGCAGAGCTCAGGAATAAAATGTAAAACACACTTGTTAATTAAATACATTAATTGAAATATAAATAAGTTTTTGGATATCACAAATGAATTTGTATGAGCAGTTATATAAAAACATGAATCTCGCTTTTTATTAACATGAAAATATTGACAGTTTGGTAAAATAATTTAGAACCAATGAACAGGATGGTGGAAGCTTAATCAGGGGTATGTCCAGGCAGGGGCTGGCACATAAACCACTTGTGTGACCCTGTCTCTTGTAACCTATTTCTAAAAATAATTATGCATATGGTACTTGCACCCTTTATCACAATGACCACCAATTTTCTGTTTTTAGGTTCAATTACTTACTTCTTATGCTTCTTCTCAGTGCCTGTCTTTCATTGCAGAATAAAATTATTGTTCCATACAAATCACAAATCACAAAATTGAAATGTAGGGATGCTTTTGTAGTTTAGTGGTAAAGGATTTATTGAGTATGTGCAAAGCCTTTAGTTTTTTTTTCCCCAATAGTGCCAAATACAATACAATAAAATGTAAAATTTTAACAAACAATCGAAGTGTGTTGTAGTAAGTAAAATATTATCAACGTAATCATTGTACTTTATATATTACTTTTATTGTGAGTGACTTTTATATAGTAAGGAATGAAGAAAATTTAATATTTTAAAAAGTAGTTTCAATGTATTATATGAATATAATAACAGATTTTAAATGGTGTTAATTTTGACTAATTAGTTACTAGTACAGCTGCTGAAATAAATAAGTAAAATAATGTTCATTTACATTTTAGGGAGATTATACAAAAATATATAATGAAATTACAGAATATTTAGAATTGTCCAAAATTTATTGAAGAAAAATCAGGCATAAAATTAAAAAAAAAAGTGAAAGAAAGAAAAATTAGCTGAATGACCTCCCTGCTATACCATATCAAGCCAAACATGAAATCTGGTCATGTGAATATGAGTTAAATTTTATTTTTCCGTAAACAAGCCTAGCACATTCTAATGAGATTGCAATCACTAACAGGACTCAAGGGTTGATGCTGAAGCCTGGACATCATCCTAGGAATCCTGAATTTGGAATCTCATTCTGCTTGCATTTTCAACTTCTGTAATGTGCTCTTTGCCATATGGAAACTTTAGGAAAGTTTGACTTTTTAGGTTGTTGAGATGCTACCAGAAATAATGTAAAGAGATTATCCCCTGGTCTAGGTGGTTTTAAGAGTTCCTTTGTGAGATGTTGATTAATGAGTACAAAATGCCACGTGTTGGCTAAAAAAAAAATGAAAAGAACATATTATATTATAAAGTCTCTTATGTTTTAAGAGGCACTGAATCAGACTTCTATAAAAAGTCCAGATATTTCCATTTTAAACCAGGAATGAATGACATACAGATGTGGCAAGCAAGTCACACGGAAAACATGAATTCAGGGACTTTTCAGTGCATTCAGTGTATCTTCTTATGATGCCTTTACATGTTAAGAAGGAAATGTCCTTGTGGAGCTCCTATCCTTTCCACGTCATACTAACTCCCCCTTCTTTCATATGCTTCCCTGCACTCTGCCGAAGGTTTGGTTATGAGTCTTAGTATCCGCTTTGATACACTGCTAGGTAGAGTCTTTCAGGGGCCCTTGGAATTAGGCTCCTGTTCTGTTACTTGTTTTCTCCTATGTACAATGCACTTCCCATTTATCTTTCTAAGGGAGGATTGAACATCTTACCCCGGGTCCTCTTTCTTGTTTATCTTCTTAAATATATCTGGGCACAGAGGTATTTTCTGAGACTCACACTCCACCAAGGACCATGTATGCATATAACCTAGAACCTCTGCTTGGATGTTGCCCATGGTAGCTCAATAACCAATTGGTTTCCCATAGTAAGGGGAACAGGGACTATTTCTGACAGGAACTCAATGGCAGGCTCTTTGAACTCCCCACCCCGCAAGGGAGGATCAGTCCTGCTAGGCTACAGAGGGGGACTTTACAGACAGTCCTGTAGATACCTGATAAAACAGGGTCAGATGAAAGGGGAGGAGGTCCCCCCTATCAGTGGACTTGGAAAGGGGCAGGGTGGAGATGAGGGAGGGAGGGAGGGAGGGAATGAGGGAGCAGGATACAGCTGGGATACAGAGTTAATAAAATGTAACTAATAAAAGAAAGAAGGAAATATCATGCTAAACTGCATCACTTTGAAGAAAGCTTTGTTGTAAGCTTCTGTCCAAGGGAATCAATTAGTTCTTTTAATATATTCCACTTGTGCTGGATTTCACAATAAAACAATGATGCCAGTCTTTCTTTTCTTTTCAGGAAACCAATATAATCTAAAGCTTCCTTTAAAATGATAATAAATTGAACTTGGCCTAAAAATCCTGATGACCAATGTCAATGGAAAATAAGGCATACGGATAAAATGATTCTGATTATATACATCCAATGGCATCGTGTGGGCATAATGATTCATGGGTTTTGCATCTTGATGCTTATGCCCCTCTTCATGAAGTTAGTTTTACTAATTATCCCAGATTTTTGTCCTGAGAAAGCCTTCTGTCACTACAAAAAAATCTCCCGTTTGAAGTTTTTCTTTTTCTCTTTCTCTCTCTCTCTTCTTTTTTTCTTTCTCTATGAGCAAGGGGTGGTGGTACATTTAACCTACCAATTTATTACTTTTTTTCAGCTTTTATATTTAGTTGCAGCAGATTCCTTCCCATCAAAGATAATATGAGAAGCATCTTCATAATGCTGAGTGATTTATTCAGCACCTTTGTCATCTCAGTTGTTTCCAACACTTCACGGCCATGTTACTGTTTAATTAAATATATTTTTGTCCACAAAAGAAGAGATGGCATTGCCGTTATTAATACTAAACAGCATTTTATGTGTTTAGTTTGGCAATGGTGGAACAAATTTTGAATGTACACATTTTCTGCTTTCAGTGAATAGTGGACAGGTAGCTGCCTACTTGTGGATTCCTGAGTGCTACTAATAATAAAATTCCTCAGTTATTTAAAGTTACTAATGAATGCAATGACAAAACATAAATAATACGAAAGTAACACAAGATTAGATTAAGAGAAAAAGTAGGTTTGGACGATAAATATACCTTGGTTTTTTGGACGCCATAACTGGTTGAATAACATGTAAATAGAGCCTGGCATGATAGTAAGATAGGCAGGTCAAGTTGTGAAATCAAGTGAGTTCTTGGAGCCTTTGTCAGAGTGAGCCATTCTGGGAACAATAGAGCAAATCACAGCTCTGTGATTAATCAAATCAGCTCTCCATTGTAGAAGTACAAAGAGATAAAACCATAGGATCTCGTTTGGAATTGGATGCTTGTAGCCTAATGAACTCATGTGGATTGTGCCTTCCAATATTTTGGCTGGAAAAGAAGTAAGTTCATTAGGATTGTAGATAAAAACAACACTGTATGGTCATGACAGAGTTACACACGTCTCTCAAAGAGAAAGGCTAACCTTGATACAATAAATATAATACTGTCAAAATTACATTTTTTAAACCAGTTATTGGTTGTTTTAGCATGACTAGTCATGATTAAATTTTGGGACTTTGTTTACTCTTTGTTTTGTTTTGTTATGGGACATTCTTTTAAAGATGTAAAACTAGATTGTCACAGTAATCTACCATAGTTTAAGCTAAATATTAGATCTGATTTCAAAGGGAAGTAGAGGATTTTTGGGTTTCTCACAGAAAGATCACAATATTCTTGTTAGTATTTTTATCTTTGGTTTTTGAGAAAATCATTATGCTATGATACTGTGTGTGTGTGTTTTTCCAGCAGCAGAGCATGAAAAGAAATCTAATATTTATTGGTGTTCAGATGTTATTCTCAACATTTAGCATGTAGTAAATTGTAATCTAGAACCAACGGCTTTCACACACATACTATTGGATAATACTCTAATTTACAACTGACAAAGTGCAAATGCTGTGCTGCTGGGCACAGTGGAAGAACACGGAGGGAATCTGAGATTGCTTTTCTAGTTATCAGATGCCAGAAACTTGGTTTTTCTCTGCTCAGCAGCATTCTGTCATTCTAAATGAAATAAAATTTTATTTTCAAAGTAAAATTGTAGTGCACCCAGAGAAGTCATTACACCCAAAATAATTTCTTGAAGTAAAAAGAGAAAAGGAAAAAAAAAAAGGAAAGCTCAAGTCATTATTTACCCTTTTCTACCTTTACTTTGTACAAATGACATAATGATAAAACTACCTTAGGCGTGGGAGATTCTTTTCAGTTTACAATGAAAATTCAGGCAGTGCATAGTCAAGAAGTAATTAGCAGTGTATCTTTTAAGCACTGGGATTCTAGTGTGCTTCTCCCTCCCAAACCAGTTCAAAGAGTGGAATTTAGCAGTGAATTTTAAAGCAATTTGCCCATCTCAAAATAGATCAGCGATTGCAATTTTTCTTATTTTAAACAGCTTTTCATATCTTCATATCAGGGTAAAGTTCTAGAGGAGACAGAGGTCAAATTTTAATAATAGAAAATAGGTCTTACTTCACAACCAGACTACAGTTATCTTTTCTTTTTCCCTCTCCTTTTTTTTTTCGTTACTTTTTCTTCTTTCCAGGTTTAGTTATTTTCTGTTTTAAAGTTTTATTCCAGACTCATAAGAACGTACTTAAGAATTACCAACTCTCATCCACTTCAACACAAATTTGCCAACGCGGATCACCCTGAGTCTCCCGCCCACCACCGCCCCACTGCCCCACTCACTCTGTCCCACATTATGAAGACACATCCCCATGTCCACTGAGACACAACATTTTGTAATCTGACCTCATTTATAATATTTTAACCCTTTCTTAAGGTATGTTTTCCGGTTTTATCACTGAAAAACCGTAACATGCTTGTTACATATTTCTATAACACCAATATTACCAAGCACTTAATTTTCCCTTTCTAAGACTTTAATAACATGAGTTAAAATTTCTCCATCACATGTTGAACTTGTAAATACCTCTGAGATCCAGAACATGCTATATTAGGAGTGTACTAAAATTAGATGTGTATATTATTCAGCCTTGTAACAGATGCATTCTGATAAAACATTCGTGTGTAAGTCCTACAGTTTTAATTGGTGGTAAACTTGAAGGTTCAAAGAACATAATGAGGGTTACTACACATTTTTGTAGTCTCTTTTTCTAGAAGAGGTTAACCCCCACTTCTGATGATCATGTTTCTGAATGTGTATCATGAGATCACTTGAACAGCACTTCTTATTTAAAACCCAAATTATGTCATAGAACTATAAGCAAAAGAAAAATCACTGACCATTCAAACATACTTGATGCAAAACAAGTCTAAATGACTAACTTATAATTCAAAGCACCTACAGCTTTATATCTTGTGTTACTTTCGTTATCAGGACTCATCTGTTTTACGCTTTTCGTGTTCTAAAACTTGAACTAAAGACTAATATGAGTTAGAAATGCTTTATTGACATCAGTAGTGGTAAAATTTAAATCAGTCTTATTTTGGAGCAACACTTAGCCTGTTGAATAAAGGCACATTTTCTTCCTTGATTGATGGTGAGTTTTATGTTGTTTATTAGTTGTTGGATCTAGGTGAGAGCATGTGATTAGGTTGAGCATTGTCAAGAAACCGGAGTGGAGGGTTTTCCTTTGGAAACTTGTTTTTAAGATAGGAGCTCAAAGACATGTAGAGATGTTTGCTTTTGACCTCAGTGGCACCACTAAAGATGCAATCTGCATTGGGAGTATGAGGAAGAATGTATCTGTGCATTAATCATCATGATTAGAGTAGTATATTTCTTTAGAATTACATAGTTCGATGGAGCTCAGTTTTAATTAGATGGAAATTGTCAGCATCTTAAACAATCTCACTGCATCGGTGACTTGGTACTATAGATTTGGTTGCCTGTGGGTTATATTGTCCTGATAAAATTTCTGGGTGAAGTGTGCAAAGCAGTACTTTTGTGCATTCACTAATACAGAGATTTATATGATATAGGTTTCTTAGCAATTTGAAATATAGCTGCGCTTCTCCTATACCTAAAGACTAAACTCATGAAGAGTTGTGAAAACACTTAAATTACTTTTACATCAACATCCTGCATATTGGTGATAATTTGCCCTGACTTTGAGCCTATTCTTAGTGATTGTGAGAGGCAGGTAGACTTAATTCATATAAAAACCACAAGAGGCAAATTTATTAGTGCAGCACTGGAACTTTTTGACCTGAGCAGAAGCATTTCTGTGTGTGCTTTTTCTTTTTTCCTTTTTCTTTTTTTTCCTACCTTAAAAATTAAAGCTCAATGCATGCCAATACTTAGCCATTGAAAAATGTCATGAAGGGATTCACGAAACTGAACTGCAAACTCTGTGAGGCTTCCAAAGATGTGACAGACAAAATAAATGCTATGGACCACTAGCCTTTGACTGTCTGAGTTTCAAAAAAGCAGAGGAAAGAACAACTGGGAAATAACTGGGTAACAAAGATGATGTGATTCTTCTCAGTGACACAATCCTTTTTCATAGCTATCTAAAATTTTTCTAAACGGGGCAGTACTGAATACAGTGTTATTTTATCTATGTAATTATAACCGCATTTATTTTTCAAAAAGTACTTACAGAAAAGAAATTCATGGACCTGAAGAGAAAATTAGATTATATTTTAAAAGACGAGAGAAAGAGAGAATATACCCAAAACAACTCATATAAAATCATGGAATTTTTACAAAACATTAAGAATATTTTGGCAAGAGAATCTAAAATTTAAATAAGGAAAATTTAACTTCAAGATATTGATGGTTCTCTTGATTTCATGAGTTGAATTTATTTTTTCCCCCGTTGCAAGGCTTAACCATTGTAATACGTATTATGATGACACTATCTATGGTCAAAAGTTTTATTTATTATTATTATTATTTGAACTGTTTCCACATATGTGAATAAATAAAACTTACTAGTCCTGACATTACTTTGACAGGCTGTTGCACATGCTTTCACTAAGTTTCTGGTTGTAGCACTGATCTTTAAATTTTCAAACTGTAGTTGTTTTTAGATGTATTTTTAGTAAAAGTTGTAAACTCCTTTTACTTGATGCATGCCTTGTATTTTTGTTAACAAACTGTATATGAGTATTATACAATGATTGGCAACATAAACTATGGCAATAGTCAAATTTTACCAATACAAATGACTTAGGCAATGTCAATTTATGAATTCACATTACCCTTCTGAAAATTTATTTTGTAAAACTCGATTGAAACAGTAAACGTAAGCCAGTCATATCAGGACTGTGCCAAAATTAAAATGATCATTTGTAATGGAGAGAAATTATGAATTATTATTTGTGGTGTATTTGAGGTGATTGTAATGCCTTTTGATATTTATATTGCCTCTCAGACAGAATTACACTATAAAAGAAACATAATTATGGAGTACTAGATGCAAACTGAAATAATTATTTTTAGATATTAAAATATTCTAAAATTTAGAAATATTTGCTTAAAACTTTGCTTATATTTGCTTAATATCAATGAATTGAAGAATTAAATATGTTTAATTTATTTTTAATTAATTTCCAATATTACAGGAGAAGGGGTAAGAGGCGAACATTTGTCACTTAAGTAGGAACATGCACATATTTCATAGTTTGGTAATATATTATTTTGCTACATTTGAGGACTTACAGCACAGTGCTGAGAACATAGCAACTTAACTAACCACCGTTCATTTCACAGTGCATGGAATAACATACGCTAGGAAGAATATGTTACCTTAATTATATGTAGAGTTTTCATTACCCTAACATACTCCAGCATGCCCTCATCCACAGACACAGATATACACACACAGTGAAGGTATGGATAAGAGCAATGTCGGCCGCCAAGAAGTTTTGTATTTCTTCTCATAAAATGACTGGCAATGCTTCTGAGGGTCGCCCTTCTTGACTGAAATACAAACTTGAACGGAAAGGTGATGGTTATATTTTACAGACTTATGGTCTTTCTTAGAACTAGGTATGTGTGTGCTCTGTGACTCCTCTCTGTGTCAATTGGTTACATGCAGAACGCATGCACATACTTCATGCTTGAGAGGCAAGGTGATGAGTTACAGGGATAGGTTGACTGTCTGCTCCCAGACACTGCTCCATTCACATTTGATGCTGGGAAAGTGTAGAAGACTTTGGCTTGTCTTGTTTGGTTATATATACAGTAATACCTTAATATCTTAAAAATAAAAAGTACAACAAAATACGTTTTCTTATATTGCTTCTGTGTTGCTTATGTAAACACTGAAATTTAATAATAGGTAATTGGTCACTCCAATTACATTAAACTGCATGTCACTCATTTTTATAAACACGATTATCTGATTACAATGTGATTAAATCAATGCAAAGTATATTTGTTTGATCATATTTGTTTAAAGAAATTTTGAAAGTGTCATCAGTGAGGCCCTCTGCCCACTTTTCACCCTGAGGGTCTCTTTTATGTCCTTTCATTTACTTGTTTTTCATTTTAAAAACTCATATAAAATAAAACAATTGTTTGGACTCAACAGAAAAGATGATAATTTAAATTTTATTTTACTTCTGAAAAAAATAGCCAACTCTTCATGTACCCCAAGTAAGTACAAAAGGTATTTGTACTTAAAGTAAATTTCGCTCACACATTTCACCTACTAAACTATACTACATTAAAAAAGATACCAAACACTTGACAACAAATTTTCTTACAATATTAATATCATTTACTAAACAGTATACACCACTGATTTTTTTAAAAATTGAATTCTTAAAACTCTAAGTAATGAGTGACACTCAGCATTATCATCAAAGACTTTAAAGGTAATTTCCCTATTAAATACTATAAACTAAAGGGTTTACATTAAAAACCAGATAGCAGAGAAGATAAGAAATTTTAAAATATCCAAACTAAAGTTGAAATGTGTTATATGGATAAGTTATCATTAAAAATTGTTACTGTTAATATCTGGTAGAATTTTCCTCCTTGTGATAGTGATTTCAGTTGAATAGGAGCTTAGTAATCTATAGGGATGAATCGTTATATATATTTGCTGAACAGTGTTAAATACACAATTCAAGTTTGTTCTTATTGAAATAGACTGTACACCATCATTTTAATTAAGTAATGAATATATATATATATAAATTATTTTAAAAGTTGTATATCAAAATGTATGACGTTCCATATTTGGCTACATTTTGTAAAACATTTTTGATGTAATCAGTATGGCACTCATATATGTCAAATCAAGTATTCTACTATTTATTTAAATAGATATATGCCTAATGTATTTAGAAGCTTATTGAAATCATATAATTGTATATATTGTGGCTTTAAAAGTCTGTACCTATTCTTGCTTTGAAGTAGTATGTACATTGCTTTCCAATTTACTTTTAGCTGATTATATTAAGGATAACATCTTTTATTACATGTACTTTAAAATTCACAATAAAGCTTCAGAAATTGTTTTGTACAATTTTGAGACTTGGTGTTGAATTTCTTTGTGAACATTTTATTGTCCTTTGGTCATCTAATAACAAACTCGAGAACGTAATAGTACTGATAATTTTTGACAAAACCCCCCTGGGTTGATTACTAACTAATCCTTGTCTAGCTGGAAGTGTGCCGAACTGATCCATTGCTCACACAAAGACTGGATGTAAAGTGAAAAGCAGATTTGCAGTTCTGTTTAACCCTTTTGTGTGCAAAGTATATAAAGTTAAACAGATACTAAAAGAGCAACTGTAAAATGTTGACACACCATTGAGCCTGACAAGACTAACCACTTGACTGTAAAAAATACAAGTTTACATTTTTTTTAAAAAAGGTTTGGCTCACTAATGGAGAGATTTCCTCACTTTTATGAGTAAATTCAGAATACTAGTTCCACAAAAAATTAACACAGTATTTAAATGTCTACCTAGGAAGCCTAAAGAAATACCCCTACTACGCTCTCACCACAGAGGAATATATTTACATATATACAGCTGTGTAAGGTGCACTTTTGTTTGCTGGTTTTATATTTCACTTCCTTCCAATGGAAGTTAAAAATTGAACTAAGTTTCCATAGAATATTAACTTCTACTATGCCTACTCACTATTTTACTTACATTCCTCTAAAGAAACACACAGGAAAGTAATTGAACATCCAAATCCCTTTGACATGAAAGAACGTCACCACAAGTGTTATAAAATCAGATATGCACCTGCAAACTTCCACATCAGAAGCATGAAGTAATTGTTCAGAAAAAACATCCAGTTTAAAAGTTATATTCATTCAGAACAGAACTATTTAGCCGATTGTGTACATTTTTTTCTATTGAGTTTCATTCCAAACTAAAAGCAAAAATTTTCAAAGGAAGTGAATCAGTGTGGTTGAAAAAATGTTCTAAACCTTCGTTGAGTTGCTGATCTCACATGCAAAAAAAAAAAACATATGTATTCATGCTCCAGTCATTAATAAAATTATTTAGCACATCAAAGTCACATGTGAAGAAAACCGAACACCAGGCAAGTGGTTTGTTGATTAATTAGTAAAATATCCAAAAGCAGGAAAAGCAAATTGATTTCCTATCCAAAAGAAATAATTTCAAAAACAGGTATGTTACTATTGAAATTGTTTTCTATTTTAATAGTTTTTTTATTTTTTCTATAAGTTGCAATGTTTTACAAAGATTTTATTCATAAATAGTATATTCTCAAGACCTCCTGAAATGGATATGTTGAGTATATCCTTTATATTTAATATTTAAAGTATTAAATGGTTATTAGTAGACACATTTTACAAAATGCAAATGATTTTTTAACTGAGAAAAGTTGGAGGGGATAAATAGAATCATGTATATCGTATATTTTTATAGCTAATAGCGATAAATCTTCTCTGTGCTATCAATTGAATATTACCAGTATAAATAAAATGTTAGAGAGGTGTATCTGTGTATAGGTTCATACAATTAAAAACTTTGATACAAATATTTATATACCCATGTAGGCATGACAAAAACTTACACATATAAGTTAATAGCGACTGAAGATATTTTAAACTCTAATTTCTGTTTACAAGCTTGAAATATATTACTTACTAAATGTGACCAATTATTTACCTATTATAATATATCATATCGAGTATGTAGATTAACATAAACATAAATTGTTTGAATAACAATTTTCTGTTTTAATATTTTTACCTAAATTGTTTTGAAGTGGCTATTATTAGTTAATATATTACGGACTATTTTATCATATGTTGAGGTCCCTTTGAAAATAGCTATTGCTTCTACTTAACTGTCTGACTTGGCTAAACACAAACACAATTTTGAGGTTATTCAATAATTATTTATTAGTATATCCATATCAATAAGTTAAATTTCTCATGCTTTCAAAAGTAGTTTAACTTCCAATCACAATACAATGCTGTGTGGAGTGATTTCACACTTTCCTTATTTACTAAGTATTTATTGATCACCCGTAGTGAGCTCTTTATCATATGAGCTTCTGTGTGTAATTTAAAGTTTTACACAAACTGAACTTGCAACAGTCAGAACTTCATTGTAAAGTAACACTCCTGAGAAGAGAGAGTAAGCGTGTAAGTTGAGTTTTTCCTAATGAGACTGGCTAAGGACATACTACAAATCTAAGAGCACCCTGGAAAACTTCTTGAGTATAATAGACTCTCAGCAAATTCTTTCGAACAAATGACAGAGAAAGATTTTAAGATACATTTCTCTTTAACCGTATAGCAGGAATCACAAGTTACAGATTTTCAAATAAAATTTTGGATAATGTTTTTCACAGAGGTAAGATACATAAAATGGTCAATTTTGATATTTAATTTGCTTATGGTTTTGATTCCTAGAAAGACAGTATAAATTATAAATTATGTTCACTTTGATATGCAAATTCTGTGTGTTACATTAAAGTAAGCGTATATACATTACAGATTCCTCACATCACTAGCCAGCTATTATAGTTAGCATTTTAATGGAAATATGTTTTAAAACCGTGTTATTCTACAAACTAAAATATTATTTTACTTAATTGCTTTATTTCTAAAATAGTTTTAAAGGCATTAGAAAACACTTACTTGGTCTATTTTTTACTATAATTCATTTCCATTATTAGTTCATGACTTAGGTTTAGAGCATTGGAATTCATCCATCTATTCATGCATTCTATAGTTTATAAATCATAAAGACGAATTGATGGTAAAGGCCCTTATTTTTAATTAAATTTTTATTTTTTATATTAATTACAGTTTATTTTGTATCCCAGCAGTAGCCCCCTCCCTCATGCCCTCTCAATCCCATCCTCCCTCCTTCATCTCTCCCTGCCCCTCTCTAAGTCCACTGATAAGGGAGGTCCTCCTCCCCTACCATCTGACCCTAGGTTATCAGGTCTCCTCAGGACTGACTGCAAAGTCTTCCTCTGTGGGCTACCAAGGTTGCTCTTCCCTCGGGGGCGGGGATCAAAGAGGCAGGCACTGAGTTCATTTAGGAGACAGTCCCCTTACTAGGGAAGCCACTTGGATACTGAGCTGACATGGGCTACATCTGGGTAGGGGTTCTAGGTTATATTCATGTATGGTCTTTGTTTGGAGAATCAGTCTCAGAAAAGACCCCTGTGCCCAGATATATTTGGTCCTTGTGGAGCTCCTGTCCTCTCCAGGTCTTACTAACTCCACCTTCTTTCATATAATTCCCTGCACTCTGCCCAAGGTTTGGTTATGAGTCTCAGCATCTGCTTTGAAACACTGCTAGGTAGAGTCTTTCAGAGGCCCTTTATGGTAGGCTCCTGTCCTGTTTCTTGTTTTCTCCTACTTCCAATGTCCATCCCATTTGTCTTTCTAAGTGAGGATTGATCATTTTACCTAGGGTTCCCGTTGTTGTTTAGCTTCTTTAGGTGTACAGATTTTAGTATATTTATCCTATTTTTTTTTTGGCCAAGTATCCACTTATAAGCAAGTGTATATACATATATATATATATATATATATATATATATATATATATATATATATACCATGTGTGCGTTTTCTGCTTCTGGAATACCTCACTCAGGATGATCTTTTGTAGTTCCCACTATTTATCTGCAAATTTCATGATTCCCTCGTTTTTAATTACTGAGTAGTATTCCATTGTGTAAATGTACCATGATTTCTGTATCCATTCCTCCAATGAGGGACATCTGGATTGTTTGCAGGTTCTGGCTATTATGAATAAAGCTGCAACAAACATGGTTGAACAGATGTCCTTGTTGTGTACTTGAGCATCTTTTGGATATATGCCTAGGAGTGGTATGGTTAGATAATAATGGCTCTTATTAAGTTGACTAGTAAATGTATGTATATAACATTGCACCTCTTGGAAATTGATTATTTTAATAATTGTATAAAAGTTCAGTAGCCTTTAGTATGGAAGCAGTTATCAACATAACATGAATATTTTTGTTGTTTTAAGTATTTCTCTGGAACACTTAAAAACTACACTTTTTATTTTAAATGCTTTTGAGTAATAGAGAAAAGGTATATGGCTAGACCACATTAAAAATCATTTTTGTAAATATTTTTTAAATTGGAAATCCATGTTTCCACAGACTATTTCTAGTCAATTTATTAAAATCTTATAGGGGTATTGACCTTTTGTAATAGCCAAATAATAAATAATTTGACACTCAATACTTAATAAATATGCCTTGAAAAGAACTCAGAATATTTCAAGTAATTGTTCAATATTCTTTTCCTAGAAATGTCTATCTTATTATTATTAGTAGTAGTAAGTGAACTTTCTTCATGGCTGTTTTTTTCATACTAGTGACTAATAATTTGGTCACTTTTGCTTCCTTGTTTTGTAGAATAAAAAAAAAATAGAACTGTGCATTAGAGAGGTAGTTTTGTTGTAAGAACAAACAGATGTCATTGGTGCAGTATCTTGAATCACGCATAATTGCAGTGAGAAGTCATTTCAATAAGCAGCCAGGCACAGCTAGCAAACTTGGATAGGGTGACTGACTCTTGAACTACCTTTGCTGTTCACACACCTCACTGCTAGTTTAGTTGAGTCCGTTTTCTCTTTGTCCTTTCACTAATCTGTGGCCGTGTAGGACATTTCTCCTGGAGTCTAAAGTGACGTGACAAAGTAAAATTCTTTCTTCCTTAAACTGTGAAGCCCACCATCTATTTTCACTTACAAGGATAACAAAAGCAGTATTATGTGTTTATTTAACTCCTCCATTCCACATAAACAGTGTCTGAATCCCTTACCCAGTGAATCCTCAGGTTCTCCCAGAAAAGTTATAGCTCAGCATTCATCTTTTGGTAAGGCCACAGAAACTTGATGAAAATTCTTGTTTGATATAGATGTGTGTGTGTGTGTGTGTGTGTGTGTGTGTGTGTGTGTGTGTGTGTGTAATTTCTGACATAATTGACCAGAGACAGGAACAATTGTTATGACATTGGAGGAAAATTTTGTGGATGAGATTTCAAATAAATGCAAGCAAATTTTCATGTCCCAAGTAGCATGCATTGCCAACCAACCCTTTCTTTGAAATATGTTTTTGTTTTCTTTCCAATGATTTTTCTTTTAGTTTTTGGCCAGTTCCTATCAATAGGAGAACTACTAGGCCTGCTGCTATTGGCCGCTATGTGCAGTCTACATATTCTCTTCCTCTTGGTCCGTGCTCCCTCTAATTGAGCACTATGTGATAATTACTTTTCCTGTCCTTATTGTGCTGAAGAAGCCACTAGTTTAGAGATAGCAAGAGATATATCCAGAGTCTGCTTCAATTTCATAAAAAAAAAAATGAATTAAGTAGTTCACTCCTGTCACTTTTTCTTTAGGAAAAATTATAGTGATTCTTTCTGTACTTCTTAATTGAAATCTATTTTTCATATTCTTTAATGTGTGCTTCCAGTGTGTATTTTCTTGACAATTTCGTAAACGTTTTGTAAAGAGAGGGTTAAGCAACCAGCACTATAATCAGTTTTGACCATTTCCATAACCCCAGTAATACCCCTGTGTCCATTTAGTGTCAGCATCTCTTCTCATCCATAACCCCCCCCCCAAAAAAAAAACCCTTTTATTATCTTTCTAGAACTGACTTTGGTGGACACTTCCACATATGGAGTGACACCCCAGATAAATATCTCATTCTTTTTAGGAATAATTTATGGCCCTTCTTATCAAAGAACTCTTTTTATCCTTACAGGGTTATTACTGTGAAAATGTAGAAATGCTACGCTCTTCTGTATATGGGAGAACCTGAGCATTTATCTTTCCTCTACCACCTTTCTTATTAGCAGGGACCCTGTGTCGGCTGAGCAAGCTCTGCCAAAATCAAATAAATCATGACAAGTGTCACAAACTCTCATCCTAGCTCACAAACTATGATTATTATCTTTTGATATCCAGGAAGTAATAAAGTCATTATTTTTACATATCTCTAAAAGCATGAACACAAATAGTAAGAAAATATTAAGTCATCCGCGTGATTGGATTGATGGTTTCAGTGCTCTCCTATGAAGACTTATTAGTTGACAGAGCTGATCCAAGTTTCTACTCCAAATCAGTCTAATAACCATGTCTAGAAAAACACCTTCTTTGATATACAGCCTACTTTAATAAATACCCCTTACAGTGTATTGGTTATGTATTAGTAATTTTGATTTTTTTCTTTTTTTCTTTCTGAAATTTAGCATCATTTTAGTTTCACCCCTATGTCCAAACTTACTAAATAATGAAATTTACCAGCCCAATGGAGAAATCCAAGTGAAAAGAAACAAGTAGTTCCAAGTTTCTTCCACTACTTTAAAGAAACAGTCTTTGACTGCAAAAATTGAAGCTTTTTTAAAAAAACTTATAAAATAATAAATGTAAGTATTTCTGTAAATAGAGTTGAGGATACTTATTAAATAAAATAATATCATATGATGAAGCGAATCTTTTAACTTGTCGAGAAATTTCTAACTTGAAGTGATAATTTCTCACAAGAAAATTTTAAGAAGTTACTAAAATGGTTTCGGTTTGAGGAAAAGTTAAACAGGCATTGTGAGATGACAGGGGAGGGTCCATTGCAGATGCCTTGTTTTCTAAAGATGCTCATACTCTGACCTAGAAAGGGAACAGAGATGAAAGAGGAAGTACAAAGCTCATTTTATTCCAAGGTCAAAACTGAAATTTTTGCCTTTGTCTCCTGTTTTAGTTAAGAGGCATTGTTACCCTGAAAAGTTCAACATTTGTAAAACAGAAAAATATTCAAAGTATTAAAATAGCTTCTGTGTTTCCATGGGCATAATAATCTATTGATTCCTTTTGAACAGTTTAGAACAATGCTTAGTAAGAAGCATCATTATGTTCAATAAGTGACATTGTTATGTTATCATTCCCTGAACAAAGTTGGCTTCCCACAGTGACGTTTAAGTTGTTTCTTATTTGGCTGTATCTAGTCAGCTTTTTTTTCTTTTACTTCTTAGTGTAGACAAAAACTACAATAATCTACATGTATAAAATTTGAAGTTAACGTTATTTTTATGTTCTCTCTATGTGTAACTTAAATATTAGTGAGACTAAAGTTAAATGTAAGCTCTGTTTGTATAATAAAATATGATTTAACAGAAATATTTTAAAATGGTTTCACATCCATGAAAATATGGACAGAATTAGTAAAAGGTCATTTTTATGGGGATTTCAGAAGAGTTTACATTTGAGAAATTAAGAGAATTTTTCTTTAATGTGTCCAAAACTTAATACTGTAGGTTTCTCTTTAATTGTGACTTGCAGTTATATCCACTTTCCTCCCATTAGTCAGAAGGGACTAAATGCACATTCACAATTACATAGACTCTGCACAGGGGTCATTTACTTCTACAATTTTTTTTCTTTGAGAAAGTCCAATAGAGTTTCACTGACAGAGGATTAGGTGGAATTCATGTTTATTCTTGAGCTATGTTCACCACTGACATTTTGTTTGCTTTCGTAAATTTATTTTCTTGTGTTAAATATTAAATCTGGTCTTTTTTACTTTTGTTTTTGTTATTTATTACAATTTATTTACTTTGTATCCCAATCATTCCCTCCCTTCCTCTTCTCCCACTATGCTCTTTCCTTAGTCCACTGATAGGGAAGGTCTTCTTCCCCTTCTATCTGACCCTAGCCTATCAGGTCTCATCAGGACTGGCTGCATTGTCTTCCTCTGTGGCCTGACAAGTCTGTCCCCTAAGAGGAGGTCATCATAGAGCCAGCCATTGAGTTCATGTCTGAGACAGTCCCTGCTCTCCTTACTAGGGAACCCACTTGGAGAGTGATTCTATGGGCTACATCTGAGCAGGGGTTTTAGGTCCTCTTCATGCCTTGTCCTTGGTTGGGTTATCAGTCTCTGCAGGGTTCAGTTTTTTTGGCTCTGCTGGTCTCCTTTTGAAACTCCTGTCTCCTCCATATCTTTCTAACTCTCTCTTCTTTCATAAAGTTTCCGGAACTCTGCCCAAAGATTGGCTTTGAGTCTCACTATCTCCTTCAATACCCTGGTGGATAGAATCTTTCAGAGGTCCTCTGTGGAAAGCTCCTGTCTTGTTCCTTATCTTTCTTGCTTCCAATATCTATTGGGTTTGCCCTTCTGAATGAGGATTGAGCATTTTCCTTAGGGTCTTCCTTGTTGTTTAGCTTCTTTAGGTGTTTAGATTTTAGTATGTTTATCCTGTATGATTAAAAAAACAACATATTTAAGGATGCACAAGTATATCACATCAAGAGAAGGGATGAAGTTATAAGAGAAAAATGTCAGACATACCATCTCCTGTGTGCGTGTGAATGTGTATGTGTTCATCTTATGTAGTATGTAACACAATTCCCAATACACATTTGACCATGAATTTAATCTCCGAGGAAAGAGAAGAATGTACGTATGACAATATCCTCTTTGAGAAGGGATTAGCTTAACTTGTTGGGTAGTTTTTATTTTATTAATGGAAAAACTAATCCATGATACAGGCAAAATCTGACATTCCACTTATTTTATTAAGGTGCTGACAAAGAAAGGTGACTTTTGTAAAGGTCATTGGCAGAAAAACAATTTGCTGTGCTAGAAATAGGGTTGGTTTGCACTTTTCCAATCATCTTTCTTCTTTGTAATGGGAGGAGGACCTCCCCTATCAGTGGACTATGGAAGGGGCAAAAGTGGAAAAGAGAGGGCAGGTAGGATTTGGAGGAGATAAGGGAGTGGCTACAGCCAGGATACAAAGTGAATAAATTGCAATAAGAAGGAAAGAAAGAAAGAAAGAAAGAAAGAAAGAAAGAAAGAAAGAAGGAAAGAAAGAGAGAGAAAGAGAGAAAGAAGTTAAACATATGGAAACAGACAAATGGATGGAAGTATCTGCCAATAGGATTGGGCAGAAAGGCATGTACTGTTAAACAGTCTACCCTCTACAAAATAAAGATTATAGAATTACATTACATTTTCCTTACAAACAGAGAACTCACATGTATTTCTAGGCATGAAACAGTGAACAATATGTTTCAATGGGGAGATCTTTTAAAGGGTATATATATAAACATAAAAAGTAAAGAAAACACTAGCACTGTAACTTCTCTATAGATTAGTATCCTCATCTCTTGAACATTCCACTCAACACTATAGATTATGGTTTTCTGAGTTTAGCCACCATTGCTTACTAGGTTTTGTTTTATTTGCCAGCAAAACATATGACACTTAAACCATATTTCACAGTACTATTGCAGATTTGATGTTTTGTTAATCTTGGGTAGGTTAATCTTGCTTTTCTTCTGTCAAAGTACTTTTAGCAATGTTGGGTGGCTCACGTCAATGATTCCAGAATTCAAGAGCTGTTTGTGAACTTGACGTAAGCCTTTGACACATAAGGAGTTCATTTGAAGACAGCCTGGTATACAGAGCAAGACCTATTTCACAAAACCAAGTCAAATATGAAAAATGGAAGTAAAAACAATCTGCTGCCTGAATATGTCTCTAAAAGCACACACACAAACACAATCAGAGCTACAGAGATACAAATTGTTCTTCCTTGCTAGGATGCTATTAGACACTTTCACAGAAGATTAAGCTGAAAATAAACTTTGAGTCAAGGATACTTATTGTTTGCAATCATGTTTTTTTTTTCTATTATTTTAGTACTTTTGTTGTCTTATTCACAAAACCCAATGGAAAAAAATTTAAGAATGAAACACTATGGATTAGGAATTTTTCATTCCAAAGATTTAGAGTATTTCACAAAATCAAGATTGGAGTATACAATAAGTTAGAAGATACATTTCATATAAATATATGCTAAGACTTTATTAATTTTGATTTTAATGTTTCAGTGATTCTTCTGTTATAGATGGACATGGTCTAGTTTAAAAATATGTTTAAATTGAAACACTTTTAGCTATTTTTATATACAGCATGTTTGAAACATCCACACAGAAACACAGATAGAAAAACGCACACACACACAAACATATCCACCCCTTCCAGCAGGACTAAGTTATGCTAATTAATGTGCTGGTTCCTCCCAAGTTTTACAGCTAATGTATAGGTTCACAAAGAACATTGTTTAGGAGCATTGAATAGTTAAAATTCTGTTAAATATAATCTCAATTTTTCCTTCTTTTTTTCAGTTTTTTCAAGGATGAGCAAGGCTTCCATAGAAGGAACAATGAGAGAGGAAGCTTTAGAGTGGCCTGGGGTAGGCAGAAAGAGAAGCTAGAATGTAAGACAAGCTTCATTCTGTGTAAGAGAGACGTTAGTTATAGGAAACAGCAGTTGGCATTAAATTACAGTGAGCACACAGCCTCTTTCCTGGGGTTTTGTTATTTTCAAAACAAAATAAGGCAACATTTTCTAATTTTTTTGTGTGTGAAATTATGTATTTTTTTTCTTTAAAAGTACTGCAGAATCTCAATAGAAAAAAAATCAAGCTTGTGTGGACAGAAGGGGAGCTTAAAAGATGATTTATAGAGAGAACTTTGTCACATTCACTCAAATACTCTATAATTTATTGAAATATTCTTACATCCTAGTATTTAAGTTTGACAAAGTGAGTAGTCAAACAACTGTTTATGCCACCAAGTAGTGTCTCTAAGTCCCTGAGCCCTCATCCATACATTTGAAAATTTAGGACAGGGGCCCAAACAAGAAAAAAGAGCTTAATATCTGTAAAGACTTCTGGAAAATTATTTCAGTGCTGTAAGGTTTATAAAACTTAAAATGACAACCAAGCCTTTGATTTTTATCATTTTTACTGTCAAATATTTTCTTTAACTTTGCTTCGAATCTACATTTTCTACTCTTGCTTATCTGATCTATGTATTGCAGCATGGTTTTTCTTGTACACACATACTCTTTCTTTTTGCCAACAGAGGGTTACAAGGGTGTTGGACCCTCTGCAGCTGGAGGAAAAGGCATTCTTGAACTGCCTAACATAGATGCTGGGAACTAAACTCTGGTCCTCTGTGAGGAGAACGTTCATTCTTAATCAAGAACTGAGAGGCCTTAATGAGAGAAATGCTATTGATGCTCAAGCTCGTATACTGTTTACATAGATATTACACAAAAGTGACTGCGAATAGACAGAAATCAGTGTTAAAACTAAGTGCCTTTTAAGAATTCTGCTTAAAATTCAAATTTATTAGAACAAAACACCAAGCAAGCTTTAAACTTTTATGTTCATTCCAGGTTACATTTTACCACTTAAAGTCAATCTTTTATAGAATATTAGTTTTGAAATCTGTGTACACTAAACAGGGATATAATTTCTATCTTTGTCTCAAACAATTAGAGGCAGTTTCAACCAAATCTGGAGCCATGTACCACAATCTGGTGGTCATGACTGCAGTCTAAGATGCAGTTTACTAGAACCATACTTTGGTCTGTTGTATTTTAGAAAACTGAATTTTATACCAGAACCTTTGGGATGTGTGAGAGTGCCCTGCCCTAGAAATAGAAACTGTATCTAAGGAAACCCATTACCTGATCCTCACAGCTTACAGCCAGCCACCTGTGTAAATCAAATCCTGCCATGGACACTCTGGTACACATTTCTGTACTGTGTCTATTCTCTGTCCCCAGAGGTTCAACCGACTGAAGGAAAGGCAGTTATGATTGTTGTCAGTAACCGGAGAAAGAATCTTTTTATATTTACTGGGAGGATCAGAGAGGCTTCCTGTAACCTGGAGAGCTCCCTCGGCTGCCGGTTTTAAGTTGTTGGGGTGTGTTTGTTCTTTTGTTTGTCTTTCAGGGGCTGCCTGGAACAGCATGACCATGATGTTCAGCTTTGATGCCTGTGGGAGATAAGTTAGATATAAAACATAATACAGAGAAAGACAGATGCTTGCAGCATTGAAAAGTTTAGAAGAAAAATGTTAGAAGTGTTTGGGTACACACATGTTTAAGCAGAGAGGGAAACAAACAAAAATATTTCCAACCCATCAGCCAAATTTCCTCATGCTCCCATCTCTGTAATTATAGAAAGTCCCTATTAAAATTACCCTATTAGTCTTTTATTTGTTTGTTTTTGAGTACTGTGTTTTTGACAGACTCCAAAATCTAAAGCAGCCTATGAAGTCCATGAATTTCCCATGTCTGAAGGTTGATGAGAAGATATTTGTACATGTATCACACCACCACTTTAAAATGTGTAACTAGCATGGTGGAATTACAATCATGTTGATCTGCCACCAGCTAAAATAATTTTTTTATACCTCATTCATTATAATCATTTTTTCCTTTATGACAAATCATTT
This sequence comes from Meriones unguiculatus, assembly GCF_030254825.1. Lineage (NCBI taxonomy): Eukaryota > Metazoa > Chordata > Mammalia > Rodentia > Muridae > Meriones > Meriones unguiculatus. The sequence goes on along the minus strand of NC_083357.1, from coordinate 90,172,628 downwards.
TACATAAATGATACTATGTGAATTAAAGTATTAAGTGTTAAAATTAATACTCCTTCCATTTTTTAAGGTTTTGCTCCTCAACATTCAGTGTGTCTGTAAAGAAGAGGCACCAGCTAGTTTTCCTACAAATTCACCATGCTTACTGAGGTAGAAACTGCCTTTCAGAAAAGTTACCATATAATTAGAAAGCATGTTAGCATTTGGGGTGAAGCTTGTTAAGGTATACATGTTAAGGTATACATAAGACACTCAATGTTTCCCAACCCTATATGAATCTTTCTTTCTATAGTAAAGTTGTTCTCTTATTATTTAGGGATTATATATGAAAATAATCATGAGTTCTCCACTTCATGATTACAAAACATATTCAAAGGTAAATCAACATAATTTGTTTTTAGAATATCCTCATCCATCAGTATCCATATTTGTCAACCCAAATGTGCTCTTTTCACATTCAAGTTAGTACAAGATTAATTTGAATAGTTCTTCCATATTCATTCTTGAGTAACTTTTATGCAAGAATGAGTGTGTGAAAAAAAACTAACTTAATAAATGTGCTTAAAAATCTTGAAAAATATTTATTGTTTAAAAACTTCCTGTCACAGAGAAAGATTTTTGCTTCAGTAGATTTATGCTACACAGTTCTGGTTCATCTGTTTAAAAAAAATTGAAGAGAAGTAGAATACATGAACAAATTATTTCAAATTATTAATGTTTACACCAAACGTAGATTATGTTAGTTTTTCACGTAAAATTTTACTAGCTCTGGGTGTTTGAGATGTCTCGGTGGGTATGGTGTATGCCACGCACCATGAGTAACTTAGTTCAGGTACCCAGAATCAGCATAAAGCTAGATGTTGAAGCCCTGATCTGTAATCTGAGTGGTAGGTCCTACAGAAAGAGATGGGGTAGAGACAAGAGACCTCAAAGAAGTGTGTAGTTCAGCTAGAATGGTGTAAGCATATACAAAGACAGAAAGATATTCTTTTTTAATATTAGTAAATGAGAACTGACATTTAGGCTGTCTGTTGAACTCCATGTATACATCATGGCACATGCCTGCTTACATCATTTACATGTGTGTACACACACACACTCACACACACACACATGCAAACAGACAAAAATATAATTTTATCATATGGTAATATGTATTCTTTATAATCAATTATATAACATATTGCATATGTAAGTATGAATATGTTTCCGCATGGAGAATCTAATCCTTGCTTGTAGTGCTTCATCTACCCCTGTACAAAATACTATTTTTAATTTACACTCCTATCAATTGCAATTATCTTATGTCCTATAATTCATGAGGGAAACATTTGCTCATATAATTTCTGCTGAATTCTATTTGGACATCTTCCATATACACAAATATTTGTAATCCTAGAAAATAATTAACATAAGAATGTCGCTTTCACATCAATAGCTATTAATTATAAAGCCCCAAACACCTAAGAATAATTTACTTTAGCCCAAGAAATTAATCCCCTCCAGGGCCACATATTTTCAGACATATAACAATGGAGCACAAGATTCTTAATGTAAAAACACAACTTTAAATGTAGGTTTTCAGAAAGTCAGTGAATTCCTCATTATAATCCTTTTAAAGCATGACTATATGTTAGCATATTATGCCCTTGACTCAGAAAGTTCATCATGACAAGATTTCCATGCGACTAGGACTGATTAACATCTTTGATGAACTATGTTAATGTAATGTTGAGTTTTATGAGAGATACCTCAAAACCCACACATAAAGCCCTGTGATTTCAAAGACTAAATGTAAGTGGTTATGTACATAGCTAATGATACAGTTGATTAATAACAATAAACTTCAATTTTGAGAGAGATAAAACTGAATGTTTAATACAAGTGCACCATTTACAGTCACTGACAATTTTTCATCATTCTCTACTAAACAAATTAAGTCAAGGAACACCCCTAAACTAAGTAATCAGAATGAACTCTATACAGTAGAAACACCCTTAAATAAAGTGTAAATGGAAAGATAAAATTTAAGGTACATTGTAATGTTGGCTCTGTTGTTTGCTCTATGGCGCCAGCTGTAGAATGAGTTGAAGGCCATGGGTGTTCTAGTCAAGCAACTCACCACTTAAATGAATCCTCAGACTCCATCTTTGATTCATGTCTAACATACAGACTAAAGCACGATATATTTATTTTAACTGCAGGAGTTTTAGAAAGACAGAGAATGCAGTGTCATATTCTTTCAAGGGCTGTGCTGGAGAGGAGCTGATGAGCTAGGAGGATGAACACTTCTCTTTGAAAGCAGCAAGACACATGGCACCCATGTCATGTCTTGGCATAGAGTATGCACATTCTATGGAAAGACTTATTGTAGCCAATTGAAAAGGCCAAAGAAAGATGCATTAAGATAATTTAGGGATGAATGAATTTCTAATAGGTTAGAAAAGGTCACACTAGTTAATAGAACACAGTGAAAATTTTACTACTACTTTTAGGATTCAGTTTTTGTTCCCTAAATCATAAAACTTTCTCAGATAACATAGAGTAGTTACATTTTCCATGGCGTAATCATTAACAAATTGTTAAAAGCCTTCACCCTTATACAAGTTAGTCTTTAATAGCCATTCCTCCACAAATTCACAGAGATATTAGTGGGGATCACAACAATATTTAGACATAGCAAAGAGTCTGTAGCAAGGAAATTTAGACCTCTGCAAAGTATCATTTTATCTCAGTCAGTTTTACTGTTAAAGTAACAATATAAGATTTCTCATTAATTCCATTCTCTCTCAGGATGACTCAGACACCAAACACCCAATGGAAATTTTCAGTACTCAAAGTGACTGTGAAATAATGACTACCTTTTTCTTTTTTCTTTTTTTTTTTTACAGCTTGATTAAATAGCAAATTGAGATTTTACATATATATGCATACACACATATATTTTATAAAGAAGCAAATTTATAATTTTGGGTACTACTTTTCTTAAGAAAGAAATATTACTAATACATCAAAGAATGATTTTTAATTTATATCAAAGGACATTGCTAATCAATGAAAATATGCATTTTTTTCTTAATAGTTAAAAATCCAAAGTTGAAGGAGGTAGCAATCATCAATTGAGCTATTCAGGCCTTCTAGGAGGTAGCAATTGTAATCATTTCTGGTATTTATTTGCTTTCTTGTTCTTGTTTCTTGTTTTTTCTTGGTTGACAATGTTTTTGCAGACTCAAATGTAATGAAAGGGCTGTGTGTAGAATAATAATGCTTATCAGTATCAATAGTTTATTTTAGTGCAGTTCAAGATATAATAGTAGAAACAGTCACCTTAGCAATTATTCAATCTATATATTAATTGAATTTGATTTTCTCTCTCAGCACCTACTTATGGTTCTTATACTGAGAAAAGGAAGACATGCTTGTTCCTTTTTTCTCTTTCAGGGTACTGAATGTTGATGGTTTTAGAATTTCCTATCTAGCATCTAAGTTTTCCAAGAAGGTTTTGTAAATAGTTTAATGAACTTTGTTTAAGCAGTAGTTTCTTAATTAGTAACTATTTGCAATATGTTTATTTATATATGTTACAATGCTGAAATGCTGGAAAAATCAGTTTATTGAATTAGTAATCATTGAATGTTGGAAATTCATTCTAGGTGGCAATGAAGTGATTCAAAATTGTCAATAACAAGTAATTTGGCTTCTCTATTTTTTGGTAAAGATTCTTTCAATTTTTATATAGAGAACTTGCCTTTAAGTAGGAAAAGAACTTGTAAAAATTGTATGAACAAGGATATAATAGTAAGATTTAACATAAGTGTTGATATATGAGAACTTCAAGGCTGAGAGACATGATGAGGAATATAATAGAAAGCAAAACTTACTTGATTGTGGGGTTATTTTTGTTGTTGATTTTTGTTTTTTGTTGTTTTTATTTTTACCTTTAATAATAGGGGAAAAAAAGAGATCCTGGATGTGCTGTTGGTTTATGGAAAAACCAAAACTCTGCTTTTGGAATTTTAAAGTGCCCATAGATTATAAATATGGAATTACTTTATTTTAGCTTTCTTGAGAAATAGGGACATGATATGTTTCAAGAAACTGCATTGAGCTGTTAAAGGACCTGAAGATAGATAATCAATGTTAGTAGTGGATGAGAGAGGAGCTCCAAGGACAGAGCTAGAGAGAAGCCCATAGCCATGGCAGGAATGAGCAGCCCAGCCACAGCAGAATGCTGTGTAATAGAAAGGACAACCTGGGACAGTGGTGTTCTAGCAACTGAGTGTTTCTGAGGAGGACTCTCTACTTAAGTACTCCTGAGGGTGCATGAGGGTGTGTCACAGAATCGACAGCTGGGAGACAGATACTGGATCTCAAGAAGAATGAATCTACATCAATTTCGTGGTAGCTTTTTCATGGCTTGCCTGTATTAGCTCTCGATACTGTGTGCTTGGGTTTACTCTAAAGAAGACGAATCATTTATGTCATCTTGTCCCTCTTCCTTCCAAGCTAAGCCACTTACTCTTCTTTTATCCTCATGTTTAGAAATGGCATCATTATAAGTCTCACTTTTTTTGTTAATGACACTCAGACAGAATTTTTACTCTGGCTTTCGCCTCTTTTACCCTCTCTTAAGTACAATGACACATTAAAATTCACTTAGTTTTCTGGTATTTTTTGTTTGTTTTGCTGTTGTGGTGGTGTGTTATGGGGTGTTGTTGTTGCCTTTGTATTACTTTTACAAATATTTAGATATATTTACTCTGTGGACTGTCAATGTGATTATCCTGCAAGTCTTCTCTTCAGTCTCTCACCATGATATGGATTTCTTATAAAAACTGCCCAGCTTAGTGTATTGATGGCTTCCTAAACACTGGAAACCATGGCTTCTTATGATTATTCTCACTAAGAAGCTGCCTTAATTAGCAAATGGGAAAAATATTGACACTGTTTGCAAGTTTGATTTACCATGACTCAGATTTCAATAAGAGATCCCCAGGAACTCTTCTTTTGACTTAGAAAGACAGCGAACCAGAAAGGCAGCATTGTGTTAATACGTTTTTATAGAGGACAACACCCAAGGTGAGGGCAGAGCTGATTTTCTTTGGTTTTCATGCACATCTCCCACTGTTAAATTTCACATTAATTTTAGATTGATTTTTTTAGTAATTAAAATCGCAGTTATATTAGCCTCTTGACACAGATTTAAAATGAAGAGCTTTAACTTTATAAATGTTCATGCTCACTGTGTTAGAGGGTGCTAAAAGGTAACAATAGAACATTTGGAGTTGCTACTCCTGTACATGAGCCAGCATCATAATCTGCTTATCAGTGAGAAATGTTCAGGGAGTGTGAAATTCAACAAGACAAGCCAAAGAAAATTAATTCAGACTTGCCTCAGAAATGCCAATTGACCTAATCTCTCCAATCTATTAATTCTGAAGGTAGAAGGAGCAATAAAGAAAATGCCCAGGGGTAATCACAATGACACAAGATTTAACAGGAGCTCACAAAGTCAGCTTGCCTCATGAAGAAAAGCCAGGGGATTCCAAAGAGTTCTTGAAAATGGGTATAGGTCATGCTGAGTCCCATAGGTCAAAAGCAACACCCAAAAATCAATAGCAAAAAGTGAATTAGTGCTCTTGAAGACACAAGCAACATGATGCTTTGTTTGAGTTAATACAAGTGGCTCTCAGAGCTTCTAGGCGTCCTGTAATATTAACTTCATAAGCCACACAGAAATCCAATAGTCAGCTTCATTAGCAGATTTAGAATAATAAAAAGTTTGAATCCTAATATTTCTAGAACAATATTCTGTAAATAAAGTTTCTGACAAATAGTGCTGGTTACAACTAATATTGACTGTTTGTGTAAAATCTAATTCTCTAGATAGTCCATTACATTTTTATTCTCCATCAAAAATAATGAAGCAGAAAATATCTGTAATTAAGAAGATTAAACTGATATTATAGAGACTAGTTAAAAGTCTATGCTAGCCATATCTTGGTATGGCATAATTGAATGCAGTATTCATTCATTTTCTTTTCATTCTAGCTTTCCTTGGAAATCAACTGAAATATTACCTACTAATATTATGGTAATTGAAAGAAGCTCTATACTGTGTGACTAATTGAATACAAATACATTCAATAATAAATTCATTTTAGTTTGAAGAGTATTTGTTGAGGGGTGTCTGTGAAACAGTATATTTCTGAGAAAGCCACAGTTTTTATTTTGTATTAAAACTGATATTTGTCTTTTTTTTGTTTTACTGTTTTTATTACTTTTCCTTAACCTTGAATAGATATAGATTTAAAGAAGAAGATAGAAATAGATTCCCAAAAGGTGGAATAAAGACATATTAAAGAAACTTAGGATAAATGAGCCTTACTTAATTTTTATCATGTTTTTCTTCAAGATAACAACTGTTAGATAGAAGTGTGCTATTTAACTGCCTACTTCGTGATGGATGACTGTACAGACTATTCTGCTATGTTAAGCTTTAAGCCTAATAGTGTGCGACAGGCATGAAAACTAGATTTGACATCAGTAATTATTATAAATTAAATAAACAGTGATTAACATTAGAAATCTGCTTTGGCTTAACCTGGTTTGTTGGTATATACTCTGTAGTCTTGTTTTAAACTCTAATCCACTTCTGTTAAAACTCACTTCACAGTTATTTAGCAGTTATATGCTGGGTAGGATTTGTCCACTGGCATGTAGATTTTAGGAACAAATTCCAGACACTGGCTTTTTTTGTAAAGCACCTCTATATATTTAATCCTGAATGATCCAATTAGAATAAATAAATACCAAAATAAGTTTTTATTCTTATCTTTATAGATCAGCATAGAACTGAGAAAAAACATAAGTAAATCATTATGTTTTTCTTCTGATATGTATTGAATATAGGAGGCTTTTATTCAAAATACATACTTAGCCTTCTTCTGGAGGTCTGGACAATCTTTCTTCTTTAGGTAAGTGGTGCCCAAGCTGAGAGGCCTAATGTAATAATGTATGTAAGCATCTGAAGACAAATTGTATTTTCAGCTTTGCTTGCAAGAGAAATAAAGATGAGCTGAAGATTACAGAAAGAAGTATAACAAAAGCTATAAACCCTCATATGAAACACATCATCCAGATAAGCAGGACAATAGGACTGCATATTCATGGACAAAGAAATGGGACAACTGTTGTGGGTATTAATGTTTACTATTGATTTATCTTTTAGTTAAGTTGCAGTTATTTCTAAACCAGCTGACTACCCAAATAAGCACACAGACGGGATTGACTTAATTAACCTAGAGCACAATGCTGGGCAATAGTTACTCCATCCTAAACCTCCAAACGCACATAGTTTCCCAACATTCAGATTTCACCTATTATACTTGCTTTTAGTCTATCGCTCCAAGTGGTTGGAAGACCTGTCCTGCCCATTACTGCTCCTACCCTTCTCTCTCAGTTCTTCCTTCTTCTCCCCTCTGGACCAGGATGTCCCACCCTATTCTCTCTATTGCTCAGCATGGAGGCTGGTTGATTAACTGACAATATAGAGAACAAATGGTGGCATGATTACACAAACTTGAGACAGGTGATGCTTAGAATAAGCATCACAATGCATTGTCCAGATTGAAACCAGATACTGTGGTAGAGAAATCAGCATTTGAATGAACAAGGGTAAATATATACATTCCACAAGAATGTTATACCAACAGGCAACTCAAGATGCAGGCTAAAACGAAAAGAAAAAATAACAGAGTTGAAAACACTATGAAGACGGTCAAAGTATAAAATGATGGCAGAGTAAATGCAAAGTAAGACAAATGTTGAAAATTAGCTAGATTTGATGAATGGGCATTTATAGTAGTCTCTTACAAGACAATTTTAGCACCAAAGTAGATTCAATATGGCCAATATGATTGACCAGAAAGTGTGTGTGTGAAAAATGAAAGTAAATAGAGGCATTTTTTTTAGGATGTAGTTCTTTTTTAAGTGTTTTTATTTAATAAGTTTAGGTGTTTTTACTTTAACTTATGTATTTTTATTATTAGTGTGTGAATTATGTGTCCTTGTATGGGTATATGCACAAAAATTTCCTGAGTGCTTACAATGAGCTTATTCATAAAAGGGACATTTTCATCTTTATTACTTATGACCTATAAAGATACTATGATTGTTGTCCATTTTTTTTGAAGTGAAGAAATTAATGGTCAATAGATCACATAGTAGCCAAATTAAGTCATTGACTGCACCTTTTTAAATCTACAGAAGAATCTGTGAAGTAAATTTTAATAATGGTAATGAGACCAAAAGAATATGTTTATTGTATCAAACAGATTAAAGTGAAACAGATAATTTAATTTTAAGGCATTGTTAAAAGTATCCTTTCATGACTTAAGAAAAGGAATTTATGTATCACACAACCCAAAATATCTCCATGAAAAGTCAAATGAATATTGAAGCATTCAAATGGTTGTTACTGCAACAATGTTTTAATAGAAGAGTTTGGGTTGAACAACTTTACTTGAAGTGAAAATACCTTTTACTTGAACATGAAACAATTGAAGGGACTGGAGCAAGTTGCATGTACCAACCCCCAGGCTGCTCATCTGGTTAAGCACAGAGGATTGAACCTGAAAAGATTTATGGGACCCTAAGCAATTTGCTTTATTCTGGGAATAATTGCACCACCACTTATTCCTACTCCCCTTATTAACTCTCTCTGCATCACCGTTCTTTTTGAGGTCATCTATCTTAATGAAATATCCATCTCTGTCATCCCTTCCTGCCTTACACTTTAGACGTTATAGTGGATAGAAGCTGGTTGTCTCAGCTGGACAGTCTCACTGGCCAGAGGCTAACTGGTAGAACAGTTAAATTTCATGTAATTTCCTCCATTGGGCATTTGTTTCATTGTTTGCATGAGAGCAATAAAAATTATCAGCTGGATCAATCAAACACATCAGCTGAAAACACTTCTTGCTGTAAAGGAACAACCCGGTTTCAAAGAAAGAAATCAAGATATAAAAGAAAGAAAAGTAACAATAAGGTGGCAGAGGAGAGAAGGTTTCCTTTCTTGGATTAATTTGATAAAACATTCTGGATTCTCTGAGTATTTTATTGGTTTTCATAATAATGTATACAGATTTATACAATCTCGGGAGTGCTAGAATTTTTTTATAGGCATTATCACATTTCTGCTTAGAATTTTTAAAGGCATGTAATCAGAAGAATGAATTTTTAAGTAAATTCTGAGTTAGATAAATACATATTTTTCAACTTACACAACATGAACAAAGATTAAGTTTGCATTTTTTCTTTCTCCCAGGGAAAATGTATCCATATGACATTTCCCCTCAACTAAGATGCCTTTTGAATGCTGAATAAGGAAATCACTTCAATGAGTGTACTTAAGCTGTTGAGAAGTGAAATTCCAGGTGGCGAAAAAGTGAACAAGTCAGAAGCTGGATTTCAACAAAGCAAAAATGGGTGCATATCTGAACGAATGTGGTGTTTGATGGGAGTTTTCAGTTTTGGTCTTTCTATTTCCCCATCCGTATAAAGTCCTGCATGTGATGTTTCTGTGACTAGAGAATGTGGTTTGTGTGTGAGAGAATCAATGTGGAAGAACATTTGGATTATTTACCATGCCAGAGTGTTTAATTTGTAGTACATTTTATTTATTTATTTATCTCTCATTTATTTATTTAGTTAGTTAGTTAGTTATTTTCCTTCCTTTAATTTTCTTCTCATGCAATGTATCTTGCATGTAGCTTCCCCTCCCTTCCCTCTTCCACCCCTCCGTCTCCTCCAGATTCACTGCTCCCCTGATTCCCTTCAGAAAAGAGAACTCTAGCAGGGATATAAACAGCATTATAAGATGCAATGAGACTAGGCATAAATCCACATATCGAGGTCGGACAAGGCAAGCCAGTAGAAGAAAATGGGTACCAAGAGCTGGCAAAGGAGTTCCAGACACCCCGTCTTACACTGTTAAGGCAGTGCTGGGTTGGGACTCACTCGTACGGCTTGCGCCTTAAGTTAGACCAGTTGTTGGTTGTCACTCCCACAAGCTCTGAGACACCATTTTCACTTTCAGTCTTGCAGGCCGACTCACATGTTTGTGGGTCATATGTTTTGTTGTTTTGTGGCTTTGTCCGTGTCCGGGTTCCCACAATGGGATCCTATCCATGACAAGCTAGAACCAAATTAGAGATTCATTATTTCAGAGATCATGGCAATTACTGTATTACAACAGTAAGAATTAATTCTACATATAAAAAGGCAAACTCCTCTGAGAAAATGTACAAGTCTCTGAAGCATGAGTGAATTGTTGACCAAACAGATTGACAAAGTTTTAACAAAAGGTATTTGCTTATATAGCATGCTATCATAAATATGAATATATATATTTCAAATATGTTAGAAATATCTCTATATCAATTAAGTTTAAGTTTATTTAGGCCAAACCAATGAATAGATAATTTTTTTCTGATGCCTTAAAAATACGGTTAGAGCAACTCATTAATAATTGAATATTAAATCAAAACAAATCTGTTAAAAGTATATCTGATAGGCCTGGGTCGGATAGCAGGGGGAGGAGGACCTCCCTATCAGTGGTCTAAGGGAGCAGCATAGAGGGAGAAGAGGAATGGACAGTGGGATTGGGAGAAGACAAGGAAAGGGGCCTCAGCCAGGATACAAAGTGAATGAATTGTAATAAATAATAAAGAAAATATTCAAAAGTAGGTCTAAGGGGTAAATGAAAACATTGGCCATCTATTTAATATTTTGAAAAAATTTACACCAGTTCACTCATGCTTACCCCAGAATGCAGCTTTGGTTAGCATATCAATTAACATATGAATTTCCTCCTAACAGTGCTTAAATTCCAGCCTGAAAACAGCACGGAGATTTTTGTGTTGTTTTCAAATATAACCATTTTAACAAAATTAAAAACTTACATTCTTTCTTCCTCGTTATCACCTTTCTACCTTCCTGCTGTGTATCTATCTTTTAAGCTATCTGCTACTTGTAATATGTTTCAACAGTAGTATTTTTTTTCTACAAACATGACTAGTTTTATGTGGACTTGTGAGAAATAACAATCTCTTCATAAATTATTTTCCTGCAAATTTATTCTGTCCCAAACAAAAATTCTCGTTTCTTTAATCAATGCTTTGTTATGCAGGCCATATGCTCTTTGAGGAAGTGAAGATGTTTTTAATATTTTTGAGCCTAAAATTAAAATAATATTAATATATTATTTTGGAACCTTAATAGTGATACGTATGACTTGATAAGAAGTTTTTTTTCCTCTTCTTTTGAGTAATTCCATTTCAGAAAGCAAAGTCTGTTATCTAAGTTGTTGAAATGAGTGAGCATGTAAGTTTGTACAAAATTATGTTTTTAATTGCAAAATAATTCATGCATGAAACTTTATGGATCAAGCCTCTTAAAGGAAGTTTATGGTTTGATAACAGTATGGTAGGGTTCTGATTTAGTTTGGTCTTTTAGCTAGAGGCATACAACAACTCTCTTTTATTTTTTTGCCAGTACAGAGTACTTAGAATTCAAAATTCAAAACATACTCAGGCTCACGCTTCCTGCTGCCTTGCTAACCTATTTTCCAGGGTCATTTTCTTTCAAGTGCAGTTAGATTTTTTTGCTCTGTCTAACTGAAGTATGTACCAGAGGCTCTGGGGATTTGAGTTCACCAGTCCTGACTTTTATCTAGAGCAGGTATCCTAAGTGAATTTTCCATCTTGTGAAACTCCTGCAGGGAGACTGCAGAGTAGAAAATGGAGCTAAGTACTGACAGATGAGCCACACGTCTGTGAATTGTGAATCAGGGCTGGAGTTGGAAAAATATATATAATTTGGTGAACTTAAAGGATATACCTTTCAAGGGTGTAAGTTATTCACCCTTACATTTTCTGCTTAGCTCCGGGGGATAGATTCAATACGGATACTTCACAGAGGATGTAATTCATCACCAGCCATCCCTACTTCTGGCTTGTTTGTGTTCATCAAAGTTGATGTTCTGTTTATTCAAGATCGCTAAGGGGAAAGAATAAAGTCTTAATTTATCACTTTCAATCCTTTTATCTATCTATCTATCTATCTATCTATCTATCTATCTATCTATCTATTTATTACTGCCTTTATATGTGTGCTCTGTCTGTCCTACTTTGCTTAACTTGACCTTCCTGAGTTTTAACCTTAGATGAAAACTGTTGTTATCATGAATTAACAATGAGGTAAGAAGCCAAGTCACAGAAATTCTTGTGTTCCCTGTTTTCACACTTGATACATTTATCTGCAAAGCTCTCCATGCTTATTTTACTTATTTCCCCCCGTTTTCAACTTTCGAATTAACTGTCAATGTTTAAAAAGTACTGGCCTCAACTGAAAACGTAGGTGAGCTGGCAGCAGCACTCCATTATTGACTGGCTCGTTGTTACCTTCTGTGAACTGAGTACCTTTGCTACTGCTTTGAAATTTTCTGACTCTCTGACCAGAATGATCCCTGCCCATTCTTCTTAGCCCATCACTTGAAGGCAAGATTCTCTTGCTGCCATTCTTCAACTTACTTGCCATTTATCTTCATTGCATTTTGTTTTCTTACCTATTCACTAAAGCAACCTTGATTTACTCTTCATTTCTGTGGAGAAGATTATAGGTTCCAAGTTTCCTGCAGTTTCTTATAAATTAGTATGTGTTACCTGTAGAGAATATTTGGCATGGCGCTCAGGCTTTGTCTAGCTTTAGCAGGTAAACTTTCAACAATTGTCCATGCCAAGGGAGGCTACAAAAACAATATTGTTAGGTGAGAGCTGACATTCCATTGAAATTTGAAGGACAATAAGCATGCTTGAAATAGTCCCAGTATAGCATTTGGAAGAGAAGCTGTTGTTTCCAGACAGTTCCTTCATTTATTTTTTGTCATTTTATCACAGATGTTTGGATTTATGCCGCATAACAATTATGTTGAACTCAATAAATAGATAAGTTAATTGCTTAAGTTCCAAATCACATCTGATATGGCAAAACTAACTAACTAAATAAAGAGTATAAGAGCATCTCATACCTTGGCTATAGGTCTCTGTAGTGTTCTGCTTTCTCAGTGTTTTGAAAATATGCTTATCTTTGAGAACAGCCAATGAAATGTAAGCATATCTATTAGTTATCTCATGAAAATGATTGGCACTGATAATATTTATTGAAGGCTTAAAATATGTCCTTGATGCTTTTAGGCAGTTAATGCAGATTACATCATTTACCTGTACAATTTACAGATTTGTAAAAACGTTTATGTCCAACATTAAGAAAGAAAAATGTAAGGTTTAGTAGCTTTTAAAATAGTGCCAACTATCATAGCACTCATAAGTTACTGAGACAGAATTCACCCTTTGGGAGATAATTTCACAGACATTGAGATAAACTCTGCACACAGCACATTTAAATGTCTTTTGAATATCATTGGGACTGTTCCCCAGAACTCTGCAATTTGGTTGGTTGTGGTTTTCTATAGTCATCTCTGTCTCCTACTAAAAGTCTCTTTGATGAGGGATGGAAGCTACATTTATCTGTGGGTATAAGAACAAATGTCTTTCACACATAAACACTGGAGAGGGAGGAGGGAGTAGTTAAATTGTAAGAGCCAGAATATCAAGGACTTTGCTATAATATTTTTAACTCCTATTAATATCAGAAGGTACACCCATAAAGCCTCAGAGATATAATGGTTAAAAACTGAGATGAACAATGTCAACACCAATGGCCATGCCAGAGGGGATGAGGAAAAGACAAAGACAAAGAAGCCCAAACCTTGTGCAAAGGGTTATCAGTAACTAAAGAAAGCTGAGAGTGGGCGAGATGGTGTTCCCTAGGGAATAGCATTCTAACTGGTTTTATAATTGTATTATAATCACAAAAAAAGTTTTTGACATACAATGTTTACAATAGAATATATAAAAGTATATGGCCTGCAGTTGTGAAACTCTTTAAGAATTACATTTCAGTCCTATATTTATTATGTTTCTCTTCAAGGCTTTAGAACATGGCATTCCCCATGATTTTAACTTCTTATTTGGGTACATATTTCAATATACATTTTCATATTTGAGTACTTTGTTGTAATGGTATATTGCAAAAAAGAAAATGAGGGTTTGGGTACAGACTTAATAGAATCTCATTTACTCTCAATCATTGGTTGAAATTTCTTACTTCCTAGTCATTTTTTCTAGAAGGCAGTCTCCACAGTTGTTATAGACTCCTACTAGTAGTTTACTCAGCCTTTAAGAAAATATTAGGAGATATTTGTTTTAAAAATTATGTGAAATGCATTCATCTGCATACATTTAATCATTGGCTATATTGTATTAGTTACTATTCATTCACTATTTCAAATAAGAATAGAGGACAGTTTAAGTTTTAAATCTTCTTAGTTATTTCTAATATTATGAAGAGCTTAAGTATATATATATATATATATAATCAAATGGATAATTTAAAATGTTATAAAGCTCTTATAGCCATAAACAACCTAGACCAACATTTGCCTGCAATGAAAGATTGCTTTTGTTAACTTGATGCAAACCTATACATATCTGGTAAAGGAGAATATTAAATGATCAAATGCCTCTATAAGAGTGACATGTCGACAAGTTTATAAGGCACTTTCTTGATTAATTATTTATGTGGGTGAGCCCAGCTCATTGGGAATGGTGCCACCTTTGGACATGGGCCTTCTATACTGTATAAAAGAGCAGACTAAACAAGAAATGAATTCAATAAGCAACTTTCCTCCATTTAAGTCCCTGCCCACAAGTTCCTGCCTTCATTTTCTCCTCCAACTTCCTTTAATGATAGACTGGTGTGAAAGTGAAGATGAAATTACCTTTTCTTCCCAAGTTGCTTCTGGCCCTTAGGTTTTATCAATGGAACAGAAACCCCAACAAAGGAAGAGTGTCACAGTCTTCTATTCTTGTGGCTGTGATTAAATATCATAGCCAAAACAACTTTAGAAAATGCTTACTTTGGCTCAAAGTTCCAGAGAATCATTGCCAGGACAGACATGGCAAAAGGCATCGGGAGCCTGAAGCTAATAGATAACATCTCAATAACAAACGTAAAACACACCGAGAAATGGACAGAACAAATGAGAAATGGGATAAACAACAGAGTCTCACCGCTGGTGAAAAGTAATGTACTTTTCTCAAACACAAGCTGGGTTCCAGTGTTAAAGGACCTGGGACTGTTGGGCACACTTATTCCAACCACCACAATAACCTAGAAGGGGATACTGACCTAGAATTAGGTAGACAGCAAAAATAATAAAAATGATATGAAAGAATAGAAACATCAGTGTGTTCCAGTGAGTATAGGGTTCATTTAAATCAGCCCTGCAATTTGTAGAGTTGGACAAAATGTCAGCATTATAGTTTCCTAAAATAATCTAGAGCAGGAAAATAAAAAAAAAATACTTGTGTGAGTTTTTCTTAGCAATGAACTAATTGGCTAGAAAATGTAGAAGTGAAAGGAAAACTTCAGAAGTCTAATTTACTTACAAAAGATAGAGGTATAAAGGAACAACTTTATTAATTTAAAAATAAAAGGTATTTTTCTTAAAATTTGTATTAGGCAAATACAGAAACACTTTGTTATATTTCTTTCTTCAGTAGCCCAAGGTTGTTAACATTATGAATGATTTAGCATTGACATGGCAACTTCAATATGTGTAGAATAAGTTAAACATTGTTTATTTTAGGCATTCAGCTCCTGTGCTCATTGTGGGACATTTTAATGAAATTAATTAATCAAATGAAATCTTTAGAATTTGCTACAAAAGTCTTAGCTACAAGCGGCACAATCAGCAGTAATTTTATGACTAAAACCTATGCCTGAACTACCTTTTACAAGAGAAATGGAAAGGGTTTTCTATGGCAGAGCACTAGAATATATTACTATATACTGAGAGGCCTGGAAATCCTGAGCCTCCTGCCTTCATATCCCAGGCATAAGTATTATAAGCAAGTGTCACAACATCTGGTTTAAGTTCTTAATGAAATACTAAATTCAATTGCAAGTTTCACGGTGAACAGTGATATTGATAGACACACTAATAGACACAAACACGTCCACACAGGCTTTAAACTTAGAATATTACAGCTTCGATTTTCTTAAAAAGTACCTTTTCAATAACTGTAAAGCTATTGCCTCATATTTGCATTTTTATTTGAATGTCTGAAGCAGCTAGTCATGGGTATTATGGATATGACTTGGGTTTCCATTAATAAACATTGATTTTCTTCAGTGGCATTGAGTACTGCCATTGACACCCATGTGAGGAGCATAATGTCTTCAAAGGAAAGAACTGAAAGATCTTGTGAGTGTGTAAGTGTTGAGAAGGATACATGGAATATCTGTTATACCTAGTTGTCTCACAAACCTTTATTAAGCATCTAATGAAAGAGCTGCCATGCTAAAGATTGCTAAAAAGAAAGCCCCGAGAGACTGAACTGCCCATGGGCTACATCTGAGCAGGTGTCTAGGTCCTCTTTATGCACAGTCCTTGGTTGATTCATCAGTCTCTACTGGAGCTCCTGGGCCTAGATTTTTGGCTCCTTTGGTCTCCTTGTGAAGCTCCTGTTCCCTCCAAGTCTTTTTATCTCCCCCTTCTTCTGTAAGATTCCCTGCACTTTGCCCAAAGTTTGGCTGAGTCTCAGCATCTGCTTCGATACCCTGCTGGGCAGATCTTTTAGAGGTCCTCTGTGGTAGTCTCTGACATGAACTTGGTTGCCTGCTCTTTGATCACTTCACCGGGCGAAGAGGCCTTACTAGGCCACAGAGAAAAAAGGATCCATATAATCCTGATGAGACCCAATAAGCTATGGTTGGATAGTAGGGGAGAAATGCTTCCATTCTCAGTGGACTAGGGGAAATGTTGGGGAGAGGGAGGGAGGGTAGGCCCCGGAGGAGATGAGGGAGGGGGCTACAGCTTGAAAACAAAGTGAATAAATTGTAATAATAAAGAAAAAATTTAGAAAAGTATTTGTGGGAACTCAGAAATTATCTTTTTTTTTTTTTAGTATTTATCTCATATATGCTCATTATCCCAAAGGTCAGTTGTGATATTATTTTATGAAACCATACTATTCCAGGTATTTTTTTTCTTCCTTATGGTTATGAAAATTTTATATCAATATATGGCATCAATGCTCCTGAACTATAGCATTATAAGATCTCAATATGATGCAGTAGATTAGAAGAGGGATTATGTATTGAAATCATTTCTGTATCAGATATCTTTTTATGAGAAGGATGCAAGAATAAAAGGTTTGTCATTACTTGTCATATGAATATGAGTTTTCGTCAGCTCTTGGGAAACATGTGATTTTCAAGAATTATACAACACATTTATTTGCACTGCCGTATTTTTTTATTCCAGAGTCATGTCATTTTTTAAAAGATTTATTTAGTTATGCATTTATTTATTTATTTATTTTTACTATTAGTTACATTTTATTAACTCTGTATCCCAGCTGTATCCCGCTCCCTCATTCCCTTCCAATCCCGCCCTCCTCCCTCATCTCCTCCCCGCCCCTTTCCAAGTCCACTGATTGGGGAGACCCCCTCCCCTTTCGTCTGTTGAGCACTCTATTTGCATGTGTGCCTACATGGCAGAAGAGAGCATCAGATCCCTTTATAGATGGTTGTGAGCCACCATGTAGTTGATGAGAATTGAATTCAGGACCCCTGGAAGAGCAGACAATGCTCTTAACCACTGAGCCATCTCTCCAGCCCAAATTGTGTCATTTTTAATATGTGCTTTTGATTTCTAAGCTGAGAAGCAAACAATTTCTTTCTCCTGGAAATTGTGGCCATTTGACCTCAGGCTTCCGATTACAAGTGTTTTCCTTTCCCTTGTTTCTTGGATGTGTAAGGAGGGTTTCTGTTCTGATTGTTTAAGTTGTCTCTAAATCCCTTTTCACATTAGTTCTAATACTTTTGCTAACATGAATTATAGATATAATTCCAGATAGATAAGCTGTCTCTGTTTCATCAAAGCACAGTAATAACTATTATGTTGAATTTGTGAGTAATGGGAAACCCCAGACTTTTTAGATACAATGGAACTTGCACTTTCAGCATTTTTTAAAGCACAAATAGTATTTCTTTTTTTTCCATTTTTTATAATTTTTATTTTTTACATTAATCACAGGTTGTTTACTTTGTATCCTAGCCGTAGGCCCTTCCCTCATTCCCTCCTAATCCCTCCCACTCTCATCTCCTCCCTGTCCCTTTCCAAGTCCACTGACTTTCAGCATTTTAAAAAGAATATCGAAAACAGATTCCAAATGGGTAAGCTTCAAAACTGGGCCTCAGTCCATTATTTAAAAGAAGTGACTCAAAATGTTGATTTTTTTTCTGCAACAAGGGAATGTCAACACTTGTTAAAACGACAACAACAAAAACAGAACAAAAAAAGAAAGATAGAAAAAAGAAAGAAAATATATTGACTTGAAACAATCTAGCCATAAAGCTGCACCAGACACCTTTCTAAGCTCAGTGAAAGCTTACTCAATAACGACTTTGGGCTTATGCATTAGAGAGACAGTAGGTCTTTATCAAAAGCAGGTGATGTTGCTTTAATTTTAAAATATTAGCAACTTGACTCTTCATAATCACATTTTGAATGTTATTTTCTTTTCCTTTTGTAAGAGGGGGATACTGAGCTCTTAGACAGCTCAAGTGATTTTCTGATGTTCATGATACCAGTTGCTCTTGTTTTACTCTAACAAAATAGGAAAAGAAAGGAAGGAAAGATTTACTTGGGGCTTGTAACTCAAGAAGCTTATTCCATCTTCATACAGCTGTGTTGGTTCTGGTCCTGTGCTGACCGTGATGCTCTTGGGCTTTTGTGGCAGAGGCTATTAAGTCCAGGTCAGACAAAAAAGCAGAGTGACAAGCAGAGGGCCTCAAGGACATGATCACAGTTACCTTCTCTTTCTCACTGGTCTTAAGCCCCGAAAGTTCTAGAACATACCTCCAGCCCCCAAGTAACTAAGAAATGGGGCGAACCACCTTTCAATGTGTGAGCTTCTCAGAGTACATTTTAAATGCAATAAAAGTTTAAAGGTTTTGTAGTTTGGGTGAGATTCTCGTAACTGTTGCATTAATGATACAGATGACCTGATTTGAAATAAAAAAAAAATGTATCCTAAATATTTTATTCTTCTGTTGGACTACAGAGCTAAATTGATATTGAACTCTTATATGAGTATGGGATAGGCTATGTGATACAATAGTTAGCAGTTTAAGACCAAAACAAACTAACGTACTGTGGAATTATCACATAGTGTTAACAACCTAGATTTACACTGTTTAGTCTGAACTTACACATGACAATTAATACCAGATGGAATTTCATTTCTGTACTAGATTACCAGAGTAAAACTAATTTCTACATTATATCAATAATGATATTGCTGTCTTTCAAGAATGCTGCCCCAGAGGCCACATTCATAGACATTATCCATTGTATGTCATATTAGTCTGTAAATATAACTTTGGTAAAGAAAATAACCTTATTTTATTACCATTTTAATGATATAATAAAAACAGCATGTGAACAATTAGAAAATCTATTAAAAAATCTATTAAAATTATTATTGATCACAATGTATATCTGAGTCCAACAGGAAAAGTAGGCAACTTTTTGACAGAAGAATTAATTATATTGTGTTACCAAACTAAGACAAAACAATAACCTAATGATATAAAAAAAGTCCTGTTTGAGCTTCATTTCATAAAGTTGTCATATTTTAATTTATACTCCTATATTCACCTACTGTGTCCTCTGGTTCACTTTGCTGAGATACAAAATCTTCCCTGTTGCTTGTGTGATCCTGAAGTCATTATCTAATACCAATATAATGATAAAACATCAAGGCGACATTTTTGTTGTTGTTGTTATTCTTAACATTAGAACAGGATGTTCTAAGGTATGTACCTCAGGCTCAGACTTAACAACAATGCTTCTGCTTCTGCCGGCTGAGTGACGAGAGGTACAATGCCACACCTGAATTCATGGAAGTTTGTAATGTGACACTGGATTTACAGTGATACTAAATGTCACTTTTT
The DNA here is from genome assembly GCF_030254825.1 of Meriones unguiculatus. Taxonomy (NCBI): domain Eukaryota; kingdom Metazoa; phylum Chordata; class Mammalia; order Rodentia; family Muridae; genus Meriones; species Meriones unguiculatus. The sequence goes on along the minus strand of NC_083357.1, from coordinate 90,152,483 downwards.
TTTTTTTTAATGCAGTTTATTCAGGAACCTTGAACAATCATCTGACCCTGGGGAAAGCCAGCCCACAGCTTAAATAGCCTCTGGGTAGCCAACCCCAGCGTGCCATGTGGGCAATGCAGATAGGTCCACATACATGGAAGCAAGCCAGATCCTCAGCCTTAGCCAAATGTGGAATTGTTCGTGACAGAGAGCACTCACCATCGGGAAGGTGGAAGGCGGAAACCAGCTCCATCTTTAAGGCATAGCATTCCGCAGCTCTCTACAGTTCCCCCTTTTTGTTTCAGACGCATCAGGCAAGAGTAGAGGTCTGATCTCTGATATTAGAAATAAATTGGGACTTTGTACTGATGTTCATTTAGGTGTCATCCACTCAAAGAGCATCAGACCCGTCTGATACCTTTTTCTCAGAGGCGGGACCTGGGGCATCAACCCGCATACAATCAGACATGCTCTTCTCTGGGTCCAAAGCGGCTGACCCTGAGTGCAGTGCTTAGCCTCACATCCTGAGCGTGACCATTGTCACAGTAAATTCTACCAGAGTGGACGCAGGACTAGCCACAGGATTATTATCATGGATTGCTGCAGCCATGAATCATCTGAAGGAATGGGCAGGCATGGGAGCGTTAGCAGGCCTTCTGGTGTTGGTCTCCTTGGTTTGCCTGTGGTATATATGCAAGATTAGAGTCTCACAACAGCGTAATGCAACCATGATCATTCAGGCCTTTACAGCCATTGAAGCAGGACAGTCTCCCCAAGCATGGTTGGCTACCATAAAAAGCTAAATGTCACTTTTAAGAGATTATGCCACGTAGTAAAATAAAACGCCCTAACAAACTGATTGATTGCACCATTTTAGTTTACCAACACGCGTCTTTTAGACATTTATCTCAGGTAACTTGTCAGAGTTTTGGGGATTGAACTCTCAGTTTTTGAAAGAGTTTCAAAGCTTTCATGCACTCAACCATATCACAAGGAAAAGAAAATCATGAAAAAATAAGCTGTACGTAAGATGCTCGTGAAGGGAACAGAGAAGCAAAAAAAAGAGATAATAGCCAAGGAAATTGAGGATGATGTGAGAGTTGACTTATATGGAGGTACCAGCAGACTGGGAAGTCATTTCACTTCTACTTCCTGGATATAACAAGTTATTAAGACGTAACCATAATGCAGTCAACAAAAAGCTAAACAGAGGTTATTACACTAATAAAACACAAATAGGAATGTGCATTCTAAACTTTATTCAAACACATGACGAAGTAAGTTTCCTTCTTATTTAAATTTAATTATATATATTTACTTATTACAATGTATTCACTTTGTATCATTCTTTCAGCCCACTCCCTCATCTCCTCGATGTCCCACCTTCCCCCTAAGCCCCTTTCGTAGCGCCCTGAATGAAGAGGAACTCTTCCTTAAGCATCAGTCATTTAAAAAAATAAACTATTCAAAATAGTATTAGGTTCCTAAAACATGTAACCTTATAAAAAGCTGTTAGAAATATGTGAGAAGAACACATTTCTTTCTTGAAATGCATGGAGAAATACATAATAAATAAGAAAAAAGAAATTTTGCTCTGTTCAGTATTATTTCTGCTGTGTAAAACCATGGAAGTTTTACCCATTTATAAATGGGTCAGTATCAGAATTTCTGTGGCCCCAAATGAAGCAATGTTATAACAGAACATAAAAATAAAACAATGGCAAAAAGTCACTAATAGTGCAGTAATGTATATACCGTTTATTATATAACCACAAAATCTGCTTTATAATTATGGAAAATTACTTAACAATAAAAGGTAAATTTAAAAATCCACAGTAAATACAGAATTTACATTGTGATCTTACATTATGACTAGATATTTTATAAACCATATAATTATATTTACACTATAATTTAATATTTAAGTAACTCATGCCATTTTTGACATAGCAATTTTCTAGTAATGAAATAAAGTGATAAAATAAAAATTTCCAGAAAAGTAAAATTTGCAGTAAGGTCACTAGATTTTATTTATGTGTCTATCTCTCTCTATCTATCTATCTGTCTGTCTGTCTGTCTGTCTATCTATCTATCTAATTTTATGTGTGTTATTTTGGTTGCATGCATGCCTGTGTGGTATGTGAAAGCCTTATACCCACAATGTCAGAAGAAGTCATTGGAATGTCTGAACTGGAGTTGGGGACACCTGTGAACTTCAATATAAGGGCTAGGTTTTGAATCCAATTCCTCTGGAAGAGCAGCAAGATATCTTAACTGCCAAGCCATCTTCCCAGCCCTTCTCATTGTTTATATATTATTTCCCCCCCTCATGCTTAAATCCCCTCTCTTTGCTAAGAATATTTTTAAGGATTAAGAACGGACATGAATGTGGTCAGGGTCATTCTCAAACTGTGCTTTTATGGAGCAAAATACTTTACAAATAGATTAATTTCTATTAGGATTGCCATGAAATTAGTATTATAATGTTCCTATACAGTGTTATAGGAACAGGATAATAACAAAAGAAGATGCTATATAAATGTGTTCTTGTAATGTCTTCAGACAGAGTAGAATTTGAGACTAAGGCAGACGTATAAAGAAATGACAAATTCATTTATTCTTTCCTGGAGAATATAATTATGCTTCTTTCTGCTGTCATGGCGTAGCTTCTGATCATAAACACACAAAATGTGAATTACTGGATACTGAAGAGATGGTGCAGTCAGTACAGTGCTTCCTTGCAAACACCTGAATTGAATGTGTAATAGTCATAGCAAAAACCAGGATACTGTGACATGCACTGGTAACCTAGCACTGGGGGGCAGAGATTTATGGTTACCCACAGCTTGCTGGCCAGCTAACATAGCCCAGTGAGTGATCATGTCTCTAAAACCAAGATACATAGCTACAGAGAAATGACTCCAGGTTTGCTCTGCGGCATCCACATACATGTGCATTCCTGCACACATATAAACACACATGTACATGCAATAATTGGAATGGTGTTTGTTGATAGTTTCCGGATAACCGACAAAGAAAAGAAATAGCAATTATTGTTTAAATAATTGTTTCCTATTCTTTACCATGAAGATTTTAGTAACTACATCTCTTCATAAATCATTATGAAGTATTTGAATCAGTTACTCGAAATATCAAGTTCTGGGACCAAAAATAAACATTTCTCATTATACATGTTTTGGCATGTGAATAACAAAAACTAGAAATTATACTTACTTTCTGAAAGCCCTAGAACTACATAAACAGTTAAAATTATTTGAAGTTAAGGGGTTTTCTGATGTGACATTGGTAGAGAAAGCTTCCTTTCGAATTGTATTCATTTTAAGCTTTATTTGTTTAATTGAGATAAAAGCATAGCACCTTGTCAGCACTATGTGATGTTTTGACACCCATATACATTGTGCAATATTCTACTCAGAGTAAGCATCTCTATTTCTTTAAATATTTATCATTTCTTTGTGTTAAAAGTATTCATCATTTCAGTTTTGTGAAAGCAATAAAAAAATCACTCCATCTTGATATTTTTGAAATATACCCTACATTTACTTTCCATATTTATTCTATACTAGAGCATGGTAACCTCTTTTCATCGTTATACTACTATAGGTCACTAATTTTATATTCTACATATTAGTAAAACAATGTAATGTCTGTCTTTATGTTCAGTGCTTAATCATATAACATAATAATAAGTTTCATTCATGTCACAGATAACAGTATTCTATTTTTTCTTATAGCATTGTAGCATTCTTTAGTACAATACATTACAGTTTCTGTGCTCATTTATCACTGTATTGATACTTAGATTGTTTCTATTTTTTTGGCTCTGTGAATAGTGTTTCAATAAATGAGAGAGCATAAAGGTTGTTTTAGACTTACCTATTTCATTTTCTTGGATATAGACCCAGCAGTGAGGTTATTGGATCACAATGTAATTTTGTGAGGAAGTCCCATACTGTTTTCCACATACTAATTTAAATTTTCACCAATAATGTGTAAAGGTTACATTCTGTCTTCGCCAGAGCCAATCTTTTGTGTCTGTGATAATAGTCCTTCCAAGTGCATAGAGGTGATAATTCATTGTGGTTTTTATTGTATTGGCCTGACGGTTAGTGATGTTTAACATTTTTCAATATATCTGTGGGCATTTATACATTCTTTTTTGAGAAATGTCTACCTAATTTTACTGGCCTTAAAAACAATCAGATTGTGTGTGTGTGTGTGTGTGTGTTGTTGTTGTCACTGGTTTGAGTTCTTTAAATGTTCAGGTTGTGAACCCCTCTTTAGATGTGGGCTTTCCAAGCATCTTTGATTCTGTAGATTGTATCAGCATTCTTTTAAAGCTTTCTTTTCCTATTTAGATGCTTTTTAGTTACACATTGTTCTGATCCTGAAATTTTAAATGCTTGGGACATTAAAGTATTAAAGGAAATTTAAGATAAGTAAAAAGCTTGACTACATTAAATTATTATTTTAGTAACTCATAAAAGTCTTAAAAGATCTGATATATCATCTGAAAGCACTGTTAAAATTCTTTTTTAAGTGCAGCTTTATAGATACTAACATATAAAAAATATAATTGTAACAAGGTTCATCTTCACTGAGCACTGATACACTGTAAACATTTGGTACATTTTAATTGGAAGCTACAGCCCTCTCCTTTTCATTTGTATTTACTGAAGCTGAGCAGGGTCTGCTGTGCTTTGTGTTCAACTCCTTTTAATTTTAATTCACATATATAGAGTTGCTACAGTAACCAACCATGTGAAAGCCAGGGATAGGTTACTTCTGAATTTACAAGCCAATGTTAATATCTATATTTGGGAGTTAATTAGTTGTCCTAACTATTCAGTATCATGATCTAAATTTGGGGAACTGAATAACAAATAGAGCACTGTGAAAGTACATAACACCAGTTTGCTCATATTTTTCTCATTAATTTATCTGTAACTTGATGCCAAGCTTAGAAAAGATTTTCTCTTTGAGCAGATTCAAATAAAAGAGCTTGCCTCCCCTACCCAGAACAAGACAGTTGCTTTTCAACACACAGTTGTATATCTGACAGTGTTTTCACTTCCACATTTGTGATGGAAAATGATAATATGTGAAGATTTCAGATCTGTTTCTCTTCACCTTTCATGTGCGGAAATATTTTAAAGACTCAGAGGCACCCCACCTTCTCCACTCACGTGGGAGCCTTAGCAGAGGGCATTGAAGTGAGGCCAGTTTTATTTTCTGATGCAGACTCCTGCGGGCTAGGAACTGGGTCAAAATCTGCTGACCTTCTGTGAAAATCTTCTTCTCTTGATCAGGTAGGGAAGGCTTTTGATGCTTGCCTGTACACTGAGGCCAGCATCCAAAACGTGGAAGTCAACACTGCTTATGCTTGTGGTTTTCAATATGTGGCAAGAAAGAAGAGAGTGCAAAATTTATTTTGTACTTTAAGTCCCAGAAGAACATATTTAATCCACCTCAATCAATCAGAATGGTGAAACTAAAGTTTTAGATATAAGTATTTAGACAGGCATATTCCTCAGGAGTTAGGTTATTTTTGAAGAAATTGAAACTGTAGTTCAATACTTCAAAGAAGCTGGTTTCTCAATCTTATTGTGTGCTTCTAATCTGCAAATGTTGGTTTTATATACATGTACCTTATTTAGGAAAATTATCTAGGCCAAGAAGTTCTAACAAATGGAAGGAATAAAGCCAAGGAAAATTTAGCCTGGATATAAAAAATTAACAATGCTAAAAATTATTGGCTTTATAATTGCTTCCCAGAAGATGTGGTAAATGAAAAAAGAATCACTATTCTTGGGGTCATTTAAGAAGGCTGACTTGAAGGAAATACTTAGCCTGTGGATTAAACTAGCTAATAAGTTTTGGCCCTCTCCAGTGCCCAAGTACTGTTGACTGCACATCGAATGTCATAGTTACTATGTTCACGAATCCAGAGAAGGGCAAAACTCTTTATAATCCTCAGAGGGATTGTATTGTTGCTATTATTATAACAACTCTGGTTGTGAAACTAATGGGAAGAGGCACAAATTACAGACATTTAGCAAGGGGAAATAGTCTTCGTTTCTATTATTCTCCCTTATTAGCTACTAATTTCCCTCTCCCTACTCACATTAACCCTGCCTGACAGGCCATAAGAATTAAAGTGTCTATTAGGTCCTGGTCTCCAGTGCACCACCAACGGTGCGTTCAGCAGTCAGCAGTTCAGCTTGTTGGGGCTGTGACCTGCAGAGAAGTGGCTTACTCCTCTTGAAGCTTCGGTTTCTCTCTAGAGATTACACTCAGATCGGCTGTGAGAACAGTGGGCTTTCTCGATAAGTCACATCTAGAACAAGAGTAAAAAGGGATTCAGCTATTTAGAGGTGCCTGTCCTCAGGGGGGCAGTAAGCCAGGTGTTTCTGTCACTGAAGAGCTGTTAGCACGAAAGGAGCTGTCCAGCTTCACAGGAGACTTTTTGAATAATTCATCCAGGCCTTCACTTTACTTAGGCCGTACTTGTATTTATAAACACACATTAGAATGTTATGGATTGCAGTTCTTGCAGCGGCAGTGCATTTACAGAGGCTTTTTATTAACTAAAAGGATTGTCTGTTTGCATATGTTTTCTGTCCCAGAGAGTTTCCTTGTATTTGAAGAGAGATTCAGAGCCGAAGTAAAATTAAAGAAAATCATCCCACAATTCTGATTTGTTCCGTGATCAGGCAGTGAATTGAAAATAGTTTCCTCTAGATACTCAGAACATGTAATCATTATATTCCATTAATTGTAGTGTGATCTGGAAGTACTATTTTATAAAAAGGGCCCTAGAATAGCATACTCTTTGAGAATCCTAGCCCATTTGAGAAGCCTAGCCCGTTTGTCACTGTAGTTCTAAACAGATTATCTGAAATTTCAAATAAATTCTCCCATGGTACTTGCATTTCAGAGATGCTTAAAATATATAAATGACAAGTGAACAGTAAAGCTATTCCAGAACTAGACTCTAACTACATTAAGCAAGAGGGTGTGGGAAGAGAATTGTTTAAAGCCTAACAGACAGGAAGGAGAAACCAGAGTTGAATTCAATCAGATAACTTCCTGTCTCCAGTTCTGCCAGTTGAATTAGCCACTCTTAAAGGTGATCCAGTGTGATTTTTGGGTTTCTAACAAATTCAAATGAAATGCTGGGTTACACATGATAAAAACACAATGACATCCCAGTGTGGTGGGTCATTCCCGATCTCCTAGTACTCTAGAGGCCAAATCAGAGGGATACCTATGAGTTCAAGGCTAACCTGGATTGTAGAACAACTTCCTGGACAGCCTGATCTACTAAATAATAGTGTCTCTAAACCAAAAAATAAACAAACAAACATAAATGAGTAAAACCCACAGGGGCATGAACAGTGCTGAAGCAGGAATGTAATTTTGAGTCATGTTATTTGGGTAACTACAAAAGGCTGAATTTTTAATCAAAACTTCAGCAGAAAAGCAATTTTTAACTTCAGGAAAGGAAGCTGAACAACTTTTGGAGTATATTATTGTTGCATTTCATTGTGGATGATAAGTTGCTAGATCCTCAAGGCTAGAGAGAAATGAATCACGAGAACTCAGAAGTCAGATTTTCCCAGAGGGTAGGTGGTGCATATCTGAAGAGCCTCTGAGCTGGAGAACTTGGAGGATAGAAGAAACAAGTTCTTACTATTACTTTTTTTCTTACAGTGACAAAGGATCCCTGAATATTAGAGGGACTAAGTAAAACATTAAAAAATAAATAAAAATAAAAACAGAGAAGAAAGTAATTTGGGGGAAAGCCTGTTTCTTAAAAAGTTGCCTTTGTTTAGTGAATTATATGTTATATTTTTAGTTTTCATCAAACTAATTGCAGTATTTTTTCAATCCCATTTTCAAATTTTCTGTCTTACTGATTTTTGCAACTTTTTGGCCAATCATTAAACGAATAATTTCTCTGAGAAAATTATTATTTTCTTTATTTTTCCAGATTTTTGATACAGGCTATCATATAAACTCAGACTGATCTTGTACTATATAACCAATGCTGGTTTCGAACTCTCTTATCCTCCTGCCTCAACCACTGAAACACAGAATCACAGAAATATGTCACCATACCTGGCTCTCCCTAGTTATCTTTATATTTTAATGAAAATGTCTGCACAAATTGAAATTTTCAAGTATTCACTTTTAAGCTTTACTTTTACTTTTGTGGTCCAGGTGGGATTTTTGGAGTCCTGCTATTTCATATTTAATGTTCAAGAATTTATCCTTTTGCTGCCTTTTTTGATAAAAAGCATATCCACTGACTTATTTATTTTTGGAATAGCATGTGTCTGTATTACACAGGATTGCATTGGATTCCTCAACTCAAAGGATGCTCCTGACTCAGCTTCTGAGGAGTGAGGTTATAGTTATGTGTCCTTTTGCCTGGTTTTGGATTTAGTTTTTATAAATTCTATTTCATTTTTGAAAGTGTAGAGAGGGAGCAAGGGTACCAGTCAATGCCACACAGATTCATGCCATGTCATTTTTAACTTAATATGCTGGGCAATAATTTTTCATCTCATAATAAATTATGAAGTCCTGATACAGCATGGGACTCCTCTCACTGTGCCCCTGTGTATTTATTATCATGATTGTCCCCAGGTACAAGAAGTCCTCTGTCTGGAGATTTCCTGCTAGTCAAATCAGAACAGTGAGTAGGGTAATTCACATGGCAGACACTCTTCACATTCAGGTCATTTTTTCTTCTTCTAATAATGTTCCATATCGTCAAAGTTTTAATTTGTAATATATTCAGAGTTGATCAGTAGGACAGTGTTAGTAATATATGTCTGTGAGCAGATATGTACATCCTCCCTTGGAGATTGATAGTAGTAAACTATCTCAGGCAATGTAAACATAGTAGCTAACGCATCTTTGTCCTAGGGCATTATAAAAGTATATATTTTAGGGGGACAATGTATTCATAGAAGGTAAGTTATTTATTTTATGGAATAAGTTTATTTCTTAAAAAATAAAATTAATACAAAAGAATTCATAGCTGTCAGTCATTTGAAAACATTGTATTATACCATCATAGACTGGTTTACAAAAGAGAAAAAAAATGATTACATGTCTAAGAGGAGAAAGTGTTTAAAGATGCTGCTCTTTCTGAATATAAGCACTCAGCTCCATGCTGGTCAGATACTCACTGGATCACAAGGTGAGAAGAAAGGCTCAGGAACATCAGTAGTGGGAAAGGAGGGAGGGAAAGAGTAAGAATGGAGGGACACGGACTATGGAAATATTGATGCTTGTTCTCATTCTTTTAAGAGTATTAAAAGTATTTCACTCTCATGACCAAGTTCTTTCCAAGGCCCAAATTCCAAACACAATCATACTGGAGACTCCAGTCTTAACAAATTTTGGGAAAACAAAATATTTGCTTAGACGTTATTATGTCCCTGAAGCAATATGGTAGTTAATTAGTTAGTGAGTTAGTTGGTTGTCTGATTTGTCAACTTTACACAATCGAGAGTCATCTGGGAAGAAGAAACCTCAATCAAGGGAATATCTCCATTAGATTGGCCTAAAGTATGTGGAGGTTTTAGGATTATTATTATTGTTTAATGATTGATATGTGAAAACTCAGGTCACTGTGGATGGTACCATGTGGTCAGTGGTACTATAAAAAAGCAAGCTCTGCAAGCTATCAAGAGCAATCAGTAAGCAATGTTCCTTCAAGCATTCTATTTTGGTTTCTACCTGTAGTTTCCTGCCTTTCGTGCATTGTCTTCCTTCAGTGAAGTTTATAGTAAGATAAGTCAAACCCTTTCTTCATGTGATTGCTTCTAGTCATGGTGTTCATAACAGATCTAGACAGCAAACTATTACAAGAAGCTAAATTTGAAAGTCAACGTTTAAAATATTTTGGCCTTAGTTTGCTCTAAATTATCTTCAATTATATATATGATATGTACTTATCATATATATAATATTTTTATTTTTCTCTATTAACTTATGTTTTATGAAGAGAAATGATTTACTTTTGTTGGGTCTAAATGAAGCACTACCATTTATAGGCTCATAACTTAGGCTTCGGAAATACAAGAAGGTCTATCGGTACCTATTTTATGAAGATAACAGCTTGCATCTGATGTGCTAAAGGTATTTTAATTATCATTATTTTAGGGAAAAAATGTTAGGTTCTGACATTCAGTTACCTTTGCAAAAAGTTTACTTTTAAAATCGCTCCATCTCATTTGGCATCTAAATGCACCACAGATGCGTTTTGATTTTCTGGTTTTAATTAATGTCAACCCCCAGGTTGCAGGGAGAGTTGTCTTATTTCCCTGCCAGAGCGCAGACTGGGGGAATTATGCTAGCACTGAGGAAGTGATGATACCCATTAAGATTTCAAAGTTAAGTTTCAAACTTCTCTGAAATCTGTTTGTGTGTTATATTTTAGAATCCCTTCTGCTAAAACTTTCTTTAATGATCAAAGAAATGCTTCATAAAAATCATGGCTGTGATGTAACCATATTAATAATAATGATTCAATTTTACTTTTTTGCTGGTTTGTTTGTTCTCTTCATTATTTTATCTTTTCTTTTTTCTGGTTTATTTTATTTTATTTCTTTTATTATTACTATTATTATTATTATTATTTGCTCTTTCTACAACCCAATCTCAACCCCGCTAGCTCTTCTCCTCCCTGTCCCTCCCTCCCACACACCTCTCCCATATTCCCTCTACCCCCTCCCGCCAAGCTACAACCAAACCAGACACAGCAACTGATATCAGGACTAGGTGCCTCTTCTTTCACTGAGTCAAGACAAGGAAGCCCTGCTAGGGAAACAGGATCCAGAGGAAGGCAACAGAGTCCAGGTTAGAGAAAGCCCATGCTCCAGTTGTTAGTAGACCTACTTGAGTACTAAATAGTCCATGAGCTTCATATATGAGGGGGAGTTGGCCCAGTTCTTGCATGTTCGTTGGTTATTGGTTCAGTGTCTATGAACACTCTGGACCCAGGTTAGTTGTCTGTGTAGGTCTTCTTGTGGTGTCCTTGACTTCTCCAGCTCCTTTAATCCTTCCTCTGACTCTTCCACAAGACTCCTTGAGTTCTGCCTAATGTTTGGCTGTGTGTCTCTGCATCTGTTTCTGTTATCTGTTTTATTAACTCAAATGTGTTACTGTATCTTTCACACAAGTCATGATAAGTTTCATATTTAGATTCCTAGTTACGTACAGAATTTGGGTGGAGCTGCACACATTTACCTTTGCCTAACATCTTATGCATTTGAGATTCAAAATAGTTTATTCTAAGCATAGTCCAGTCCTAGCACATGCATCTATTGGCTTGCCTTGTCCAGTCTCAATATAAGGGCTTTGTCTTGTCTTCTCATCTTATTGTATCTTGTTTTGTCCCATTTGGGTATCTTCTCTTGGAGACCTGTTCTTTTCTAAAGAACAGGTGGTCAATGGGGTGACAGATGCTGCAGCCAGATCTCCCTCACATCCATGTGAAAGTCCTGAGAATGATAAGTAATCAAAATAAAGTATACACGAAATATTTGATAGGGTAAAAGAAAGAAAAGAGAGGTGTGCTCTTAAGTCTTATGCTAACAAGAATGCTTTGATTCATTTTCTTCAGTGGATGTTTATTAAATATATATCACATATTGAGGAATAGTCTAAGGGTCACAATGAAATATGAAACTTATTTTTAAAAGCAAAGGTGAAAACTCAAGGTAATAAACTTTCAGACCATACTTACTTCACAAAAACATAAAGTCTTCTCAGGGAATTTTATTAGAGAGTGACATGCAAAGGAGTGTATTTTAGATTTTAATGATACAACAATTGAGCCGAGGCCAGTTGTCCAGCTGTATACGATGCTGTACAATGAATCTTAGAAAGAAATAAAGCTAAAAGTTGAAGCAGGCACAGATTCACCACTCTCATTAGTTTAAGGTTTGGAATCTAATATATGAAGAGAATTTGGTCACTTTAGCAAAAGCCAGACTAAACTACTATTGCTTTTTCAAATTATTATTTCCACAAAAACCTTTCTTTTATTGGTTATTGTAGAGTAGGTCAAATGTTTTCTTCTTTGTCCCATTTTTAGTGTTCTGGATATTTCCTTTAGGACTGGATTCTGTCAACAGTGAGTAATTCCTTGGCAAACGCAAAGGAATAAAGAAAACTGGCTCTGAGGTAGAAAGAGAGGGTGGAAAGACAAACTCTAGGAAAGGAACACACCATGCTTTGGCTTGCTGTCCAGTACCACAGAAAACATGACTTTGGTTTCCATGAGTTTGACAATTGTTACTTCAGATTGTGATCTTATTTGACTATGAGCAAATTTTGTTTTCAATACCTTCTGTTCTCATTTGGAAATCTTCCTCTGTTATGTATTTCTCCAACTTCTGATACAATACTCCCAAGTCATCACTGAACCCAATCCTTGTAGTACATTTAAAAATATTACAAAAGCCTAATGCACTGAGTGATCTCTAAAGCCCAGTGAGAATTAGGAATTAGGTGAAATGTTCTTGGCCTGCCTGCCTATTTTACTCTGTGTGCTTGATGAATGCAGAATAATTTACGAAGACAGCATAGCACCTCTTTCTGGACTGTTCTGAACAATTGATTAGTTATCTTGTACATCTATCCTTTTGTGTTTAATAAAAGGAGAAATTTGATCATTCAAATTTCCATTTTTTTTACTCTTTCCTCCCTTACATTTATTTTTAATTCAATGTACAAACGCTCTTTAAATTATTTGCATAAAATAATATATGCCTTGAGCAAGGTGGAGAGTACGTGTGAAAATTCATTGTGTGCATTCTTAATTCTAAGGTCACAAGATCAGATGAGACAGTTCTTTATTTTGTTGTTCATACAAAATGATTTCCTTTGGCAATTCTGTTATTTCAGAGTGAACTAAATTTTTCATCAGTTCCTATTAGAGCACAAATATATTATTTCTGTAAATTATGAACCTCCACTAACTACAGATATAAGCATATAAGCAAAACCCTTGAGTAGGCAAAGGCTTCTTTCTTTCTTTCTTTCTTTCTTTCTTTCTTTCTTTCTTTCTTTCTTTCTTTCTTCTTTTCTTCTTTTAATGTTCATGCTTTGCCAAAAAAAAAAAAAACCCTCACTGTATTGTCATTTTCATCAATCTATCTGGAATAATCCTAATGTGTAAGATGCTTTACAAAAATACAAAATAAAAATTGTACCATCTTTGTAGACAAGAATACTTTGTTCTAACAAACAAAATATAGTCAAATAAATTGTTAATTTTATTGTGAGAAATACCAAAGATATTTAAGAATGGTATTTAGAAAGTAGTTTACAATGGACAGTAGTGCCTCGCAAAACACAGATTAGTTCAGGTCAAGGGGAAAGGAGATAGGAAGGTGTGCTCATAAGCCCTGAGGTGAAAAAGAATGCAAGTCCAAGTAATACATACAAATTGCTGCTCTTTGGGGTCAAAGGATATGCAGTTACATCAGAAGAAATATCATATTATGTGCATTTTAAAAACAAGATACTCTCTTTATATCTATGGCTTATACCTCTAATTACCATCCCATTATTTCTATATATTAAAATTATAAAATTATCTGCTAAGCACAATCTGAAAAGAATATCTCCAGCATCCCAAAAACCTAGCTTTCTTTTATGTGTATGTGGTATATGTGCACATATGTGCTTGTGTAGGCAGAAGCTGATGTCACATGCTTTCTGTAATTGCTCTCTAACTTGAATATTGAACACAGAGTTCGCGAGTTCTGCTATTCTAGTTAGCCAATTTGCACAGGAATCTCCTGCTCAGTCTCTAAGCATTGAGAGTGCAGGTGCCACACAGCTCTCACAATTATTTTGTGGGTGTTGGCGATAGAAACTTAGCTCTTCACACTTTTATGGCACTTCACCCATTGAGACATCTCTTCGGTTCCTAAAAAGGTAGATTTTAAAGTAGCATATGGGAACTAGTGAGATGGCTCAGTGGTTAAGAGCTTTGACTTCTCTGCTCTTCCATAGGAACCAGGTTCAATTCCCAGCATCCACAGACAACCCACACTGTCAGGAAAAACAGCAATACACATAAAATAAAGAATAGGTAAAATATTAAAAACAAAATAAAGTATGATCAATGATAAATCCTTTATTCAAACAACTCAAGGAAAGACATTCTTATTTTGTTGTTGTTGTTTTAAAAATATGCTCAAGTATATAACAAGGACATTTCCTCAACCATCTTCATAGCAGCTTTATTTGTAATAGACAGAATCTGGAAACAACCCAAATGTCCCACAACTGAGGAATGGATACAGAAATTGTGCTACATTTTACACAATGGAATACTATTCAGCAATTAAAAACAAGGAAATCATGACATTTGCAGACAAATGGTAGGAACTAGTAAAGATCATCCTGAGAGAGGTATCCCAGAAGCAGAAAGACACATGTGGAATATACTCACTTATAAGTAGATATTAGACACATAATATAGGATAAACATACTAAAATTTGTACTCCTAAAGAAACTAAGCAAGAAGGAGGACCCTAGGCAAGATGCTCAGTCCTCATTCAGAAAGGCAAATGGGATAGCCATCAGAAGCAGTAGAAAACAGGGAACAGTACAGAAGCCTACCTCAGAGGACCTCTGAAAGACTCTACCCAGCAGGTTATCAAAGCAGAAGATGAGACTCCTAGCCAAACTTTGGACAGAGTGCAGGGATTCTTATGAAAGAAGGGGGAGATAGACCTGGAGGGGACAGTAGCCCCACAAGGAGAACAACAGAACAAAAAAATCTGAGCCCAAGGGTCTTTGCAGTGACCAATACTACAACTAAGGACCATACATGGAGATTACTTAGAACCCCTGCTCAGATGTAGCCCATAGCAGCTCATTGTCCAAGTGTGTTCCCCAGTAAAGGGAGCAGGGACTGTCTCTGACATGAACTCAGTCTTGGCTCTTTGATCACCTAACCATCATGGATGCAGCTTTACCAGGCCACAGAGGAAGACAATGCAGCCAGTCCTGATGAGAACTGATAGGCTAGGGTCAGATAGAAGGGGAAGAACACCTCCCCTATCAGTGGATTAGGGAAGAGGCATAGGGGGAGAAGAGAGAGGAAGGGTGGGACTGGGAGGACTCTAGGGAGGGGCCTACAGTTGGTATACATAGTGAATAAATCGTAATAAATAAAATCATATTCTATTTTTAATTTTAATTTGAAGTCCTGCCCTAGCTTACAAATTTGATGTAATAAAAAGATTGAAAGATATTCTGTGATGCACCAACGAGATGGTTATTTGAATGGATTTGCTACTGCTGCAAACGTTAAGAAATTCTCAGTCATTCAGTCTGGAAAATATGTTGTACATAAGTTTAACTTCATTAATAAGGTGAAATCCGAAATCTAGCAATGTCTTGCCTTTTAACTCTGAAAGGTACAGAGAGGCCTTCAGCATGTGCGGGTTTCTGGAAGCAGGAGATTTCATAAATTTGAAGGAAATTGTGTCAGCCGGGGAGCGCTGCCAAGTTGTAATTCATTAGTTCCCTGCCTGGCAGAGTTCCATTTCCTATCAACGGTAAAACACACAGGTTTATTCTAGAGGCATGGAATGTTCCTACTTCCAAAGGCAGCTCAGGCTTTTATTTAATGTAAAATTGACAATTCTTAGAACACATACAACACAGAAAGGTCTTGTAAGGTCTTTCTAAGAAGATAAAATTTGGAGGGATTTGTAAACTATCACTTCAGTTTCGCTCCTCTAAGTTGTGACGCGTGTCTTCAGACACGGGGAAGTATCCCTAAAGAAATCTTCCCTCCAGCCCTACAACAAAAGGATTATGTTTTGAGAGCCAGAAGACCAGGAAGTAAGAATGTGTCTCCCTGAACTGACAGGGAAGCTTCACCCATGATCCCTTGGCAACATGGACTCCTAAACAGGAAATAAAACGAGTGCAGCAGCAATACTCATGTTTAGATTGAAAAGAAAACCTCACAGGGCCCTGTCCCTGAACAAAGAGCTGCAGACAGCTGCAGAAGGCTCAGAGCAGGAGCTACAGTTACCACAGAGAAGGCACACCTTCACCGAATTCATTATCTAGTACCAGGTGTTCAGCCTTGAAATCTTTGTGTGTGTGTGTGTGTGTGTGTGTGTGTGTGTGTGTGTGTGTGTGTGTGTGTGTGTAAAACACTAACCAGATTGAGCAGGTTTAAAAATCTGTTTATGTATTTATAAAAATGACAAAGAATATGTATAGGCCTTGTATTTAGAAGAGAGAAGTGGATTTGATGATAGTGAGAGGAGAGAAAAAGTGAAAAAGTAAGGAAGTGGAAAAATATTGTAGTTATATTTTAATTTGAAATGAAAACGATTAGAAAACTTTTTAAAAATGAAAAAGATATACAAATCTGGGACCATCTAAGATCTTTGTCTTAAAGAAAAAGCAAAAGAAAGCATATATACCAACAAGTTATATTACAGAGACTAAGCAAGTTGTGTTCATATATTTAGGAATGTACACACACATACAAAAAAAAAAACAATGAAAGAAAAATGCCATTTTTCCTTTTTCTATTTATTTATTTATCCATTTATTTATCTATCTATATTTATTTACTTATTTATTTATTACAATTAATTCACTTTGTATCCCAGCTGTAGCCCCCTCCTTCATCCTCTCCCAATCCCTCCCTCCCTCTTTTTTTTCTCCCATGCCCTTCTCCAAGTCCTCTGATATGGGAGGTCCTTCTCTCTTTCCATCTGACCCTAGTTTATCAGGTCTCATCAGGACTTGGCTGCATTGTCTTTCTTTGTGGCCTGGTAATGCTGCTACTCCCCCATCAGTGGGAGGTGTTCAAAGAACCAAACACTGAGTTATTGTCAGAGCCAGCTCCTGTTGGCCTTAATAGAGAACTCACTTGGACAATGAACTGCCATGGGCTACACCTGTGAAGGGGTTTTAGGTTATCTCCATGCATGATCCTTGGTTGGAGTATCAGTCTCAGAAAAGACCCGTGTTCCCAAATTTTTGGTTGTGTTGTTCTCCTTATAGAGCTCCTGTCCCTTCCAGATTTTTCTATCTCCCCCTTAAAAGATGAAATATAAAAATCGCAAGAAGGTACATGGGAGGACTTGGAGGGAGGAAAAGAAGGTAGGGTTGATTTAATTATAATATCAAAATATTATTTAAAAATATTTAAAGGTTGATGTGCCGAGAATTTAGTAGGAATGTCCATGAAACTATGCTCTGGTTGTCATTTTCTGAGACTGTACATGGCCTTAAAAACATACAGTTCCTGAGCATAATGATACCTTTTTCCTTTTGGTTACTCTCAGCCTCCATGTGGATCAATGGAAAAGATACTCCTTTCTTTTTCTTTGCTTGCTCTACTGTTGAGCATGACTTTGCCAGCTCACAGAAGTGATTCTAATGGTTAGCTGCTCCTTGAAATAGGATTGATTTCTGTGGGATCTCCCATCTCTTATAGTACAGGAGTTTAGAATATTGTAGTTCCTTCTGGATCACTCATCAGAGTTAAATTTATCACCATTTAACTCAAATAATGAAAAAGGCTACCATTTTTAGTTAACCAGATCTCAGTTTTCCTTTCTCTCATATAGTCAGACATATGCATTTTCACCAAAACCGTGGCAAAGAAGGTACAAGATAAGGTCATGTTACTCATTGGATAAATATGAATGTTTCCAAGAGAAAATGAGGAATGTCAAGGAGAGGAGGGTAGCATTCTCTCTCACAGAAGTCTGAATTCTAGTAGCAGAAAAAAAAAATTCAGTAAGTGTTCCAGTGCTTCCATTTCAAGTCTGTGGAAAGAGAACTTATACTAAAGAAGTTCATTTAAATGAAGTATCTAAGTGTCCATGAAGTTATTTTAATTAATTTATGCTTTGACAATTTAATTCCTGGATGTTGTGTATTCCGTTTTCACTCATCATCGATTCCTCTCTTCTCTACATCAAACAAGACTGCCCCAAACTCCTCTGACAAGTTCCTCTCAAACTACCATGTGTGCCAACTCTTAGGGACATGTGGACCCATCCACTTAACTGCAGATAACCCATTAGTAGCTTGACCACTGAAAACAACCAAAGTCTTGTTTGGACAAACAAGACACAGCCAAGAAAAGCTGATATTTTTATGGGACTTAATTTTTTTTGTCTTAAAATGGGTTCCTGGAGAAGAATCAGGAGTGTAAGGGAATACCTGTGATATCTGCTAAGATAATGCATAGAAAATATTTTATATATCAGTGGGTAGTAGAGAAAAAAACAAACAAACCGAAACATGGAAAAGATAGTCTTGGACCAAGAAGATGCACAATTAAAGTTGATTAATATTAATATTTTTGAAGCATAAAATAGAAAATGCTTAATTACTAACTCTTCTTGTAAGCAAAAGGGAAGTGTAGTGTTCTGTTAGGTAAGGGAAGACCACAGACCATGCCTGTTGTAAGAAAGGTTCCAAATGCTGTCACAGTTTACAAGTAGTTTATTAGCAAATTAAGAAGTATGGGATCATCTTAGTCAAATACATTAGTTGCTAATATCTCTCTATTTTTAAATCATGGTCCTCATTCTTGATATAATTAGCAGTCTTTTACAAGTATTGTGTTTAAGAATAACGTAACATAAAATTTATACATATAAGTTAAGAGGCCACAATTTCTGTATCCATTCCTCCATTGAGGGACATCTCGGTTGTTTCCAGGTTCTGGCTATTATGAATAAAGCTGCTACAAACATGGTTGAGCAAATGTCCTTGTTGTGTACTTGAGCATATTTTGGATATATGCCCAGGGGTGGTATAGCTGGATCTTGAGGAAGCACTGTTCCTAATTGTCTGAGAAAGCAGCAGATTTATTTCCAAAATGGTTGTACAAGTTTGCATTCCCACCAGCAATGGAGGAGGGTTCCTCTTTCTCCACAACCTCTCCAGCATGTGTTGTCACTTGAGTTTTTGATCCTAGAACCTCTGCTCAGATGTAGCTCATGGTCGCTCAGTATCCAAGTCAGTACCCCAGTAAGGAGAACAGGGACTATTTCTGACATAAACTCAATGGCGGGCTTTTTGATCTCATCCCCGCCTCCCTGAGGAGGAAGCAGCCCTGCTAGGCCACAGAGGAGGATTTTTCAGCCAGTCCTAAAGATAACTGATAAGCCAGGGTCAGATGAAAGGGAAAGAGGACCTCCCCATCAGTGATTTGGAAAGGTGCAGGGAGAAGATGCCGAAGGGAGGGTGCAATTGGTAGGGAATGAGGGAGGGAGATACAGCTGGATACAAAGTTAATAACCTGTAACTATATTAAAAAAAATGAAGCCATGGAGTCATTGAAATGAACACAAATGTCAACAATTAATGACTAACATCCACTCAAGACGTCTTTGTGTTTCATTCCATTTCTTGGTAACATGTTCAAATTCATGTCTATGTAATTGTTCAAATAAAAGCAACTTTATGAACTTAAGTATTACAAAGATATATTTTCTTTTGTTGTTGTCCCCTAATTTCAAAATTATAATAAGAAGGAGAACTATGCCACTATTCTGAATAGATATAGAAGTCACTGATCCACTGTGTTACCAGTATTTGGAAGAAAATAAATAAAAAATTGTGGCCATTAATATTCATAACTTGATTTCTCTTTTAACAATAATATTTCCTGTATGAATGTGCATGGTTTACTGTGATTTGTTTATTTCCTTTCTTAAACACTATATAAAGATAATTAAGTAATTAGTATTTTTTTAGCAGTTTTCAACACACTGTATGCTAAACTTAATATAATGTATTAAACACCCCTCACATATCTAATGCAGGTATTATGATGATAAACATTTCACTAAATTAAGAACATGAGACTTACTACGTATGCTTGAAACACTATGCCCAATGAGACAAAACGGAGAAGTCGAGAATTCCAGCTGAGGCAGTCAGCAACGTGAATGCTTGCCTTTATAGTATACTTTCATATTTACCTCAAGCTTTTCAAAAACTACATTTTCTAGGAGGATTTGTCTTTGTCTTTCATCTTTTGTTCATACAACTATTGGCTATTGTTGCTGTATAGCACATTAGAGCAGCAACTTGTGAGGTGTGAGCACAAATGTAGGAAAGAAAACATTCTGAGTTTTTGTCAGTATCTTTATTCTCTTACTGTAGAAGCAGTTCAAAGTTTGTTTCAGTGTGTGTTTTTAAATACAACCTGCATAACAACTGATGTTATACAATGCTTGTATATCACTGGCGTCAATAACTATGACTGTTTCTCTGTCTGTCTGTCTGTCTCTGTGTGTGTGTGTGTGTGTGTATTGTAGTCTCCCTTTGAACAGGTTCTGTTGTGATGGGCTGAAGCAACCATCCTCCCTCTGTCTGTCTGGATCAATTAGAATAAACATAAACTAAAGCTATGTTGCCACTGTGTCAGCTTAGACTCTATCATTTAATGATTAAAGTCACTTCTCTATCTTAGCATAATCATCTCGGGACAGTTTTATATTTTTGCAGTTTAACACGTAGTCATGAACCTTCAGGAACATAAAATCTTCAGGCCTTAATAAGCTTTTTCTTTGGTACTTAGTGGTAAATAAAAATGTCTTTATGACGTGTGTAAAGAGAAGGACATCAAAGGACATAGAGGGAAAAAAAGAACTGAAGTGAAAAGAAGACTGTTTTCAATTTAAATGACTATGTTGATTGATTCAGGAAAGTAATTTTAAAAAGAATGTTGACTTCTTTTGCTTAATCTTTTCTTTCAAAATTAAAAACATGCACGGATGTTCTAACCAAATGCTGGTTATTTCAGACAACAAGAAACAACATAATTACTCTTCACTTCAGTTTTTCTTTCCTATGTCTCCCTGCACATTCACGCTTCTGTTACCTCGGTGAGGAATCAGTGCTTGTACATCAGCTATGAAAAAAAAAAAAAAAAAAGAACCAGAGAATATAAGAATACCTATAATTGGTCCCTAACTGTCTGGGGAGATCTGCTTCACAGGAGAAATGATCTTCAACAAATCTTAGTAGTGGGATTCCTCCAAATCTTAAAGGACAAGAAAAATGCAAGTTCCAATTAATGTAACTTTTCGGGGGGGGGGGGGGAATGGGATGTGTCTTTAACATCTGAGACATTTTTTATAAATTCACAAAGCTACACAGATATCGTGACTTCTGAGGACTGAAAGTATGTTAAAATAGATAGACCAGCATTTAAATGCTGATCTCAACGTTTCACTCGGGACCACTAAAAAGCCTTTCAGAAGAAAACACCAAGATCAGCAAAACATGAAATCATTACGGCAGCAGACTTTCTAGGTCTGCTTTATATTATACTTTTGAAAAGGACATTTGTTTAAGGATATGATGGTTTCATCCTGCATGTAATGCATACTCATCTACTGGTGCCCGGGGTGGGAGGAGAAGGAAGAGAGAGAAAAGCCCTTTGGCAGTGAGATCACAGACCTCAAACAAAAAGAGAACAATCTTGTCCAGGCATCAGCTACTTCCTAGCAGCTCATTTGCAAGACACTTTTGTATTACATGCAGATGAAGGGAAAGCAAGCCATGTGTCACACTTAAGTATGTTCACAGCATAGAATGATAGAAATGGTTTCAGCTATGGAAAAGGTGGGAGTTTGTTGGAAAATATTCTCCAATTTTCTGGCCTTCTTCCCATATCACTCAATCTCAGTAATTACTCCTTTTGATTAAAGGACAGATATGGCAGCCTCTTCAAGCCCATTAGCACTACTGTGAACATGAGCCAAAGAGGCCACTTTAAAGTAAGGCATACTTGGCTTCTGTGCTGGGATAGAGAAAGCTGGCTGAACATAGAGCCTAAAGCTGGACCCTGACAGTGTGCCTAGATGTGTTGGAACACCGTGCTGTGGTCATCCTAGCAGATACATATTCACAGTTGTGTATCTGTTTTGTGAACATCTGTGCTTCCTCTCCCCCTAACTCAACTTGATAGTCATCAATGATGAGAACATTACTTGGTATAAATATGTAGTTCAACATGGCCATTTCAGACTGTTGAAAATTCTGTCATAATCTAAACCAAAATTCAATAATAATGAATTTTTTAATGAATGTTTTAATGAAAGTTAAGGTGACATGTCAAACAGTAATTTTTGAATAGTCTCACTGTGTACTCCTGGATGACCTGGAAGTCCTTACATAGGTCACGCTGGACCTCTGCTTCACAAACACTAGAATTAAAGGCATGTACCCAATACCTGGCAATCTGTAATTATTAAAACCAAAATATTCCAACACAATACAATCCAGAGAACAACTAATTGTATATTTACATGCTGAGAAATGATGTCTTTGTATTCTGTAATAAAATCATTTCTTTTAAAAAAAATAAATAAAAGTAGTGATGACACCTTCCTTTAATTTCAAAACTACAGAGGAAGAGGGATTTGGACTCTGTGAGTTCAAGGTCAGACTGTCTGCTCTACAACATGAATTCCAGGACAGCCAGAACTATAGAGAGACCTTGCCTTCCCTACACCCCTCCCCCCCAAAAAATAAAGATGTTTTATTTTCTGAAACATGTTCAACTGTCATTAAATTAAGTTCTGAAAGAACGTTTAAATACTGTAGCAACCTAATTTCAACTGTTTAAATTTAAAAAAAAATGAATGAAAAAAAAAGACTTAAGCACAAAAACAACATTTTCAGAAGCCTTTTCAGATGAACTGTAACACATGCAGAATAGATGAAGTGCTGCAGGCTAGAGAAGGGGAGCAGAGAAACGGTCCATTAGAGCATCTTTCCAACATTGTTCATCTACTTGGTATGTATAAAAATGCTTCCACTTGCCTCTGGGCACATATATAGCAAAATTCAGAACCATGGATGGTTAACTAACTCTTGAGGAAAAGAGCTAGATTCGTGGGGCTTCTCGACCTACTGGAATTCCATTTTTAAAAGGGAGATAAGGGGTGGGAAAAAAAAAGCTGTACTATTTACTTTATTTAAATGTTAAGAAAACAATAACTGTCCAAAAAGAGAAAGTTTGTTTTGACTGAAGTGGGCTTTTCTGGCGATTTAATAAAAGACAAAGAAGTTGCTGTAACCACTGAAAGCTCTTCAGATCTGGAAAGCCTTCCTGAGTCTTTAGTGTTACTGCAGCCTCCACTAAATGTAAAGGCTCTCAAAGATTCCTGGAAGGATCTATTTTGGATTGAGTCATTTTCTTTTTCTGGTGCTCCTTGCATATTTTTGTGTGTTTTACAGAATTTGCTGAGCTAATTTTTCAAGATTGCCAGTGACACAAGCAATGGTAGAAAGCTTCATTGAAAATGTCATTGGAGCCAACTAAAGAACGCCTATGCTTCTTTTGTTTGTTTTGTTTCATTAGTTTTATTTTGGCTTTAAAGCCATGTAAACATATTGCAGTTGGATGAAAAAAATACAGGTTTTCTGTGACATCTTTTGTCGTATAAGTCATCATATATTCAGAAATTAATTTGTATTTATGCATGTTTGGTTTAGTAACATATAATTTTAAATAGATGTATATAGCTTTAGTATAACAGTGTCTTAGCAAAAGCTGTACTACACACAAATATTTCATCTCTTCTCTGATACCAAATGCAGCAGAGTGTTTGGTGTGCATTTCCTAGAAATATTTGAAGACATTTCAATGTCATTTCATGTTGTCTGAAATGGAACGTGGATTATTTCCTCAATTACCTCCCTACAACATTCAGTAAAAGGAGACCTATTAAATATGAAGATTAAAGGCAAGCTAGCTTTATAGCAGACAGAATTAATTCTTAAACTTATTGCCTTGCAAGTTAAGAGCAGAAGACTTCCTGATTATAGATATTAAAACCGTATAATGTCATCTTTCAAAAGCAAGTGTTAATATTAAATTCTTTTAAAATATGATTTTGGTGTCATTTTATTGATAGACATATTCTCTCTTCTGAAGTTTGAGAAATGTCATTGAAGTGACTTCTAAACACTTTATGAATATTTTTCATTCATTATGCTAGTATATTTTATATCCTATAAAAATAGTACAGTAACCTTCCAGGAGTAGTTTGCCCTTAAGGTGGACTAGTATGAATTAAAGCTTCACTTATTAATCTTTATCCACTATATAGTCCTATACTTAAGAAACTATATCATGTCTATCTCAATATGTGGCTTCAGCAAGTGTTCATTGTGGAATTTATCATGGTATAACATAGAAAGTAAAGAATAAACAATAATATCAAAGTTGCTAATGTAATGGGTTAAGATATGTTTTTCTTTTAGGAAAGACTAGTGTCTTCTCATTGTTAAGAAATAATGCTTTGTCCTAATTAACACTCTTGAGCTTCATGGTACTAAATGAGGTTTAGAAAATCCTTCAACATTCTTATCATGTTTAAGAAAGGAGGAACAAAAAGTTGACAAGGTAAAAATAGCGAATTTTGAACACTTGGAAGAAGCCTAAGAATCTTAATAAAGAAATGCTTCACTTACAAGCACCTCATTCAGAATAAATCATGAATTCTTGAAGAAATCTATTTCTTTGACACTTGATACAAATATTTAGACAACTGTTCAAAAATGGCTTTGTATAACATTATACAATAAATGTTAAAATAGGTATTCCAAAACTATCATCTCTGCTTTGGGTTGTGGTTTGTAATAGATTTTTCTTTTTGGTGTTGTTGTTTCTTTGTGCGTTTTTTGGTGACAGAATTGATTGAATGAAGCTTCTCACTCTTGCCAGGCAAGGACTATGCCGCTGAGTTACATCACAATAATTTTCCTTGTCAAGCTAATTAAGGAGAAAGTAAATAGTAGGTTGAGTGAATTTTAATTTCTCTCTTAATTATTTTTCAAAAATAAAGATTGATATGGAAATAAAGAATTTTAAGGGGATTTACACAGTTCAGCAATTAATAAAATGTAATATATTTTACACACACACATATATAAAGGTATGGATGTGTGTATGAGTGTGAGTGTGTGTGCATGTAGGAGTCAAGCAGATCTAATTTCTAGGTGAGACTTGAATCACTGGCAAACATAAGAAAAATTAGTTCAATATATGCCAGTATATTATTGATTACATATTACATTTTAATATATTAATTACCTTGTACTATATTTAGAATATGTTTCCTAATGGAGTGCATGAGATTTTTAGTTAAAAACTGATTGCAGAGGCACTGTAACAGTGGCAGGTCCGGTTTGTGTGCTTTGACACTCAAGCATTCCTTGCTGGATTTCTACCCATAAGAAGCAGTAGGTCTGATGTGCATATGGACACTTGACTTTCCCTGTTCAGCACTGAAGGAAGAAAATAATTCACACAGGGAGTTAGGATCCTCAAAATTTAACTCTTTCAGTGTCCGCTGGCTGTTCACACGCTTTATAACTTTTTACACATTGAATGGATGGTCATGTTCCCAGGACTATAGATACTTCTTACTATGAATATTTCATAGTATATATGGTCTTTTACTAATTGACCGAGGTGTTTCAGGATTGGCAGGCATAATTTTAGTTTGGACTGCATTTTGCTTCCTTTAATGAGACAGCCCCCACAGCAACTCATCACAGAGGAAGGCCTCTCTTCTTCCCAAGCAAAGTTCATTAGAAACACAATCGTTGATCTTAAGAGAGGAGGATGTAAACATTTTACTAAGCTGTGGCTTCTTCTTTCTCCTTTTTTATTTCAATAACAGCCTCTTCTTCAAATTGTTTTCTGGCAAATAAGCCCACTATCACTAGGTAAATTTAAAACTCACTTTCGACAATTAGGAAGCTAGACCAGGCTGGGGAACTGGTGTTCTATGCAGATTAATTTGCATTACTCTTTGTACATTTTTCTATTAGAGATCCCCACGTGCACCTTTCTGGCTTCTTCAGTTTAAAAGAGGTCCTGTGTGATGGGTATTGTGCCCTGCGGATATACACAGCACCTGATTCCTCCAGGGACGTAAGAACAAGTGTGCTCTCTAGCAGTGTTGAGCCTACCAAAAAGTACAGGTTTGGGAATATAGCTCACAGCTTACTACAGACCTAGTCTATAAGGAAGCATTTTTCTTTTATTTTGCCTTTCATGACTTCACTACCGCATGCCACAACCAATGAACTTTAAAGGTGATTGAATTCAGATGGAGGCTCCTGTCACTGAGCAGGCTATATATGCTTCTGTAAGATATGCTCTTTGATCACCTCCCCCTGAAGGGGGAGCAGCCACAGAGGAAGACAATGCAGCCACTCCTGATGAGACCTAACAGACTAGGATCAGAAGGAAGAAAAGGAAACCCTCCCCTACCAGTGGATTTGAGGAGGGGCATGTGTGGAGAAGGGGGAGGAATTGAGGGATTGGGAGGGGAGGAGAGAGGGAACTAGAGGGGGGATACAAAGTAAATAAAGTGTAATTAAAAATAAAATTAAAATTAAAAAAAGATACTTCTCATCTTTTTTTCCCATTTTTTTAATGGAAGAATGGTGTGTTATAAGCTCGGCCAAAAGTGTATCTTTGCCTTTTTTTTAGATTTTTGAGAAACATTAGTCTTCATGTTTTAGCCTGTTTGAGTACATAAACCTATTGGTGTCTTTTTGTCCAACACGAATAGGAAAGTGTTCAATAGCATTTATTTCTACCACAAATGGAGTATTTAGAAGAAGCTAGGTTCCCCAACTCTTTACTT
Organism: Meriones unguiculatus; assembly: GCF_030254825.1. Lineage (NCBI taxonomy): Eukaryota > Metazoa > Chordata > Mammalia > Rodentia > Muridae > Meriones > Meriones unguiculatus. The sequence continues at coordinate 90,125,768 of NC_083357.1, read as the reverse complement.
AATTGTGGAGACAAATTTGTAGCATTATTGTACTCACACATGATATTTTTTATCCTATCTTCTCTTAATTTTCTTACACCCATTCACAAGTTATCTTTACTCATTCTATAATATGCAATTATGTAGATGTTATTCTCTTAACCATTTCTGAGAAAGGAACATTGAATAAGATTTCACCTAAGTTTTGATATGAAGTACAAATCTAAACTAAAATGGGATCTCTTATGAAAATGTACTCCAGGGGATGGAGAGATGGCTCAGAGGTTAAGAACACTTGTCACTTCTGCAGGGGTCCTGAGTTCAATTCCCAGCAACCACATGGTGGCTTACAACATCTATAATGAGATCTGGTGTCTTCTTCTGGTGTGCAGGTGTACATGCAGATAGAACATTGTATATATAATAAATAAAATCCTAAAAAAAAGAAAGAAAATAAAATGAACTCCAAGCTCTTATTGTGAAAATACAAGTCTTAGCATTGAATTTGAGTACTGACCTTGGTCTTTCCAAGTCCATTTCCATTATATACCAACAGCATATCTACATGAAGAAACTGCAAGATGATAAATAGAACAAGAAAACATTTACTAAAATTTACGATTTTATTATAGCATGAAAAATTTTAATTATAAGACAATGATGTGACATGGAATTAAGTATTCAAATTTTGGATCCAAATGAACTGGTTCTGATATTTATATGTATCTCTCTTCTCACAATTCATCTAAGAAAAATTGTTGTATCAATAGTAAAATTACAGCCACTCAGAACTAAAATATTCTCTAACAAAAACAGGTACGTAGGCAATAATATAAAAGTATTTCTCATGAAAGTTCAAATATCGTATTCATAAATACTACAGAAGCCATCGAAAGTTGTAATGTTTGGTAAATGGAGAATCACTGGCATGGAATAGACTCTGTAAAATGTTGCCAGAAGGTACATAGCCCCCCAAACTGGTACCATCTCTTATTAAGATGTCTGTTACTCTGCACATTACGGGGCTGATAGGCCAATTTGGTTTCAATTGCTTTTTCTTCCCATTAGTAATTATCAATGCCTTTTACTAGCCATTACTCGTATCTCATGTACCCATTATTAATCATCAGAAAACTAGTCTTATTACTTGTATACTTTTCTCCCTGTATTGTTTGTCCATTTTTAACAACACTAAACAAATTAAGTCTTTCTAAAGAATTTTTAAGACTGTAATTGCAATTAATCATGTAAATATATTTTATTTTCACTTTATCTGTTTTGATATTCCAACTTGTTCTGTAATGATAATTTACGAAATACATAAAATAACAAAGAATAAATGTTACAAGCCTATGAAAAAATCTTTTAAAAAAAGAAAAATATTAGGACAATAAAACTTATCAGAAAATAATGCTTGTCTTGAGGCAATATGTAGGCATGGTATTTTTTTCATGACTGCCTATCTGAGATAATGAGTGTTCAACATAGGCGACACTGTGGCAAAAGCATCAGTTTCTAAATGGAGGAAGCAGCTCGTGATGAATCATCCAAAGACCATGCAAGGAGAGGACCTAGGCCTCTTGCTCAGATGTAGCCCATGGGCAGCTCAGTCTCCATGGGAGTCCTCAAATAAGAGTAGGCGGGGCAAGTCTCTGGCATGGACTTGGTTCTCTGCTATTTAATCACCTCCCCCTGGTGAGGTGGCTTTACTAGGCCACAGAGAAAGAAGATCCAGACAGTGCTGATGAGACCTGATAGGCGAGGGTCAGATAGTAGGAAAGAGGGCCTCCCCTATCAGTGGACGAGGGGAAGGACAAGAAATGAGAAGAAGGAGAGAGGGTGGTACCTGAAGGAGATAAGGGTGGAGGGTTACAGCTGGGATACAAAGTGAATAAATTGAAATAAATAACAATAATAACATTAAGCACCAGTGGAGATGATACTCTAGGATTTGCTGAGGACTATGAGGTGCCAGTTGTACTCCCTATATTGCAGTAAAATTTTTGCTGGTTAAAACCAAGATTTATGGCTTTTATAAAGCAATGAATGTTACAAAGTAGCCTGGGTTTGAGAATATCTAACCTGTGCTCTAGTACCTGAAGTAAAAAGTGTTTTTCCCCCTCCAAACCTACGCAAATAAGACAGGGAATATGTGTATCACATTATACATCCCCATGATTTTCTGATTTATAATTCAATCACTTCACATAATGATTTAAAGGGTCTTAATTTTGTCATGTGTTTTTCACCTCATGATTGCCCCCTGCAGACTGACTTTACCTTAGCTTGAATCATGTTCATGTTGCACACTTTCTACAAAAAGCTAGGACGTATGTGGGTTGCTACCTGTGGTCATCATAATTAATGACCAATTCTGACAATGCAAGCCAGACACTTTCTGCGACTAAATTCTGGACCCCAGGAGGTACATTTAGTCTTTTAGACAATAATTGACTAAAAGTGCTCTTGTCATAAATCAGTGCCATTGATGTTAGAAAGCATGCTCTTTTCATGATTTAACCCTTCCTTGAGCCTTAAGTGCATTATTGTTTTAAAATATGAAACCATGGGGAGCGATTAGAAAATGGGATTTCAAGCATCATATGGGAAAGCAGTGATGATGGCATTACCTTAGGGAGGACATATTTCAGATGAAGAACAGCATCCAATCCTAAGGAAAAAAAATAATTTCAAAATACCATAAAAAGAGACTTCTTACATATAATTGAGCTGGCTTAATTTGTGAGTGCTTATCATTTGTGGCAAAGATACAAGCTGATGGGAACTGCTTGGAGTTAATGGAAGCCTAATTGCTGCACTTCAAGGGTTCATGTGCAAAGTCAGATTGGTACAGAAGAGCAGATGTCAGGCTACGGTGCAACCTGAACCTATTACGAGGATTGCCTCTCGACTGGATTGGATATCCAGATGTACAATCATCCACTCTGAAAACCAAAACTGATAATTGTCGGGGTGCTTCTAATTTTAAGCTAACAGTAATATATTTACTATGTGTTCATATTCTTGTTGATAGTGCAAATTCTAGGAATACTTAGCTTACAAAGGGGTTACTCCATGCTTTTGTTTCATTCATAGATAGTAACATGAATCGGAGTCACTGTATTGGTGTTATCCCTCTGTTAGTTTCATTGGTAACTTCTGTGCTAGATTCAAATGGGGAATTTGCTCTGATTACAGTTTCCAACTGTGCTGACTCTCTGAGCGATTACAATTTGTTAATAGCACTGAAGAGTCAATAAGGCTGTTCAAAGACTCTAGGAGCAATGTGGAACATTCAGAACAAAACGCAAATTATTTTAATGAAGCAAATTGGATTCACATACAGTGTGACAGCTGATGTCAAAAGAAAGTCTTCTGCTAATGCTTCAGATAGTTATGTTATTACCTGGTGATTTGACAGAAACCACCATGCCTAATGCAAAATAGGACATGGCAGATGTCAGGGCTGAAAAAGAAGCATATGCAATTGCATTGACTAGAGTTCTGCCCTTGAGAATTGCAGAGAGTGACATTGTTCAGATAGAGTATCCTGTTGTTTCTTTGGATTGCTTCAATGAAAGATTCCTTTACACAATCACAAAGGAATGTATACAGTTGATAATACTTCAAATCATTTTTCTTTCAACATAAAAGTTGCAGTTTGTTTTCTAGAAGAAGACTGTGTGAATGGATCAAGGTATTTAGTTACACTGATGTGTCTGGACCATTTTGAATCATGTATCAACACTGCAGAAATAAGTTCAGTTGCAAGTTTAGATCAACAGGTGTCACAGAAAGTAAAGCATGAGCACAAAGCCACGGTTGCTATTTTTAAATATGTAACGCAACCTGCATGATTCTCATGCATAATGGACACATTCACTGAGTGTTTATAGTATGTTTGCAAATGTGTAAGCAACCGAAATATTTCAGCTTCTCACAACAAAATGAAGCATATATTATTTTTTGTCCTAAGGAGTGGAAAGATACTATGATTCAAAGTGTTTTGTGACGAATTTTGAGTCAATTGTAAAGATGGAGTATCAAGCTCTTTCCTTTGAAAACTCAGTTTATGCCTTTTCCACTTCGCTATAATGGACTTCCTCCACAGTCTGTGAAAGTTCTGATAAACACTAGTTGAGGTAAGAAATATGTCTCTTTCTCTGTGTCATGAAACATTTCTTTTTCTTAGCCACATGATTTATGCATGACTCCTCAAAATACGACTGGAGTCGGAATGTTTGTGGGCATTCCTTTCAGCTTCGAAAATGTGTAGAAATTTTTGACATGGAGCTGAACATATTTCCTCTCCCTGCTAGACATTTTTGAATTGTGCTTTTTTAGTAAAAGCCAACTAATCGATTATGGACAAAGCAAATCAAATAGTCCTCGTGGTTGATGACATTTTTAGGCCATGCAGCTTTTTAGTAGCTGGAAGAGGCCACCAGGAGAGCAAGAATTTTCTTTCATGTCTGTATATAAATAGCACATAAGTAGCTGTGGCAGACTGTGTAACAATAGTAGGACCTCTTACTATTGCATAGTGCTAGAAAAAAATGTGGGTAGGTTAAATGTTCTAAAATGTATTATAAAATTACATGCCATGGCGGCCAGGAGCCAATTTCTATTACAGCCCTATTCACTGTTCAAGAGTTGACTCATCTCTATTTTGGTAACCGTTCTTTATTATCAAAGACAATTTATGCCATATTCTTACCCGTACAGTGGAATCAAGAGGATCCCCCCAAAGTTTTGACCTACAGAATTTCGTTTGATTAAAAATAGCTGAAGAAATACTGCTATTTACTCTGATGCTTCATTGAGCTTATGGTTTGAGATTTCAGTAGACATGATATGATTAAAATAGATTTCTAACCACATCATCCTTTCATTACTACCTAAATATGAATTAGCTTATTGCACGGATCTCTTTCTCTTCTGTGTTTAGTCATGTTGAAACTTGACTTAATAAAGGGCCAAGTGGGTAATTCAACAAATCACTCACCATGCAAGTATATGGACATGGCAAACTTCACTAAATTAATTTGGTGCAAAATTTTGCGGTTATGGTGTTGTGGAAGTTGAGATCAGAGAATTCCTAGGATTCAATGATCAGTGATCTAGATTACTTGTATAGTCCTATACCAATTTAAATACATATAAACATACGTATATGTATAAATATAAATATATATATGTATATGTTATGCTCAATTAAGGTTCCTCAATATTGACTGAAATTTTATTTTTTAAATGTCTTCAGATTGAAATATGAATCTGAAAAAGAATTCTAACAGAAAATGCACTAAATGTATATATATAAGGATATATGTGTGTAACTTGTGTAACCTGATGTGACAAATGAGATTGTCCTCTGGCCTCTATGTTGCCATGCAGTTCTGCAACTATACCAGTGAACACGAACAAGCACCTTACACAGAAACATGCACAAAGACATACAAAAAAAAAACCATATAAACATATGTATGTTTATATGTCTCTGCTCTACCCATACATACACACAAACCAGGTGCAGTGAGTTGTCCTAGCTTACAGGGTGATATAAAATAAAACTAAAAGATATTTGAAAGAACTAGTTTTCATTTCTATAGAACCTTCTATTCATAAAGCAGAGGCAAAATTTGATGAGAGAGAAAAATGTAGATGCATAAGTAACTAAAGAAGTCATTATTAATTTTACCACCATTTTTATAATGTTAAATTATTGTCCACGTGGTCAACTCAGACTATAGTGTTAGTGTCCATTTCCAGATGTAGACTGCATTATGCATTTAAAACTACAATACACACACACACACACACACACACACATATTGTTTGATTAGTTTTTATTTGTAGTAGCTACAATAAAACAAAACATGATGTTTTCTCAAGCTATAAATTTAGTGTTTTTGCTAATTATTGAACTTTGGTATTATTTGATGCAGTGAACTTTATGGAGTATCCAAAGGGTCGTCTATGAATTTACCAGTAACAAAGGCATAAAGGGTTTTAGGTGCTCTTATTAAGGAAACATTGAAGGACTTGGAGAGATGGCTTAGTGGTTAAGAGTGCTCATTGCTCTTCTGAAGGTCTTCCCAGGATCCTCATAGCAGCTCACAAACGTCAGATGCTGTCTTCTGGTGTGCAGACGTTCATGGAGACAAAAGTACTTATATACATAAACTACAGAAATAAACCTTAAAAAAGGGAAGCATTTATTAGTTTTCTGTTCATACTGTTTATCTTCAAACAAGAGTATAGAATAGCAGTTGAGAAGAAACGATAGCAATCTTGGAAGTGCCCTGGAACACATGTAAAAGAGACAGACCATTGTTTGCTGGGAGCAAGAGATGTTATGCTCAACAAAGATTTCTTGATATTGACTGAAAATTATATATTTTTTCCAATTGTCTAAGTAGGAATCTGAAAAATTTTGAAAAATAATAGAAAAATACTAACAACATGTTATCTAATTTGCAAATTTGCCTCAATTTCTCTAACTTCTAGTTATATCAAAGTGTCTTTGTTTTTTAACTGGATCCTGACAGACATACATCATATATTTCTAAGTTCCTTTTAGTTGTCTTACTTGCTTATCTCGCCTCAGAATTATGATGTCCATATTTTAGTAAAAATATTTTGCCTACTTTCTTTCTGTGAAACTAAATTGCCTAGCAAACTACTAATATTTAGTCCCACATCGTAATTTTACAAACCTGTGTTTTATGCGATTAATGTGAAAAATACTGAAATAAATACAGATGGAACTCTCCCTGTAAACTAATATCTATGCAAAAAGAGGAGGGGAGTGTTAAAATACAATAAGTTTCTCATAGCTCGTGTCAATTTAATTTTTCTTTCAAGCTGGACCCTGAAACCAATGCACACTTTTTGTTTTGTTTAGTTTTTTTTTTACTCACAAAATAAACTTAAATTTAATAATAGAAGGTAACTACACTTTTTAAATGAGGTGGAGATTGACTGAGGACACTCGGCCTCAGCCCGTGTCCTCCACCTACAGGCACACGCGCATTCCCCACCACCTGTGCACTCCTAGCCAGCCACATGTACACCCACAGCCCCGTGTGTGCACAAACACCACGTCACTTTGCATCTCCAGGCACAATGCGTGATTTCCAAGAATTGCACATTCTTGGCCGAGCTGTCCCAAGTGTGTGGTGGGATGGTGTCTCCCTCAATGCACACTTTTAAATCTCAATATATAAATGTATATATATATATATATATATATATATATATATATTTTTTTTTTTTTTTAATGTAAAATACTTTCATTGTTTCTTAAATTGTGCTGCATTTTTCTATTAATGGCATCATAAAATTAATGGATAGGTTGTTAAATGACATGTGTGTGAAAGTCTTGAAAGTCTAGAGAAGTGTAAAATCAGTGGGGTGAATAGAGGAAGATGTATTAAGTAGCTTTTTCGTTAATAAAGGGTTATCTATAACATTATTTTGTTGAAATTAAATTATCTAAATCTAAGATGCCCAGGGAGGGTTTACATTTTTAAAGTCTTCTGAATCCCGATTTCTGCTATATTGAAAACAGGAAAAGATTAATATACAATGAGCGGGATTTTGTGAGATTTTAATTGTTGAATAATTTTTATCACTTTTCATGGTTACATGAAAGTCACTTGAAAACAGTCACTTGTCATGACCTACTAAATATTACTACACAATAATTTTAAAATATCAAAATGGCAATAATGTAAAGTTGAAGTGAGACTTTTATATATGTATTTAATAGTAGTTTTGAGTCTGCAATGGTATCTCCTACCCATAATCCTAACTCTGTACAGGCTGAGGAAAGAGAATTATTAGAAATTCAAGGCAATCAACTGAGATATATCAAAAATTCAAATAAATAACAAATAAATAATAATTTTAGGTTCATCATCTTTCAAGCAGCATTACTACCTACAGTATTTTAGGTTGAATTCTTTGTTAATGATCCCTCCTTATGACTTTATGAGAAGAAAATCTTCCATATATTCCAAGATATTATGAGCATTTATAGCAGTCACTGTCTGCTGCATTGCTTTTGCTTGACACATTGTGCTTAAATTGAAAACTAGACAGTTAATGTCTGCATTCAAACCTTTGTCTTTTTTTTTACTTTTTTCAACTTTTTTTAGTTTTTAAATTTTTATTTTTATATTAATTATAGTTTATTCACTTTGTATCCCAGCTTTAGCCCCCTCCCTCAGTTCTTCCCAATCCTACCCTCACTCCCTCATCTCCTCCCATGCTCCTCTCCAAGTCCATTGATAGGGGAGGTTCTCCTCCCCTTCCAGGACTCATTAGGTCTCATCAGGACTGTATGCATTGTCTTCTTCTGTGGCTTGGCAAGGCTGCTCCCAACTCAGGGAGAGGTGATCAAAGAGCCAACCTCTGACTTCATGTCAGAGACAGTCCCTGTTCCCCTTACTAAGTTACCCACTTGGATACTGAGCTGCCATGGACTATATCTGAGCAAGAGGTTCTATATTATCCTTATGTATGGTCCTAGGTTGGAGCATCAGACTAAGAAAAGACTCCTGTGCCCATATTTTTTGTTCTGTTTCTTTCCTTGTGGAGTTCTTGTCCCCTCCAGGTCTTACTATCTCCCTCTTCTTTCATAAGATTCCCTGCACTCTGCCCAAAGTGTGGTTTTGAGTTTCAACATCTGCCTTGATACGCTGCTGGGTATAGTCTTTCAGAGGCCCTCTGTGGTAGGCTCCTGTCCTGTTTCCTGTTTTCTCCTTCTTCCAATGTCAGTCCGGTTTGCCTTTCTAGATAAGGATTGATCATCCTATCCAGGGTCTTCCTTCTTGCTTAGCTTTTTTAGGTATACAGGTTTTAGTATGTTTATCCTGTATTATATACCTCATATCCACTTATAAGTGAGTAATTACCATGTGTGTCTTTCTGCTTCTAGGATCATCCTCACTCAGGATGATCTTTTCTGGGTTCCACCATTTGCCTGCAAATTCCATGATTTCCTTGTTTTTAATTGCTAAGTAGTTCTCCATTGTGTAAATGTACCACAATTTCTGTATCCATTCTTCCATTGAGGGATATCTGGGATGTTGCCAGATGTACACATAAAGCTTCTACAAACATGGTTGAGCAAATGTTCTTGTTGTGTACTTGAGCAAATTTTGGAAATATGCCTAGGAGTGGTATAGCTGGATGTTGAGGAAGCACTATTCCTAATTGTCTGAGAAGTGCCAGATTGATTTCCAAAGTGGTTGTACAAGTTTACATTCCCACCAGCAGTGGAGGAGGGTTCTACTTTCTCCACATCCTCTCCAGCATATACTGGCACTTGAGTTTGATCTTAGCCATTCTGCTGGGTGTAAGGTGAATTTTAGGGTCATTTTGATTTGCATTTCCCTGATGACTAAGGATGTTGAGCATTTCATTAAGTGTTTCTCTGCCGTTTTATATTTGTCTATAGAAAATTCTCTGTTTATCTCTGTTCCCAATTTTTTAATTTGATTACTTTATTTGTTGCTTTTTAACTTCTTGAGTTTTTTATATATTCTTGATATTAGCCCTCTGTCAGATAGAGGGTTGGTGAAGATCCTTTCCGAGTCTGTAGGCTGTGCTTTTGTTCTGATGACAGTGTCCTTTGCTTTATAATCAATTATGTGGAACCTCATGAAATTGATTTTATTTTTTTTATTGATTTATTATATATTACAATGTGTTCACTTTGTATCCAGGCTGAAGCCTCCTCCATAGTCTCCTACAGATCTCACACTCCCTCCTGCTTCTCCCCCAAAACCTCTCCCCTATTCCATGACATGGGAGGTCCTTTTCCCCTACTGCCTTTCATTTGAATATGAATAACACAGAAAGGACAATGCAGTCGCTCTGATAAAGCACCCAGCCCTGCTGGCAAACTGGTTCTCTTTCTGTTTTCCTAACCAAAACTCTTCTTTTTCTTTATGAAGTACAGTATTCCAGAGATTACCAATGTAGGGAAAGGAAACTGCCCATTTCTATAATGTCAAGACTCATAATTTTGATTTGAAATAATGGAAATGTAGTAATGAAATAGACCAATAGTCATGTGCTTTAGAAATGTAACCAATTGGTTTCCCAAAGTGAGGGGAACAAGGACTATTTCTAACAGGAACTCAATGACTGGCTCTTTGGTCTCCCCACCCCCGAAGGGAGGAGCAGTCTTGTTAGGCCACAGAGGAGGGCTTTGCAGCCAGTCCTGAAGATACATGATAAAACAGGATCAGATGAATGGGGAGGAGGTTCCCCCTATCAGTGGACTTGGAAAGGGGCACGGTGGAGATGAGGGAGGGAGGGAAGGACTGGGAGGGAATGAGGGATCGGGACACGGCTGGGATACAGAGTTAATAAAATGTAATTGATAAAAATATTAATAATAAAAAAGAAGAAACCATAAAAAAAGAATATAATTTAGAATTCCTTGTAGTCTCATTCATCCTCTATGCAAAAGAAACCTGATATATGAAACTCCTAATTTTTACTGGAAGCCTATTTTATTGTGGCTTCAGTTTATAAATAAGATGAAACACTATTTCTCTGTTGTTTTTATCTTTTTTCTTAGGAATACCAAAATCTTAAGTAATTTTTATTCATTTATTTTATTGTAGACCCAGATGCTACATACTAATTTTACAGTGAATTTTAGCTTTATTTTCCCTTTGGAAAATATATCCAAAGATTTCATATGGGTAAGAGACTCATATAGTCCAACTGTAGTAGAATTTTGAAACCTCATTTATCATATTTTGAACTCTTGGTTTGTGATTTTTTTGTTAACGTATATTATTAAAATGTCTAACCCGATGACATTTTAAACTATAATACTTATAAAGACTATTGTGGAACACATGGGAATGCATAGATAGATTCATTAGACATATTGGATCTGAGTACCTAGAAATGTGCATAGTTTTAACCAGAGAAAGTCTCTGAAGTATTTTACTTTGTCGGATATATCAATTTTTATTTCTGATTTGATTTTTAATGACATCACTAAAATCCATTAAACATCTCAGTATTTTTATCAGCCATATATGTTTTCCTGGATTTAGAAAAATATCGATAGATAGATAGATAGATAGATAGATAGAAGAGTATGTTCCGTAATTGTCAATAATTTCTACTATTAAATTCTTTCTTACTGATAGTGACTTAGCACAAAGGCCTGTGGGAAAGATTTTGAATGTTTATAGCTATCTTTATTAGCAAATATTCACCCCTACCAATTCCACATTCATGACTCCTGTGTCTTAATTTAAATAATCGATATAACTGGTTGAAATAGAACATCTTTGGAACTACACTGGAAAATGAAATAACGTCTTTCCATTTTTTAAAAATAAAATCAACTTAAAATTTCCAAGTCTGTGATTCTCCATACTTTCTTAAAACTTCTTAATTTGAAAGAGCATAAAATAAGTCCATTAATGAGCTGGTCTAGGTATTTAATCAGGTAACCTGAGACAGCCTTCCCTCATTTTAGTAGGGCACCCGCAGGAAGATGAAGCTGTCCATCGGGTACAAATGCGGGGGTCCAGATCAAACATGGTTGTTTCAGTCTCCTGAAGCTCCCCTGGGTCCAGGTGAGTTTGGGTCTTCTTGTGATGCACATATTCCCTCTGAGTCCTTCTATACTTCCTCCCTCTATCTCACAAGGCTCCCTGCGCTCTACCCAAGATTTGACTGTTAGTCTCAGTATCTGTTTCTACCCATGACTGGGTGGGGCCTCTCAAAAGACTGCTATGCTAGGCTCATATCTGCAAGCATAGCAGGGTGTCCTTAACAGCGCCAGGGGTGGGCTCTCTCCCACAGTGTGCCCAGTCATTGATTGCGCATTGCCTCAGTCTCTGCTGTATCTTTATTCATGTGCATCTTGAAGGCAGGGTAAATTTGGGGTTAACGTTTTTTTTTTTTTTTTTGGTGGGTTGCTGTTTCCCTGGAGTAGGAGTCTTGTATAATCAGTGGGTGACCTCTTCACTCTTCATGGCCCCAGCTGGTAGGGGATTCCACCAGAGTCATCCACATATCCTGCCAGGAACCTTTCCTCTCATAGGTCTTCAGCCTGTCTCCAAGATGCCCCTGGCCATAATTTCTCTTCTCTTTAGAAGTTCTCTGTCCTTCTGTCCCCCACCCTGAACATCAGATCCCCACCCTCATATCTGTCATCACTCCCTCTCCAATCCTGTTCACTCTTTTAAAGCACTTCCTCTGTCTGTTTTATTTCCCTTTCTCAGTGAGATTCATGCACCTTCCCTTGGGTCCTCCTTGTTACTTACCTTCTTTGGGTCTGTGAATTGTAGTATGGTTTGCATAATGGCTAATAGCTGTCGTAGGTACCATGTGTGTTTTTCTAGGTCTGGGTTACCTCACTCAGGGTGACCTATATTAGTCCCATCCCTTTGTCTGCAAAATTCCTCTTTCCCTTGTTCATTAATTCATTTTTAGTTTTCTGGAGAGATAAACTAGACATGGATGGGTGAGAGGTCTTACATCATCAATGAAGAGGACTTTGTCCCCTTCATCTGCTTGATTACAAATAGTAACATATTAGAAAGCAATGCTCCAATTATTATGTAATGTGTAAGGCCAAGTTTAATATTGGATTAGAAATTGCATTATATGGATCACACTATAATTAATCATGGATGTAGCCAAATGTCTATATCTCTGACTTTGATTTTCTTGGTCTTCATTTATTCTATTTATTAGGCTAGTATCATTTATTAGCTTAATTAACACATTACTTTTTTTTTCACCAGGGAAGGAACCATAGAATATGAAACTTATTATAACTCTCTTTAAGACATATGTCATTTAAAGTATCTTATCTATTAATTTTAAGTATTCACATATAAAAACAAAAATAATGAAGAACTACTTTCTTGTGTTTAGAATTAAGAATGTCTTTTATATGTGATAATTGGCTTATGCTGTGCTTTTATGTTTTGGTTTAAATTACAAGATGTTTCCAGCAGCAAGATGATTCTTAGATGCACTGAATTCTGCTATTCTGAAAAGATAAGTGACTACATCTATCTCCTATTTCTTTCTTTGTGTGTGCAGAAAGTGAAAATGCTCATTCATAATAAGAAAATGTAAGTCTGCTAGGCACCAAGGTTTTAATATTTAATTTTCTACATTATAAAGCAGCCTCTCTTCTGCCTTCCCATAAATGTAGAAATGGATAGGATTAATTAAACATTATACCATTATTCTTCATAAAAGAAAAGTCTATTGCTATCATGTTTGATATGCTTTCATTCCAAGGTGATCTTTCTCAAGTATGACTCTCATCTCTTTTTAAGAATTTTAAAATAATTAATTGTAAGAAGTGTAGTGATTTTTTTTTCTTTTATGCTTTCTTTTGGAATCATTGTGAATTTAATACAAATTGTGGATTGAATCCAGAATAACTAATATATTTGACACATTCAGACATACTTTTTAGTAATTTATATTGTAGACAAACTGGCTGGGTGGATAGGAAAATATTTCTACGTTTTTAGTTACACAGTCACAGATTAAATTCTAGGGAAAGTGGATGATTTTCATTTAGAAACCAATCAAAGGAAGTTTTCACAATTACAGAGTTTAAACAGAAACTCAGATATATATTCTGATAAATTCACAAGTTAAATAAAATACGTGAAATATTGAATCCCAACCATAGAATTGAAAAAAGACAGTCTATTGATTTGCAACATATGTATACTATTGTGCTTTGCTTTCAGATATAAATAAAACTCACCACTGTTTGCATTTTTAAAGATGTACGTACAGTTGTGAGCATAATTACAGCATTTGCTGGATTTTGTTTAACATAAGGCAGTTTCACTGTAGAGTCACTTTTTCTTTTCTTTTTTGGTTATGTTGCTCTCCTTGTGGAGCTCCTATCAATTTCAGGTCTTTCTATCTCCCCGTTCTTTCATAAGATTCCCTGCACTATGCCCATAGTTTGGCTATGAGTCTCAGCATCTGCTTTGATACCTTGCTGGGGAGTCTTTTGGCATATATCCAAAATATGCACAAGTATACAACAAAGGCATTTGTTCAACCATGTTTGTAACAGCTTTATTCATAATAGCCAGAATCTGGAAAAAAACCAGTTGCTCCTCAATGGAGGAATGGATACAGAAATTGTGGTACCTTTACACAATGGAATACTACTCAGCAATTAAAAACAAGGAAATAATTAAATTTGTAGGCAAATGGTGGGAACTAGAAAAGATCATCCTGAGTGAGGTACCCCAGAAGCAGAAAGACACACATGGTATAAATTTATACTTATAAGTGGATATTAGTCATATAATATAGGATAAACATACTAAAATCTATACTCCTAAAGTAACTTCAATATTTTAAAAGATATGAAATAATGCTTACAGAATCATTATTTAATTGCTTATTAACTATTGTTAACGATAATATTAAATCAAAAATGGCCTCCTAGAATTGACATTTTTCCTGTAGTCGCATCAAGTGAAACCCTAATGAAAAGATTTCTGTTAGTAAGGTGCTTAGCAAGAGGGTGCATCTGCTATATGGAGTAGAACAACTGGTTACACAAACCACGCCATAACTCATTTCCTTTGCCCTGTCTCCGGATTCTTCTTGAATAGGTAGCCTTTAGCATTGCTGTAAGTCATTTATTAACCTTGTGTCCTACTGGAAATTCTGAAGTGGATGGCAGATACTGCTCTGTGCTACTTCTCTAAGAGTCAATCGAACAGTGTAACATAACAGTGACAGTTCAAGATATCCTAGGGGAATAGAAGAGAATTCAAGCAGTGAACACAGACGTAAACCCATGGTTTATCCAAAGAAATCTTTCTGGTAACAGACTCAACGTCCTCTGTGCTACACAATAAGTGAAGCAAAAGTTTACAACAAACAATGCATACTAAGGATAAATTGCCAGGGGAGAAGAAGAGAAGGGTGATGATGATCCCACTGAGTGATACTAATAAAGTAAAATAAGTAAATAAATAACTGAAGGCAGGCCCCTGTGGTACTCAACCACCATGACTTTGATTAACCCTGCTGTGTTTCTGCACTGAATCATGCAAACCTTTTGATACCATTTCTTTGAGATGTCAGTCACATTTCAATAACTCTTCAGTTTGGACTTGTAAGTCCTGTCTCTTCACTGACTTTGAATGAGGCAGGTAGCTTATTTCTGTCACACAGAAATACTTGCATTGTGTTATCTTTGATTGGCATGTCTGTTTGTTATGGAAAAATTCCAGCATGTCCAGAAGTGCTTCTCCACACACAGGGTATTTTTACACCAGTGTTTCCTCCAGGAGAGTTGGCATCCTGAGTCATATGATGAAGAACTTACATTGCAGTATTTCCTCACAGTATAGATAAAGTGCATATTAAAATATGAGAGGTTCATGGGCCTTTGGTATTCATGCTATTTGTGTTTCTGCGTCCTACAAGCCTTTGGGGATACAATTTAGCTAATGGATCACATTGACTTTCACCTGCAGAACCAATTTTATAGCCTCATTACTTTGATGAGAATATCGATGTAATAACCTCCTATTTGCCAAAAAGCAAGTGATGTTTAAAAGAATCCCCAAAATTTGTTTTTATGGAAACAATTAAAAACCACGTTGTTCATCAACTGTGGCAAACATATCATTGCTTCATAAGCCTCTCCTTTCAGCAATGATTCTTCTTTCTTAAGAATCCACCCTCTTGTAACAAATAGCAGAAGCTCTTAGTAGGCTCATTGGTGCAATTAGAATACATGTGGCTTAATAAACATAGAGAAAATGATTCCATCCATGACTAGACTTACCATGCATGTTCGCACTTGCTTTTACACACACACACACACACACACACACACAGAGAGAGAGAGAGAGAGAGAGAGAGAGAGAGAGAATAATAGAGAGAGAGATTGAGAGAGAAAACAATATGAACATACACTTGGTTTGGGGAAAATAATAATTTGCAAGGCCTCTTAAATTATTATATTCACTAGGAAAAATGATAGCCTTGTCACATAGGAGACATATCTGGTGAGTAAGAGTCCCAACCCCTGCCATGAGGATAGAAAGATCTGGAGAACTACACAGATGTTATATCCCTTCTTGACTAAGGCTGGAATGCCTTTAGAGAACACTCTGTCTTGGTGCTCATCCACTGAGCTCACAAAGCAACAGAGCCAGCCTCTTGGGAAGCTACTAAAAGCCTGGAGAAAATCCCAATCCAAATCCAAGAGCCATCTGGATTTGTCTCTCCTTATTTGGAGACCAAATTCAATTAATTTGGTCTCTAAATTTAATTAGTTAAGGAGTATCTTCTTATAATACAAATATCTCCCATTATATTATAGAATAGTTGTCTTTTATATATTATTATTCACCTGATTCTATGGATTCCTACATAACATACAGCAAACATAAGTCAAGAATTGTTATTATAACAGAAATAAAATATCATGAGTTAAAATAACTTGCTGACACAGGGGATATTTGAGAGTTCCAATGTCAGATGTAATTTATTTAAATTTTTTATCTATTTCTTTCTTAAAAGTAATGAAGAAACTTATCTGTTTTCTTCATGTACAGTCTGTCTTCTCACTGCCAGACTACAGAAATATCAATTTCACAATTTATGAAATAATTAAAACAGACTTTGAAAACTATCTGAGGCATCTGAACATGTTGTCTATATTGTTTCCATATTTAAAGAGTTTATCTACAAATTAAATCATATAAATGCACTTGTAGGTTGATGTTTTAAGTGAACTTATCTAACAAATGTTTATTTAAATAAAGGTAAAACCAGTCTGTGTGTACATATGAGACTACTAAATAGCAAGTCTATGGGCTAAGAATGTAAAATAAAATAATTTAATATAGTTTCAAGTTATTGTTGCAGAGTAAATGTTAACAACTCATGAACTGTAGTCAAATGGCAAAAAGAATAATGAATGAACACATAAGTTAAAAAAAACCTGTTGGTTCTTACTTCATTGTTTTCTATATGGTATGTTCAAGTGATCTGTAGCATAGTGGAAAAAAAGGATTCCTTTCCTGCCACAGTTATTCCTCCCTCTCCTAGGCAAGGCCTACACAGGCAGACAAGGGATGCACATGGCATGTTTCAGTCAAGAACAGAGACAGTGCAAATGTTTAACTGTTTCTAAGTTATGCGGTTATCTTACCATTCTCAAGAGTAGCCATTATCCAGAGTTGACTATACTGGAGGCTTAATGGTATGTTTGTATGATGCCCAACGGCACATGTAGAGAACATTGGTCTACAAGCTAGAAAAGTATTGGGGTAAAAGGCATGGACGATCACCACCTGGCTTAACACCTGCAAAACTGCTAAAGACCATGAGTGACAACACTTCCTGAATAACTCACTCCTCTTCCAGCTGTTCAGGTGTGTACTCCCTTGCTTTCCCTTTCTCATTTTCCTCATCGTCCAGTAACTGAATCAAAAATGAAGAGAATTACTGGCCTGTTAGGTCAACATCTAACATCCACAAATAATACCACAAAAAAAAGGTTTGCTGGTGGGTGCTGGTATTAAATCTAATAAAGAATAGTGTTGCTTGAAGGGTGCTTTGGTTGCACCATAAATTAATACTGGAAAGCCAACCATATGTCTATTGTTTTACAGCAAAGAACTGATTAAGAAGCCCCATAGGACATTCTACCTCGTTATGGAATTAATTTTCAGCAAATTTTCTGCTCCACAGAGTATAAGCTGTTTGAGGAAAAAGAATGGAATTTTTATTCCTAGTTTACATTACATAAATAACATTGAGTATTCATCATTCATAAATTAAATTCTTCAAATGACATATATGTCTGATATCAAATATAGTCTCCCTAATATTTATCCAGTAGCAGTCAATTTTCATTGGTTTTATTTTATTTTATTTTTAGTAGCAAAGAATGATTGTATGTAAAATTAATATTGATTTTGTTCTCAGTGATAATGTTAAACATGACACAGGATTAATAGTATTCAGTAAAGACTGGAGTGAATTTCCTCTGTTGAAACCCAGAGTAATATAACATATAGTATTACTAAAATAATAAAGAGGTAATTCAGAATAACTGTATAAATTACAAGGAACTATAATTCCATCATAATAAGCATTACAGCAAGCATTTTGTGAAATTTCCATTAACCTATCAAATGACCAATATTTTGAAAATTAAGACAGCTTTTGGAAAGATTCTTTAGGATTTAATACCACACTTGAAATTACATAGAGCAGTAATTGTTATGAGTATATAAATAATAAACATTTTTATTATGTGTTCCAACGAAGTGTTCTATGAAGAACATGTAACTTCCAATATTTGGTGAATTATTTTCAATCATTTCTGAGAAAATTAATTTTGTTTTTATATTGAAAACAATATTTTTATGTCTTATCTTATATTTTAATTAAATAAGAAATTAAATATTAACTTTGATTATGAGCATATATGTTCTTCAATCAAGTTATCATAATTTAATAATACAACTTATCAATGATGGCTGCCATGAAATTTATTAGTGAAAGACATATTAGATTATTTTAAATGACTTAAACTAGGGCTTCAAAATAAAAGACTTTGTCTCTTCAACCATATCTATGCTTATAAAGTATGGTAGGCATTGTTATTGTTTTAAAAACATGAATGGAGTAGTGGCATTGATACACAAATGAGCTTTCATTTTCTTTGAGTAAGTGGAGATCAGCGCAGGAATGGACATAGTTTAAAATGAGTTTGTCTGTTAGCTTTTTTTTTTGTAGGAATTTGACGGCCATGTATTTGAAAGAAGGAATCTACTATAGTATCAATACATTTACTTTATTCTCTGAATATCTTTATTTTGTGAATCAATTAAGGGTGTGAAAAATATTAACAGAAAAAGGTATGTACTACACATGCCTAGAAAGAAAATACATTTTGTTTTTCCATGTGTTCAAAAAAAAATCAAAGAAGTTGGAAAACATTGTGTTAAAATAGCAATGGAAGGATGAAGTAATTAGTGATAATTTTTACACTAGTATTGTTTGGCTCAATGTGGTAACTTTTTCACAGTTTGTGTTACTAAGAAAATAGTGTCAGGACTATTTTCAAAAGTCTAAAATTTATTTCAAGGATTACTTATACATCTGAAGAAGGACATTATTTCTCTGACACTCTAATAAAATAAGGTTTCTAACTTCCTTCTAATTAGTTCATATCAAGCCTTACTGTTATCATTTGTGAATTAGAGATAGTGTGTCTTTCATGAGGTTGCTGTTAGGAGTATACCAGAAAATATGTGTAAGATGGCAAAATGTTTAAAATAGCATCCAGCAGACTTCATTCCTTCTCTTTCTTTTCACAGGCATTTCTGCCATACCAAAAAAAAAAAAAACCAATAACAAAACAAACAAACAAACAAACAAAAACACAAAAAATGCATGGGAATGAAGGAAGAAGAATGAAAGAGAGGGAGAAAGAGAAATAGAGAGAAAGAGATATGATTATAATCACAGATATAAAATAGTAGAAGTGGAGCAATGTCCTCCTCACTAAATGAACCTTATTCATATTAAGATAAATCATCTTTTGCTTAAAAATTGTGTTCATTTTAATAAATCATAACATTTACTTTTGGACTGTTGAGACAGGATTTCTCTGTGTAGCCTTGGATATCCTGGATTTACTTTGTAGACAAGGCTGGCCTTGAACTCACAGAAATCCTATGCCTCTGCCTCTAAGAGTTCTAGGATTACAATTTTGCGCCACCGCACCTGGCTACCATAACTTTTTTTTTTCTTTTTTTAAAGCACCCAACTAATAAATGAAAAATCTAAACCCAAGAAAATAGACAAGAGCAAGTAGTTGCATGACTCTATTAGGTTTACAAAATACTATTTAAGGCTCCAGTTGCACAACCCAGATAATGGGAAATCGCTTGTACTACCATACGGAAACTACATTCCACATTATAGCAGAGATATTTTTCTTACCTGCACAGGAATATTTCTATGATCTTTTATATTAATTCAAAGTAATCTTATGTATCACAAATACCTATATTTAAAATAAAAAATGCAAACAATATTTGATGACTGTCTAGCAGTGTTTAGCTTCAATTCCCTCCTGTGAAGTGACTGTTACCCACATCAGGTCACATCATGGGCAAGGTCACCAGTGACTCAGTGCTGGCCAAAGAGTCTTGACGTTTTTGTCTCTAAGATTTTTCTCTAAGCTATTGACAGT
Source organism: Meriones unguiculatus (assembly GCF_030254825.1). NCBI lineage: Eukaryota > Metazoa > Chordata > Mammalia > Rodentia > Muridae > Meriones > Meriones unguiculatus. Next base: position 90,105,514 of record NC_083357.1, on the reverse strand, counting down.
TATTATTATTATTATTATTATCATTATTATTATTTACAGTTTATTCACGTCGTATCCCCGCATCTCCTCCTGGTCCGGCACTCCCTCCCACTTCTCCTCCACTATATCCTTCCCCTAGTCCACTGGTATGGAATGTCCTCCCCTATTATCTGACCGTATCCTATTAGGTCTCTTTGGTACTGTCTGGATCCTCTTTCTCTGTGACCTAGTAAGGCCACATCACCAGGGAGAGGTGATCAAAGAGCAGTAAAACTGACCATATAGTCAGGCACAAAGCAAGCCTCAACACATACAAGAAGATTGAAATAATCACTTGTTTCATTTCAGACCATCATGGTCTAAAACGAGTTCTGTGACTTTACAAGAAGAATTTATTCATTGCTTTGTACAGTATCTTTTTAACCAAGATACTCTAAAATTATGATACTTGTAAGTGAAATTCCAGATTGCTGATTGTATATATATATAAAAAATGAAGTGTGATACAAAAGAATGCGAAAAAAGGCAAGAAAACAATAAATCTGTATGATGCACAGAAAAGGTTTAAGATATCACAACAAAGACATTAAAAGTTAACATAGCTCCAGGCAGCAATATGTTGTTGTAATTCTCTGACAGAACACAGAACAGATTTCCCCAGTCCCAATACAGTAACTCATGGGGCCTGCAGGTCCAACACCTTTAAAAATGACAGCTCATGTTCGCTGTCTGCTTATGGGACAAACATTTGGAGCGTAGAAGGAAAGCAAGTATATGCGAATGTATGTCTCAAAATATTTACAGCCCAGATAAACAGTATTTGCACAGCATTTCCTATGCACTGGTTACTATAATTTACATCATTTCATTTAATTTTAAAAGAAAGTAAAGACACAAAAGAAAGGAAGATTATTAAAGTTCATAATTTATGTATCTCTGTGTGTTCATTCTACTACAATATTCTGAGTTAATTGAAGCACTATCATTCCGATTAATTAATTAATATTTCCAGAATTTTAGTGAATATATGGAAGTAAGTGATAGAACATGGAGATTTATAGATAGTGTTAATAATGAAATCACCATTGTCAGTAGAATATATCTCTACTTACATATCATATGCAGAAGAGTATGGGAAATTTCATAAAAATAAGGAATTTTCAACTAGCTCCTTATTTCAAAAATTTATACATGTTGAATCATTATTAAAAGGAAATTTAAAAACTGTAATATTACATAAGTGTGAAAATATGTTATAATTAATTTCTACACATATTTATTATAAAAATCTAATAGGCGGCCTTGAAAATTTGCTGTCTAGCTTCTTTAGTTCTGTAGATTTTTAGTATGTTTCTACTATATTTGGAAATCAATCAGGTGCTTTCTCAGAAAACTGGTAATACAGCCAACAAACTTTTCAATATGTAATATATCTTGTTAGCAATACCAAGAATGCAATCAAGTTCGATGTGAAGAGGAACGATTTCACCTAACTACAGAAAAAGTAATACTGTAAGGTGTATTTTTAAGATCAAGTGATGACAAAGCTAAAGGAAGGATATCAAGTCAACAAGGGGTTCAGAAGGATGGAGTGAATCATACAGAGATGTTTGATGATAAAAAATGAGGCATGCATTTTTCTTCTTCTTCAAATTGTTATTGTTATTATTTACATTTTATTCATTTTGTATTCCAGTTGCAGCCCCTTCCCTTATCTCCTCCCTGTCTCATCCTCTCTCTCTCCTCTATCCCTCTTCCCTAGCCCACTGTTTGGAGAAGTCCTCCTATTCCTTCTCCCTACTTCCATAAGACTCCCTGTGTTCTATTCAAAGTTTGGCTGTGAGTCTCTGCAGCTGCTTTGATCCCCTGTTAGTTGGAGTCTTTTAGAGGACATCTGTGTAGCCTGCAGTTCTGTTTCCTCTCTTCTACAGCTTCCAGTGTCTATCCTGTTTTCCCTTCTGAATGAGAAGTCTGAAGTTCTGAATATAGGTCTTCCTTGCTGTTTAGCTTATTTAGTTCTGTAGATTTTTAGTATGTTTCTACTATATTTGGAAATCAATCAGGTGCTTTACTAGAAAACTGGTAAAACAGCTACCTCAAGATCCACCTATACCACTCCTGGGCATATATCTGAAAGATGCTCAACCATAGAACAAGGACATTTGCTATGTTCATAGCAACTTTGTTCATACTAGCCAGAATCTGGAAACAACCTAGATGTCCCTCAACCGAAGAATGGATACAGAAATTGTGGTGTCTTTACAAACTGAAAACAAGGAAATCATTGAAATTTGAGAACAAGGAAATAATGAAATTTGCAGGCAAATGGATGGAACTAGAAAAGATCATCCTGAGTGAGGTAACCCAGAAGCAGAGAGACATGCACAGTATATACTCAATTATAAGTTGATGTTAGCCATATTACAGAGGTATGCTTGTTCATAATCCCAGAGTTTACCCAAGAAGGCTAGTGTAGATGCACATAAATGATGGAAAATACATGCTGCCTCAGGACAGCCAGTGTATTTGTGAAAAAATATTTTCTGCACATATGATTATGGAAAGCACGTGGAGCTCAGAAACAATTATAATAGTAATAAAATAATAATTGTGTGATTTGGTAGGAAGAGGAGATGCTATAAGAGCCTCATCATTTAGCTGGCTCACATGTAGAAATGGTTGGCTTTTTGCTCAAATTCCTCCTTTCTCACACTCTTGTGTTTGAGATTACAGGTGTGAGACCCTGGGTCAGACTACCATGCCTAGATGTCCTAGATGTTCCCAGATGTGAGTTCTCAAGTTATGAGTTTTATAAAGTGTATAGGTGAAAAGCAAATCTTAAATAGTTCAGATATTTAAATACATTGGATTGTCTCAGGGGGAGTATGTGTTTCTTACTCTTGGGTACAATTAATAATAATTATATCCCCTGCATGTTTCTGTCATGTTACTACATAATAGAAACTTCTACATTCAACTGCCTGATAAGGCAATATATACTAATCCAATGAGCTATAAGATAACCCATGGTTAATTTTTTTTCTTATATTTAGTTTTTTTTAATTTATTTATTATTTGTTACAATTTATTCACTTTGTATTCCAGCTGTAGCCCCCTCCCTAGTCTACTCCAAATCCCACCCTCCTTCTTTCTTCTCTCCCTATGCCCCTCACTGATAAAGGAGGTCCTCCTCCCTTTCCATCTGGCCCTAGCCTATCAGGTCTCATCAGGACTGGCTGCATTGTCTTCCTCTATGGCCTGGCAAGGCTGCACCCACCAGGGGGAGGTTATCAGAGAGCCAGCCACTCCTGTCAGAGACAGCCCCTCTCTCCTTACTAGGGAAACCCACTTGGAGACTGAGCTGCCATGGGCTACAGCTGCGGTAGGCTAGGCACCTAAGCAGCTGGTCTATGTCCTATCCATGAATGGTTAGAGTATCTGTCTTTGTACGACCCCCTGGTTCCATATTTGTTTGCTCTGTTGGTCTCCTCGTAGAGCTCCTGTCGCCTCCAACTCTTTCTATCTCGCCATTCTTCTGTAAGATTCCTTGCGCTCTGCCCAAAGTTTGGCTATGAGTCTCAGCATCTGCTTGATTTTTTCAAAGAAGTATTGTTACATAAAAAAGTAATCTTGTAATGACATGCTGATTTTCATAAGGGTGAAGAATGGAATTGCTGATACTAACTCTAAACCTTCACTGTTGGCTGCATAATGAAAAATATAGATGTATCGTTTTATTGTATGGAGGTGACTGAAACCAAGTTGACTAAAGGATAATGGAATTAATAACATTGGTACTACTAACAAATATACAGCAAACAAACACGAGAAAAAAAAAGAAAACTTCTAACTCTTAAAGTGTTTTAAACTTACAATAGATCTCAGGATAGAATCCTTTTATATTTCCATTTTACTACAGCCCCATGAAAAGGACATTCTGCATTTTTCTTGATGTATTCTCAACATGATTCTAAGCAGGTTGTGCTTTAATTCACTGTGATAAAGCACCTGCTACTGCAAAGAAGATGTTCTAAATCTCAAGCACAACTAAATTAATAATGATCTGAAACATGCCAGGTCATATAGCATTTTTTTTTTTTTCTGGGCCTATAAACTAATTTTTAAAAGTTACTTGTTTTCCATGTGGATGGTGACCTGGGTAAATGGTGGTGACATCCAGAAAATTACTTATTAGGAAAGATATTTAAGATAAACATTGTGTACGGTGAAAGCGCTGCAGTAGCACAGATATAAATATTTAAAAGCTTTGGTTACGTTTTTACATTTATTTCAGCCTAACTTCATTTGAATAGCATAAAACTATCTGGCTTTGTAAAATGTGGCGGCCGTTTGGGAAGTCAATTTAAGGGGGTATGTGCAGGTTTCACCCTGCTTTGCTTGCGAAAAGCCACATTTATAATATACCCTACCCAATGAAGAAGTGCTGGGAGCTCACTTAAATGAAATGCAGACAAACAAACATTGTACCATATGGCACTTATGCCATAGGATTCAATTTATTACCAAATAAAACTGTTGGCTCGTGCATCTCACAGTTTTTACCATAAGTATCCTGTGCGTTTGAGAAGTTTTCTGGAGGGATACTTACCCAGACTCTTATAAATCAGAATACAAATAAATTCATGAAAAAAAAATCGCTACCATTTGTCTTTGATATAGGAAACATGAAAAAATAATAAAATTCTAACAATGAGTAAAAAGGTCAGGACACCTTTCTCTACATGTTGGTTCAACTTCAAAGAGTTACGAAGAGTTTAACTCTGTAAGACAGTTTGTTTTGGATTGGTATACCACTGTAGCCAATATCTATAGCATACTTTTGTGAAGAATGTGGTCTTTTGTACTTAAAGAGAAAGTGGAATTTGTTGTCTATATGAACTCCCAACTACCTGCTAAACAAAAACTTTTGCTAAAGTCAAATTCACAATACTGAAAATGTAACATGATTTTTATCAATTGATATTATATTTTTCTAAAATTTCATTTATTCGAAGTCTCCATCCATTTAATTTTCCTATGTCTCTATTCAAAATCATAGGAACACATCACTCTGAGAATGGATATATAGTTCTTGCATTTGGTGTGCAGTATTTTCAAATATGTTATATTTGAGAGCTGACGCTTGTGACTCAGAGTTCTTTGCAATTTTCAGGCTTAATTTGGTCACATTAAGGAAAGTGCTTTAAAAAATCCAATGTATTCATTCATCTGTGAAAACGGACATTTATATTATTACTTCAGATAAAATTGCTCACTGTGGTTCAAAACCTGTGATGCATTTAACAAGTGTGCAATTTCTTACCATGTGTACACAGACATCACTGCACATACCAGGGAGTTTAATCTTTACTCGGTCTGTAATGCCTGCTTTCTTCCTTTTTCCTTTTTTTTCTCTGACTTCTATGTTTAAAGATTTTTATTATACTATTGAACATAAACTAAAAATGTGATGTCCAAAGTCACTTATGCTTAGACCTCATCACAACCCCCACCAAGAACAAAACTGGATGTGAACCCCCTTCTCATTTCCACTTGGATATGCAGTTTGACTTTCTCAGTGGATTTGGCAGAGATCCTGAAGACTGAGTGAGAAGCAGGACAATAGTGCTTTTGTTTGGCAGCAGGAAAAGATGCAAGAGAACACAATTAATTCCCTACTCTTGCTTCAATGGCCCAATTCAGCTAGGCCTGCTTACCAACGTTTTCAGTGATTGGCATGGAAAAGAGAATACAGAAAATGGGCCTACAGATTTGCTTCTCCACAGAGGCTTATCCATAACCTGTCAGATTTGCCACCCATTAGTGTTACTATTGTAAACTCATTGAAAATATTACATGTCACGTTTTATAATTATAATTATATATATATATATATTGATTCTCTGCTATGAACATACTTACCACTCATCTTCTTCCATAAGTTTTTTTCTCCTGCAATAGACTGTGTAAGCATCTGAAAATGTCAAGTATTATTAATAAAATTTGGCACAGACCATAAGAATAGAATTCTTTGAGAAACAGCACTGTTAATGGGTGGGAATGATGTTATAGGGTGGGTTTTATGACCTGATTTGCTCTCCTGAGGTTCATTTGTTGTGTTTGTATGTGTGGGTATGAGGGCATGTGAGTGTGGGTCTATGTGTCTGTGTATGTTTGAGTGTCTGTGTGTATGTGGGAATTGTGCTCAATGAGACACAGAATATTTTTAGTTAACTAATATATTCTATGCTTAGAAACCTTGAAGAATATCCTTTTAGATAACTTTTAGATGTCATAAACTCTTCCAACAAAGTGACAATGTACAAATGTAACACACATGAATTAGTAGCTTTTACACATACCTATGGCAAGCACACTGAAAAATAATTCATGGGAAAAATCCTAATTCACAATAACCATAAAAAATATTTGGTACTAAGCTTAACAAAGAAAACAAAAGACTTCTACAGTGAAAACTTTAAGACACTGAAGAAAGAAACTGAGGCATACATTATGTATTTAATTAAGTGTGTCTGCGAAGTATGTGTTCAGGGTTATGCAGAGGTATGCTTACTGCTTCATATGAACAGAAGCCAAGAAAAGACATTGAATATCAAAACTGTTTCTCACTGTGTCTGGAACTAATTTCCAGTCCAGCAAAATCCATAATTCACCCTTCTCCACCTCCAAAACAAAGTGCTGAGATCATGGAGACACATCCAAACACAGGGATATCTCTATATATATTATGCAGTGGGTTTGAATTCAGGTACATCATGCTTCTACATCAAACATTCTTCCTTGCTAAGCCACCTTCTCAGCCCTCAATATAGTGTAGTAACTTATCTAATTTCTTAATCTTGTATGAATGTTTTGAACCTTATCTGGTTTATATGTTCTCCATATTTAAAATATTTAATATTCTGAGTCCCATTGTTTTTTCATATGGCAAAAGCAACACGTTAATCTTTTTATATCAGACATGTAAAAGAAAGCTATGAATAAAGTTCTACAAGTTTTGTCAGAGTATTTCACCATTCCAGAGGTTAGCAGCTTACAGGATACTTGAATGAGGCAGCAATAAGAAAAGCAACAAATAAAATAAGAAAGCAAGGAAAGGAAAGAAAGAAAGAAAGAAAGAAAGAAAGAAAGAAAGAAAGAAAGAAAGAGGAACTATTTCTGACATGAACTCAATGACTGGCTCCTTTACCTCCTCTCCCCGACCCCCTGCCCCAAGGGAGGAACAGCCTTGCTAGATCACAGAGGAGGACATGGCAGCCAGTCTTGAAGATACCTGATAAGCTAGGGTCAGATGGAAGGGGAGGAGGACCTCCCTTAGCAGTGGGCTAGAAAGGGGCAGGGAGGAGATGAGGGAGGAAGGGTGGGATTGGGAGGGAATGAGGGAGGGGCTACAGCTGGGATACAAAGCAAATAACGTGATTAATATAAAAAAGTAAAAATTAGTGAAAGAAAGAAAGAAAGAAAGAAAGAAAGAAAGAAAGAAAGAAGGAAGGAAGGAAGGAAGGAAGGAAGGAAGGAAAGAAAGAAAGAAAGAAAGAAAGAAAGAAAGAAAGAAAGAAAGAAAGAAAGAAAGAAAGAACATTTATAAAGGGATGCACGAAACTAATCCAGCAAAAACGAATCTAGCACCTAAGGCTAATGTGACATTGCAGAAGAGGTGGGGGCTATGCCCATAAAGTCTTACCGCCATGACATCCTAAACATAATGTGAACAGGAGCAGCAGTAATAAACACACTAAAGTGGACAGCGAGCTGTGGTATAGGAGCAGGGACTCAACTCCACAAAGAACTACAGGCAACTAAGGAATGATGTGAGTAGAAGAAACAGTTATTTATTTGTTTGTTTGTTTTTCCCCCAGGGAGTGCACACCAATGGGTTCTCCAATACCAAACAGTCCTGAAAATGAACAAACTGGTAGCATTATGTAGCCTTAGCAGGGTGTATTTAGGACTCTATCAACATACACATATATGCAAATAACAACAATTAATTATTAAAAGAGACCATGCATTGGAAAGAGAAAAGGAGAAACATATAGCAGGATTTGGAGGGAGAAAAGAGAAGGGAGAATTGATATAATTATAACATGATTATCAAAAGATGAAGATGGTAATAAATATAAATTAAAAAAATATGTTTAAAATGTAAAAAAGATAGCAAAACAAGTACCACTACTCTCATTCCTGGATAAGCATCACCTGAGATTTAGCCCCAAGGATAACCCATCTACATATATTACAGGCATTTTATTACGCCCCTTCTAAATTCAAAGAAGAGTATTCCTGTTTTGCTTACTGAGAACAAATAGTAATTTAAACAATATAATGTGCTGAGAGACATGCACAATGCAACCTTCCTTTTACCTGATGAGGTGGATGTTTGAAGCATTTAAGTTACTGAGCCAGAATCCCTTAGTGGTGGCAAAATCTGGGTTCCAAACCTTCTTACTGATGGCTCTGGTCCTAATTAGAGAGCTAATCTCTCACTATGCATTGAAATTTATAACTTATAAAACTTAGAAATAATATAATTACACTCATCTCTAGATATCAAATCTCCAACACTTAATTGATTAATTAATGATGGAATCATTTATGCTACTTCTCCTGATACAAAACACATGCCCAAATGCCACAAATTTAAGTCAGCCAAGGGATGTTGAAATAAATTTACCATGGATGCATATTGATGGATTGATATTGATCAGAAATCAATATCCACAGGGAGATGGCCAACTGCGTTTAAGAGGGCACAATTTATATTTTAAGTAATAGGCACCATTTGCATTGTTAACTGTACTAAATAATGTTTAATCATTTTAAGTGTTTGACTGTTGAATTACTCAGGTCTCATGAGGCCCTTCTGCCCACCTTTTTAGAGAGAGAAGTCAAGGATAGCAGCAGAGGAACAAATTGCCCTGGAATGTATCCAGAAGCATGAGGCATAGGCCCCCTCACCTTTTCACTGCTGAGTGGTTTTCAGAAGACATATGCTGTTACAAAAGCTCCAGCCACCAACTTAATATAGCCAACGCACCTATGAATCAAAACGCAGAGTGCATTCATAGACGGACATGTGCTGCTTATAAAGGACCATGCTAGCATCGATACCGGGATTAACATTGAAACCTTACTCCAGGCTTTCTCAGAATCAGACACAAATCATAAATCTAACAATTCATGATAAGAAGTCTTAAGCTAATTATCTTACACATTCCATTACAAAACAATGCACAGAAACTATGGCTACATTTTTGAATGTGGCTGAAAGATTCTACAGTGAAGGGTCACACTATGAAGAATGAGTAGTACTAAATGCAAAACACCAAGAATTATACCATGCCATGTACTGCTCTTTATTCTTTGAAACACAAGTTCTGCCTTGTGTTTTAAATAAAGAAATAAAGAAAAGAAATAAAGAAATGTTAAAAAGAATAATAACAATATCATCACAGAGGAAAACAGGATGCTAAACAAAGACAGCTTTAAATCAGTTAGAGTGAGGGTACCAACTCAATTTCACAGTCTTATGCAATATTGTATCTATAGTGAGTATTTAAAAGTCTGAGTCTTTCTACACAAAATAAGTCTTGCTAGATGTAAAATTAAGGAAGACTTTTTTTCTCCTGTTGCTTCCAGCTGACAAAATTCTCTAATATGTGTCACATTTATAATGGACTTTCTCTTTCTTCACTTCCCTTGGCTTTTGTAGTCTTTGGATTACAAATGTAAAATATGTACAAAAGGTCCGTTAGATGGTTTTGAAGTTATTTTTAAACATTATTTTTATTTATATTTTAGCTTTGTTCACTCCATATAATGCCAAAGGAGATAGAGTTTTCATGGAGTTTAAATTGGTTTCTGGAGAAATGAAAAACATTTTATAAGAACAAAATGCAGGTACAAATATAGGCCGTGAATATATCTGTATTTTTATTTTGGAAATTAAATGAATTTTGACTGACAATTAAGTTAAATACTTTAAAATACTATTGAGTAGAGACTAAACATTGACAAACAAAACTTTCCTATAGCCCAACAAATGCAGAATTACAATAGAGCCAGCCAATATTATCTACCTTTTCTTTTTACAATGACTTCAAGCAGGCTAGAATTTTCTGCTGAGTTATAAGGAAGCTGTGCTATGCCCTTTACTTTGATGAAGAAAAGCACAGAATTATTCTTTGTGGTGTAGCAAACTGAACATCTTGACTTTTAATTAGCTCTACCCAGGAAAACAAAGTGCATTTTATTGCCTGCTTTGGAAATTGTGGTTCTCCGTTTGTTCCCTGTGTTAGGTGTGAGGTTTCAGCAGTTATTGTAAAGAACAAAGAATGCAAGGGCAAAGCATGAGATTGTGGGTAGCGTTTTCTGTGATGCTGTATTGGAGTAAAAATAAAAACATATGTATAATGGAAAGGGCAACAATTATATTTAGTGTAGCTTTGTTGAGGAATGTTATGGCTGACAGTCCTGTAGCTGAGAGTTCTAAGATATACAACACGGAGAGGCAGATGCATTAGAAACACATGAAAGAAAGTGATTTTACAATTTTCCAGACACGCAAATATTTCACAAAAAAAGATTTTTAATGTGGGCAACTTAAGTTTCTGTGTATGTGTGTGTGTGTGAATATGCATATGTGGGCATGTCAGCTCCTGCCAAAGGCAATGTTTAGTGTTCTGTGCCACTGGTCTCTGATACACTTCCTTAAGAACTAGATTCTCGCCGAATCTGAAGCATGTTGTTTGGGGTTAAGCTGGTGATCATGAAAGCCCAGGGGACCTCTTGTTCCAGTTCCATTACAACCATTTCAGCACTGGGATAATAGGCAGCAGTAGCTCCTTTTCTCTCTCTTTTTTGCGGGTATAGGGAAGTGCTTGTACAGTAAGAACTTGTAAATGCTGAAGAAGCCTTTGCCTCAACAGCTGTAATCATCTTGTTAACATTGCAGGCTGCCTTGGTGGTATCACAATACGTTCAGAGTGTGTATTGACTAAGTATACATCATAAATTCAAAACTATAACTATTTTGATGACATTTACACCTGAAGGCAAAATATTAATAATGAACTCTACCGCAAGAATAGAAATTAAATCACAGCAAAACTAATGATGTAATCTTTTATGTTTTTGAGATTTTAATCACATAATTTCCCAGCCCTTTCTTCCCTCCAAACATTGTCATCTACCATTCCACTTTGCACTCTTTCAAGTTCATATCCTCTTTTCTTTGTTTTTTTTCCTGTGTGTAAGCATCCCCAAATATATATAAATGTTATGTACGCAATCCATATAATTGTTACATTTATGTATACGATTTTATGACTGAGAAGTTAGTATTAGATAACCAATTGTGCTTTTCTCTGGAGAAAGTAATTATCCCATTCTTATCATTCCTTAGTTATCTATAATTTTTTGACTAGGCCTGAAGCCTCCTGAGATTACCCCTGTCTACTTTAGTTTTGTCTATTGGTATCATGCTTATTCAGGTTATGTTTTAGCAGCTGCTTAAAAATGATGTAATTTTAGTTAAAAACTTAAAGGCTGTAGAAATAGCAGGGCTGAATTCACAGGAAAATTAAACCCAAATCGATACATGGGTTTATCTTGAAAATATCTTTCAAATGATTTAAAAAAAAAATGTGTGTTTTAGTTCTATTTATTTATTTATTTATTTTATTTTCAGTGTTTTTAAATTTCCCAGCTTGGAAATTTTATATTTTCATTTATTGTATTAATTATTTGATAGTCCTTATAATTTATTTATGTAGTTTATTGAAGATCTGAGACAAAAGGTCCCCTCTCCAGAAAAAGATGTTATGATGAGAGTGAAAAAGAATGTTCAGTGGGAATTATACTAGAATGCCCTTGTTCTGGTTTTTGCTGCTAAAATCAGCACCATATGACTTTAAATACAACATAGAAATTGAGATTTGGATCTTCCACACAGTGTCTCTACAGTCAAGGCTGATGTTTCTTACCAGTTGAAAGACAGTCATAATAACTGTGTTATTCAGTGGTTCTGAAGGTAAACATGTGTGAAACTTTCTAGCTAGAATAAACCATATTCACAGCAGAACTTTAATACTAGACACCAGCTAGTTTATCATGATGACATTGGTTTTCATAATAATTATAAAGAAAGAGTTAGGAGGATTACTGAGCAGGGAGCTTAGTTATTCTAAATCCAGGCAATAATGTAGGTAAAATATATTTAGATTATTCTGACTACATTTTTCTGTTGAAATGTAAACTTATACATCCTGGAAAGAGAAGATGAACTAATAAACAATATCTAGTGGTTGGATAAAGTAAATGCATATTGAAGTATGTTGAATTCCATAAAATGGCTATAATTCATTAGTTGTATAAAATTAATAACTATTATTAATAAATGATAGGTAATCATGATGGATATAGCTGGCATAAAAATCTGGAAATGATATGGATTTGGATTTCAACATTTTTGTAGACATTACATTGGTCTTGTTCCACTGTCCTAATTGAAAGGAATTCAAATTAATATTAGCATGTTAATCTGCCATAATTTTCTTAGCCTTTATTGACATGATTTTTACTCAAGTGGCAATTATAGATTGACCTCTAAGATCCCTGACTTCACTAGCCCAGAATAGGTTAAAATTATGCCTTCATAAGAATGAGTGACTAATAAATCATGTTAATTTCACATTGGAAAATTAAAACAAAGTAAAGTAAAAAGAACTGCAAAGTAACCCAAACTGACTTAAATAAAAATTACACTCAGTGCTATGCTATTTCTTTGAGGATCAGTCATGGTTAGTGTCCATACTTAGCTCTATCACAGTCATTCTCAGTCTGTCATTTGTGACCCCTTTGGGGTAGAATGATCCTTTCACAGGGTAATCTAAGGCCATTGGCAAACATAGATATTTACATTAAAATTCAGGGGGCTACATCCTGGATAAAAAGTGAATAAGTTGTAATTAACAATATTTAATTTATAAATGACAAATTATGAAACAGTTCACAGCAATAGCAAAATTACAGGTATGAAGCAGCAACAAAAGTATTTTTATGGTTGGAGGTCACCATAACATGAGGAAGGTTGAGAACCAGTGCTCTATGAGAAGCTCACGCATGCACAGGACAGCCATACTATTTCTTCTTTTCTCTTCTCCATCTCCATGAACATAAGCTTGTCTGCTATTAGTTTGTTGGAAGATTGATAGAGCTTAGGGATCACTTCTCTAAACACTGACATGTAAAATTATTTTTTAGTACTATCTCTGAATGATAAAGCCTATACCTTGATTCTCATGTTACTAGACACATAGTTCTCTTATTTTTTTCTGTCTTTTTGTCTTCTCATATTTAATTCAATTTATGTTGCTCACATTACATAAGTGACTTGAAACTTGAAGCCATGAATGTCAGTCCATGTGTTTGTGCACACACCACTTTAGAAATTTAAGCCACTTTGTTTGAAAAATAAAAAAAATCCCCAAGGAGACATGTTTAAGGACTCTGTGCCATAAACAGAAGAGTCAGTATATCAATATGCATCAGAGTCCATCATCGTGATGTTATTAATGTTATGGGGGGGAAAGGCAATGGCTTCATGCAATTTTCATTCTGGAAGAGAACACACTAATTAATATGTGAACAAATAAATAATGTGATTTTAAAAGGTAAGGTTTCCTATAAAGAAACTACAGCTTTTAGAAGGGAACAAAAGACAGAATGAGGATGCTATAGTCTACAAAAGAGAAAACAGCATGACAGAGTGACAGAGGATACATGAACATGTAAACCAGGACTCTGCCAATTTTGTATGAATTAGTTATATGGAGATACTCAATAAATTTCAGCTTCTCTCTACATAAAACAGGTATCACACCACCCTTGGCACATTAGCTTTCGGATTTCAGTGGACTAAGCTGACTATCCTGTGTCCATCATTCCTCACCTGCAAAGCAGAATGAGGAAAAGAAGAATTCTATGAAAACTGAATGTGTTCAGTTTTCTATGAAAACTATGAATCTGTTTACCTGGTTGAGATGTGTCATTATTGACTTTTCAGGGGTTACCTAGTTTATCATCTGTACAGTTTGCAGTGTTTTTCTGAAACAGTCATCCACCTATTTAACTTTTAAGAAGGGGCTATTTTAGATATAGTGAGTATAAAATTGTATTGCATCTATTTAGAAAATCACCAGCTCAGATGTCACCTTATTAGTTGCATTATTATAAACTTATTACATATATGTAAAGTATCCTCCACTAAATTATCAGACATTTGAAACCAAGAGCACATCTGCTTCAAAATACTACAGAATGTAGTATTATATGTATAATAAGTGTGTATCTGTATGGTCAATTGTAATGGTATTACCATAGTCCTCATCAAAAAGCAATGTTTCACTTGCTAAGAATTCATCGCAAATGCTTTGGTTCTTTTATATCTCATAAATTCAAATATTGAGTTAAAAATGTAATTTACCTTGTCCAAAATCAAGTAGAGAAATACTACAGCTATTTGAATGAAATATTTTACTAGTTCTAAAATTAGATTGGCAAGTCAATTTAGATTTAATGGGAAAACATTTTAAAATAATTCTTGTCTAATTAGGATGCCAAATATTAGAACTTTCTAAAGGTGTTTACTTAAATGATTAGCACAATTATTGATTATGAATTAGAAAGCTTTAGTAATAATTTATACAAAACTTTTTAAAATACATAGAAAAGGTTTATGCATGCTTAAGAATTAGGAAAGATGTTCATACTTTGAGCTTGTAGGCACACTGAATGAAAACAAATGCATCTAAAATATGAAGAGCCAAAAACGATTAGACTACATCACTAGCTTATTTAGGGAAACGGATTTGTTCACTTTCATAACAGAATTATCTAAATATCATTAGAAAACTAAAACTTCAGAAAAAAATAAGGGTGAAAGTGGATATAGTTGTGTCATCTTATGAATCTCGCATGGACAATAAAGCTAGAGTGAGGAGGAATGTGATAGCAAGAGACACACACTCACTATGAGGCATAATCTCTATTACAACTTTCATAGTTTAGGGTTTGTGTGAATTTGCAAAGTGTTAGATCTTTTTTATTATTTTTTAAATGTTTGTGTGCATGCATGATTCCATGCATGTGTATATGACTCTGCATGCACACACGTGTGTCTCTGTGTGTGCATGCACAAGTGCATGTGAAAATGATCACACACTATGTGAATTTCCATCAAAGCCAGAAAAGGGAATAGTCATGTCTCCTGGTGCTGAGGTTCAGGTAGAAGGTGCCAGTGTGTGTGTGTTTGGAACCCAACTTAGGTCTATAGAACTAACAAGTACTCTTTAGCTGCTGAGCCATCTTGCCTACCCTTTAGATTTTCATGAAAGAAAATTTTATATAATTAACACATAAATTTTATTTAAATAGATGTTTTCCAGGCATGGAAAATAGCAATCATGGTCCCATAATTAAAATTGTGCTGAAATATTTTGGAGGACAAAAATCACATTTACCCTATCTAATACTGTTAGATAGAGTATGTGTAATTTCTAAAATATAAATTTATCCTGGAGTTTAGTTAATATATGCTGATTCAAATTTACTATTATCATCAACTTGCCATTGCCCTACTTATTTAATGTATGACAGCGCTAATTTTCCTGTTTAATGTGTGAACTTCATTAGTTTCTATCACAGAATGTACTTATGTGATTGTGTGAGTTAAGCTATATGGTATACTTTACTAATGCTGCAAGTGAAGGTCAGTTTCTTTGTTAAAACAAATGGTCTTTAAATTTAATTTTATGTGGCATTTTCGATCTTAAAATTGACAAAACAAGTTGCTCATCACTTTGACATGCACAGCATTTTTGTTTGAATCGGCATTATTTTCACCATTGCCATGATTCCGACCTTAGTCATTTCTTGTTATGTATGATCTTTCATTCTGTATAGCTATGCTATCGGCTAACTGGTTAATGATTGGTGTGTACCATGTTTGCTATTTTAATTATTTTTAATGATTATGCATGTGTACTCAGAACTCCACTACCTTTTAATACTGTATGTAAATGAGAATTTTAGTTTGGTTAAATTAACTTCCACTCTATAGATGAAATCTTGACTATTAAACATTTTTCTTTTATATCATTTTTATTTTTATATTAATTATAGAGTATTTACTTTATATCCTAGCTGTAGCCCCTCCCTCATTCCTTTCCAATCCCACCATCTGTCCCTCAACTCCTCCCTGCCCCTCTCTAAGTCCACTGATAGGGGAGGTCTTCCTCCCTTTCATCTGACCCTAGCTTCTCAGGTCTCTTCAGGACTGGCTGCAATGTCCTCCTCTGTTACCTACCAAAGGTGCTCCTTCCTCAACTGAGGGGGGTCAAAGAGCCAGTCACTGAGTTCATGTCAGTGACAGTCCCTATTCTGTTATTTAAATGTAGAGCAACTCTCAAAATGTAGCCATTTCCTTTAAATAACATGAATTTCTTTACAATTATTTTGCATTTTCTAAGAACACTTAGAGTTTTAATGTAAAGTGCTGATAGACATCTAATGTTGAGCTAGGTGAGTAAGTGGATGGATAAATACAAAAAAATGTGGAATAAAGTCCAGAGGATATTTCATAAGCTATCCAATTTAATAGGCATAAGAAATTTGAAATAAGAAAGGCCACTTACATGTTGCTGACTGTCTTTCACAGTAGAGGCACTGTGAAACAATCTTCCTTAATAATAATAGATTTGTTCTCAATTTGCTAATAAAAGTGTTATAAGTTAGAACAAGTTAGAAGTTGTTGAAGGACATCTATTTCAGGCCAGGATAGCAGTGAGCAAATATGTAGTTCACTAAAATTTCATTTAAAAAAATGCATTCCTACAGTTGCAGAGACCAAGAGCTAAATATTTGGTGGATCTTGGAGAATCCTGAAAAAGATGGGGAAGAAAAATTGGAAGAGCCAGAGGGATTATAGGAACTGGAGGGATCAAGGACACCACAAGAAAACCTACAGAATCAACTAAAATGGGCATCCACGGGTCTGACTTTGGTTCTCGACATATGTGTCACAGTTGTGTAGCTTGGTCTTCATGAGGGAGTCCCAAAAGTGAGAACAGGAGATGTCTCTGAATCTGTTGATTGCATTTGGGACCCTTTCCTTCTACTGGGTTGCTTTGTCTGGCCTTAATAAGAGAAGAGGCCTCTAGATTTTAGTATGGTTATCCTATATGATACAGCTAATATCCAGACTAAAATCAACAGACCTAAAGAAGCTGAAAAATAAGTAGGACCCTATGGAGGATGCTTAAATCTCATTCAGAATGACAAACAGGATAGATACCAGAAGAGGGGGAAGAGAGGGAAAAGGATGGGAGCCTACTGAAGGATCCTTTGAAAGGCTCTGCCCAACAGGGGTTTGAAGCAGATGCTGACACTCACAACCAAACTTTGGGCAGAGTGCAGGGAATCTTTTGGAAGAAGGAGGGAGGGAAAGAAGGACATATAGAGGACAGGAGCCCCACAAGGAGACCAACAAAGCAAAAATCTGAGCCCAGGGGTTCCTGAATGGACTGATGGATCAACCAAACACCATGCATGGAGAGGAGACCCCCTTCACACAGATGTAGCTCATTGACAGCTCAGCCTCCATGTGAGTCCCAGAGTAAGGGGAGCAGGATCTGCCTTTGACATGAACTTGGTTGCCTGCTCATTGATCACTTGACCCTGGTGGTGTGGCCTTGTCATGCCACAAAGAAAGCAAGTCCAGGCAATCCTGATGAGATTTGATAAACTAGGGGCAGATGGCAGAGGAGGATAACTCCCCCTTTCAGTGAACTAGAAGAACTAGATATGGGGGAAGATGGAGGGAGGGTGGGTCTGAGAGTAGTTGAGGGACAGGGCTTCAATGAATAAATTAAAAAAAATATTTTTAAAAACCCACAAAATTCTATGAGGGAGAGAGAGAAAGAGAGAGCAAGAGAGAGAAAGGAGGTGCCTAGGCTTCCTACAACTTGGTATGTCATGGCTGGTTGATGACCATGGGAGGCTTTCCTTTTTCTGAAGAGAAAAAGAAAGAGGAATGAATGGAGGTGGGAAGGTGAGGGAGGAAATGGGTAAAGAAGAGGGAGGGGAAGTGTGGTAGGGAGGTATAATAAACCAATTTTAAAAATGCCTTTCTTTGGATGACACCTAAATGAACATTGGTACAAAGTCCCAATTTATTTCTAATATCAGAGATCAGACCTCTACTCTTGCCTGATGCGTCTAAAACAAAAAGGGGAACTGTAGAGAGCTGCGGAATGCCGCGCCTTAAAGATGGAGCTGGTTTCCGCCTTCCACCTTCCCGATGGTGAGTGCTCTCTGTCACAAACAACTCCATATTTGGCTAAGGCTGAGGATCTGGTTTGCTTCCTTGTATGTGGACCTATCTGCATTGCCCACGAGGCACGCTGGGGTTGGCTACTCAGAGGCTATTTAGGCTGTGGGCTGGCTTTCCCCAGGGTCAGAAGATTGTTCAAGGTTCCTGAATAAACCGCATTGAGAAGAACAAAAAAAAAAATCAGAAAGAAGAAGAGGAGGACCTCCCCTATCAGTGGACTTGGGGAGAGGTATGCATGCAGAAAGGGGGGGAGGGTGGGCCCGGGAGGGGAGGAGGGAGGGGCTTATGGGGGGATACAAAATGAATGAAGTGTAATTAATAAAAGTTAAATAAAAAATTTTAAAAAATGTCTTTCTTATACCACAAACTAATATGTACATATAGATTCAGATATAGAGAGATAAGCATGAATATAAACAAATTTTAGATCTACTTTTACAAAAATAAATAATTTTTCAATTTATAAGCAATTACATAAAGATAAAAATAAATATATTTGCATTAAAACTATAAAAAACATAAACATATGTTTCTTATAATTTTTATATTGTAGGTAATTAAATATTATGCAAACAAAAGAGTAAATATACACATTATATCATATAGCACACTTCAGGAATTGTCAAATATAAGCTTAAGTATTAATAGGTATACATCTTCAGATACATGTAAACTTAGTGATCAAAAATAAATGGAAAACTGCATATTAGAAAATAGAATGTAGAGACAGAAATAGAAATATACAAAGTCATGTTTTATTATTCATCTCCAGCAAAGCAACATGGGTACGTACACTTTACCACTCTTTTAAGGAGGCTACATTATATACACAAGACTGAACCCTTTCTGAACAGATATAAAAATCATCATAGCATTTTTAAAAGCTCAGTTTTTAAAAGCACATTTTTTTTTTCAAAAGTAGGCAGGATTTATGAGCTAATTTATGTGCTCACTTCATCTCCTGGTACTCAGAATTGTTTATTTAAGGGACTTTCCTATCATGACCCATTCTTTTCCAGTAATACAGAATGTGACTCTCAAACATGTAGTCAAAGATCATGCTATTTTATGAGGCTGGAATAAATGCTATGCTTCTTGTGTTTTTATTTGCAAAGTTTATAAAATCTTTGCCTGGTAGCTGATTAATTTTCTAAGTTATGGCTACAATTTTTTTGTTTATATTTGATTCTTAGGCCAATAAAATAACAGCTGTGTATTTTTGCACTGGGGTAAAAGTGTAGGCAATATTACATCACCTCCTTTCCAAAAGCATTTGTGATCCAGGTAGAAGAAACAGACCTTACATAATGAAAGACTGTAGCTGAAACTCAAAAGCAACAAGGTTTCAGTTTGGAAAGTGCATTAATGCAATTGTATGTGACTGTAGATCCATGGTAGAAGTGAAGGGAAGGTAAAAAGTAAAAATGTGAAGAAAAAACATTTTAAGGAAGAGACTATAAAGTTTACAGTAGAAAATGGGAAGTACAAAAGTGAGATCATAAATTCCTGTATAGAAAGAGGTGACTCTTCAATGTTAAAATATTTTTATTTATGTAACCAGATATGAATTATACGTTTTCGTCAAGTTTGATCATTTGTAAAGTATGTGATAAACAAATTTGAAATTTGCTTATAATAAACACCAGTAATTATAAAGGAAACATGACTCTGAAGCAGGGAAGTGGAGCAGGATGTGGGGAGTGAGAAATACTGAAACCTTCTATCAATGATTCAGCTAATCTGACAATGCTCTGAGTATGTACATAAACTCTCACTTTGCTGTTAAATTCGGAAGTATGTCAGGTCCCAGCAGTTTAATGTTGAGTATCACTGGTTAGAACTGACAGACAAGATTCCATTTCCTTTTTTTTTTCTTTTATTCATTTAAATATTAGTTACAGTTTATTAATTTTGTATACCAGCTGTAGCTCTCTCCCTCATTCCCTCCCAATCCCACCCTCCCTCTTTCATCTCCTCCTTGCCCCTTTCCAAGTCCACAGATAGGGCAGGTCCTCCTCCCCTTCCATCTGATCCCAGCTTATCAGGTATCTTCAGGGCTGGCTGCAATGTCCACCTCTGTGGCCTAGCAAGACTGCTCCTCCCCCCTGCCCCAGGGGTGAGGGAGGGGGCGTGTCAAAGAGCCAGCCATTGAGTTCATGTCGGAAACAGTCCCTGTCCCC
Organism: Meriones unguiculatus; assembly: GCF_030254825.1. Classification (NCBI taxonomy): domain Eukaryota; kingdom Metazoa; phylum Chordata; class Mammalia; order Rodentia; family Muridae; genus Meriones; species Meriones unguiculatus. Next base: position 90,084,943 of record NC_083357.1, on the reverse strand, counting down.
CTTACTAGGGTACCCACTTGATTCCATTTCCTAATACAGTCACAGTTAAAAAGCAGTCTAAAGAGCCAGTCATTGAGTTCCTGTTAGAAATAGTCCCTGTTCCCCTCACTTGGGGAAACCAAGTGGTTACTGAGCCGAAGGGAGGAGCAGTCCTGTTAGGCCACAGAGGAGGGCTTTGCAGCCAGTCCTGAAGATACCTGATAAAACAGGATCAGATGAATGGGGAGGAGGTCCCCCCTATCAGTGGACTTGGAAAGGGGCACGGTGGAGATGAGGGAGGGAGGGAGGGACTGGGAGGGAATGAGGGATCGGGACACGGCTGGGATACAGAGTTAATAAAATGTAACTGATAAAAAAAAAAAAGCAGTCTAAATCCAACACAACTAAGTATAAAGCTACATATTTTGTATATGTACATATGTATATATATTTTGTTCACACATGGGTCTACAAGTTCATTCTTTTATGGTTCAGTTGTGCTTCACTTTCACTTTCCTGGATTCCCACAAAAAACAAAAGGCAAAATCACAACTCAAAGTTTTAGTGTATCATATGAAAATCAGCTGCAAGGCCTTACTTTGTGTATTTACTATAAAACATATTTATTAAGTAAGCATATTGAATTAACACGAAATTTTTGAAGGTGCTTTGTTAACAAAATAAAATCTCACTACATCACAGTAGCTCTAATTGGATTGCAATAGGTTCCTTTAAAACTATTGGGCACAGTGCATGGAATCTTGTGAAAGAAGTGGGAAACAGTAAGATCTGGAGAGAACAGGAACTCCACAAGGAGAGCAACAGAACAAAAAATCTGAGCACAGGGGTCTTTCCTGAGACTGCTATTCCAACCAAGGACTATGCATGGAAATAAGCTAAGACTTTTGCACAGATGTAGCCCATGCAGTTCAGGGTCCAAGTGGGTTCCATTGTAATAGTAACAGGGACTGTCTCTGACATGAACTGATTGGCCTGCTCCTTAATTACCTTCCCCCTAGGGGGAAGCAGCATTACCAGGCCACAGAAGAAGACAGTGCAGCCACTCCTGATGAGACCTAATTGACTAGGATCAGAAGGAAGGAAAAGAAGTCCTTCCCTAATAGTGGACTTGGGGAGGGGCATGCATGCAGAAGGTGGAGAAAGGGAGGGATTGGGACAAGAGGAGGGAGGGAACCACAGGGGGGATACAAAGTGAATAAAGTGTAATTAATAAAGAATTAAAAATGGAAAACAAATAAACAAAAACAAGATGTGAAGTCATTCACCTAGCCACATGCATAACTATCAAATTGACTGTGTGAATTCCCAACTCAGAGAACATCAGTGGCTGCCCACTGCCTACTCAGTGGCACAGATATAAACCTCTTAGTCAGTCATGTAAGTCCATAGGCAATCTGCAACCGGCCTATAAAAAAGTGCAAGATATATTATTGTGCTTCTTGTCCATCACTCACCATCTTAACCTAATTTAAACACTTGTCTTACTTCATAAGCAACATACGTTAATCATAGATTATTAGAAAAAATATTGTAAGTAAAGAATAGAAATATGGGTTCCTTGTTATTCTGTCACTTAGGAAAAAATCTATATTAATTGATAATATTACCAAGTTTTAGAAAACATTTATTTAGAAATTTCTAGTTTTCCCCAGTTGTACAAAAACAGATTCACTGAATGATGGATAAGTGGCTATATAGCATACAAATTCAGGTTTGGAAATAAATGCTTTTGTTTATAAACTGTTTATCCAAAGGTTTCCTCTCTAAAAGAATGAAGACAATGCAGAAATTAGTTTGTGGTTTTATTTTATTTTTTTTATTTTTTCCTGTGAGACCACCAGTGGTTGGTGGAAGTGACGGGAATAAGAGGAAGAACTTCATTGCTCTGGGAGCGTGCGTGATACTTGGTATGGACAGCCCTGCCTGCCGATGGCTGTTGGTACTTTGTTGGCGAAACGGACATGCTTTGTATCTGAGACACCCCTCAGAATGTCAGGGGATGCCAGCATGGTCCACTGTACCCTCTGGCAGAAGTATCCATGTTTTAATAATTTTACCTTTCCCATCAGTTTTCTTGCCCATCATTCTCTCTGTATGTTTTTTCTGCTACTTCCCTAAGGGATTTAAACACCTCCCAACAGCTTAAAGTACAAGAGTGAATTAAAGGTCTTACTGGAAAATATGTTGTTAAAGATGGTGTAGCAGAAACAGCAATGATTATGTTACATCATTGTACTTACAATGTTTGTGCTATTTCTTACATTTATGATAGTTATTGTGTACATCTGATTCATGGGAGAATAATTCAGTAGGCTTTATATTAATAAATCAAGTAAGAATCATTCATAAAATAAATATTTCCTTTGTGTCAGGGAGCTATATTTTTCAAAAACATTTAAGATATTTTTATGCTGCTTATCCAAATGATTTTGCATTTTCAGAAAAACCAATTCTACAGAATCATTGCAATAACAATACATAGTTCTGAGTACCTACTTAGTGCTTACCAAACATGACCATTTCTTTACTTTTATTAACACTATGTTTACTCTAATTCTTAATTGAAAGCATAATGAAGACAGCATAAAGAACACAACTAGAATAATTGAATGAGTTAACATAGTACAGGAAATTTTATCCAACGTGTATTAAAACCTTAAGTAATGTCAGGTCCATCAGAAACAGAAGAGAGGAGCGATAAGGAAGATGTCTACAAATTCAGAGAGAGGAGAGCACAAAAATCATAGAGTTAGTGACTTGTCTACTCTAATGTTTTCCTTTATTTTCTTTTAAATATAGTTCAGTGATTTAAAATCACTGGGAAGAAGTATGTTTGAACTTCTAGAGATGTGTAATAGATGTTATCCAGTGTCATGGAGCACCAGGACCCATTATTATATTTCATTGTCTCTTTTATTACCTGAGGGTAAGTGCAGGCAATAGAACAAGGTGTCAAACTCACTTTAACCTTTGCTAGAGGAAGAAGCTAGATGAAGGGTTGAAAGGTATTTCGAAGTTATTATCCTCAGAGACACCTCACTTGCTGTCCCTTTGCAACTACCGAGCTTGCATGTCGTCCTGTGAGTGGTGTCAGACCCTCGTGTCACGTTGTGCTTTGTCCTGTTGTGTTCACCATAAGGGCCTTTCACCTGCGTGACTCTGCTTTCTGGAATGCATTGTAGATGAGTTAACAGTTCCCACTGTGCAGTCCACTAAGAGAAGTTTCCTCACAAACAAAATAATCTCCATTACTGAATACTGACAGAGCTGTTGCCTAGTACTATTTTAGAATATTCCTGCTTGTTCTACCAATTGTCAGGTTAGTGATTGTAGTACTTTCCGTTAATTTAAATTGCAAATACAGATTACAAAATACATACTATTAGAAGACATTTAATTATATTTATTTTGTTGATTTTAAAAAAATGCTGGCAGATTAACCTTTAAAATTCATACATAGATTTTGATTGTACACTTTGAACTTATAAAGGAATATCAGTTATTTACACACAAGAAAGTATAACCTGTTGGGATTAGCCTCATTGGGAGCCTCATTCCTGGAGATGACTTAATTCTCCCTCCCTCAGCAACCATTATTTGTATGCAGCTCTTCTTGTAGGGATGATGCTTTTTGAAAATTCTCTTCTGAAAGTGTCCTGTAAGTTGATGTTGTTATTTTTTATGTCTTCACCTAAACACACAAGAACAAGACTAAATTGTTGGTATAATGGTCTTGTGGAATGTATACAATTTACTCTTATTCATTCACATGCTGATTTCTCTACCAGACCATCTGGTTTCAATCTGGACATTCCATTGTGATGCTTATCCTAAGCATCACCTGTCTCAAGTTTGTGTAAACATGCTACCATTTGTTCTCTGTTTTGTCAATAAAACAACCAGCCAGTGCTGAGCAATGGAGAGATCAGGGTGGGGTATCCTCATCCCAAGGGTAGGAAAGATAAGCAAGTGGGAGGGGTTCAGAGAGGAGGGGACCTGGAAAGATCAGGAGAGATGAATTGAACCTAAGATATGACTAAAAAGCAAGTATAATGTGGGTAATCTGAATGGGAGGAAGCTATGCGGGCTGGGAGGTTTAGGATGGAGTAATCACTGCTCTACATTGTGCTAGGTTAACTAAATGGATTGGTATTGAATTCTATACATACAAATTGATAGAGTTGGGAAGTGTTTGAAAGATCTCTTAGCATGTAAGTGATACTCATACAATTCCTTATTCAGACATGATGTTTTATGTTCTTCATTTGATATTCTATTTTAGTATACAAGTCATTTACTGTTTTAAAGTTATTTGTTCATAATGCATATTTATTTGTTTCAAATCTTGGTAATGAGCTATTTGGGTGTTTAGAAGGTAGGTCTTAGAGTACTCAATTAGTTATTGTGTGGCCATATTGGGATATTGAGATATATGTAACTGTTATTATTATTATTTTATAATTTATTCATTTTATATCCTGGTTTTATTCCCCTCCTTTATCTCCTCCTGGGCCACCCTCCCTGCCTCTTCCTCCCTTATCCTTCTACCATAGTTTACTGATTGAGCAAGTCCTCCTGACCTACAATCTCACCCAAAACTATCAGGTCCCACCTCCTCTTCCTCTGTGAGTTACAGACCTGAGGAAACTAAACAACAAGGAGGACCCTAGAGAAGATGCTTAATTCTCATTCAGAAGAGAAAATAGGATAGACCTGGAAGAGGTAGATGAGAGGAAACAGGATGGGAGCTTACTACAGATGTCATCTAAAAGATTCCACCCAGCAGGGGATTGAAGCAGATGCAGAAACTCTCATCCAAACTTTGTACAGAGCACAGGGAGTCTTAAGGAAGAAGGAGGAGATAAAAATACCTGGAGAGGACAGGAGCTCCAACAGGAGACCAACAGAGCCATATATATATATATATATATATATATATATATATATATATATATACTGAACCCTGGTGTTCCTGAAGAGAATGATACCCCAACCAAGGACAATGCATGGAGAGGACCTAAAACCCCTGCTCAGATGTAGCCCATAGACTGTCTCTAAGAGGGTATCCTAGTATGGGGAGCAGGGGTTTTCTCTGGCATGAACTCAATAGCAGGCTGTCTGATCACCTCCCTCGGGGGTGGGGGAGAGTGAAGCCTTGCCAGGTCACAGAGGAAAACAATGCAATCAGTCCTGATGAGACCTGATAAGCTAGGGTCAAATAGAAGGGGGATTAGGACCTTCCTTACCAGTGGACTAGGGGAGGGGCATGGGGGAGAAGAAAGAGGGAGGGTAGGATTGGGAAGAGAAGAGGAAGGAGCCACAGCCGGGATACAAATTGAATAAATTGTAATAAATGATAATAAGAAATGTATTAAAACCCCTCTAAATAATAAATTATAGTGCTTAAAAGAAAAACCCCTAGAGAGCTATTTCAGAATAAATTACATTTAAAGAGAAAAAAAATGCTGCGCTCAGTGGGGTCTGTAGAGATTGATGCATCAACTGAAGACCATGCCTAGAGAGGACCAATAGCTTCTGCTCAGATGTAGCCCATAGAAAGCTCAATCTCCATATGGGTTGCTTAGTAAGATAAGAAGAGTAGTCTCTGATAAAACTGTTTCTTTGAATAAATGAAAAAAAATATTTTGAAGAACTACTCTAGCTTTCGCAATAACATTTTAAGCTTTTATTTATAAATATGTATAGTATTTACAAAAAAGAAAAAAAAAACAGGACATTGAAGGTAGCCAATTAAAATGTACTTACTAAGTTCGCACAGTAGTCAGGAAGTCCAATCTGGTAGTATGGCCACAACAGGAAGCATTTCAGTACTGTACTGTGTTATCTTATTTCTGTGCATCTATTTTTCCTTTATAGCAATAGCGTATAAATGCTTCTTCCGCCACAGAATTGCATTAGAATGTTCAAATTAAAATCAGAGTTCCGTTTTTCTGCCATTACTGAAAATGAGTGTGACGGGCAGAAAGTAACAACCCGTCACCTTTGCTTCACACAACTGTAAGAGACTGCATTTTCCACAACAATTTCACGATCACCACAAAATTCTGAAGGTGTGGTGAAGTTTCACATATTCTATATAGACGCACGCATTCCCCTTTACTGTAATCAGCCTTCACTGCACTTCTGTATATACTTTACAGTCATTATATGTGAAGCCAACAAAGAACACGTTCAATAACTCAAAATCTGTAAGCTCTCTGATCTCCAGTAAGGTTGTTCTATATATTGAGGTTATCCTGAGTTTGTTGATGTGCTAAAAAGAACCACTGATAAGAACAGTCAAGAACTTGTCAATAGTGCTTTAAAGTTGTCCTTCTGTCACCCTGATAAAATGATCAAACTCCCATTTCTGGTCTTACTGAGGGTTCTGTGGTGCTAAGAACTTTATAAGTCTGGTGGCAAATTCAGTTTCTCCATCTCTTAGTTGGTGCAATGAGAATACATTCTATGACAGAAGAGATAAGTGGAATAACTATTCTGAATCTAGAAAACAGAATGTTTCACAAATGACATGGTATCATTTTATGGAGTGTAGTTTTGTTTGTCTCACACTTGCTATATTATGATTTGTCCAAAACAATGACAGCAATGCTCTATACTGATAAAACAAAACCACAACAAAAAAGTCATCGTAAGAAACTGTCCCAGTTTCTGCCTACGAAGTTGTATGCATGCTTGCAATCACATGTACACACACACAGACTTTCACATTGTTTCTTAATTAATAGTTAGTTTTGTCATATTAAATACCGGCTATTTTCTAGGCAAGCTTAGTATCTACTCTAGTTTCCTTAATTTCATTTTTTTATAAAATATTAACTTTTTTGGCTCAAAAATCAGCTTTTTATTTTTATGAATATAATGTATATAATAATCAATGTGAGTATTTAGTATCTTGGTCATCTCAAATAATTGCTTCTTTAATTTTGCCTGAAGAGAATGTATTCACATTTATTTTCTAATTAGTTGTGACTTTCCCCAGACCGTAAATATTCTAACTTCTCTCATTTTACCCTTTTCTTGTTATATAACAGAATAAAATATGGTGTGAAGTCTTGGTTTGCATTCACCTAAGAAGGTACAGAAAAGACTGGTCAGTTATTGAAGGCAGACTTTTTGTTTTATTATAATTTATGTAACAAAAATTATGATGTGCATTTGACATATACAATCTGTTATGTCCCCTGCAAGAAGTAGCCTGTTAGTGTGAAGGAAAGATAAAAAAGCAGTAACAAATCTAGAGTAACACTGCTTTGAGTGTCACAGGTTAACGTTAGTAAAGCCCTATCAAGCTAATGGTTGTTGTGATAAGCTCATCTCTGCCAAACGTACATCATCTCTTCTGCATGAATAGAAAGGTTGTCATTTTGCAAAGTTGTCTAACATCATTTTCTCAGCTCTTTCATTTATACCAGATTAATTATAGGATTGATACTAATGATCTTAATTATATTACTTCTTATTAAAAACAACTTAAAATATTTATGCATGTGATAACACACTGTGAGAAACCCATGCTTTTAAATTTAATTACACAGAGATTCCCTGAGTTGAGGTTCAACTGTCACAGTTAACATACAATTGAATTGAATTCAATTGAAGTATACGGAGATTGTTAAGAAACTCTAAAATCCTTCTTGGACACAGCTGTGTTCCTTGCTGTCTGAGTAATTGGAATGCAGTAACACTCCACTGAATCACACACAAGCCAACAACTAATGCCCACTTCTGCACCATTCATGCTTCAGTGAAGGTTGGGAAAACGAACAAAACAATTTGAAAGAATATTTGTCATTTGGAACAAAAACCTCTCAAGATTTTAAATCAAAATATATATGTCATAAAGAGAGCCAAATGCTTCACATTTTTCCTATCAGCTAGGAGAGACGACTTGATTTGTAACTACGGGTTGCATCTCAGTTTTTAAAATACTTTGACTTCTTGATTTTTGCTGGGCATTTTATATAAATTCTGGAAAACTCGCGAAATAGATGGGCTACATATAGTTCCTAGATAATTAGTAATGCAGCTGGATTTCCAAAGCTGGTAACTATTAAGAGGGCTGAGATTTGCACTCTTAATTGCAACTTAGTTTGATGTTACTCCACTCCAACAAACAAACAAACATATTAAAAGGAGAAAAAAAAGCATCTTTCATATGTAGAGGGACTTTTGAGAGAAAAGGACAGAGAGACAGAAACGGAGAGACAGAGATTGGTGAGTTCTATTTTCTTCCTTGATAGGTGCCACAACAATTCTGGCAAGGAATAAATTTCTTAGGTTCTTGTATGACATATATCATGTAAAACATGTTATTTAACTGCATATCTATTATGTGTTATGAACAAATACACATACAGGAGTCTAAGTGTAAGGACCACGATTAAAACTACAAAACACCCATCTCCTCCAATATTTTGCACATATCCCATAAATGATAGTTTCATCCTTTCCTCCCCTTGCTAAGCTGTAATTCAGGAAGAAATGATCATATTTCCAAGAAAGATTTTTTTTTTCTGAAACGTTGTCTAATTTAGTCAATGACGCAGCAACAACAGAGAAGCTGACAAAAGAAAGGATAAAAACAACTTTTCATTCAAGAAGTTTTCTCATTGAGTTTCTATCCATCATTATTACAGGTTTTAATAGGCTCTACCTTAAAGTCAATGTAAACAATAGAATTTTATTTATCATTCCTCTAGTGCAATTAGCTATTTTTATTAACTGTAAGTTTAAATAGTAGCCACTGACATTTATTTCTCAATAATCTTTGTCTACTATCCAATCAGTACGATGCCTGATAGTGTTCAACTGCTTAGTCTATACTTTTCTAAAGCTGTATCCCCCATTATATAGTAGCCTAACAGTCACATCACTAATAGCATAGCATCAGTTTGAATATAAATAGCATCAGTTTGAATCAAGAGGTACTCTGATGCCTAATGATAACTCAAAATCATAAAACCAGTCTAAGGAATGGATTTGTGCATACTTTGTTTTGTGCAAGGAATCTAACACCTTTATGAAACTCAGCATTATAGTTAGAGAATAAAAACCCAGGTCCAATGACTTTTTTTTAATAGTTTCTCTCCCTGTCTCTGTCTCTCTCTTTGGAGAGGGTGTGGAATAAAATCAACAACAGGAGAGCACTCATGTTGGTTTAGTGCTGTTGATATGACAACTTTTGCACAAAATGCTATCAACCATTCCAAGAAAGTGAGGAAAGCAGTGCAGATATCTGCATCTATCATTTGGCATGAAATGCCAGGAACAGTGAAGGGTGCCAGCCCAAAGTTCTTTTAAAAGCAGACTTTTGCTGCCACCTCTTAGAGTTTTGTTTGATTGCAGTGTTTTTTCCATACATCTGGATGCATTGATCTACTATGTAGTTAATAAGACATTTTACATTCTACACAATAAATTTACAATATATTCATAAATAGAATATTTTTCTGAAAATTGAGACCAGAGTGAAAATGAGATTAACTGAATCCAATGATTTCAATATAGATCTATCAAAATCATTATAGAAACAGTGGAATTGATCTTAATAAATGTAAATCATCTCACTTCTTTTTGTCCGTATGACTTTTTTTTTTTGAAGGATGTGTTATTTTTTTAAAGATAAATGTAGCACCTTATAAATAATCACCTTAAACTTCATGTTTAAATATTACAAATTTAAATTGAAAACATTTATCTTAGTAAAACATAAGTGAATTTAAAGTTATCTTACAGATGATGAGAATACAGTATTTTATTTTAACCAAGCCAGGACTCGTGAATGCATACTAAATATACTATCAGATTGAGAGCGTAGTGCCTGTGACATACTTGAGGAAATATTAACTGCAAAGTGCCGGAATAATCTGAATCAAAGTGAAATGTTAATGTGCTGACTTATTAATGTATTTTATAAGCTTAATGTTTATATTAGTATTAATTTTCATTGCACAAATAAGGCAATTAATGAATTATAGAAGACAGTCAGCTATGAAGAGCCTTAAAGTCTAGGTTTTCACAAAAGGAATACTGGGTATTCCTGGAGAATATTCTAAGTAAATATAAAAGTTACGGCTGCTGCCTCAGATTCTTAAGCAAGTAAGCTAAAATCTGCATATAACAGTAAGAGAACAACATTGGCAGAGAATCCTACTAGTTGTGGAAATCCACATATTCAACAAAAAATGATAATATTTGTAGCTGGAGTTTTACAAACTTTAGCTTTTGTAATTCATGACTACAGATTTATGTTTGCAAAATCTATACTGCATTAACTTTATCTCTTGCATTTTTCATGTGGATTTTTGTGTAGATAAAACACAGATATTATTTTGCATTTCAGTGTGACGTACATTTATAATATTTTAGTCATTTGAATAAGGAACATATGGGAGCTTAAATTCCTTTGCTCCAGAGGGATATGGCATTCATTTAATTTAATACTTGAGTTCAAACGTGTTATGAATTTAAAAATTCATTTGACTAGAAAGAATGAGAAATATTTTAAGAGCACGAAAAGGAGATAGGAATTGAAACCGAGTCATTTGATCCTGGCTGCCAAATATAACACGAAGGTTTGGGGAGAAATACAATGAATTTATAAAAACAAGAACATGCTTTTAAATCTCCAATCTCTCTAACATGAAATAAAAAATGGTTTTGGTAAAAAATAACTATGGGAAGAGGATTAAAATGTGTTCTGCCAACTCCTAGCAATGTGTCCTAGAGAAAGTCATTCAAAGAACCTGCAGAAACACACCTTGTTCTATCAGATAAGACAATTCGCTTGATATGAGCTACACACATGGACATCTTAAATGTGGTTTATTGAAGTTTTTCCGGGATTGTGATTTATCCTCAAGGGAGCATTGAACCAATTTTCTTTCTCTTTCTTTTGCTTTCTTTCTTTCTTTCTTTCTTTCTTTCTTTCTTTCTTTCTTTCTTTTTGAGGAGCTTAACAATTTCTGCATTTTTAGAGTGATTTTTTAAATTATTTATTACAATTTATTCCCTTGTATTCTGGCTGTAGCCCCTTCCCTCCTCTCCTCCCAATCCCTCCCTCACTACCTCTTCTCCTATGCCCCTCCCTAGTCCACTGATAGGGGAGGTCCTCCTTCCCTTCTATCTGAAACTAGCCTATCAGGTCTAATCAAGGCTGGCTGAATTGTTTTCCTCTGTGGCCTGGCAAGGCTGCACCTCCCCAGGGGGAGGTGATCAGAGAGCCAGCCACTGAGTTCAAGCCAGAGACAGCCCCTGCTCCCCTTATTAGAGAGCCACCTTGGAGACTGAATCTATGGGCTCCATCTGAACAGGGGTTTTAGGTCCTCTCCATGCATGGTCTTCGGTTGTTGTTTCAGTCTCTGCAGGGTCCCCAGGGCCGACTTTCAAAGCCTCTGTTGGTCTCTTTTTGGAGCTCCTGTCCCCTCCAGGTTTTTCTATCTCCCCCTTCTTTCATAAAATTCCATGCACTCTGCCCAAAGTTTAGCTATGAGTCTCAGCCTCAGCTTTGAAATCTATACACCGAATGCAGCTAAACAACAAGGAAGACCCTAGAGAAAATACTTATCCTCATTCAGAAGGGCAAACACGATAGACATTGGAAGAAGGAGAAGACAGAGAACAGGACTGGAGCCTACCACAGAGGGCCTCTGAAAGATTCCACTGATCGAGGGTATCGAAGCAGAGGCTGACACTCCATTTCTGCACTTTATCCTTGGACAATTCAGAATTTTGTTGCAGTTCAGGAGCTGCAATGGCCAGTTTTTGGTTATCTTTCTCTTTTTTTGTGTTCTGTTGCATTCTTTACTCATCCTGTTGCGTTGTTGGGTTGTCAGCTTGACACAAACATAAATGTACCTGGGAGCAGAGACTATGAGGAATTGTCTCCTTGAAGTTAGACAGCAGCCATACCTATGGCTCGTTTTTATTTTTGTTAAATGACGTAGGAGGTCTCAGACCATTATAGGCAGTTTCATATTGATCATATTGATACCGAGGGCCTTTGCCTGTCGACGAATGAGAGATAAGCAAGACAGAGGAAGCAAGACAGTAAGGGAGGAGCATCCCTCATGATTTTTAGTTTTGTTTCTGCCTCGGTGTCTTTCAGTGATAAACTGTGACCTGTTAACCAAATAAACCCTTTTTTCCCCCAAGTTGATTTCTGTCAGTGTTTAGCACAACAGTACACACACAAAATAGGATACCCATTAATGGGATTAAAAGCACAACAATGTTTGTCATCTAGTAAGCCCAGAACAAAGAACTAAGCACCAGAATTATTTTGAAATGCAGCACAGCATCACTCCTCCTAATAGCTTTTTATTTCAAGAATTTATGGCCTTGAAACAACTGTTCGTTAACGAACACTTATGCTAGTATTCTGAAACCTTGCTATGCGAAGAAATTTCTAGAGGTCGAAATTACTACCTTCTCCTGGATGCTCATTAATGATAGAGACCAGTAGTTCCTTTCTCAGACGTAAGGATTCAGTTTGCATTCCATCTCCTGGTTTATGTCCATTTATGGAAGAAGACTGCTTAGGCTATTTTCATCCAAATGACTTCTTCATTAACTATATTTCATTCCATTACTCAACATCTATTTATCACATACCTATTTTTGTCTCTAGAAATACTTCCACTAAGTGGTTTGGGGTTGTGGTCAATACGAAGGAGCAGAGGTTGGCTCTGAATGAGACTGTTAAGGTCTCAATATATTAGTTCCTCGGTCTAAGTTAGAAAAGAAAAAAAAAAACAATGAAGGGCATTCCATGTTTTGGAGGGGTTACAATGTGCATGAAAGTTGGTGCTTATTTTTATGTTCACTTATAATAATATCATTTGGATAAATAAGCACAATTACAAAACAATTGTGTTCATTCATAAGAATATCACTGTGAACACCTGAAGAAAAAAAGTGAAAACTACTGTTGAAATAAAAAACACAAATTAGGAGAAAAAAATCTCATGTTTCAGATAATTTATTCATTTTAATTTTTATTTTTTACAGTTTATTCACTTATTCTGATTGTAGCCTCCCTCCTTCCCCTCATCTCCTCTCATTCCCACTCTCCCTCCCTCTTCCCTAGAGAATTTATTATTTGATATAACATGTTCTTTTAGGAAAAAGTGGCTTTTCTTCTGTATTCATAATACTTTCATCTAAAACATACATGTGGATAATTATATTTTAAACTCTGTGTATTCCAGCTAAACCTTTCATTTAAGAAGCTTAAAAAGTCTTATAAATTTTCACGAACTTGTACATTTTTTGGAAGCAGTATCCAAATCGGTTAATAATTTTAGTCACTTATATCAATGGCTTAATCCAACATTTATGTTCTGTTGATATTAAAATAAAACACCAAATATATTCAATAGAAATGAATGGATGAAACTCAAAGTCTTTGAACTTATTCATTAGAAACATATAATTACATGAATCACCAGTATCTCACCAAGAGTTCAAGGAACACTGAATTAACATCTTGAGGGTTTCTTAGTAAAGCTGTAAACACTAATGAGACTAAAACTTCATAATTTCATATAAAAGTTATTATATTGCTTGCTTAGCATCCAATGAAAGTAATTTAAGTGTTACTTGCTTTTTTTTTATTATTTATCTCCCCAAACTATTTCTTCTAGTTATATACTCTGTTCCTTGAAATTGGATGTGAAAAAATAATTAAAACATTACAAATTCATTATTAATTTTAATTGGTCATCTGAAAAAAACTTAACATTTTCATTTATTGAAAATATTTTGACTCTGTTTTTCTCCTTGTAGAGTTCCTGTCCCCTCCAGGTCTTTCTGTCTCCCTCTTCTTCCAGAAGGTTTCCTGCACTCTGCCCAGAGTTTGGTTATGAGTCTCAGTACCTCCTTTGAAACTCTGGTGGGTAGAGTCTTTCAGAGGCCCCCTGTGGTAGGCTCCTGTCCTGTTCCCTGTATTCTCTTACTTCCTATGTCTATTCTGTTTACTCTTTTGAGTGAGGCTTCAGCCTCTTCCCTAGGGTCCTTCTTATTGTTTAGCTTCTTTAGGATTATAGATTTTAGTATGTTTATCCTATATTATATGGCTAATATCCACTTATAAATGAGTATATATATATATATATGTCATATGTGTCTTTCTGCTTCCTGGTTACTTCACTTGGGATGATCTTTAAACCTGGTCCCAGGGGGGACTGCAGCCATAGACAATGCATAGAGAGTACCTAGACCTCCAGCTCAGAGGAAGAACACAGGGTGCTTAGTTTCCAAGCACCCTGTGAGTTTCCAAGTGAGTTCCTCAGTAAGGGGAGCAGACACTGTCTCTGATGTGAACTTAGTGGCTGGTTCTTTGATTACATCATCCCTGGTGGGTGCAGTCTTGCCAAGCCACAAAGGAGCATGATGTAGCCAAACCTGGTGACACCTGATATGTTAGGGTCAGATAGAAGGGAAAGAGGTCCTACTCTATCAGTGGACTACGGAAGGGGAATAGAGGGAGACAAAGGAAGGTGGGTGGGACTGGGAGTAGATGAAGGAGAGGGCTACAGCCAGGATACAAAGTGAATAACTTGTAATAAATAAATAAATAAAACATTTTGAAAGTGATGAGTATACAATAAAACAAAATAAGATAGTGTTTGCTTAAATCTATCATCTCTCGATGTTTTCTATTTGAATACCTCTATAATTAAATTAGAATTGTATAGTTAAATACTTCAGAAATTACTGAAAATCACTTGTCTCATCATATAACATGTCTCAGAAATATAGCATCTATTTCTTAATTCTCTGGGCACTGATATTTTGTGACACTTTTTCTCTAATAGATTCTTATAGGTGAGTGAAAGTTATGGTATTTTCTATGTCTTCCTAAGGCTTTATATAGAACATTGATGATTATTTTTAGGTGAAAACAAATTGAATGCTCTGACAGAATATTAATCTTCTTTAGATAGAGATGTGTACCTCATCATTAGGAATCTTGTATGACTTTGGCCAATGATTGATGTTATTGATTTAAGTTATTAGTAAGTATCATTTATGTATATATAAATGTGACGTGTGTATAGAGAATACACTCTTACATTATTGAATTTTCTATGTAAGAATGCATCTTCAGCATACAGTAGATGTTTGATAAAGTTGTATAAATGACAAGTGACCTGAAGACTAGACTTGATTTATAATATCACTTAAACGTGTTTGCATATCCGTTTATTGAAAGTGGACAAAGCTAAAATGATGTGAGATTCCAGAGACACAGGTTAATTTAATGCATTAAACAACACTATGACCTCATTCACAAAATTAGAGATAAATGTCACATCAACCCATTCAGGCAGAAATTCTTGTTCTTTAGGCAATAACTCTGAAAGCCTATGGGGGGGAAAACAACCTTATGAAGTAGACCAAATCGCCTTTCTTTCACATTTCAGAGCAGTAGCAAATCCTAATAGGCAAACTCAGCAGCTTTTAGGCTGATCAGGCTATTTTGGTGCTATATCAAGAGAAAAATCTGACAGTCTTGGCTCACAATTTAACTTCCTTCAGAAGTGTTGCAATCTGGTAAGGGAATATCCATGGAATACTAAACATCTATCTTGTTTTAAAACCAGCCATTCTCTCATAAATAATAGCTGTATTTCATGCATGATCCTTTTTGTTCTGTTGCTACAGAAGCAGCCAACTAGGCAACAGAGGAAGCAAAAGTAAACCGATGTATTCCCAGTCCACTTGACATCATTGATGAAAATGTCTGCGATTCTTAGGATGATGATCCAAAGGAAATCAGAAGAAAGGCACGTTGCCAATGTTGTATAAATAACGTGCATGTAAGAGGAGCAGGGGCATGGGCAGCCAGTGTTTGCCAACTGAGAAAAACAAAGCTTGCAGTTAGAATGTTTCACTGCTCCAGTGCATGCTTCAGTTCATGGCGATTAAGAGATGAGCATTTAAATGGGTTTTTAACACTCAGGGCTTCCATTTACCATTTATCTGTTAGAGATGGTTGAATTACTTACTCCATTAAAATTTATTTCTTATGGAAGATTAGAAAGTATAAACCTCTCTCTCTGTAGATTAAAATAAATTGGGGTTTGTGACATATTTGTAAAATTGGTAGTAAGAAGATTTGTTCTTGTGTCCTTTAATCTTTTTTCTCATGGAGCACCGAACATACTTTTCCATGGCCTAAATTCAGAAGATTTGTGGAGGCTTTTCACATACAGGTTTTCCGCAGGTTGCTCTCTTCCCAAGTGTTAAGCACTTGTGACACTGGCGATGGGTTTTTGAAGCTAAAGCTGTGTAATGGGAGCAAAATATTCAACTAGTAAAAATTAACAGTTTCTCCATGTTCTTTTCCCTCTCCACACATATTGCAAGTCTTTTTCTGTTGAAACAAGTTGTGCAACTTCTAATCTTTACTACACTTTGATTTACAAGTTTAGAAACACCGAGGGAACATTTCATTTCTTTATAAAACAAACAGCCAAAGGAGTATAAACAAGCCTTGCATTTCAGCTCACTGTAGGCTCCAGTATGGCACATCCATCCTTCCTGATTGTCCATCCATCCTTCCCGTTTTAGTGAATTGTCATGCTCTTCGGTTGGATCAGTTTGCCATATTTCATCATTTCAAGTTTGCAGTGTTTCAAAGTGTATGTGAGAGTTCCTTTAAAGCGTAGGTTTTCACTGGTGTCTCTGCCTCTGGGACAGCATCATCCCCCTTTTTTTTTTTTTTTTTTTTTCATCACAGTCGCTTTAGTCATTTGTACTGAAAACCTTGCTTTCACTAAGTTCCGGGACTGCGGCTGAAGCCTCTTGAATAGCTGCAAGTGTCAGCACCTTCTCAGCTATTTCTCATTTAATTCCCCTATAGTTCACTTCTAGTGTTGTGACTTGATTGTTTGTTTCCTTGCTGAACTTTTAAGTTTATTGTCTAAGTTTAATCCCTTTAATCATTATGTTTTAAAATATATCATGGGCTTATCACTAGGAGACAGGAGACCGTAGGATTACACAATTTCCTAGGAAAACTTAACAAAGCCCCAAAATTTGTCAGTTATGTTTATGTGGTTATTCAGCAACTGAGAAGACAGTAGCAAAATGTGTGCTGTATAGTTGTCTATATTTGCCTAATACACTATATTCACTGAAATCTATGGTATACTGTTGGGAGACTATTGTTTTTTGTCTTAATTTTTCCTTACCAAAATTCAGAGATGTCAGGTGTATGCAGATGAGTTCTGCCTTTATAAATACATTGCTATTGAGTCACATTATTTAAGATGCCTACTGATTATCTATTTTTATTAATTACAGCTTATTTATTTTGTATCCCAGCTGTATCCTGCTCCCTCATTCTCTCCCAATCTCACCCTCCTTCCCTCAATCTCCTCCCATATCCCCTCTGAAAGTCCACTGATAGGGAGGTCCTCCTCCCATTTCATCTGACCCTAGGTTATCAGGTTCCATCCAGATGCTTGTTATTTAAAGAAGAAACTCTTTTTTGTTTCACTGATAGAAAAGGCAAACATTGAGGCCTGAAAGGTATATATCTTATTTTCAAGTAAGTTATGTTTGTAGAAAATATTAAAATATAAGTTACAATGTGACTTATTTGTAAATATAGTGAGAAAATATTAGGCTACATCAACTTTAGCTTCCCAGGATTATTTACAACTTCTTTGGGGTCAATGATGTTTTTCTTTTTTTTCCTCTTTACAAATTCTAAAGCCTCACAGGACCACCTTAATGGATAAAGTGTTACAGTTTGGGAAATTCATTCTCGTTACAGTGTTAATTAAAAATACAAACAAACAAACAAAAAAAAAAACATCTAACTGAAATTAAGAAAGTTATCAATCCTCTTTTTGGTGATTTAGACAAACTCACTCTTTATCCTAAATCGAGCTCATTAAAGCAAGGGGGAAAAGAATTCATTAGGATAATGCTTATATGGCTACAGAATAAGAGCACAGTAGAGTCAACTTTCTCATTTTAATTTGGGATAGAATCTCATCATTCATGCTAGACTAGTACTCAGATATGACTGAGGATAAATTTGAACTCCTGATATTTCTTCCCCACCTCTTGAATTCTGATATTAAAAAGGTACACCATCATGCAAATTTTATGAGGTACTGGGGCTCAAACTTAGCCTGTTGTATCCGAGGCCCTTGACAAAATGAGATATATCCCCAGTGCAAGGGTAAGGTCTTAATACATGGTGCTCTTTTTCTCTGCCTTATGAGAAACATTTCTTTTAAAGCCATTGATATATGTATAATCATCTTATTTCCTCTGCATTTAGTTCCGTATTACTTGTCAACATTGCTTCTAAATAGCCAGAAATAATTCATTTTCTAACTCTTCTCTGGTATGTCCTCCCCTCTACAATTTAGCAGTTATATTGTTATATATTTAAAAATGGTTACATTGTCTTCCTCTGTGGCCTGATAAGGCTGCCAGTCTTGATGAGACCTGATAGGCTAGAGTCAGATGGAAAGAGATAAGGATCTTCCCTATCAGTGGACTAAGGGAAGGGCATAAGAGAAGGAGGGAGGGTAGGACTGGGAGGAGATGAGAAAAGGGGCTACAGCTGGGATAAAAAGTGAATAAATTGCAACAAATAAATAAGTAAAAATTTAAAATTTGCTATCTCCATATTAAGTGAAAATTAAATAGGCCTTTTTAAAAACCAAATTCTATTTTTTTTTGCCCTGTCTTTTCCTTTCACTTTTCTTCTTTCTTTTTCCTTTCTTCCTTCTCTTTCCATTTTCTTCTTCTTTGCTTCCTTCCTTCTCTCTTTCCTTCTATGTATAGTAGTGTTGTCATGAATGTAGACTTGTCTCCAAGCTCATTGAACATATAATTGGATGTGTTAATTAAACAAATTTTGTCTCCCTATCAGCAAAATGATTAAATTTGTTATTATGTTAAGCAACAGTTAAGTAGAAAATTAAGAAAAATCTGATAATGTAAAATAAGGTATATCTTCTATTTCAGATAACAGAGTTGAGCAGCTGTCCCTTTACCTATACACATCCTGTGGTGAGAAGAGATCCAGGGGCAGAATGAGTTCAGGATATTGAATAGCCATCACTGTCTGTTACCAAAAATAACTGTTTCGCTGTTTGAAGATTAGAGGAGACAATGCTTGTTGACAGCCCATGTACCTGAAAAAAATATCAGTTGTGTTTGACTAAAACATGTAGAACATATACACAAGGAAGAATCAGGAACCACATTGTGAGGGTTCTTAAATTAGTTCTTTGGCAATGTGAGTTTTCTGGAGAGGTTAAGGCATTGGAATTTCTAGGAAACAGGTTGACAATTAAATTATTTGCCATGCAGAAAACCAAACCCAAGGCTTCTTGCATGCTCACCAAATTTTATAACAGTGAGTTATCCTAATCCTACAGCCTTTAGTTTACCGTTAAGAATCAGTGAATCTACTACTGATCCTTCATCAGACACTCAGACTCTCTAAGTTTTCTTTTCCTAGCTGTAGATATTCTTCGTTTTTTTTTCTCTATATATTGTTCCAACAAGGAAAAAATATGCTGTCAGGAGCTGTTCTGATTGCAATCGCTTAGTGAATTAGTGTGATATGGATAAGAAAAAACCAACCAACAAACAAATGAAACAAAAAACAATGCTTGTTTTCAATAAGGTTCTCAGAAGCTGGTAGGCAAATGATGAAACTGTTTCAGGACACCAAGGGATATATTCCACCTCATCTATCATGTTCAGCACTTTGTTTCCATTTTCTTCTTCTTTTGAAACACTTTCTTTTCTTCCAAACTTCTTGCTTATCCTAAATTTAATACAATAAATTTCCCCCTCTCTGGGGAAAATTACTCTCCTTCTTGCATAAGTATGAAGAAGAAGATATTTAGGTCAGTTATGAAAAAGAGAATTCAAAAAGAAAGAAAAATAACTGGCGATATGCTGGTTTGAAAAAAAAACAAAGTTAAAGATATAGACAAATGTAGATTTTTTTGTAATTAATGCTTACCTGAAAGGACTAGAAGATTCTATTTTCCTATGTTTATAACATTTGAATTAATTCTTTAAGCAAACTATGAATTTAGTAGTCTTGATTTCACAAGAGAGGACAGTAGAGATACTAAGGATTTCAAAATATCTTTCATCCTGCCTTAAAAGTCAACGTTAAAACAGCTCCTCGTTCCTTGACATGAGGGACATTTGCTGTTATTTCTTTAATATGAAGGATACTTTTTTATTAGTGATCTGAAATGTCTCCATCACTCAGTGTAATAAGTTAAAATTTTGTCACACTTGATATCTGTGTGAAAAAACAAAACAAAACAAAAAACTCTTGTCTTTGATTTGCACAGCAAACCTCCACATTAGGTAGAAAAGAAAATATGTAACTATTGCATTCTTATTCTTAACTGAGAGAGGTTAGATGTTAATTTGGTTATTTATGTTTATTATTATCTAAATGTCCTGTTTTCAATTATTTAAAAACTAGTAAATGAATAATAATAGCTATAATATTAAGGCTAAAATTCTTTAAGTAATGTTTTAAAGTAGAAATTGCCTCTTTAGAAAAATAGACACATAGAGAGCCCAATTTTGTTATTCTTCAATTTAAAAATTGGAAATATGTGAAAAATAAAAAGACATTTTTGTAACACATGATAAGGCAAAGATAATAAATATTATTAATTTGATGAGTGTTACAGCCTCAAGCATATTTAGAACATGCTTCATCACAGAGCCTTAGTATGTATGCTTAAATTTAATTTTGATATCAAATTATTTATCATGCATATAATAGCAAAAAGAACAAAAAAGAATAGGAATGTATGCTGTGTATCCAAAACCGTATACCATCTCTTCCAATAATTTTAAAACAAAAAAAAATGAATATAAATGTTAGGTAATATAACAAGTGATAGATAGAATAAAATCAAATTGACCATTTTATGACACATACTACCTATCAGTTTTTAACAGCTTCACCATCGAAATAACATATATCTTTATTGTTTTCATATATGTTTCCATGACTGTCTTAGTTGGGGTTAATACTACTGTGAAGAGACACAACAGCCTCAATAATTCTTATAAAAGAAAACATTTTATTGGGGCTGGCACCTAGGTTCAGAGCTTTAGCAAATTACTGCTATGGGAGTAACTTTGTCAGCATGCAAGCAGACATGGTGCTGAAGAGGGAGCTGAGAGTTCTACATCTGGAAAGATAACTCAGAGTTCTACATCATCTGAGTCAGCCGGCAACAGAAGAGAGAGAGCCACCGGCCTGGCTTGAGCTTCTGAAACCTCATAGCCTATACCCAGTGACACACTTCCTCCATTAAGGCTATACCTACCCCAACAAAGCCCCATGTCCTAATACTTCCAAATGATTCCACTTCCTTTGAGCTATGGGTGCTATTTTTATTCAATCCACCACAGGGATAATCATTTACTAACGAATTTAAAACATCATGATGTTTCCAAAACTATGAACCTTAACTTTTCTATGGAATAAAACTTTACAAATAGTGATTCAGGGATTATATATGCATATTACCCTTTACCTCAAATTATTTGGATAGCTTCTCCCAGCTCTGGCGACTTTAGCAGGCTCCTTGTTCAGTTTAGTTTCTGCGTTTAATTTCCATCTGATAAATTTTAAGAAATCAGTGGAATATTTCTAATTAATCTTGTCTAAAAACAAAATTGGATTCTGTACTTTTGGTTGTTGTTCTATGAGCAACAATACACTAAAATCATTGACAATGTGGTTAATTATGTGCTTGTAGTTTGGATTTTTCCAGAAATAGTAGATATTAAAATGCAACCCAAATGCTGACATTCTAAATAGCAAGTGAATATATACACATGTTACATATATATACATATGTACATATATATACATATATATGTATATGCCAAACTACCTAGAAGTTTAAGATATTGATAAGAAGCAGAGAATTAAAATCTTCATCTGTGAGAGCAAGAAATCTACATTTAATCATCACTTATACAAACCATCATTTGAGGATTGGATACTTGGAGAAAAATATACAAAGAACCAATTTACATGTGATTATTAGATTTTACATTCTGGACTAAATTGAACAAATAATTAGAAATAGCCACTAGAGATTGCAGTGTTGTTTATTAAAAAGAGGCAATGAGATGCATAATTTATAGAGTAAATATACATTAAGAATGGAAATAATGATTTTGCATGTCCTCTGTATAATTTAATCTCTAAAGCAGCAATTGAAATACTTAGAGGCAAAGGGAAAGTTCAACATGAAACAGTTGTTTTCCTTCTTCTTTGTAACAATTATGAAAAAGCACAGCAGGTAGATTTGCTGGAACAATTGTTAGACCAAAGAGAACAAGATTCAAATAATAGAGGCCACTTGTTCCTGAAAACTCGCAAGTATTGTACTGCTCATAGTTACTAATGAAGGCCAGTCATCTCTCTGCCCATCTTGTCTTTGTTTTTCCAGTTTTGATAACATCATGCACTGAGCTGACTGATTTAAAAAAAAGTGTTGGTGACCGTGAACCCGTGGAGATGAAACGAATGTCTCATGCTTTCCAGCATGTATGCACAATACCAGCTGACATCACACTGAACCTAAATCTTACAATTTGTGTCTTACAATATTACATTTTTCATAAAAGTTTCATATTAAAATTTATTATATTTATTATTTATTTCATGAGTAATTGACACATCAAATATTCTATTTTCTGAAAAAACCTTGCAAGATTCCCAGTTCTTACTTTGATGTTCAATATTTTTTGTATATCAAACCTCCATTTTATTTTTTTTCATTTTTTGTTTTTTAAAATTAATTAATTTATTTGTTTATTACAAACTATTTACTTTGTATCCTGGCTGTAGCCCCCTCCCTCATCTTCTCCATTCCAACCCATCCTCCCTCTTCTCCCCTCTGCTCTTTCCCTAGTCTACTGATAGGGGATTCATAATTCCAGAATCTGGAAACAAGCTAGATGTCTTCAACTGAGGAATGAATACAGAAATGTGGTATATGATGATCTTTTTTGTTAGTTTTGCCTGCAAATTCCATGATTTCCTTGTTTTCAATTGCTGAGTAGTATTCCATTCTGTAAATGTATTACAATTTCTGTATCCAGTCTCCCACTTAGGGAAAGCTAGGTTTTTTTCCAGATTCTGGCTATTATTAATGAATCTGCTATGAACATGGTTGAGCAAATGTCCTTATTGAGTGGTGGAGCATCTTTTGGATATATGCCTAGGAGTGGTAATTTTTAATCTAATCTCAAGTGTTCCACTGGTGTGTATGGTCTCCCTCCAACAATGCTGTCAAGATGATGTAATCTTGCCTCTCAGATAACTGACATGGAAATTAAAAACAGGATTCTTTCACTTGACATTGAAAAAGGAGAGATTTGGTCTTTTTAGATTGATTGAAAGACTCCATCCAGCAGGGGATTTAAGCAGATGCAGAGACTCACAGCCAAACTTTGGACAGGTCACAGGAAGTCTTCTGGAAGAAGGAGTATATAAAAGGACTTGGAGGGGACAGGAGCCCCATGATGGGACTAACAAAGGCAAAAAAAAAAAAAAAAAAAAAAAAAAAAAAAAAGTGGTATATTTGCACAATGGAATTCGACTCAGCAATGAAAAACAAGGAAATCATGAAATTTGATATTCAGTTTTAAACTTCAAGTCATGTGCTATTAAGAAACTAATTCCCAGGTCTGTGACCACACATGCCTGCCTAAGTGTTGACTCCATCTGAGTCACTAACTGAATCTAGAATAGCTTTGCGAACTTTCTGAATTCCACTTACCCCTAAGAGAAATCCATATAACAACATTTAACTGAAGACCTCAGAAGTGGATCTACTCAATATGTATACTCCTAAATTTCAAAGCATACTAAACACATGATTCTTGTTATTCATAAGTTATACTGTTATTGCTATAATTACATTTTCCTTTTTCATTTATGGTTACTCAGATATTTTAAATGACTTGCAAGGCTACTACGCTTTACATTTCTATTGGACAGTCATGAACTCTGGAGTAGAAAATAACTTGAAAAACTGATATTTTGTGTTTTCTTTTTCTCTGTCCGTTAATTTCTGTGTCTCTGTCTCTCTTCCTGTGTGTGTGTGTGTGTTGTGATGTATGTGTCTCTGTGTGTGTGTGTGTTGTGTGAATTTTGACGATTGAACTGAACCTACAGGCTTTTCACAGACCAGAAAAACATGTTTCCACTGACTACATCTTGAGCACTAACTTTGCAATACATTTGTTCTGTTTGGTTTATGAACCGAAGCACCTATCCTCACAATGAACTTGAAGTACATGATGTAGGATAGCTCAGTCTGGGAATGTAAGTTTCCATCTGGTAGTTTGGGTTAAGGAAGAAGCAAAAAAATACCAAGCAGAACTGACAGCCTCAGTAACAGACTTTAAATCCCTAATCAATAGTAACGTTACTGAATACGTACTTGTATATCTGGTGTAAAAACTCATCAGCTTTGAATATAATGCTGGAGGAACATAAGTGCATGTATTTATAATCTAATTGAGTTATTATGCAACTTTGAACACAGGAAAAAAATGACATATGCGAGTGGTTCATAGAGAAAAAGTTTACCACATATGTGAAAAACTGAGAAGTTGCTCATTTTATTTCATATTAATTGTAGCCTTTTTTTCACAACCTGTACTTGTAAAATGTGAGGATTATTAAAATAATATAATACTAATGATAGTTTGCCAATATAAAAATTTCATTTTAATTTTTATGAGGAATAATTTGATAACCAAACTATAAATGAAACTTTTTCATTATACTTTAAATTGAAATGTATTTATTTATTTATTTTTTTTTTAGTTTCAAAATACTTTAACCAAATTTTCTGGCCTGGTTTTTATTGTCTGCCAAGTTTCTGTAAGTGGATAGTTTCAGCATGCACCCTAACCTATCAGGTCTCGTCAGGACAGATGCTTCATGATAAGAAATACCTGCTATGAACTGTAATTCACATTGCCAGCAAGTTCTCCAGGAAGTTTGTCAGTTTTCATTCTCAGCAGATATGTAGAGGATAGATTATTTTTTCAATCCATTGACTTACAATTTCTTTCTTCTAAAACATGTACTTATTTCTATTTCCCAACTTTTGGCTAAGTATTCTAGTTAACATATACCTTACTAGCTTAGTCTTGATTACATTAGAGTTGAAAAGCCAAGTTCAATCAAAATAAAAAGACCAAATCTCTCCTTTTTCAATGTCAAGTGAAAGAATCCTGTTTTCAATTTCCATGTCAGTTATCTGCGAGGCCAGATTACATCATCTTTAAAGCATTGTTGGAGGGAAACAATACACACCAGTGGAACAATTGAGATTAAAAATTAATTTGGCAGCCAGAGCTGCTGTGAGGTCACATGCACAGAGGTTTTGTCATTTCTAGAAGACAGCATTCCACAGGATTCTTCCTTGTGTTCTGGCTCTCAGTTCATTCTGCCCCCTCTTCAGAGGTGCTCTAGAGCTTAATGGGGAAAAAGCTAGATACAGATATGCCCTGAATGGCTGAGCACTCACAGTCACTTATTCTCAGCACTCTGGACTGTAATATGTCTCTGCATTAACCACTATCCACTGTAATAAGAAACTTCTTTGGCCATGGCTACCCACCCCTAGCTGAGGAGGTAATGGCGGTTGAGGACTACTAGGGCAGAGAGAGTCATTTTTCTTTCAGAGTGAGTCCATTGGCAACTTCCCCATGCTACAGTAGATGCCTGTGTGCATATGGTCAGCACCAAGGATTCAGTGAGCTAGAAATCATAGTCAAAATATATAAATAGAAAAAAAGGAAGGAAGAAAGTAAGAAGGAATTTGAGTGAAGTATAAGATAACATTCTGAACCGAGTTAGAAGTGGCCAATGAGGGATACATATAATCAAGATACATTGTATACATGTATAAAATTTTGAAGAAAAATTAAAATGATATTAATTTGGCAGTATGTTCTACAATGCTATAATTTCCTAAATTATAGCATTAAGGGTTATTTAGTGAAAAGTGGAATATGTATATGATTAATTACTTACCAAATACATTCTACCTCACCCATTATTATCATAGTTATAGTTCAGTTAATATCCAAAATAATTCATAAGTTCAAAAAATGATAAAAGAGACAGCCCCTCCTCATATGTAGCCCATAGACTCAGTCTCCAAGTGGGTTCCCTAGTAAGGGAAGCAGGGGCTGTCTCTGGCATTGACTCAGTGGCTGGCTCTCTGATCATCCCCACTGGAGAGGGGGTGCAACCTTGTCAGGCCACAGAGGAGGACATTGCAGCCAGTCCTAATGAGACCTGATAGGCTAGAGTCAGATAGAAGGGGAGTAGGACCTCTGCTACCAGTAGACTAGGGAAGGGGTATGGGGAAGATGTGGGAGGGAGAGAGGGATTGGGATGAGATGAGGGAGGGGGGCTACAGTGTGGATACAAAGTGAATAAATTTTAATAAGTATTAAAAGTTTTTAAATAGTAAAAGAGCATGCATAGTTTTAATTAAAATGGGACAGCTTATTTGCATGTGTTATTTTAAAAATCAAACTAAAACCCGTTTATTTGGCACATAAGTAGAGCTAGGATCTTAGAACCTGGCCAGAAGAGGCAGGTGAGTTGGAGAAAATTCGTGCTTGTTTTCCTTTTCATTGGATATGTCACCATACAACTGGCTTGTAATAAAGAAGCATCCAGTTCATGAGTGATATCATGTGTGCATGCTTCACTTACAAGATATCAAATCCTCTGAGTTTTATGTGAGAAATAATCCCAAGACACAATGTAAGCAGATTTCCCTCAAGACAGCTTAAATGCTTATCATTCTCTCTTAAATCAAACAATGCTTTCGATTCATTCTGATTCCTCTTCCACAGACATATATCCATATTTATCTAGCTACCTTCTTATTGCCTATGTTCCTCATCTTCTTCTTTTCAGCAGCATACACACATAAATATACACATATTATGTGTAAAGCCTTTAAATACTCTGAGGGGTTGTTGAAGTGCATGCAATTTGTTTCTCTTCACATATTTTTAATGAAATATAAGAAAAGCATGCTAGGTCAACAAATTATATCTTTTAGGAAGGTATAAAACCAGAAAAATATGTAAGGAGGAGACATTTATTGTGATTACTAGACTGGAGTCTCAGTAGGCTAGGATTATTGTAAGTAAAATTGATTTTGCTCATGATTTGATTTTAATCTAGTTTAGCAGAATCATATTCTACAAGGAACAGATATTTAATTTAGTATATTATGATAAAAAGACTTCAGTTCAGAGAAGTTTAATGCAGTTGATATGATAAAAACACTAACTGATTATTAGGTTTGTAAAACCAGTTATTGCTTGTTATCCTATTACCATTTAAATAATTTCTTACGCTCATAATATTGATATTAAGTGTAGAAAAGCTTGAGGCTTGTCTATTGCTACTGAAGCTGATTATCTCAGTAAAGCAAGCCATTTGGTAAAATATATATTTGACATAAATTTTCTGCACATTTTTTATCAGAAGATTTTCAAAGAAACCACGTGCTTTAGAATGAGTTAGAGCTGTCTAGTCCTAAGCTACAATTGTAAACAAGGATCTATGGAAACCAATCTCCTGTAATTTTCCAGTCTACTGTTTTCCAATATCGAGGAGATAGGACACTTGGCAATTTTGAAGTCTCTGCTCAACAGAGGTCTCCACCACGTCAACAGTTGGGGCCAGATGGGATTGTTTACTGAGGTTAACATCAAGGCAAGGAAAACTATCCAGGCAAAGAGAAGAAGGCATGGAGAAATTCAGAGCATATAAAATCATACGTCTTTTCTGTTGAGTAATGTGGAGAAATTTCCCTGGTCTCGATATTTTCTGACAGTCTAATTTTACACAGAAACACACATATACACACACACAGTTCATATATCCATCAGCACATTTTTGTAGTTTTGGAACTTATTATCTTTTGTGTTTAATTATGACACAATTAAATAGATTAACACATTCTGAGAATAGATACAGTTTGTGTGGGTTTATGTGGTTGCAGCTGGTTTATCTAAATAAACTCTCAATCTTGTACCTTTATTTTTTTATATATTCTTCACCATAGGATTAGAAGCCTAAATTAAAATGGCTCAACATATGCAATATTTGTTTTATGATTGTTTTCAGAATGAAGAATTAGTAGTATAATGTTATATTACAAGTCAATACTACGGTGTCAAATATGTGAGATGGGAACCAAAGTCAGGCAGTAGGACCTTTTTTTGACTTTGGAAACCTTAAATGTAAAACCTTTCTTACATCTGTACACTAAGTGAACCTTAGTAACGTATTTCTGCAAGATAATTTGTGCGAGTGAAGATTACATAAAGTGGGTCCAACACCTCCAAGCTTAGCTCATTTCTGTCCCTTAGCAAGTGACAGCTGCTGCCCCTATTTTTCTGTTTCTTGGATCCAGTGAGGGTTAGATGGAGTCTCATCAGTGTTATGCAGTGTTCTACTGGGCTGCTTGATTTGACTGTGTGTAGGAGATTATTGTTTATTTATGCTTCTCTATGTCATAGCAACCCTCAATATAATACATAATATTTGATCTCCAGGCTAAGATCTCAAAATGAGTAGAGAACAAATAGCTACGATGGCCTTGGAGCTTGAAAAATTAACATTCTTTTTTTTTTTTTTTTTTTTTTTTTTTGCGTAACTGTGAGGCTGGGGCTGTTAATTGCAGGGTAATTCAGTCCTTCTTGATCTCGATATCTGAACGCCTCATGGATATACTCACATAATATACTCACATAACATGATCCTCTGCCCTACATCCCTCTAAAGATAGAATATCATTATGTAACTCTAGATGGCCTGTAATTCATAATGAATGTTGATGAGGTTGGCCCTGAAATCAGAGATCTACCTGACTCTGCCTCCCAAGGCCTGGAACTAAATTCATGTGCCCCCATGCCTAGATCTCTTACTGTTTTTTACGCTCCCATTGTTTGTGAACTTTTGGTTCATTTCTCAGATCGTTTCTCATTCCCTTTAAATAAGAAATATATGAACATTATTATGCCCTTTTTTCAGGACCATGTTAGAATAATTAGCCTATGCCATCATTTGAATTACCCTGAAGCATGCTCTCTAGCTTTTCTTCATGTGTCTATGGATACAGATTCAGTCCCCATGTTTTTACTTTCAAAAGAATTTCAGTTTGGTGCATTTCTCTATGAACTATATTTGCGTACAGTTTTGCAATCTAAAGAGAAAGGAACAATTCTTTAAGACCAGAGCTCCAGATGTGGTACAGAACACACAATTGTTCCTACTTCCCCATCATTATCTTTTCTTTCCCTTTTAACATATATCTGAGGCTGCAAATGTGAGCTAACAATATACAATGAGCAATACAGCCATAGAGGGAAATGGCAGGAGATGTGCTAGCTTTTTATATTATCTAAGATGGTTAACTTTGTGAAAGAAATCTCGCATCCGCTGCAAATTCCTGCCGTACCATTCTCAGGAACTGCAAGGAAGGCTTTTCTTTTGTCAGATGACTCAGTATCATGCTTATCCTCATTCAGATAAACACTGGAATTATTTTTTCTGCAATATGTTGAGGGATTTGGGACCCAGAGCGCAATCTTAAATGTGTTGTGTTTTTCCATATTTTAATCTATCCATCTGATCTCTCTAATTTCTTGTCTGTGTTTCACTATCTATTTGGGACAAATAAGATTGATAGTGCTACCTTGGTTTCCCGTCACTTGGGGCCAGGCAATGCACCGTAAGACACGTCACCGGAGCCGAATCAAGGGAGCAGTCCTGAGGCCCAAGCCTTATCAGTAATCTCTGACTTCCGCCAGCTGGAGCCGCTGGAGCGTTTCACTCCATCTCCTCTTCCCTCCTCCAGATTCAGAGTAATGAGAATTCCCTCCTGGTTACTGTCTGCGAGTCCAGGACTGAGATTACATCAGTTCATTTAGCTGGGCTTTGCAGGCACTCCTTTGAAGGAATTGATTTCCTTATTTTAGTCCCTTTGCTTTTGGATTCTGCCCAAAAGACAAATTCTAGGAAGTGAATTCTGTCCTTACAAGGTCTGTTACAGATAATAACCCGCAAACGTTGGCGGCTGTAAGTCAGTAGCAAGGTTGTCTTTCTTTATCTGTAAACCCACTCAGAAAATGTCTATGATGCGCAGAAAAAGGAGGGAGTGAGGCGAACCTTCTTCTTTCATGGTTTGCTGAGACGTAAAATATGACAGAAATGAGAAATTAGGTTTAATTGATTTGCCTTTTACATAATTTTACCAGAAATATTATAAAGGACAAAAGGTTGTGACATTATATAATAAAACATAAATACTATATATCATTATGTGCTTAATGGGTAACTATATATATATATATATATATATATATATATGGCACCTGTTTTGAAAAATCAGTCTTTCCTTCATCAGTCATGATGCCATTTCAAGCAGGCATTGGCAGCCTGCAAAGCACAGCTTCATTAAGGTTGAATGTAGCCATTATTTCATAAGAATGCTAGATATTTGCACAGACATAAGATTAAAAGATTGTCCATGCATTCAAACACCTCGTACTTCAATTGCTGCAGTCAAATGAACACAATGGCAATACCTACTGATAACTGCTGTAGTTGAAAGCAGCCCAGGGCATGATGGGAAAGTACCTCGCAATGCTTCTGAGAGAAACACCAGAAGGGCTGGTGCATAAAAGTTACTTGAAGCACTGAAGAGGAAGCATTGGCTTTTGTGCTTGTTTTGGTGCTACTAACAACACTGTGTGTGTGTGTATGTGTGTGTGTGTGTGTGTGTGTGTGTGTGAATATATATGTATATTTTCAAATATTATATGAGACGATGTAACTCCACATTAATCTCAGCCAGTGGGGTAGCTCAGCGAATAGAAGCATGTGCTATACTTGCCTGACAACCTGAGTATGAATCCTGGAACCAAGAGTGGAGGTAGAGAACACACTCTGGAAAGTTGTCTTTTGAACTCTATGTACTGATGAAGAGCACAAAATTTCAAAAAGAGTTGTACACCATTTTTCAGCTTGCAAAACATAGCTTAATTTGGTTCTTTAATGAGGACTTAGGAAAACAGGACAAAGAAGATTTACCAGACTAAACACTCTTCCTTACAGAAGATCCTATGTAAGGGCTTTATTTTATTGACCCTAAGAAAAACCACTAAAGAATATAGTTTTTTTTTAACTCATAGTCCACAATTCTGTAAAATAAGACATTATATTGAATCCTGCAACAAATTTGACACAATCATAAGTGTAGGTATTTGACCACAAAATGGTATTGTAAATATATAATATTAAAATATATAAATAGCGATCTGTATAGGTACTGATGAGTGCA
The DNA here is from genome assembly GCF_030254825.1 of Meriones unguiculatus. NCBI lineage: Eukaryota > Metazoa > Chordata > Mammalia > Rodentia > Muridae > Meriones > Meriones unguiculatus. The sequence goes on along the minus strand of NC_083357.1, from coordinate 90,053,480 downwards.
GTGGGAAGAACTATAAGAGGTAATAGATGAGCGAGGATCACTGTGAAGGTGAATGGGAAGACCAGGACAGAATTGGACATTACAATAGATTTTAGAAACACTGCATTTTGAGGAAACACTATGCATACGTGTTTTTTTCTCTTTTTAAAAATTTAATGTTTTTTATGTATTTATTTATTACAATCAATTCGCTTTGTATCCCTCCTGCAGCCCCCTCTCTTGTCTCCTTCCAGTCCCATGATGCTCCTTCTTCTCCCACCATGCTCTTCCCAAGTCCCCTGATAGGGAACACTATCTGACCTTAGCCTATGAGGTCTCATCAAGGTTGGTGTTTTTCTCTCTTTAATGATAAATTAACTTAGCTTATTATGTTTTTATTGCTTAAGCTTTTAAAGGTTTTGTTAACTTTTAGCTCTTTTATATGGTGTTTAACTTTCCTTTTTTATTGAAAATGGAATTTTTCCTCTCATAATCTTGATTGTGGTTTTTATCTCCCTCTACTCTTCCCAGCCCCTCCCCCATTTAAGATCACCTTCCTATCTGTATCTTATTTTAAAAGAAAGAACCTTTTAAGGGATATAATACAATAAAGTAAAATAAAACCAATAAGATGGACGCAAACTAATACATGGTCATATGACAAAATTATGCAACCAGAAGGAAAAGAGCCCTCCAAAATGGCACAGAAACAGAGATAGATGCAGAGACACACTCATTTGCAAATTCAGGAATCCCAAAAGAACACAAAATTGGAATCCATATTAATCCTCAAAGAACCTATAGGATGAGAAAGAAAAATTTATCTAAAATAAAATATAAATAAGATATAATTAAAAATAATAATTTCATGACAGGACATGTGAGACAGGAAACATTTTTGGCACCTTTATGTGGACATGCTCCTGACTTACAGGAACAGAATGTATCCTAAAACCCGAACACACTGTACTGCTTACAAAATAGCTTCTTTCCTTATATTTCTGTAAGTGTTTATAGTTTATATTAATAAAAGCTTTATATTTCTAAAAGTGTTTATTCACTTTTATTTTTTCAGTTAAAGATTTCTTAGCTTATTAAGATTTTTTTCTAAAAACGAAGGTGCAAGTACATTTAGTCTCCTGGGACTACTCATATCAAAACTGTCACTGTCCTCTTCTACACATCCAATTCTACCAAGACTTCTTCAGGGGTAATAGCAATCCAAGAGCTGACACTCAGCTGAGAGCCAGGCCTTCTTCTGGGAATGGCCAAGGGTACCTTCCTGAGGTACTTACGGTTTATTTCGTTTTTCTCTAAGTAAAACGAAAAACCTTCCAAACAATTCAATGGATATTGTAATAAACATTAAACAAAAAACACAGTCATTTATCATCAATGTAAATACGTAATATATTTACAACTGATAGGATCGTATGTTTGTTTTCAAAAAAAAACTTTAGCACAATTATAGGATAAATATGCTGTTTCATACGATTAGATGGTAACTGGAGGGCAGATGTTGGACTCTTTTATAATCTCAGGGGACTTCAGTCATATGATTTGTGGCTCCTTGACTGAGGCTGGTGGAATGTGTGGTACATGAGTATTTCATCTATGAAGAATTGTGGAAGTAGAATCTTATAGAGTCAAGAATAGTTGGAATGAGGCTGTACAATTTGACTTCCTCTCTGAAACTGTAAAGATTGATCTTGCAGTGATTTACAGATAATAATTTGGAGAGAGAGTAAAATGAAGAAGCAAAATGGCTGATTTGAGTGCCATTATGTATCTATTACATGAGGATAATTGTCAGAATCATGGTACCAGTACTGGGAATAGAAATTCAGGCATTGACTATCACAGTTATTTATAGTCAAAGCAAAAAAACACAGATCAAATACAATGATAAGATACAAAAGGCAACTGATATAAGTAAGAAAAAAATTTTGTGAAGTATCATGGCAGATGGAAGAAATAAATAAAGAAAAAGAAAGAAAGACAGAAAGAAAGAAAGAAAAAAGAAAGAAAGAAAGAAAGAAAAAAAGAAAGAAAGAAAAAAGAATGGCAAGAAAGAAGGAAGAAGAAAGGAAGGAACAAAACACAATACCCTTACTCCTATGTTTGTAAAGGTCTAAATTTGAAACATAGCTCTCCAATGCTAAGGTGTAAGATCAGAGGAAATTATCTAACTTTTCAGGACGTCTTTTCCTCCTTAGTAAAATGGGTGCAATAAAACATAAACACAGTGCCACTGTAAAAATGACTAAAAGAGGATGAAATAGTCATGATGGATGGTGACTTTTTCTAGTGGAGTGCCACATGGGGCTAAGACATTTTGTGAATCTGACCTCTTAAAATCCTTCCAAACATCTACTGAGATGTTTACTTCCCTTTGCGACTTATAATGGAGAAGGTCAATTGCAGTAAGCCAACTGCCCAGGGTCAGACAGATAGTGAATAGCATAACTGCAATTCACATCCAGGTTTCTGACCTCAGAGGCACTCTCCCTCTTACACAGCTCACAGTAAATGGTGTTTGTCTTCTTTATATACACTGATTGTATATAAAGCTTGTTGTCCACAAACTAAAAGCTGTGGATCATCTTCTCTGGGATACAGAAAAACAACAAAGCAATAGTATCCACAGATAGACACAACTTGTTAGTGTTTTAAATGCTATGAGGGCAATGGCTTCTGAGAAGCAACTACCTTCGTGGTAATTCTTATATATTGAAAAGAAATCCCTTAATGCACTTATAACATCAGTGCATTAAGAGAATCACATGGATCCCCTCATTCAAAATGTCTCTTCACTTACGGTTTGATTAGGCGCCTTCATTAGTGCTAAGATAGAATGTTTAAACCATAACGCTTATAGACTTTTCCCCCAACATGCTTCATGAATACACACTTCCATGTTTGATGCAATTGACAGACTCTTCAACAACAATCTCCCTCAATAACTCATCAAATCCCACAGTATTATTAATATATATTACAGAATGGTTTGACAGCAAAACTTGCACTTTTGCAATGTTTTTTTTTTCTCATGTTATTTGAATAGATGACCCTGAGTATAACAGATTCTACTCAGTTGATATTGATTGTTTGAGTAAGTGAGGGTCTAGAAAGCAACATAGGTAGGCTCAATTGAGATCATGCCTACTGTTTTAGATAAATCCAGGAAAGAACAAAAAGAAAATGCGAGAGTTTTGGAGGAGATTTTTGTTGAGAATGCTTTAGTAAGCCTCTGAAAGATCAGGCAATCTGCAGATCACAAAATTATAAAGTTAGGCACTTATTTTAATCTTTATTAATGCCATGAAGAGAAAGTTAAAAAACAAACAAACAACAAAAACAAAACCTTCTTGAACAATTTTTATTCAAGAAAATGTGTTTGATCCTTTGAAAAACAAGAGAGAATATCATTGCATTACACATGTTTACCACCCTCAAAACTCTGAGATCTGTTTTCAGGTTCACTGTATCTAGTAAATTTCAGGATATGGGTTTCCCTGTGGCCCTGAATCCCTCCCTTGCAGCTAAAAGCTCTTTGTGAAGGTGTGCTAGTGTATAGAAAACCATTAACATGATCACGTGTTACCGTCTGAAGGTCAGAGTTGAGCTCACCAGGCAGCATTTCTATTTGGAATTCATCATAGGCATGCTGTTTTGCCATTTTATATTACCCAGATTCTTCAAAGCATGAAAGCCTCTATGCTCTCATTTACAGCGTTACTTCTGCAGTGGAAGCAAAATATGTGTAGTTGTAAGTTCAATTACAGTCCCTGGTTTATCAGTGGCTTCGTCCGAGACTGGACCATGGCCCTGATGAGGGCAGTACAGTGAAAAATGAGGAGCTTGCTGAGTACAATAGAAACTTAAAATGAGATCGGATTTGTATTCACAGCTGGGAGTTGCACACTTGGCTCAAGAGAACATAGGGTCAGGTTAGTAAGATAAAGAACGTTCAATCATACCCTGCAGAGAAGCCATGATACTGTATTTGCGGATTATATTTAAATGCCTGGAACTTACTGTTGATGATGTACAGCCCAGATGTGGGTATTCACATGTGTCAAGTAGATATAGTGCTGCTTATGCTGAGCCAATTCTTGACTTACACACAGAGGACTAAAATTGCTCAACTCTTAACAATAACAAATTAAAACTTTTATAGGGCTTTTAATAAAACTATGTACCAAGTATTATGAAACACAAGATTTGACATAATACTTGTTCATGAATTTAAGACCTATTTTAGTTATATTTTAATTTGACTTGAATAGTAACAGGATTTGAGAAATTTTAATTTGGAGTTTTTTGTTTGCATATTATAAAATATAAATTGCAGTGTAAAACAAACCATAGCAGTCAGAAAACACCATTTTGTATGCAAGAGTGAATAATGGAAAGGAAGATACTATACTGTACTGGATGACTTATAATGTTCTAAGTTCAGCGACTGGCCATATTTTTGCCATTATTCTTAAAACACCAATATCCAGTAAAGGATAGAGCAAATATTTATAAATACAATCTCATTTTGATATAATTCAATATTTAATTTTATTCACATTTGTAGTTGTAATGTAAACTGCAGAATTTATAACCATATCTTTTTCTAATTCAATGTCCACTGGAAAGACTGGACTTAACCAATTTTGTTCTGCACATCTTTACATAATATAATGTTGTGATGCTAGTTTCACTTATATTTTTCTCAACATGTAATAAAAACAATAGTATTAAAAGAATTTTTCAGGTAAAGAATGAAATGCCTGCAGTTCCAGAATCTAGGAGAGTAGAGTAGAAGGATCAAGAGTTTAAGGCCATGCTTCACTAATAGCAAGATTATAGCCAGCTTGGGGCTACCTAGACATCTCTCAGACAAGGAGAATATGTCAAAGAATAAGCGTGTTTTAATTCTGAGAAAATGTGGAAATTCATGAAATACGGTAAATACCTATTTAGCCAGTCTAGTTTAAGTACATTTCAGCTTTGGATGGCCAACCATGTAGCTATGACCTGTAATATGAACAATGTGAACATTTTCATTGTGGGAATGGTCATGCTGAGAATTCCAATTCTCAGTCATCTCCCTAGATCAGTTGCCAGTGGATATGTTTATTAAAATGTAGATTTAAAATTTGACCAAAAGAGGTTAATTAGAAAAACAACTGTGCTTCCCCTATGGGTTTCTGTCATATAATTTCTTTTTCATTCATTCAGCAAATGCATGGTGTGTTCTTATTATTTGGATAGGCATTCTGCCAGAATTTTCCACGCTCCTTCCAGAACAGAAATCCTTCTATAAATGTGATAAACATAGATCTTCAGATACATAGTAATATAGAAAACAAAGTATATATACAGAAATTCCTCTATATTCTCTCAGAAGATGCCTGCTAAATGTAAAAGGAAATATTTATCACTAATTGCTGGCCCTTTTTTGCCATTCAATAGTACTGTAGTAGCTCTAAGTAGGACTTTCAAGAGTAGGCAAAAATTATAAGTCAGACAGTGGTGGCACACACTTGAGAAACCAACACCTACCAGGCAGAAGCAGGTAGTTCTCTGAGTTTGAGACCAGCCTAGCCTGCAGAGCAACTTCCAGGTCAGCCAGGGCTACTCAAAGAAATTCTGTCTTTAAAGTAAAAGAGTGGGTAAAATTCAATACTTCATTTGAAAGCATCTTTTTTAAAAACAATGACACATTTTGTTCTCTTGCTATTTTTCTGTAGAATAATGCATTCAGCCAAAAGACTAATTTTCAAATCATCATCCATGGAGGTTTTGTTTAATATATTCTCTTTACTAGAGACTGAGTTCTGCACAATTATGAGCCTCTTTTCATATACAGAATTTAAGAAGCATCCTATCTCAATATTAATTCTCTGTTCATAAGTTGGGAAACAGTTGTAATGATTTGTAGGTGCCTCTCCATGACCAATGTTGAAACGATAGCTGCCTGAGTGATTTCTATAACAAGAATCCTTAATATAAATGTGTGATTTAATGCTAGAAATGAATATTGTTAGCATGGTCAATTTTATAAGTGAAGAAGGCAGTAATAATTAAACAAGTCATGTGTAGTTGTATTATTCAGTACTTCCAAGTACAAAACAACTTTAATTTTGGAAGCATTATTGCTTCAGATAAAATGCTTCCAAGACAGTACACAACATATTTAACCTCTAAGATCCTCAAATTTCTTATGTGTTGGGGAAACATAGAAATCAAACAATGACTATGTGTGGTTTTCTTTTTATACCTTACTTACAATTTTGTGTGTTTTAAGTCATGTGTAACACCTAATTGCTTCAGTAAATGCTGGCTAGCAGCTTTACTAAGGCCTCTACTACATTTTCTGCAGCTACAAACACAACACTGATATTGATAATACCTAATGCAAGGGAATCAGAGGTAGTCAAAGGGTATATTTTCAAATAGTTAAATGTAGATACAAATAGTCAAATAGTCAAATGTTATAGTTTGGTTACTTTCAAGTAACAATGTTAATGGGATGGTATATTTTCTCGAGAAAAATACTGTCTGTATTCACTATAGAAAAAGGTTCGTTCAAGCTTGCTCCATAGTTTCTGTCAGTCAGTCAAATACAGGGTACCTCACCAATTCCTTTCAGCAACTAATCAGCCATTTTCTCTGAAAATTATGATTAGTAAAAGGAATTCCAGCCTTGGTCACAGGAATAGGAACTTACAAGGTAGCAATGGTAGGAAGTCCATCAGAAGAATTATGTCCGGGCATAGGGTCTTTTCTGAGACTGACACTCAGTCCTCCCCTATCAGTGGACTTGGAAAGGGGCAGGGAGGAGACCAGGGAGGGAGTGTGGGGTTTGGGGGGGAATGAGGGAACCGGATACAGCTGGGACACAGAGTTAACAAAATGTAACTAAAAGAAAAATAAAATTAAAAAAAAGAATTATGTCCTGAATATAACCATTGTTCTTCAAATATATTAATCTTTAAAAATAAATTTTTAAAAGTCAAAAAGATCAATTTATAATTATTATATGTGTACAAGATTTATGTTGTAGTAAGTCTGATGATATATGATATATAATACCATAAAATACAGTATAGTAAATTTATCCTCTCTGTTTCTCAACTTCCTTATGTAATTTATGCATTCCTTATGTAATGCTATTAATGCATTATCAGGCATTAATTAAATGATTTAATCTGTCTTAATGTTTGTGATACTTCAGTAGATTATGGTGGTGATGTTTACAATGAAGTTAATGTTGAGGGCGAGAAGGAAAGAAGTTGAAGTGAATGGTGTAAGAAAAGGAGGGTGATCAAAGATCCAGCCACTGAGTTCATGTCAGAGACAGCCCATGTTCCACTTACTCGGGAACCCACTAAGACACTGAGCTGCCATGCCATAGATCTATGCAGGGTTTTAAGTTATCTCTATAATCTTGGTTGGAGTATCAGTGTCAGAAAAGACCCCAGTGCCCAGAGTTTTTGTTTCTGTTGCTCTCCTTGTAAAGCTCCTTTCCCTCCAGTTCTTTCTATCTCCCTCTTCTTTCATAAGATTCCCTGCACTCTTTCTAAAGTTTGGCTATGAGTCTCAGCATCTGCTTTGATACTCTGCTGGGTAGAGTCTTTCAGAGCCCCTCTGTGGTATGCTCCTGTCCATTTCCCTGTTCTCTCCGTCTTCCAATGTCCAACCCCTTTCCTTTCTGCATGAGGATTTTTAATCTTATCCAGGGTCCTCCTCCTTGTTTAGCTTCTTTAGGTGTGCAGATTTTAGTGTGTTTATCCTGTATTATATGTCTAATATACACTTATAAATGAGCATATACCAGGTGTGTCTTTCTGATTCTGGGATCTCTCAGGATGATTTTTTCTAATTCCCACCATTTGCTTGTATATGTCATGATTTCCTTGTGTTTAATTGCTAAGTAATAGTCCATTGTGTAAATGTACTACAATTTCTGTATCCATTCCTCCACCAAGGGTCATCTGGTTTGTTTCCAGTTTCTGGCTATTATGAATAGAACTGCTACAAACATGGTTGAACAAATGTCCTTGTAAACTTGAGCCTACGTTGGATATATATCTAGGAGTTGTATAGCTGGATCTTGAGGTAGCACTATTTCTAATTTTCTGAGAAAGCACCAGATTGATTTCCAAAGTGGCTGTATTGATCACCTCCTCCTGAGGGGGTCCAACTTTACCAGGCCACAGAGGAAGACAATGCAGCCAGTCGTGATTTGAGACCTGATAAACTAGGGTCATATGAAAGGGGAAGAGAATCTCCCCTATCATCGGATCTGGGGAAGGGCAGGGGAGGAGAAAATCTAAGGAAGGTGGGATTGGGAGGGGACAAAGAAGGCAGCTATAGCTGGGATACAAAGTAAATAAACTGTAATAATTTAATTTTTTTAAATGATAACAAAAAAAGAAACAAAACAGTGAAAGGATGGAGGGAAGAGAGGAAAAAAAAGTATAATAAAACATCCACTAGGTAGTAGACCCTGTACAGTGAGTGTTGTCATAATACCCTAAAAATAAGGAATTTTTTGTATCTAATTAACAGAAGATGAAATGAATAGGTATAGAGATTAATTAGTCAAGGTTACACAGATGTCTGACTTGTACCTAGGCATTGTGACTCCAGAATAGATTGCATCTTAATAAGAGTAAGAAACCATGGGAGACCACAAGTCTTACTTAAATTTTACACTGAAGGCCTTGTTCTATTTACTAAAAGTCGTTATAATCTGCAACATTGAGCACCTGTCCATTTCTAATTGACATATTTAATAATTTATTGTCTATTTTATTGGAATCAGGAAATCAAACACAGAGATACAAAAATAGCCCATAAATGTACAGATATAGATACTATCTGATCTGCTGGCTGAATAAAATAGATGTAATAAATGGGTCCAGAAGTAATGACTTTTATCAATTAACCCTTGAATGTGGTCTTTTATGTTCCATCTATTCTTCTAGATAAATAAGTCCTTGTCTTTTGAAGATAACTTAATTTGAGTAATTTCATTGACATTCTGACCTCATTGATATATTATCTAACATGAAAATTGATAAAATATAGTTCAATACATTTATTAAATATTATTTTGAGGGTGTGTGAATTCTCTGTATACAGTACTCAGTTTTGAATAGTATATCTTAACAAACATGCATTGTTTTCTCACATGTTAAAATATTCTATTAACAACTGGTAATTATTGTGCCATTTTTATTAAGAAAAATTTTTTCTAGAACATGAGTTCTCATTCCAAGGTTTTCTAGGATGCATAATTCTTTTTGCATATAACATTAAATCTTAGAAGAGAGAGAGACACGTGGACTATGATTTTTGAAACATCAGGTAAGTGTGGATTATAAGATTACAGCTGTACTCATACTATCTCTTATCTTAAAAATCAAATAAAAATATTTACTTTGACACCTGTGAACTACAGCAGCCTCATTATTATACTTAGTCCATTGATAAATATACTGTAATGACATCAGAAAACTCTAATAGAATAATATATGCAAGCAAATGTTTATCCTGAAAGGTAGAAAAATAGGGATGTTCAAAATAGTTTACTCATTTAGATCAGTTTTCTGTTAATATAACAAATACCTAAGGTAATCAACTTAAAATGAAGAAAGCTTTATTTGACTCAGTTTGCTGGGGATCTCTCTGGCCATAGCTAGTTAGTATTGGTGCCTTGTGGCCTGTGTGAGGCAGTGAATTATGGCAGCAACATGAAGAACATCACCCCATACCTGGATGTGAAAGAGAGAACAAAGACACCAAGTTTTCAGAGAGAGAAACCGGAGTCCCATGATGCTATTGAAAGCACATTGGTAAGAAACTCATAATCCTACTGGGTCTTGGGTTCACCCTGTCTCTGTACCACTGAGATGGCCCATAAGAGGACAGCTCACCTTCAAAGGCAAGCAGAGACTTGTATGTTATAACAGTGAAATAGAATTCAATTAGAGGAACCTGATTTTCCAGATCAATTTCACAATACTTTTGGTAAAAATTTTGTCCCCCAGACATATTTTAGATATTAAGTCTCCCTGTGGTCTCTAGAAGCAGAGGTATGCTTGTCTAAGGAATTCTCAGCGAATGTGTGACCCAATTATTCTTCCAGCACTATGCATTCCTGAGCATGAGCTGAGCACAGATCAAAGTGGAGGATGAGATGACTCATGCAGAGACATTGGCAGTGATAATAAAGAATATGGCTTTCCTCAGGTTGCACATAACTTGGTCCTGTTATGTCCACTTTTGACCTTTGATGATAACTAGTTTCTTAGCAAAATATTGCAATGCTTTATTTCTTTTTTTTTTCTTCCTAGATATAGAACTGTGGCATAATAATTGTCAAAAGTGTGTATCCATTATGTGTGCATTAGAGCAGGAAAGCTAGAACAACTCTAAAACTTCACCAACACTAATTTACCCGGCTTCTGTGACTGTTAGCTATATTTTCAGGGCTTTTAAATAAATTATTTTCAGACAAAAGCGGGACATGGAGAATCAGTGCAATGAGTCAAGTATAATTTTGAAATGCTGTATCCAGTCGCTCAGAGGACCTAAGGGGAGGAGCGATAAGCAAATACCTTTGTCCCATACTTCTCTGCCACTGTTCTTACACATTCACACACACACACACACACACACACACACGCACGCACACACACACACATGCCATTTTTATTAAGAATAAATGCACACACACAAACACCCACACACACATGCACACACACAAACACCCACATTTTTGTGTGTTTATTTTCAAATTTAAAACATATAGGTTTTTGTTTATTTGTTTATATAACACATTAGTCCATTATTCCATTCCCAAGATAGGAACGTGGTCCTGTTTTCTTACTATTTTTTTTCCCTACCTGCCCCTTCTGTCTTCCTTTCTTTCTTCATTTCTCTTTCTTTTTTTCTTTCTGTTGGTTGTTTGCTCTTTCTTTCTACCTTCTTCTTCCTTTCTTTCCTTCCTTCTTTCTTTCTTTCTTTTTTTCTTCCTTCCTTCCTTCCTTCTTTCTTTCTTTCCATCTTTCTGATTTTAACTCAGGGTAAAACAAGGTTAGTTCTTAACTCTTAAATTTGGGGTGTTCTGTCTTAGCCTCCTGAAGCACATACTAGCACATACTAGCCAGTTAATATTTACAGTTAATGTAACATTACTGATATTTTGAAGTGAATTTATTAATGCTATTCAAATAGATGGAACATCGTTTACTTTCCTTATTGCAGTGATAAAATGCCCAACAAAATAAATTAAGGGAGGAAGAGTTTATTTGGTCCACATTTCATGGGTCCCAGGTATTCATGATGAAGACATGAGTAGGTATGTGATATAGATGGTTACATTATATACACTCAGCAGCAGAGACAGATAAACCCTGGTATTCTAATCATTTTCTTTTTAGTGAGTCTGTAATGACAGCCCATAAAACGGTGCTGACCACATTCAGGTTTTGTCTTTACATTTTTGGAAGTGGACATCTACCTCACAAATATATCCAGATGTTTTTCTCCCAGGTGATTCTACATCCTGCAGTTGAAAAAAAACAATATTAATAATCACAGATAATTAGAATTTTTTGTTTTAATATTTTGTTCATCTTTCTGTTTCCTCCTTTATTTTTTAGTATGTCTACAGCATGCTTGTTTTATAGTTTTCACCCTTAGCTTTTGTGCATGAGAACTTGTGGAGTAAAAATACATTTATGAATGTCTCCAAGTACTGTATAATTTTACACCTCTCAGAAGAAAGGGCTTTTTCTCCTTTTCCAGTGAAAAAGGTGTGATAACAATAACTATCTCCTACTTTATGAGGACTGAATAATTAATAATTACACATTGTTTAGAATAATACATCGCACAGAGTGAGTGCTGATTAAGTGTTTTGTGTTGTTGTTGTTTCTATCCCAGTAATCAGGAAACTTGTTTTCAACGTGGATCTTGATAAATATTGAGATAATAAACTTAAATTATGTCATGCATGTCATCAAGTTATCTAATGGAAGGACAAGTTCATTGAAAAGGCAAATTGTAATAACGTACTTTAAGATACAAGTGACACAAAAAAAAGTTTGTTTGTTTTTTTATTATTTTGTTTGTCCATTTTGGTCCATCCATGCAAATGAATGGAGTTAAAATCAGTAAGAAGTCACTATCTTGAAATAGCTAACGTCCTGAGAATTAAAATTCCTGGATCCTTTGCCACTTTGCAACCCACTTCCTTTCTGTCTGTGTCTCACTCTGTGTCTCTGTCTTCTTCCTCTTCCTCTACCTAATCCTCTACTTCTCTTCTTAACCCCTTCTTTCTACCTACCCTTTCCTCTCTCTTTTTCTCTCCCTAATTCTCTTTTTTCTCCCTCCCTCCTTCTCTGGTGTTTTAGAGGATGCTGATGTTTTATTCATGTATTACATATTTTTTTTTGCCTTTCTCCTACTTTTTGTGATGCAGTTAACTGAACCTATGCAACCTAGAATGCCATACCATATCTCTACTATTCTAACATATTTTGCTTACTTTCCCTATCCTCTGTTTTTCTGTGCTGTTCATGACTTCCTTATCCTTATGTTGCTTTTTATTCTGGGGTTCCAGAGAGATGTAGCAAAAAGAACTTGTGGATGTTTGCATGGCACTTATTTGGCACACATTTGTAGATGAAGTGCTGCCACAAATTCTCTTTCCATTTTTTTATTTGAAGATGGATTGTGCATCCAAGATGGAAATTGAAATTTCCATTTTGTTTCACTTGCAGCCTGTGCTTGAGATATTATTATTATTATCATTCCTTGAGTGCTTTCCTGCTGCCAGGAGCTTCTCTGACATAGAGAAGTAAATAGCTCATAAGATCCTTGCCCTTGTTTGGATACTGGGGCATATTCTCAATGCTACATTCTCTATGCCTTTCCAGGCTCTTAAAAACTGCTTATTGTTGTATCCATATGGATGATTCCATATGGACGTCTGCAGCACATTCCATTCATCCTGTTTAAAACAGGACTGTCTTCTGTTTGCATGTGGAGCTTGTCTTAGAAGAGAGCAGAGCCATCTCTTGCAACCAGAATCTTCCTGAATTTTTTTGTGATTGTTTTTTCTACCTACACAAAGGGTTTTTTGTACTAATAAAAATACAATTCTATATATACATCCACCCATTCTAACCACCACCACTCTTCTCTCTCTCTTTCCTTCCCTTATCTCTCTTTCTTTCTCTCTCTCTAGCTCCTACACAAAGAAATAGCTGCACACGACATTATATGCACACACAAGCACACACACCCCTTCATACATACACACACACTTCTATATGCACACACACGCGCACACAAAGAGGCATGTTTCTTCATCATTTCCTACCTCCATTGCAGTGGTTCCATTCTACCTGACCTTGTATGACCTTTTCAATAAATGCCATTTTTTTCAGCTACAGTGCTCTTTTATAATGCAAATATGATCCTTCAGGGAAAAAAAATACACTTTCCATAGCTTTTCAGTTATCCTTCAAATAACCTCCCCAAAGCTTAGCTGGGTTTAGAAGGTGATTTAAGAGTTGACCTCTGCAGACCTTAGACCTTGCTCTATAAGTTCTTCCAGCCCATTAACCTCCCTATTTTTCTCTTAGCCCAAGGGCATGTATTTCCCCTTCCTGACATCACCTTTCCTTGCCTTTCTTTAACCCTGTTTTAAAAGGCTAACTTGTACTCTCACCTCAGTGTCATTTACTCAGATGTCTCCATTGACATTCCTACTGGGCTATATATAGTATACTCTTTCCTATTATTTAACTTCAGCATGCATGTTAGACATAGTTTTGCATATAAAGGAACCAGATAACAATTTAGAAATTGACTTGTCTGTCAAATATAAAAGAGTTGGGTACTTAGTTGTATCTCTCTTTTTTCCATAGCTTTTTGCACATTACAGAATTTTTTTGAGGTTTATTTTCACCATCTCTAATAAACATAAACATTACCTGGTGTACAAAAATGTTCAGTGGCCAACCGCATGGTTATAGTAAATTGTAATGATGTAATATAGTATCAAAAAACTCCAGCAATACTTAAAACATAAAATAAAACAAACATTTTCATCTGGATACCTCCCAATATATTTTAATATTCCAAATAGTTAAGTTGTCTAATATCTTCACTAATTTTTGAAATATATGATTTTGAAACAAATGACAACTTAATAGATTATGTATATTCACATACACATTTACAGACAAACAAGGATGAGAAGACAGAGCAGGGCTGAGATAGGAGACAAAGAGAGACAGAGAGGAGTAAAGAAGCCAAAGGTAAAAAGTATTGGTTAATATATAAAAGCTAGCCCGCTTCCCTTGAGCCTCCTTTTGTTTATTCTTTCCTTTTATTTTGACACCTAATGTTTTGCTAAAGAATTTTTAGTTTTTTTTTTTTTTATTATTTTCATGTTACTTTTTTCTCCCAACAACTTTATGGAAAGAACCACAAACCATTGTTCTAGACCACATAGACTCAACTTCCCGAAGTGTTTTACACAGTGGTGGGGAATCAACTCTAATTTCAAACTAGGTTTGCTGCTTCACATTTGTTGTTGATTTTGCAGTTGTTGTTATAACAAACATCAGATGCAAGGAATTTTGCAAAGAAAAATAACCTAGCTCATCATGCTTTCCTTAAACGATTTTATTTATTTCATTGTATGTGTGTGTGCCTTAGTGCATGCATGTAGTTCACATGTGTGATAGTGCTTGCAGAGCCCTAAAGAAATACAGGGAGTTGATTTACTCTATCCAAGAATCTAGATCTGTTGTAGTCTGCAATTCCCAACCCTTTTAACCTTACAGCATTACTAATTTCTAGACATTTCTACCTTTATTGTTAGCGTTAAAGGAAGTATCTAACTGGTTAATTTCATTATCTTATCTGGTTATCCATTGCATTATCAAAATAACCAATTACTAAAAACATTAAAAACAAAAACAAAACATTGAAAGGTCACATTTTTGAGGAAGAACCACTGATTTCACCAGTGGTCAGGGTGTAGCTGTTCCACATCTTTGCAGATGGCGTCAGATGGCTAGCAAACATGAGGTGAGAAATTAGGACCATGAGGAGAAAGGAAGCCAAGAAGCATGAGTGGATGGGTCAGTCTTACACAGCAATCATTCCCGAATTCTACTGACTTTCTCAGAAGCCTCACCTGGCTAAGTCACTGCTATTCACATTGCCAAAGTAGGACCGTGCCTTCCTACACATGACTCCTAAAAATCAGAAACACCCGAACCACAGAGCTGGTATGTATTCCCTCTCCAAGCCTATCTTTTATCAACGATATCTGCAGGTAAATGGCTTCCCCGCCCCAAACTCTGCAATAACAGGTGTTCTGTGCTGAGTGTTTTATGGGCATAGGCTCTATTTAAGGAGTCTGTCAGTATTTGTCGGGCAGAGCCCGACTCCTACTGATACTGCATCTTCATTTATAGCCATTAATACAATTCAAACCTCAAGCAAAATAATAGATTTTCTAATCCCCCAATGATCAATATCTATGGCTTGTGAGCTGTTAGCTGTACTTTTTATTACTAACTCTTGTCATGTTTGTATATGCTGAAGATTTCAATTAAAAGAGACAGCAGGGTGATATTGAATCAATACTTGTTGTTTTGTATCTGGGGGGGAAAGAAGCAATATGAAATATGGAAATCTGAGGTATGTAAATGCCCCGGGCTCTGCTGTGAGACATACCCTCCTGCTTGTCAGACAGACATGATTTTCAGAGCAGAGAATTTGCTGGCTTAAAGTAGACAACACGCCAGTTTCATTAGTTTTGTGTCTGATGCTAGACAGAGTCACTGTTCCGATCATTAAACAACCATCCTAAGCTTCCATTAAGTTTGAACCAAATGACAGAGTATTTTGGAAATGTTTGATACAATACCACTGTGTAACTTCCTGTTGCTTAGAGATGATTTCGTTTGTGATAACTTTACTACAAACTGTTGTTTTCACTCTTTCTCTTTTTTAAAAATTTTTATTAGCTTGTCAGTAGCATAACTATCAGAGGTTTATATAGACGTTCAGTAGAGATAACTATGAAAGGAATTAATTCTTAGAAGTACCAAGCTCTAAACTACTGACATGATAGAGGTTGTATGGATGGGGTCACTAACTTTTACTCCAGTAAAACCGTTGTTTGTTTGCTTCTATTTTTCTTTCTTTCTGCTATCTGCTCAAGTTGGGGGAGATAAAACAGAAAGAAGAACAAATTGCTTAGATACATATAAGGATTACTTTAAGATAAACAAGTCATATCTTAGGGTATCTCTTGTAACAAAAATTAGGATGTGAAATCCACCTACAAAGAGCATTTCTCTGTGAAGAAAATAATATGTTTTCTTTTTAGCCTGCAAGGTTTTTCATTATTTTACACCATATTGTGCACTCCACATAGTTCCAGCTTGGATTCAGGAAGAACTGCAGGGAATCTTGTGACAAACATTTAAGGTCAACTAGATAACATTTTCCTTCTCTATGACTCCCTCTGAATTCACTATTGTTCATTCTAAAGCCTTTGTTCTCTGACGACAAGAAGACAAACAAACACTGAATGTTGGAGAGCTTGTCATGTCTATCTGTGGACTTTTTAGCTGCACACAGTTTGTCTGAAGATAGTAGAAAGTATATTTATGCTTATTTATTCTCTCTTTTTCATGCACATACCATTTTTGTACAGGCTCAGTTTAAATGTCTGAAATTGCCAGTGTACAAGAATTTCCCATATTGGAAGTTACTGCTTAAACTGGAGTAGTATATATTTTCACTTGAAGATTTAACCCTGAAAAGCAGACAAGAATATCCCATACGCTGTTAGTCAGCACTACTCTGTTTAAAGCATGTGTTTGTTTTTATTGTAGTTTGATGTTTGAGAAAGGGTCAGTTTGTAGCCCTGGTCTCCTGGAATTCATAATGTAGACTAAGCTGGTCTGAAACTCACAAAAATCCAATTGCCTCTGCCTCTTGAGTACTAAGATGCAGGTGATGCCCTCATTCCTGGCAAAAGCACAAATTTCTGATAATGATGCTCATGCACTGATTCAACAAAAAAAGAAAGAAAGAAAGAAAGAAAAGAAAGAGAGAGAGAAAGAGAGAGAAAAGAAAGAAAGAAAGAAAGAAAGAAAGAAAGAAAGAAAGGGAAAAGAAAGTTTAATAAGAAAGGGGGACCTGAGCTCTTGGTTTTGTCTTCCCCCAATAGTGAAAAGAAAACTAACTTTGCTTCTTGAGATAGCTCTGTTTGTTTCTAAAAAGAAGAAACAGATTGCTTTCCCACATGAGGCATAGTGCTTGTGTTGGTTAGATCTTTGGTCGGTGTGTTTTATGTTGTTGTCCTTGTTTGGTTTGGTTTATTTGTTTGTTTAACTTTATACAAGCTAGGACCATCTGGGAAATGGGAATATCATTCCCAGCAACCAAATCATGCCTCGCAACCATCCATCCTGGGTTCTGATACCCTCTTCTAACATGCAGTCATACATGCAGATTGAACACTCATTCATAAAATAAATTAATCCAGAGAGAGAGAATGCCTACATCAAATTGGGCTTTAGGCAAAACTTTGGAGCATTTTCCTTGATCGATTGTTGTTGTATGTCCAACCTGGCTGTGGGCACTGCCACTCCACAAGCCATGAGGAGCTAGCCAGTATCCAATGTTCATCTGTGTCCTTGCTTTCTTTCCTAACTTGAGTTCCTTTTTTTTTTTTTATTTAACCTCAGTGGTGAACTATAAACTAAAGATATATACTATAAACTAAGGATTTACTTTATCTTAAAGTAAAGTAAATCTTTTTCCACAAGTTGTATTTTTTGTCATTAGGATTTGGCCAAGCAATAGAAAGCAAAGTAAGGCATTGTAGAAGTCGGCGTGTTAATTTTCTCTAATTTGAACATTACTATTATTAGCCACATTGTTTCTTAAACTAGGCCCATAAGTATGCCCAAAAAATTCGTCTGGAATTGTATTAATGACAGGTTTAATATTCTTTCTATAGCAATGTTCTAGTATCTGTTCTATGATCCTCCTCTTTATTCATCCCACATTTTAAGCACAAAGAGCAGTGTATTTATAGAAGACAACTTTCATTAAAATAAGAAATACTGATTGAGTGATGTTGAAGTAGGATACTGACAATTTTAAATTTCAAACTATCAAAAATATCTGGTTACAAAATACATACATTTACCAAGTAATTTACCATTCCCTGGTGGTTAAAATTTTGATCTCCTATGGCTCAAAGAATAAGTCAGCACAATAAATATTGAAGTGTTTCCAAATGGCAATGTCTTCCAGCAGTGATATTTACAACTCTAACCATGAGGGGTCCCTCTGTTTGCTTCTCAACGTAAACAGAAATGTTCCTGCAGAAAATTCAGCTCTAGAAACGGGAGTGTGAATACCTACAGTGTTCAGGAACTAGGTGAGTCATTGAGCAGGGGATCTCTATGAGAAAGCACAGGTCCACTAGTAATGAACCTACAAACCTCGTGGAGACCGGGCAGGCTTCAGTGATCTTTCTGCTCGAGCCATGTAGCTTTGGAATGAGCAGGCAAAGCATCCAGCAAAACTTCATTCAGCTCATGGTTAGTCAAGCCCTCCTTGTATCCTATTTGTGGTTATTTTTGTTTTCCCATGCAGTCTGGTTTCTTGTTCTTGGCCTCTTTCCTTCAAGGCTGAGAATATACATCTGTGTGGGAGCTGATGCCCTGATTCACTGCACAACTACATGAAAAACAAACAGAAGGGCCAGGCTGCCTGCTAATCCATCTCAGCGGTACTGCTTGCGTCCCTTCACTCCTGACACTCTCACTTTAGGCTCTGAGCATATGGGCAAGAAAGAGCTTCCTTCACAGCCACTTATGGCCTATATATAAAATTTACTGTACCTTCGTTGAAAAAAAAAATGCAGTGTTCGTGAACCGCGTGAGAGATCGATGGATTTACGAATAGAGAAAAATACACCCAGGCCAGCTATGAAGCGCTGGTTTCCGGGCCACGTTCTGCTGCTAGGTTTTGAATGACGAGTCCTGCCCTTAGACTGCACAAGACGAACAAATGCTTACATCCCTTTGAAGTAAATTACTTATGGATCTTTTAAGGATTATTTATTTTCACTCTTCCTGCACTCCAAGTCACAATTTTTTTGAAGTTGATACCCAGGTATAAAGCACACACAATGAATGAAGTTGCATGGCAAAAATATTTTATTACTCCACTCCAAAACACCTCTTCTGGGGGGAGGATAAATTTTCCCAAATTGATTTACTTCTAAAAAAGTAAAAATCTGTTTCACAACCCAGTGCATACTTTAGGTAGAAGGGAACATGGTTTTACAGGACTTGTGGAGAGTTAATCTTAAAATATTAATCCAAGTAGATCCTTAAATTAACCTTCCAGTTTGGCATTAGCATTCGTATTTCCCTATGCAAGATGTTTTTAAAGTCAAGAGAGTTGGCTTTTGGTGTAAGTAGGCATATTTTAGAGCTAGAGAGCGTGGTGCCATGCTGTTCTTCCCTGTTTTACTTGGAATGACAATGTACATTCTCACTAATATATTTTAATATTCCTAAAAGATTTTACATATCCCCCCTCCTAATTTATCTCTGACAATGCATCATGAATATCTCATGGTAAAATTTTGAATGGAAACTGATAGGCAGAAGTGGAGGTGGAAATAGAGCACTCATAGAGATCTTCTGGATGTCAATTTCCAGTGAACAGAAGGAGGGAGAGTCCTTTGTACATAGCCATATATTTTGCATAACTTAACCTTTAAAGTGTTGTGTGATTTATTTATATATGAGAAATCAAAGAGAAAATGCCACTCTTTTTATTGCAGATGTCATTCTGGTTAAGGCTATAATTGGAAACATGCAGCATGAGTACATGGAAACCATTTGCTTGTTATTTGGGTGGGGCCTCCTGGAGGGAAAGAATGGCACGTGCCCTCAGGCAGGTGTTGCTTACTATGCAGTTCCGGGGCTAAATCTCAGTGGATAGTGGGGCCACACTGAGTAGGCACCGGAATGGGTGCCAAGAAAGATGAATAATGTTAGGTTTGTCTAACATGCGGGGCATAAGCTACACGCATCACGGAATAGTTTGAAATGTGGTCCAACGCAAAATCATAAACTTACTTAAAGCATTATATAAAGAAAGAGAGTGAGACACAGAGAGACAGAGACAGGGAGACAGAGTCAGAGAGAGATGTTATTTTGGAACATGGCTGTGTTGTCCTCGACTGTGACTATTGTAGATGAAAATGTCACAACAGAGAGTCAAAAGGTTGGATATGCTGGAAAGATGATTTTTTTTCACTAGCTTCACTAGATGGTAACAATAGCCTAACCCAGATCCTCCTCAGCTATTCTGCATTAGCGCTTTCTAGAAAACATCTATCATAGCTCATGTCTTCCTTTAGGTTCTCAAGCAAGCAGGATCTATTACCGGACTGTGTGGAAATGATTTGTTATTAGATAGGCTTTACTGATACCTTTGATGGGTGGTTCTTCTGTCATATAATACACTCACAGTTTCTCCCTTTCAGATTTTGTACAATTCCTGTAGTGTTCTATTTGTTTTTGTTATACATAGGTATATATTTACAGTATTATCACTCATACTATTTCAATTTAGTACTTGTATATCAAATGACTCACCCAGACACAGTGAACCAAATAGAGCCTCAATAGATTGTTCCTAGTGAAAAAAGTAAAAAGGAAAATCATAGAGTTTTAGTGTCTTGGCAACCTAAAATATACAGCAAAGCCACAGTGCTTGCCAGCATAGTAATCCTTACATTGATCTTTGTGAACTTGATTTTAGCAGTGCTTCTGATGTTTTTTAGAATTACTTCTGTGATACCAGTATTAAGATCTAACTAAATTTTATCAGTTTATCCAAGCAGTTCTATTTGATTAAGCAAGATTTGTTAGTTTGTTCTTATCTGTTAATCTAAGAGCATCTCCTAAGATGTATTTTCTAAATTGTTTTTAGTGTATCTCGCCTAAACTTGAGTATAAAATCCATTAGCAGCCCACACCAAAGACTAATTGCTGAAGTGTAATCTTGGCAACATTTTTATAGTTGTTAGACAAGCCCACATAAGGAGTATATTATCTTATTATCTTATATTACACTAATTATGTTTTAGTAATACATAATAATAATATATTATCTTATATTAATTTTATTCTCAGAGAATTTTGCTCTTAACATAACCAGAGGAATAACAGCATAGGCAACTGGCCAATGATAAAATTATAATCAACTGGAAAGACTATCTACTACATATATTAACTATGCTGTGTCTTGACTTGAATTTGCATTGTTGTAGCTGAGATGAGTTGAAATTCATTAAACAATATTTTTCTCACTGTTAGAATAGTCCCATTATCATTCAGGAAGAGACATAAGAAAAGAGTGACCAGGAGTGAAAGATTTGACTGAAGTGAACATAAGAACAAACACAAAATAAATAAAAATAACCAAATGGAAGAAAAATAAATTTTGAAAGAAAAGTTTTTCTACGTAGATAAAATTAGACCCAAGGGTTTATTTCTCTTGAAAGCAGCACAAAACAACCATCATATCCAATTACATTTTGGTAGTACATATTATAAGGGTTCTTTAAACATATAATAAATGAATAAAAACGCGCTAGTATTTGCAATTTTATATCTAAAATTATACTTAAAACTAGAACATTTAATGGCCTTGAAAGTAATTTTAATACACTGTATTTTGCCTCTGACTTTCCATTTAATTAAAGGGATATCCTTTTTTTTGCTCACTTTCATTGTAGGCAATACAGTGGCATTTGGCAGTAGGAAATAGATGTAGAGACAGGAGATGGGTAAGGAAGTTGTTGAGTAATGTGAAGAGCCAACTGAGTGTTAGTCAGACACATTGATCTGGGTAACAATATCCAAAGTACTGGCTCTACAGGGAGAGAGAAAACCTGGGAGGAAATTGCACATCACTGTCTTAATCTGAACCTAGAATTTATGTTAGTGGTGGAAGAAAAAAAGAAGCAGAATGGAAGCCTTGAGTGAAACTCTAGACCAACTTAAACATTCATGGGAGAACATCTATGACACCAAGCATTAGTGTCCGCCATCAGAAAACTCAATAATTAAAGCAGGGAAACATCAGATTCTCAAAGGGTTATGGTGATTTCTGCTGAGGCTCCCCTTGCATTTGGAGAGCTGGTAACTCGCTCCTCCAACACTTTATATTCTGTATTCTATGCATGACTTTCCCATAATTTGTGAATTCTGAAAGGCTGATATGTCTAGTCCCCAATTCCAGTTTGGTCCAGTGTTAGCACTATTTATTCCTCTTTATGAAGGGACATTGAGTTTCTCTACCCATTTTTTTTTTTTTTTTAGTTTTTTAGTTTATATTAATCACGGGTTATTTACTTTGTATACCAGCCATATCCCCCTCCCTCATTTCCTCCCAATTCATTCTCCCTCCCTCATCTCCTCTGTCTCCCTTTCCAAGTCCACTGCTAGAGGAGGTCCTCCGCTCCTTCCATCTGACCCTAGCTTATCAGGTATCTACTCAATTTTAAAATTAATAATAAAAAATTCCTAGCAGTGTTTTATATTTTTAGTAACTGAACTGAAGATTTGGAAGGCAGTGCCCCTGCATTTCCTTTCCTTCACTGTCTCCCTCACATTTCATTCGGAGTTTTCTCTCTTCTTTTCTGAAGTCCTGATGCAAGCTGACATCAATGCCCTGAGGGACTCCCCACTACCTTCATAAATTTGCTCATGTTCTTGAATTATTAATGTTCTGTAAGACTGAGTCACAGCCTTTTCCTATCTCTGAAACGAGTGTAAAGTCAGCAGCCAATGGAAGTTCGCAGGATAGACTTTAACATCTGTTATTCAATTTCTGATACAATACAGAAAGAATTAGATTTGTCTTAAAAAGGGATGGCCTGGAGCAAGCTTAGGGCATAATTTTCTTGGGACGGAAAAAGTGAGTTCACGAGCACAAAATTCCACTTTTTGCAGAAATGTCTTGTGCACAAACACTCACTTTCAAACACGTGGGAAATTCTGCTGAATACTTCTGAGAAGCAGTAAGAATTCCCAGTGGTACCGCCATTTGGAGTGTCATCTTGATACCCGAGCAAACTGTGATGTGAATTTTGATCACATAGAGGTAGAGGTAGAGGTATTCCTCTTAGATATGTTGAACCAACAATCATCATGTTATACCTCTTCTTATTTTCTGTTGATGCCAATACAGAACCCAGTAGAATAAAGACTCAGATTATAGATAGGTATTTCTCACCACTTAACTAAACCAATTCCAATTATTTTACTTTTTGTTCCTTACTCATTTAAGCAATGTATTTTGGGTAAACAAGAATGAGTATTCACCTATTGTGTGATTACATAATTTTAGTAATCGCACTTTTTGTCTCATCTTATAGGATAGATTCATTTTCCTCCAGGGTTCTTAGAATACAATGAGCACACTAATGGGTATGAATTGTGGATTTCATCATTGAAATACTTTTCAGTGATTAGTATTGTAATTTTATCACAGTATTCCCAATGGTCTCCTTTCAATATTTTTTTTAAATTAAACACTATATTTGATATTACCTTTATACAACATTAGATGTTTCTTCCTTCTTCCCTTCCTACATTCTATTGATCTCAGTATTCAAAGTTTTACATATTTCTCAGATTCACTGTGTTTTTCTATGTCTACTTCAATTGGCTTGCTTCATTTCTAATAATTCTCCACATAGATTGCTATAATAGACACCAGTCCTTCTCTCAGATTTCCATCTCTCCCCCTGACAATCCACATTCCAAACTGCTTCCCAGAGATGCTTTCTAAAATAAAATTTGGCATAACATCTCCCTGCTTAACTTTTGTAAGTATTTTTTTCCTTATTTGAAAATAAAGTTTCAAGTCTTACAAATGACATTTGAAGTACTTAATTTATTTTTCTGTTTTATATGATACCTACTTTGTTGACATATGAATGCCATGCCAACAATTCTACTGATTGTATTTTAAATTATCTAAATACATCTTCTCACACTTCTTGGTTGTTTAAATTCAACTTGTATATTTTTTTTCTGATTTATAATACTTTACCTATATAGTCATTTGCGTTCCAAGATTGCCTGTGACTATCTTTGCTTTGCTTTAAAGTTTAATAGTCCTTAGAAGTATTAAATTATTTATGTGTAGGATTGCCATGGTATAATTCTGTACCTACTCTGGAACATTTTTAGCAAGAAAAAAATTCTAAAAGTTTCTTTTCTCTTCTGTTTCCCCACTAACTCTGAGCTGTAGGCACTAGGCACCATTGGCCATTGTATTTCAATATTCTTATTGTGCCTGGTACATGGTAACAAACAATGTTTGCTTTCAAATGAATAAAAGAAAAAGAATTGCTAATGTAAAGACTAAAAGCTATCTGTAAATTACATCAACCCAGTTAACAAAAAGAAAAATTCTCTGTGTTAATTGTTTTTCGTTTACAATTGTCCCAGATAATGCATGGCTAGTTTCATGCTTGCTTCTGTTGTTTTGTTTTAAACTTGGATAACTTGGAACTTCAATTTGTAGTTTTTGTTTTTGTTTTTTTTGAAAAACAAAAATGCTTTTAATAAATTTTGTTGTAAAGGGAAGGAAAGCAATGAGTTAGTAGCTGGAAGGATTATGAGATAACGAGTTTTCTTTCTTTTTTCATAATAATTTTTATTTTTGTTAATTACTGTTTATGCACTTTGTATCCCCCCCATACCTCCCCCCTCCTTCACTTCCAATTCCACCCTCAGTCTTCCCTCCCCCTGTCCCTTTCCCAGTCCACTGATAAGGGAGGCCCTCCTCCCCTTCCCTCTGATCCTAGTCCATCAGGTCTCATCAGAACTGGCTGCATTGTCCTCTTCTGTGGCCTGGTAAGGATGTTTCCTCCTGAAGGGGAGGTGATCAAAGAGCAGACCAATCAGTTCATGTCAGAGACAGTCCCTGTCCCCATTAATATGGAGGCCACTTGGACACTGCACTGCCATAGTTTATCTCCAGGCCATCTGCATGAGTGGTCCTTGGCTGCAGTATCAGTCTCAGAAAATACCCCTGAGCACAGACTTTTTGGATCTGTTGCTGTCCTTGTGGAGCTCCTGTCCTCTCCAGGTGTTACTATCTCCCACTTCTTTCATAAAATTCCCTGCACTCTGCCCAAAGTTTGGCTATGAGACTCAGCATCTGCCTCAATACCCTGCAGGGTAGAGCCTTTCAGAGGCCCTCTGTAGTAGGCTCCTGTCCTGTTCCTTGTTTTCTCCTTCCTCCGATGTCCATCCTTCTTGCCTTTCTGAATGGGGATTGAGCATCTTAGCCAGAGTCCTCCTTGGTGTGACCCTAACCAAGCAAGTCAAAGACTTATATGAAAAAAATTTCAAGTCTCTGAAGAAAGAATTAGAAGAAGATATGAGAAGATGGAAAGATCTCCCATGCTCATGGCTTGGCAGGATTAGCATAGTAAAAATAGCCATCTTACCAAAAGCAATCTATAGATTCAATGCAATTCCCATCAAATTACCAACACAATTCTTTACAGACCTTGAAAGAAAAAATCTCAACTTTATATGGAATAACAATTTGTAGTTTTTAATGTGTTCTATCAGCTTGGGAGTGCACTCAGAAATAGGAACTGGGTGGGATTTGTCTCAAATAAGAATTTAGAAAACATAGACTGCAGACCTTAGAGATAACATCAGGAGCTGATTCTACATGGCTTATTAATGACGGGAAAAAGTGTTATGATTTTTAAGACATAGGAGGTCATAATAACAGAAGACAAACACTGCCTAAAATTTCAGAAACTCAACCAAATACAGTTTACTTCTCACTACTGCAGTCTAAGTCCCATGCTTACTGAATCCATGTGTCACAGCCACTGTCAGAGGTTCAGGCCAACCACTGTCCATAAAAGAGATGGGCCATGCTGAACACAGTATTTCTGCAAGAGCAACAAAGACAGAGAGAAAGAGAATAGGACCTTTGATGTGGAATTTTGCAGCCACAATTCATATGTGACTATCTTGGTTTTGATCACAATTCAGTCATCTAGGTTAGTGGTCTTGCCTGACTAGCAGAGGGCTGAAAACATAGGTGCAAATGGGATGGTAATTAAGTGTGTCTTCCTCCTGTGCAGAATATTTCTAAATTATAGATGTAGCAGTTCAACTGGAACATTCACTAACATTTTTTTAAGAATCAAGGAGAAAAATAAAGTCTATATATTTCTTTTCAGTAATGAATACTGATTTACCTTTGAGGCTCTGCTTCCAGAAATTAATTTTATACATCCATCCATATATATATATATGTACAAATGTGTTTCATTTATATGTTAATACTATTTCATATGTAAATATATATTTATAAAGTCACATATTTGAATATATGCATTTATTTTTATTTGTATGAAAATCTTTATCAAAATAAAAATGAAAATATTCCATTAATCTACTTGCTCATTATGAGTTTTCCATCTTGAATTAACATGCCCAAACATTTCTTTTAAACTGTACAGAGTAACATATAATAACAACATGCTCATCCTCTGTGGAAGTGGACTTGAGACCCAGTTTACGCAGCTGCTGTATAAAGTTGGCTATTGCTATGAAATATTTCGTAGCTATTCCTTCCTTTTTGTTTTTATTTTGTTTTCTCATAGTGGTCACTTGTACCTTGTGATTTAATACTAACAAACTTCACAATTGGAGAGGATTATCCACAGAGTGCCCCATGTAAAACATCAGCCACAGTATCTTGGGTCCAGGATAACACTTGAGAACTATATACTTTTAAATAGTGAGTATCATGAGACCCTCATGATGAAGCTTTTGTTCATGCAATGGAGACCCTTAGGTAATGGAGATGCCAGAGCCATAGGATGACTCTTTAGAAAGGCTGTATGCACAGAGTGGAGGAAGCTCAAGAGAGGCTTACTGCTGGGGCAGGCTATGTAAGCCCTTCTGAGTGAAGATGATTTTAAGCTTGATTTGGATAATGCAAGTCCTCACCATGAGTTTGCCATCAGTCTTAGTCCAGACTTGAATTATGTTGAGACAGTTAATGATCATAGGGACTTTGGAAGCTAGAACACATGGATTTGGATCATGCAGTGGCCATAAGCATTTCAGACCCTGAGCCAGAATGTAGATTAAGTGTGCTATGATCTTTAGTTCATGTTTTAAATACTTGCTTCTCTAAACATAGTGATGTTTGGCAAAGTTATGGAGCCTCACTGAAGAAAATGGATCACTGGGGCAGACTTTGAGGTTTTATAGCAGAGCCCCACTCCTGTTCACTCTGTGTTCTATGATTACAATGTGACCAAACAGCCTCATGATTCGACTTTAAGGTCTTTTTTTCTAAGTATTTTCTCAAACTGTGAACCAGAATAAAGGCTTCCTTAACAGCTCCTTGTCGGGCACTTTGTCACAGCAATAAGAAAGGCATAGTTAGCAGTTTTCATGACTCTTACTGAGTTAAAGTAGTTTGATATAATAACTCATAAAACTCTGAGAAATTCTGCTTATTAGTGACTTACTATAAAGACTATCATGAAGAATGAAAGTAAAAATGATAGATGTACATAGAGAAAGTGCCATAAAGTTCAAGAACATAGTAACTTCTTTTCCTTGAGATTTTGAAAGTACCTCTTCCATCGTCCCAGTTTTTGTCTGAACTTTCTTCATGGATCCTTATGCGTACTTGGCTGCTACCACCATCACTGCTGTTCCTTTTGCTAGATATTGTGAGTGTAGTTAGTTACAGGTTTCTAATCAAGCATCCCTCTTACTAGAAAGGAATCTGTATCTTGAAGCCACCCAGAACAGGAATTCTCATTAGAACACAAGTCTGTCGACTAAATTCCAAATAACGTAGAAGCTCCATGTCAGAAACCAGGGCAAATGCTACATATTTAGGAAGAGATTTTACTGTTGACCTATCACAGCAGAAATAACAAAGCTTTGAATTCAGAGAGACCAAACAGGTAATCCTCTTACTACAATGAAAAAAAAATCACAAATAATATACCTGAAATGGGTTACTTGGTTAGCATTTTTTTTAGTTTTATGTTTTAGTTTTATCAGAGAATTACATTTTTCTAAGGATATATCATTACTTTTTTAAAAATGTGTCATTAGTTTAAATAAAAATCAAACAGGTATTTGGATGCTTTCTTAGGCAGCCTGATGTACTATTACATTATGAATAATCAATTGAATATTTGATATTGAAATACTTTACTAGAATGAATTTCTTGAGCAGTAAACACATATACGCCAGCATGAATTACCACTGTATCTACATTTGACTTGCAGGTCATATTTGTTGTAATTATATTTATAAATATTAATCTCTCAAGTTTACTGTGGCTTTGAAGCCTAATTTTTAAGGTAAAATTTGGAAATAATGACTCTTTGTTATATCCACCACAATATTTTAAATTCTGGAATATTAGTATGAAATTTGATTCATCTTGTAATATAAGTGTTAAAGTAATCTTATATTTACTGCTAACACCACTGGCTAGTCTCTTCAGTTTTATGTAAAATCTTGACACAAAATGTTTTAACCACTTATTTTAAAGAACTTGCATTTCTGGTTATGATTTATCAGATGTTTTCTTCCTTATCATGTGAACCATTATTTATAGCTTAATGTTAAACTTCTGGGAATTATTTGTTTTAATAGATCATCTTACACTTATCATAACATTTATAATGTTTCTCCCAGCATGTATGCATCATCTTTTCATTTCTATTAACGTTTCCATGCTTTTATTACCAAACATTGTTTTATAGAACAGAATCCTGGTGCTCTAATTGCCTAGGAAGGCATTTCTCTCATTAATCCAGATTCCTGTGGGGTGAACATTCTGCTTTCCCGTACCCTCAATTGTTCTTCTTAACCAGAAGGTCCAATCAATGTCATGTTGTGAGATGCTGATGTACAACAGTAATAGATTTTCATTTATGAAATGGGACGTCCTGGGCCAAGACCCATCAAGAGTCTCTGTCTTGAGTTCTTCTGCTCCAGGCAGTACTCTCGGTGCCAGAAGACAACTTTCAAAACAATTCTTTCTTGCAATAGTCACAGCATAACTCCTGCAAGAAAAACTCCTCAAGTAGCAGTCAAATTTAAACAGCATGTCAAAGTAGGAAAGTTTGCTCAACACATCAGGATATTTTTCTAAGACAGTTCAAGGCAAGCAAGAAGAATCCCTCCTAACTTTCTATTTGCACCTTGCCATTTGATGAAATTTTGTACAAATTAACTACCAGACACAAATAAGGAAACAAACCAAACAAAGCTTTTACAACTTTTAAAAAATGTTTATGTTGGTTTGTGTTATTTGTAAAAATCGCCAGGCTCAGGGCCACACATGCATATGTAAGACATGTGGTCGCTTCATGTGCTCTTGCAGCAGAGCACTCTGAGCAGGCAATATCACTGCCTGATTTAACATTGACAGACTCTAGCTTCAACATCGACTTAACCTGGAATTGAAAAGGAGTTAAACAAAAGTCTCTCCTGAATAGAATTTGATACTCCCACATCCTGTGAAACTGCAACATAAAAATACTGTAGGGTTTTGTGGGAAGTTGAAGGGATGCAATCAGCAATAGAAGGGCACTTGAAAGCTGCTTTCAAGTAAGTCTGTGGGGTAATTTGAAAACTAGGTTCTCCAGTCTCACGTTGGTATATGTTAACCCCTCATTTTAATTTACAGCCAGTAATATAGCTTCCTTGGCAGTGATTCATAAATCTCCATTTCATCTGGACCACTGCTGAATGATAATAGTGCTTTCTTGGGAGCAGCTTCTATCCCTGCTAAGCCTGCATCTCAGACCAGGAAGCCTTCTGCTTAGAGAATAACACCCATGCCAGTCTTAACAAATGCACAGGCTTATTGAAAATGTTCTGGTGCCTCTCATTGTTATGCAGGTCCATGGTCATTAAAATTTTATCATATAAACCCTGCTGTCTGCATAGAAGAGGAATTGAAAATGTTGGCAAGGGATAATCACACATTTTATCAGAATCTTGTGAAAGAGAAAAACCAACATGTTTAGAGCAGGAAGCAACCGAAATAACATTGCCTGTAATTTAAATAGAAGAAAAATGTCAAAAACCCTGAAATTGACATTTATCTACTCCAGTTCACTCTCCTAGTTCCCTTGAATGTCTCAGTTTCCCAAAGTCATATGACAGTTTGATATGGTTGCACATGATCTGATTTTCCTGTTTCTTCTGGAAAGCTGATATTAATCAGCAGAAGCCAGTGAGACCTGAAGGTAAAGGCAGCATGCTATTGATTGCAGTGTAGACTTCCCAAAGACCAGAGCGATTAGAGTGCTCAGGTTTTTATGTTGGAAGGAAAAAAGATTTGAATGACTGGAACCTGATTTTGGAAGCACATTCTAGCTTATAAAAGCAGATAAAACAGCGGGTCAAGAAAAACCTCCCATTACCTATCTTTCTCTTGAAATGCACTTACCAAACAAAACATCGCGCCCTGCAGTTATGGCTCAATACATTTCCTTCCTGCCTTTCTTCCTTTCTCTTTGTTTAATTGAAAATAAATTCTTCTTTCCTACAACCCATCCTAACCACAGGGTCCCTTCCATCACTCCTCCCAGTTCTCCTTCACTTCCCCTCTCCTCCAGAATATACTCTCCCTCATTTCCTGACAGAAATAAGCAGGCTTCCAAGAGACAGCAACCAACCACAACATAATACAATAAGATTTGAGGTAAATCCTCATATCTAGGCTGGATTAGGCAACCCAATAGGAGAAAAAGTGTCCTAAGAGCAGGCAAAAGAGTCAGGGCTTCACCTGCTCCAATATTAGGAAAACCCACAAAAAACTCCAAGCTAGCAGCCATAATTTTACGTTTCATTGTGGGCATTTTGCTTGTTTAATTTTTCTTTTTTGATTTAGTGAAGGCTGTGACTCTACTCAAACTCTTTGTATACTGTCCCAATTTCCATCAATGGCATGAGTTATCAATTTTGACAAACTAAAATCTATCAGTTTGGAAAATGTATAGAAATTGGTACTTCTTGTAATATCTTAATATTTGTTGTTTCGGACAGTTTCAACGTTTTGTTTCTGCAAGCTTTCAAAGTTATAATCAGAGTATAGCCAGATAGCTTTGTAAGGGATGATAAAATTAACTTAAGACAAGTGACAACTGACGTGTTCAGTTTTAAATATTGTGATTATTCTTCAGATAGACGATTTCTTGTCTTCTTTGGGGTAGTTTGGTATTTGTTTGGTCTTATTAATCCTTCTTTCTTCTGCCCTTTAGATTGTAGAGGAGGTGGATGGGGAAAGTTTCTGTGTTCATGGAAACATATGAATCTATATTAAAGTTTACCTGAAAAGCATTATTGCTAACACCCAGTATATTTCTCTGACAAGCAGCCAAATGTAGCTCACATTTATTTATTATTTTATTATCATTTATTACACTTTATTCTATTTGTATCCCAGCTGTGGCCTCCTCCCTCATCTCCTCCCAATCCCACTCTCCCTCCCTCTGTTCCCCCATGCCCTCCCCTAGTCCACTGATAGGGGAGGTCTTTCTCCCCTTCTATTTGACCCTAGCCTATTAGGTCTCATCAGGACTGGCTGCATCATCTTGCTCTGTGGCCTGACAAGGCTGCACCCCACAGGGGGAGGTGATCAGAGAGCCAGCCACTGAGTTCATGCCAGAGAAAACCCCTGCTCCCCTTACTAGGAAAGTCTGAGTCTACAGGCTGCATCTGAGCTGGGTCTTTAATGTCCTTGGTTGGTGTATCATTCTCTACAAGGCACCCAGGGCTCAGGTTTTTTTTTTTTTTTTTTTTGTTTGTTTTGTTTTGTTTTGTTTGGCTCTGCTGGTCTTTTTTTGGAACTACTGTCCCCTCCAGTCTTTCTAACTCCCCTTCTTTCATAAGGTTTTCTGCAATCTGCCCAAAATTTGGCTATGAGGCTTAGCCTTTGCTTCAATCCCTCAATTAATAGAGTCTTTTAGAGGCCATCTTAGATTGGCTCCTGTCCTGTTTTCTGTCTTCTCCTACTTCTGTTGTCTATCTCATTTGTTCTTCTGAATGCGGATTGGTAGCTCACATTTTTAATATACATTTAACTTAAAATATATTGGATATACTTACATATTTTATTAAATATGTATTTCTTTAAGAAGTTTGCTTTATTTTAAGTTTCTGAGTTTAATCTTAAAAGTCTCATAAGCTAAGACATCCATTGGATAGTGACAAATCTCTGAAAGTGTTCAATATAGAAATTGAAAACAGAATGTTAATGCCTTAAAGATGGAGCTGGTTTCCGCCTTCCACCTTCCCGATGGTGAGTGCTCTCTGTCACGAACAACTCCACATTTGGCTAAGGCCGAGGATCTGGCTTGCTTCCATGGATGTGGACCTATCTGCATTGCTCCCGTGGCACGCCTGGGTTGGCTACCCAGAGGCTATTTAAGCTGTGGGCTGGCTTTCCCCGGGGTCCGAGGATTGTTCAATGTTCCTGAATAAACTGCATTGAAAAAAAAATTATCATATGGGCATATAATATGGGCAACATACTCATACTAGTCAGATGGGCATGCTTAGTACAATATAGAAAGTTACACTGTCATTGATATTTTTAAATTAAATATATATAATATCTATATAAAATAAGGCAATACACACTTCCTTTCTACCTGACTTGCCAACTGGGAAAAATATTTACTTGCCTTACAATACATCTTATATAATATACCTGATCAAAACAATTTTCTCATAAAGCAACTAAGCAGTTCTCTCAACGTCAAATTTTAAAAATACCATGTAGAAACCAATAGTTAGCTATGAATGATTGAACCTACCCTTCCTTGTCTCTTGGTATTATATAAGTCAGTTGTGAATGTACACATGCTTATATAAATAGACATACTCATATTAGCATACATACACTTATAATGTAAAACTGCTGTGCCTCAGAACTCTGTATTTTTGAAGTACTCATGTGATTCCTTTTTCTAGGAATGAAATAGTACTTAGTTGGATTAACTTCTGTACAACAAATAGAACTTTAAACAGTGTGATATTTTTTACATGTATATTAAATGTTTCTAAAATAGCTAACAATGTTTTTTTTAATAAATTAAATATTAAGAAGTAGAGACATAGCCAAAGCCAAAATGTAGACCTAAAGCATTCCTGGCTTACTTTACAAAATTGTTAATTGATGATTTCCTCCACATTTAGTCCTTACAAGTGGTGTAAAAAACCCACTTTAAATAAAAGATATATTTGATTTGGATTTCCAAAGATGCTCAGTGTTGAAAGTTTAAATCACTGGCCTGAGATAATGTGTCTGTGTCATTATGTCTATTTGCAGCAGCTGCTGTTTACATGTCAGATAATTTAAAGCATATTTAAAATGAGTTCACTGTTGACTTTACATTGTTTTATACACACACACATATAAATTGTTCCATAAATTTCAAAAACAGAGTGTATGTTTAAAATTATATCATCTTTATAAAGAATAGTCACAATCATTACAGAAGCTCCAAGTTGTAATGTTTTTTTAATTACTTCAGAGTCTTAGTTTTTTCCTGATCTTTACTGTCTTCTGTGAATAATTTTTTTTGTTGTTTTGTTTTCATTTCTACATTTGCATTACTGTCAAGTGTTCAAAGGATATTGAATATCTTGTTCTTGAGATTGCCTCAGGATAGTTTACGGTGTGCTAAATATTCCAGAAACTCCTCGTAAGCAATAAAGTGGTTTCATATTTTCAAGTCCTGGAAAAGAGAGTGTGGCGGTTAATGAGTGTGCTGGCTCAGTCTTAGGAAGGCTGAAATTAGAGAGTAGCTATCCTCCCCTTCAGCTCATGAGACGTTGCTTTTCATTGACCGTTGCTTCCTTACGCCATTATTCTAGGCAAAAGGGTATTCTAAGAGCTCTCTTTACCACCGGCCTTGGTACAGATCAACAATACTTTCTGAACAGAAGAAACACAATGCTTTTTTTTTTTTTGTCAATGTTGTATGTTTTGCACTCCCCGTTTATCTTTTCAGTACTTCATTTTGAAAAGGGGGCTGGGGAGATGGCTCAGCGCTTAAGAGCACCAGTCTCCTCTTCCAGAGATCTGGAGTCCAAGGCACAGCAACCACATGGTGGCTCCCAACAGTCTATACTGGGATCTGGTGCCCTCTTCTGGCACGCAGGTGTATGTGCAGGCAGAGCACTCATACCTAAACGGAAAAATCACCTTGTGGATGACCTTATCTCTACCCCCTCCTTTAATTTTCCTGTTTTGTCATTTGCTTAAGTGAACCCTGAGTTCTCACTGCAGTAAGGCACAGCCTTAACTCCAGAAAATTTTCATTATCATTCAATAAAATTACTGATTCACTACTTTAAGGTGCTTGATCAAAATGGAGAGAGAAGGCCTAAGTTTCACTGTATTCTACTGCGTTTTCATTTGCTTTCAGTTGTGCATCAACGTAGTAGAAGAAATAGCACAAAAAGACAATGAGGCATGGAATTGAGTCCAGCTTGAATTTTTTGGGTTTATTCAGACTTTTTCTTTTCTTTTCCTTTTTCTTCCCTTAATACACTGACTGATGTGGAGACAGATATTAGAAATCAGTGGCTCAGATTTTGCAAACTATGAAATCTAAACTAGGGAACTTTCATGTAACCAACTCTGATAATTATAGTTCAAAGTGGTTGCCATGCTAAGGAAACCAGTCTTACAATTCATTTTTCAGTCACTTACATCCAGAAGAATCTATTAGCAAGAGTCTTAACTATTACACTTTTATATAGCATAACCCATGGTACAGGTTTTTAATTTTAACTCACAATAAAAAAGTAGGTATCTGTTCAAAATTGTAATAATGACTTCCGTTAAGTGTTGTAGAAATATCAGATCATTAACATCCTATTTTTCCATACAGATTTTAGAACACAGGATATTATTTTCTACTACTCAGCAAAATGCTTACACAAATACAAACAATTTTACAGATCCATAATTTGGAACCATTTCTTTACTATGCTACTTTCACTAAAACTGTCTGGGAAGTCTTAATTCCAAAAGTTCTTAAGCATTTGCAGTTACACCTGTAGTTTATAACTTCTGGCTTTGGAAACAACTTCCGCTGGAAGCTCAGCAGGTAACTGTAACCCCCCCCCCGTGTGTTTGTATATATGTGCATATGTGTGTTTAAAAGGGTCATATATAAGAAGGTAAATGAATTATGGGGGTCATGGGTCTGTGTCTCCCTCAATTAGTCTTCACCTTATTATTTGCAATGATTTAATTTTTAAGGGAGTCAGTGTTTGTATGTGACTGCTTTCAGTCAACATCAGATGATGCCTCACCTTTACACTCTGTGAACTTCCCTGGAGCTGAGCCTACATGTGGTTTGAGCCACCTGACATAGATGCTGGGAAGAAAACTCAAGAATTCTGTAATTCAGTATGTTCCTGTAATCCCTGAGCTATCTTTCTAGCCCTCTACCTGTTTTTTTTTTTTTTTTTTTTTTGGTGGGAGACAGTTTCTTATTGAACCTGGAGCCCATTGGCTCAGCTACACTGGTTGGCCAGGAAGCTTCAAGGATCATCAAGTCACTGTTTCTCCAGGGTTGGGATTTCAGATACGCATCATCATGCATCCTTGCTGGGCTGTGGAGTATGAACTCAATTCTTTACTTGGGTCTTGAAAGACTCTTGTTGATAGAGGTGCACCCATGCTCTCCACGGATCCAAACCCCTCTTTGGAGTTAACACTCTTTGGGGGTAAGTTGGTTTTCTTTTATTTATCACTGGCATTATTTACTACCTCAAAGTAAATATAAACAAAACCAAAAGGCTATATTTCTTTGACAAGCATTCTCTTTGAAGATCACTTAACACTGCCACAATGATTCATACAAAAAATAAGCACTTCTAATTCTCAAAAACTGCATTAGCCAGGCAAATGTTACAGACATAAATAATGGAAAAATAAATCACAACACCCAAACAATAAAAAAATTCAATGCATTCCAGAATTATAAACAATAAACACAGACTATTGGACATTTTGGAGTGATGTTAAGTGCTATTTGGATTGCTGGCAAAAAAAAAACAAACAATAAATATTTCTGGTAAAAATTATTACTGTAAGTTACAGAAAATATAGGTGATTTTAAATTTAATTATTTACATATATATTTTAATTTTCAAAAATAAATTTGTCTGTTTCCTCATCACTAAAATTATGGCTGTTTCCAATAGTAGATTATACTGTTGCTTCATTGCTGTTTCTTTTCTTACTACCTGCTTTCAAAGTTATTTACAAAGCTGGGCAAAATAAGAGGCAAAATTATAGCTATCTCATAGCTTTTTATAAATTGTGCAAAAATTTTACTCATTTATTCTTTGAATACTAAGCTAGTCTGAAGCAGAAATTCTTTCTTCCTTAACTTTACTTTGAAAATGTCATAATTAACCCACAGTAACATAATTATACAGGTACATAGTCTAAGTTCCCTATATTAGTGTGATGTGGAACAAAAATATATTATTTTGAATGACTTCCTTAAAATAATAAATAAACAAAAGATTTAGGGATCATGTGACATCTCTCTTATATACCTACTGGCTTTCATTTTATTGTAAATCTGTAGAAAAGTTGGCTTCCGAGGTCTGAAAGTAAGACCTTTAGCCAAGGATGGCAGATCGAAGGTAAGCTTCCCTTACACACAATGAGAAGCTTGCAACATTCAAGTTAGAGAAGAATTAGTCAGATTTCTGTGAAAGACAGTTACCCACGATAATTTATGAAGAGAAAAGGGTTATGTTAGCCCCAGGCTTTGAGAGTTTTAGAATAAAGATTTCTTGGCTCCATCACATTTGTTCTAGAATAAGGCCACTCATTAGTCTCAGAATGTGTAGCTGAACACAATTTCCACACTCTGACCAGGAAGTCAGAAAACAGCGTCTTTTAGGAATGACTCTGCTATCCTCTGCAAGGCATATATCCATAGATGCAAAGACTCCCAATAATACCTCCAAACAGCACTATTGCTGTCTTAGTTAGGGTTTCCGTTGCTGTGAAGAGACAGCATGAGCACAACAACTCTTATGAAGGAAAACTTCTAATTATGGGTGGCTTGCAGTTTAGTCCATTGTTATCATGGAAAGAAGACTGTGGCATGCATACAGATCTGCTGCTGGAGAAATGGCTGAATGTTCTCCAGCCATATCTGAGGACAGAGCAAACAGAAAGTTCCACTGGATCTGAATTGAGCATCTGAGTCCTAAAAGCCTAGCCTCAGTGGCAAACTGCCTTTAAGAAGGCCACAAATCATAATAGTGCCACTCCCTATGAGCCTATGGAGGTCATTTTCATTCAAACTACCATAAGCTTATAGGCCAAGCTTTAAACAGGAGTCTTTGGAGAACAACCAAGTTTCAAGCTATAGCGAAGTGTTGGATATACAAAGAGTATATTTCTTTTGTAGGACTTATGTTTCCTTTGTTTTGATGGGCATTGCTCCTGAAATAAGAACTTCATATTAAAGACTCATAAATCTACTGAATTTCTAGGACAATTATAGTCTTCCTATTTGTGACTTTAGACTGATTTACAATGTCAGAGTGAGGTAATCCTTGGGCTAAATGTCCTCCTCTATTTCTGCAAGGTACCACATTATCTGTTTCTGAAAATAAAATAAAATTAAAAAATGAGAAAATGATTTTTAAAAATATTACACTGTTGTATTTTTATAAGGCTTTCACTATTGTTTCTGAAAGATAATAAATGGTGTTAAGATTTAATATATTGGGAGTGGCATGCATGCAGAGGGAGGAGGGAGGGTGGGATCGGGAGGGGAGGAGGGAGGGGCTTATGGGGGGATGCAGAATGAATAAAGTGTAATTGATGAAAAATTTAAAATAAATAAAAATAAAAATAAAAATAATAAAAAAAAGATTTAATATATTGCTCATTACATCAAAGAATTCAACTGTAAAGAGAAAGATATCAGATTGGAAGTGACACAGCTATATTCATCTTTACTTTTAATTATTATAATTATTGTGTAAGTGTGTAAACACAGTGTCGTGGCAGTGATGTAAAAGTCAGAAGAAAACTTGTGGGAGCTGGTTTTCTCCTTCTCTACACAGAGATCAAATTCAGGTCATTACACTTGTGACCCAAGCTTTTGAATTGCTGAGTCTTATCTCTGGCTCAGAGAAATTCAAAATCTTTGACTTTGGGAGTAGAAAAGGGAAAAATACATTGGAGTTTGTATTAAGTAAGAACACTGTGTGTTTAAATCTATGCACCAGATATTTGATACTTTTTCCTGACTGGATAAAATGGTGAGTAAGCATAGTTCCATAATGCATATTGATCATTCAAAAGCACATTGTGAGCTAAAAGGCAAAACAACTCAGTCAAGGCTCTTAAAATATGTCCAGGGAATTTTGCCAGTTCGGAAGCTGCTTTCTAAGGAACGGGTGGGTACATCAGCTTTTGAAAGAAAGGTTAACTACTGAGAAACTCTTTTTAAAGACATTGAAAATAAAAGCAAAGTAAAATAAAATAAACAATTCCCCATGATTTGGGACAGGATATGCAGAAGCATCGACTCACTGCATAGTAAAGAGCTCAACAGCTATGAAAAAGAAAAGCTTGTGAATTCTGTTGTAATGTGTCTCGGTTTGAATTCTCTCACATTGCAAGAGGCTATTGCGTTCCTTTGTGTGTGTGTGTGTGTTTTTTATTTGTATTTTTCGTACAAATAAATTCTAAGCATTTTTAGAGTATTTAATCAAATTTAATTTCCTTATTTTGCCATCTGATTACATTCCTTAAATGTCAGATCATGTTCTCCTTCCTTCATTTTTGCACGTCCAGTGTTGAAGCTTTAATATTTGTTGGAGTAAGTTAAGAATCTCTAGGAGATATATTGAGAAATTGAAGTCACATAAATGTTTATATGATTACAAACTGGATGTGTTTACTAGAGTTATTCTTTGCTAGGTTTCAACTCTATTAATTGTCAAATTAACAAAGAAGGAGTCTTTTTGAGGACGTCAAAATGCTTTAGGCTTTTTTTTATTATTTTGCCCAGTTTTAAATTACAGATGTGTTAAGCAACACACTACTAAAAGCAATGAGGCATTTTGATGTTGTTAATTTTATTTTTTAAATTCTCATATTGTATATTTGATTGTATCCTTTTCCCTCCTCACTAAACTCCAGATCCTCCCTTGCTCAACTTTATATTCTGTCTTTTCTCCATCTCTGTCTGCCCCACTTTTTCTCTCTCTGAAAAGTTAAATTCAAAACCAAAAGCACACAGAAAAATTGAATTCAATTTGTGTTGGCCAACTACTACTGATTATGAGAAACTTCCTCTTTCAATAGATGGCAAATAACTTAGAAACACAGCCAGGCATTTTGCAGAAAGTAAGAGACATTGGAACACTGATCCATTGTCCTCATCACACTCCTTTCAAAGTTTAAGGATCTATGCAGAGGACAGGGTGAGGTTGGAGGCTATAATAGCCATATATACTGGGCAACTTCAAGGAAAGAATATTTTCCCAAAAGCAACAATACTGATGCACAGTGCTTATGCATAGAATCTATGACAACATGCGCAAGACCTGCAAAAGTTCATGATAGATAAAATCTAAGCAAGTGGAATGGGAAGTGCATATAGAATCCTAACTCTAGATGAGAAACTATTTGCAATTGGTAGCTGCTGGGAAAGGGAAAATCCACTTTCTTCAAAGTCAAAGTACAAACACATTCATACCTATATACATGCATACGTACACACATACATACATACATATGTTCATGCTGTAGTTTGACTCACAAAGAACTCACTCTGTATAGTAGAGGCTGATTTTAAACTAACAGAAATCATCCTATCTTTTTGTTCCAGGTATGTACCCAGCATACTCAGAAACGTGGTGATTTTTATTTAAAGTGTCACATGGGTATTATAAATTAACAGTGTGGTCCTCGTGTGGGACTTCTACACCTTGATATGCCAAGGCCTTTTGATATGCACAGGAGGTCTCCTCTTCTCTAAGGAGAAAGGAAGGTGGCATGGGAGGAAGGAAGATGAGTGGGAGGGACTGGAAAGAGAGGAGGAGGTATAAGTCCCCTATCCAGATGTATAGCAAGTAAATTAATTAATTTATTAGGGCTGGAGAATGGCTCAGAGGTTAAGAGTGCTGGCTGCTCTTCCAGAGGTCCTGAGTTCAATTCTCAGTAACCACATGATGGCCCACAACGCTCTATAATGAGATCTGGTGCCCTCTTCTGGCGTTCAGGCATACATTCAGGAAGAATACATAAATCTAAAAAAGAAAAGATGTATAAAATTAATTTGATAATTTAATAATATTTTAATCAGCCCACTTGCAATAAATAACAGAAATGTATAGTAGTAGGATGGTGAAACATATTAAGAATGGCAATACTACCTCAGAATATTTAAAAATTGCAGTCTTATTAGCACTGGACTGACTAACAATAGTTAACTACCTTTATGTCTTTTTCTAAATGTACCTAGTTTAAAACAAATTCATTGCCTTATAATTTATCTTTTGTTTATGATAAAATATGCTTATTATTTCTTTTATAATATTATTATTATTTATTAACTCTGTATCCTGGTTGTAAAACACTCCCTCATCTCTTCCTGGTTTCACCCTCCCTCCTTCTTCCTTCTTTATATGTCTCCTCTACTCCACTGATAGGGGAAGTCTTCCTCCCCTACTGCCTGACTCTTGCCTATTAGGTCCCATCAGGACTGCCTGGATCCTCTTCCTCTGTGGGCTGGCTAGGTCACCCCACCAGGGAGAAGTGATCAAAGAGCAGACAACAGAGTTCATATCAGAGATTTTCTATTCTCCCCTTACTAGGGAACCCACATGGAGACTGAGCTGTCTATGGGCTACATCTGAGCGTTTCTATGTCCTCTCTATGAGTGGTACTTGGTTGGTGCATCAATTTCTGCAGTCCCCCATGGGCCCAGAACTTTTGACTTTGTGGGTCTCCTTGTGAGGCTCCTGTCCACTCAGGATCTTTCTATCTCCTTCCTCCTAAGACTCTCCTAAGACTCCCTGTGCTCTATCTGAAGTTTGGCTGTGAGTCTCCACATCTGCTTCAATCCCATGCTGAGCGGAGTCTCTTAGAAGACATCTCTGGTGGACTCACATCCTGTACCCTT
Source organism: Meriones unguiculatus (assembly GCF_030254825.1). Classification (NCBI taxonomy): domain Eukaryota; kingdom Metazoa; phylum Chordata; class Mammalia; order Rodentia; family Muridae; genus Meriones; species Meriones unguiculatus. Next base: position 90,012,126 of record NC_083357.1, on the reverse strand, counting down.
TTTTCTTAGGCTTCAGGTGTCTATCCTGTTAAAGCCTAGAAGTAAAAAGGAAAAGGATGAACGCAATTAACTGTGTAATGAATATATCCACAATACAAATAGATGTGTGCATGTATATTTGTTTTTCAGAAATGCTTAACGTGTAGTCTTTAAAGTCTACTGATGATACCCACTACAGGATTGAATACTAGAACATTTTTAATCAAACCATTTAATGATTCCTTATCCCACATAGTGTATATTCAACAAATAGATATCGAAAAGCTTGCTATTAAGTTCATGCACCAAAAGTATATATTTCAAAATGTTAATTTCTCATGCCAATAGTGTGTTTATAATTACATACTTTTAAAGGTGCCATGTCATTTGAGGTAGCATGAAAGTGTTACCATGAGAGCAACAGAAACCATTGAACTGCCAATAAAATGAGAAAGTAGGTTCACATTATTTTTTTGGACATCCCACAGGTTATATTAAAATTGACTTATTTGATGTTTTATAATATTTAGTGAATATTTGACAAGGAACTGTTGAAGATCGCCTGACTTTTAATAGGAACGTTAAGAGAAAACAAGCCAAATCATTTAAACATATTCAGGTAAAAGGAAGAAAAATAAAATTTTTGGATAATTATGTATCTGGAAATACATTAATAGGAGTTACTCAGAAAGAAAAATTTTAAATTTTTATTATTTCATCTTTTCTTTAAAGAAGAATAAAGTTCCATGGTATATTTGCCAAATTCTCATCATGATTCAATTGGTAGACATCTAGGCTAGCACCATTTTTCTTCTGTAATGAATAATGCAACAATACAAATGGATGTGCAAGTGTCTCTGAGGTAGAATATAGTCTTTAGAGTGTAGGCCCCGAAGCGGTATAGATAAGTTACACGGAAGTTCTCGTTACAGGTTTGGAATAGCACCATACTGAGTTCAGTAATGGCTCTGCCGTTCAGAGTAGGACCTACAGTGAATAAAGGTTCCTTCCTCTCCACATCCTGGCATATGTGTGTTGTTGTTTGTTTCGGGAGACTTTTGTTCGTTTGTTTCAATGTTTTTGTTTTGTTTCGTTTTTTCTTCCTCTTACAATAAATTTCTAGCTGAGGAAAGATGGAAATTCGGAGTAATTATAATTAGCATTTCCTCAATTGTTAAGAATGTTGAAACATTGAACACCTTTTTTTGTTTTTTTACTTTTTTAAGTATATTTTTATTAATTACAATTTATTCACTTTTTATCCCAGTTTTATCCCCCTCCTTCATTCCCTCCCAACCCCAGCCTTTCTCCCTCATCTCCTACCATGCCCCTCCTCAAGTCCACTAATAGGGGAGGTCCTCTTTCACTTCCCTCTGATCTTAGCCTACCAGGTCTCCTCAGGAGTGGCTGCATTATCTTCCTCTGTGTCCTGGTAAAGCTGCTCCCCACTCAGGGAGAGGTGATCAAAGAACCTGCCAATGAGTTCATATCATAGGCAGTCCCTGTTCCCATTATCAAGGAACCCACTTAGAGACTGAGCAGCCATGGGCTACATCTGTGCTGGGGTTTTAGGTTAAATGCATGCATGGTCCTTGGTTGGAGTATGAGTCTCAGAAAAGACCGCTTTGCCCAAATTTTTTTTGTTGTTGTTGTTGTTGTTCTGTTTCTCACCTTGTGGAGCTCCTGTCCTCTTAAGGTGTTACTAACTCCCCCTTCATTCATAAGATTTCCTGCACTCTGCCCAAAGTTTGGCTATTTGTCTCAGCATCTGCTATGTTTCCCTGCTGGGTAGAGTCTTTCAGGGGCCCTCTATGGTAGGCTCCTGTCCTGTTTCTTGTTTTCTCCCTCTTCCTATGTCTGTCTCCTTTACCTTTCTGCATGAGGATTGATCATCTTACCCAGGTCTTTCTCCTTGCTTAGCTTCTTTAGGTGTACAGATTTTAATATGTTTATCCTATATTATATGTCTAATATCCACTTATAAGCGAGTATATACCATGTGTGTCTTTCTGCTTCTGGGATACCTCACTCAGAATGATCTTTGCTAGTTCCCACCATTTGCCTGCAAATTTCATAATTTTCTTGTTTTTAATTGCTGAGTAGCTTTCCATTGTGGAAATGTAGTACAATTTCTGTATCCATTCCTCATTTGAGGGACATCTGGGTTGTTTCCAGAGTCTGGCTATTACAAATAAAGCTGCTAAAAACATGGTTGAACAGATATCCTTATTGTGTACTTGAGCATCGTTTGGATACATGCTTAAGAGTGGTATAGTAGGGTCTTGAGGTAGAACTATTCCCAAAAGTCTGATAAAGAGCTAAATTAATTTCCAAAGTGGTTGTATACAAGTTTACATTCTCACCAGCAATAAAGGAGGGTTCCCAATTCTCCACATCCTCTCCAGCATGTGTTGTCACTTGAGTTTTTTAACTTAAGCATTCAGATGGGTTTAAGGTGAAATCTCAGGGTCGTTTTGATTTGCATTTCCCTGATGATTAAGGATATTGAGCATTTCTTTAAGTGTTTCTCTGCCATTCGTTATCCCTCTATTGACAATTCTCCTCTTAGCTCTGTACCCCATTTTTTAAATTGAATTACTTGACATGTTGTTGTTTAACTTCTTGAGTTCTTTATATATTCTGGATATTAGCCCCCTGTCAGATACAGGGTTCTTGAATATCCTTTCCCAGCCAGTCTAGGAATACTTTCTGAAATATACTTACTTGTAAGTTACCTGTCATATCATTAAGCTATTCATTTATTCAGTCTCTCTTTGTCTCTCTCCCCCTCTCTCTATGTGTGCGTATTTGTGTGTGTGTGTGTAAAATCATGAGCATATGTGCTATGGCATGTGTGGAAAGCACAGAGAACAAATTTGGGGAGTCAGTTCTTTTCTTCTACCATGGATTCCTGGGATTGATCACCAACACTAGTGTTTGATTTTTACAGGGCTTTCTATTCTCTAGGTATGAACCTCCCAGCTGAAGTACCGTTGGTTAGTTTAAGTATTAGCTTTATAGGATCTACAATTACCAAAAAAAAAAAAAAGGCTCAATGAGAGATCGTCTCCACTAGGTTTTTCTGATGCACATGTCTGTAAGACATTGTTCTGATTGTCACAAATGTTGAAAAATTAAGCCTGAAAGTGAGCAACACCCTTTTCCTCCTTTGGATTATGGACAATATGAGAGTAGAGCTATCTTTTTATTATTATTATTTTTTATTTTTTTATTTTATTAATTACACTTTATTCATTTTGTATCTCCCCATAAGCCCCTCTCTCCTCCCCTCCCGATCCCACCCTCCCTCCCCTTTCTGCTTGCATGTCACTCCCCAAGTCCACTGATAGGGGAGGTTCTCCTCTCCTTCCTTCTGATTTTAGTCTATCAGTTCTCATCAGAAGTGGCTGCATTGTCTACTGTGGCCTGGTAAGGCCGCTCCCCCCTCAGGGGGAGGTGATCAAAGAGCAGGCCAATCAGATTATGTCAGAGGCAGTCCCTCTTCCCATTACTATGCAACCCTATTGGACACTAAACTGCCATGGGCTACATCTGTGCAGGGGTTCTAGGTTATCTCCATGAATAGTCCTTGGTTGGAGTATGAGTCTCTGGGCTTCTGAAAGCCAGAAGAAGAAAACAGGATACAAACTAGAAACCTACCACAGAGGGCCTCTGAAAACCTCTGCCCTACAGACTATCAAAGCAGATGCTGAGCCTGATGGTCAACTGTTGGGCAGAGTGAATGGAATCTTATGTAAGAAGTGGGAAATAGTAAGAGCTGGAGAGGACAGGGCTCCACAAGGAGAGCAACAGAACAAGAAAATTTGAACATAGAGCTATCTTAACACAAAACATATGAGTATTTCTTCTCTTTCCATTATTGGCCTGTGTATGCATGTTTCAAGTTCCTGCCACCTTGACTCCCAACATCTGAAACTGTGAGCTAAAAAACAAAACAAAACAAAACAAAAACAAACAAAGAAACAAACAAACAAAAAAAACTATGTCAATTTTTCTCAGGCTGTTATCTCTCAACAACAAAAATGAACCCAGGTCATCTAAGACTTTAGATCAGTGTTTAAGCTGTTTAGTCACTAAGCTGAGTGCCTATTCCTCTCTGTTCTGCACATGTTTTAATTTTATAATATCCAAATTGCTAATTCTTATGACTATTCCTGTGCTATTGGATGCCTATTCAAAAATGGTTTTTTGTACCTACATCATTAAGTATATCTCGTACAGTTTTCTCTAGAAGTTTCATCATTCGTGGTTTTAAAATTGAGGTGTTCCACTTGTTTTTTTTTTTTTTTTTTCTTTTGAAAACCAATGAATCTAATTTCGTTCTACTATGGCTGTCTGCTCTTGCTAGCACTGCTTGTTAAATAGAATGTCTTTCTTCCAGTATGTGAGCTTGACACCTTTCTGAAAACGCAGTTGTTCATAACAGTTGATTTATGGATGCTCCAATTTGTTAAATTGGTCTACATTCCTGTTTTCATAGCAGTATTCTGTCACCCAATCATTAGAGTCCTGTCACATAAATTAAGGCTTAATAAGGTTTAATATTATGATACCGCTAACAGTGCTCTTTCTGGTAAGTATTACTCTGGATATTTGAGGACTTTGCCATTTCCGTATGAATTATTGAATCTTATTTTCAAAGTTCTGGGAAGATTGTCACTGGAATTTTGAAGGGGTTGCATTAAACATTTATATTACTTTTGGTAATTCAGGATTTAAGAAATATTGTTAATTCAGCAGTTCAGGTTTTATTCCAGTGATTCAAGGCTGGCTCAACACTTGAACACTGATAATTGTAAAACACCAGATATAGAACAATAAGAACAGAATATGAAAATCATAGTAAATATGAGAAGACACTTGAAAAAGTTTAACATAGATAAAAGTCTTGGAACAATTAAAAGCAGATGTAACATAGCTAAATACAATAATGACTAAATATGACAAACTTAATGTAGTAATATCAAGAGTGTTTCTTCTAAAATCTTGAATGAGTTAAGGCTCCCAAATCCCATGATACTCAATATAGTGCTAGAAGTCTTAGCTAGGGACATACATAGGAAGAGAGAAATATAAAGATAGAAACAGAAAAAAATAAAAGAAGTCAAACTGTACTTCTATTTTCAGACATAGAAGGCTGTGTTTATACACTTATTTGCATATATACACATCAATAATAATTTTTAAAAGTAGGCCATGAAATTCAGAGTGGGGCATCTGAGAAGCATTGAGGAGGGGGAGGGGCAGAAAGGTAATGATGTAATTTTGTTTTAATATAATGAAAGAAATTTAAAAGTTCATTGCCTGGCCACGGTGCCATATACCTTTAATCCTGAGAATAAGGAGGCAGAGACAGGCAGATCTTTCTGAATTCCAAGCCAGGTATGTAGAAAAAAAAAATACATGTTTCCCAAAAATTTAAAACAAACAAATAAAAGCCTACATACTCAACCAGAAAGTTCTTAGAGTTAACGTATTTCAGGATACATCATCAGCATATAAAATCTGTACCTATAAAATACACCAATCACAAACTAAGAAAGAAATGCTAAGAAAGAAATTAGTATTGAAATCCCACTCACACATGCTTCAAATATTCAATACATAGAAAACAATCTAACCAAAGCAGTTAAGATATCCACCGTGAATTGTTTAGGACCTGTGAAAGAGAAACTAAAGAAATCCTTTAAGTGTTTGCTTCCTTAAAAATTATTTTTACACTAAGTTACTTTTGTGGGGAAACAGACATGTGTGTGCTGTAGCTCTGAGTGCAGAGCCCAGAGACAGTGATCTTTAAATTAGAAAGCACCAACTTAAGGCAAAGCATCTAAGCCACCTTCCGTTGGCTTCTTGATAGGGTATTTAGTCTAATATATGAGCCTGACATTATGCAAGCTTCACTTTCCTAAAGTGATGAGGCATAAAATCAATTATAGCATCCAGGTCAAATGCTCCCTCTAATACCTCTCAATTTCCCCAGGATTATTTTCCTTCCTTCTCATCCCTTTTCTAGGGAAAATATAGACATTTTGCTTATGTCTGATAATATATGATAGACATCACAATACGAAATGCTAGTATAATTCAGTAATTACAACAAATAAAAATAAAATCCTGTTTTGTTTTGTTTTTTTTCCCCTTTGCTTAAATTATGTTTAAATATGTACCATGATGCATTCCAACTTGTTGGCTTTTAAACATTTTCCAACTTTCATTATAGACCTTCCTACCCTCTGTTAGCTACCTGCTGTCATGGCAACCACCTGAGGTTAGCCATTGTGATCCCTTCAAAGCAGGAATCTGGACAGTCTGGTTAATTGGTCAAGTTCCAGGAATATTTGTTGATTCAAATGTTGGAGAGTGACCACTTATTTATCCAGGCTTTGATGTAAACGGAGCATTCTCTGCTCTGTTTGCTTCCCTTCGGGCAAGCTATCTTTTATTTACTTGTTTCAAATTTTTGACTATTCGATGTCACTTCAAATAAGTGTTAAAGAAAAAGCATTCACTTCAAAAATCTTCCTTGGTTTGGTGTTCTCCCATTTCCTGTCAGTAGATTATGTTAGCATATATAAGAAACAGCTTCACTATAGAATTTCAGGTATGACATTGGAGTAACAAAATTGTATTACAAAGGATGTAATGTGATTGATTTTTTATGAGGAAAGAAAGGCAAACAACCATTGTTGTGGAAGAACAAAACAAATTTGCAGACTGGAACTCTATTTAGAACACGAATCATTCCTTCTTTCCTTCCTTTTTTTCCTTCCTTCATTTTTTTTAACTTATTTTTGGTCTGGAATAAGTATTGTCAGTGTAAACAAATGGTCTCCTAAAAGCAAGGTTCAACGCTAAGAAGGTGAAAAGAGGTTTACCATGGCAGCCTCTCCGCACCAGTGGCTAAAAAGTAATGCTACTCCAAAAAACAAACCTTCAGAGTGATGGTAAGTGAATGGCTGGAAATAAGAGCTAAGAGAGAAAACTGCATTGCAGTGATTGGTTTGATTTGCTGAATAAATTGCTATTTTCAGATTCAATTTGTATCAATAGGCAGAAGTCTGTACACCTGCAGAGCTTGTCACACTCAGTATCCAAGAAACCGGGCAGCCAATCTTAAACACAAGGTTTGCCTTTTCGCAAGTTCACCTCCATTCCTGAAGCAGAAACATAAGAGAAGAGTCCTTTGATGTCTAAGCACAGAGGATGGCACTTTTCTGTGTCTAAAGGAAACAAAACAAAACACCACAACTTATGGATTTAGAGAGTATCACAGAAAATTCTGCCTTTGGGTTTGAGAAATACCTAAGGGAGTAAAATTGCTAGGATGACTCCTCTTTATTAAAAGTGACTGAACACTAGACAAGAAAGTGAGAAGATTAGCTTTGGGTTATTTATAGTTATTCCTGAAAGGCATGAGTAGCTGTTGCATTAGTTTCTGTTCATATTGTTGTGACCAAATACCTGACTGTTGTCAATCAACTTAACAGAGGGAATGGTTGATTCGACTAACAGTTTGACAGGGAAGGCACGGAGTTGGGAGCGTGAAGTGCCTAGTCATACTTTGTCAGGGAGAGGAGAGAGACAAACGCTTCTGCCCAGCTTGTTTTGACGTTTAAACTTCAGAACCAACACCTTCACACAGAAACCTACGGGTTTCTCACTAATGCCCTAGATGACTATTCATCCTATTCAATAAGAAAGTGAAAATTAAAAAAACGACAATTCTGATCTGGAAAAATTAGTGAAGTAATTATAAAATTGCACTTTCAAATGTGACAATTAAGATGCAACAAATTAGTATTTTAAAATTTGGTTACAGAGATGTGTTAGAGAGATGGGTCAGAATTTAAGTTGGGATACCTCTCTTATGGAAAACCTGATATCCTGTCACTCACATCAGGTGTCTCTCAGCTGTCTGTAACTTTATTTCCAGTGGATCCAGTACTAGAATCTGTATCCTCACTCTCAAACACATAGATACATAATTGATTTTTTTAAAATCTGATGTTTGCTTTCAATATTTAGGCTCCTAAGTAAATGCTGAATTTTCCTAGTATTACATTTAACAATCATAGGTTTGTAATCTTCATGATATTTTATTTTTGTAATATTCCTCATTAATAAAATGCTTTTTTTTCTGTTCAATTTTTTTCAATGCAGTTTATCCAGGAAACTTGAACAATCATCTGACCCTAGGGAAAGCCAGCCCACAGTAAAAAAATGCTTTTATTGAAATACAATAACATGGCTTTAGCTCCTCTTCTTCCTCCTCCTCCCCTCCTATCTATCCTTTCTCAAACTTCTTTCATGTCTTCTTCACTCTCAAGTTCATGGCCTCTTTTCTTATATATGTATATATATGTGTATATACATATTTATATGCATGTTCATATATATACATATACATGCATGTATGTTCATATATATACATGAATATATGCATGTATATATATGAATATATACATGTATATATAAATATATACACACATACATGTATATATATTCCTATATATATGAAATCAAGTACATACATGCATATATAATCATGTATATATATGTGTGTGTGTACAAATGTATACATACCCACACTACTTGCCTAGTGCATTTTTATCATTTGTGTGTATAACTGTATATATTATCAAAGATGACCAGTTTCCATGGGACAATTAGGAAGGGGTTTTATCCCTGGGAAAGGTTGATTCCCGTTCTCCCAGCTGTTATTAAGCTAACTTTCCTTCAGTGGATGAATGGATAATGAAAATGTGGTACATACATACCATAGAATACTACTGAGCAGGGAAATAGAAGAACTTAGAAAAAAAAATTGACTGATGTAACTAAGACCCAGAAAGTCATCTTTCCCATCTATAGTCCCAATCTTGAAATTCTCAGATTTGAGAATGGAACATGGAGTGACCACAGAAACCAGGAAAGTAAATCGAGGCTATAAATGTGAGTGTCAGGAGGGAAGCTTGCTAGAGGAATAGATACAGGTGATAAGAAATAAGGAAAAGAATGACGGCGAGGAGCCTCAGACTTCTGTACATATGTTAGTTAGGCCACTTAGGCTCCGGTTGCTCCCATAAGAATGATAGACAACAAAACCCCAGTGCCAACCATGAGATTCAAATACTTGGTCAGGGTTGTCCAAGTGACTCCCAGTGTAATAAAGATTATCAATATAGCTCTTGAAACATTTTTTTTATGAAATAAGAAGCATTAAATTTTAAGTTCCTAATTCACATAAATTGATTGAACTAAATATTTTTCTAATAAATTACATGAAGAATACTTTAAAAATTTAAATACATTTAATCAAAATATATTCACATATATATATAACATATACATGTGCATGCAATACACATTGTATATATGTAAATCATTGTAAAATGTAGTTTACATATATAGTATATAGCATAATGCAAAATGTGTACTTACAGTATCTATGTTTGTACACAAGTGCATATGCATAGAATAAAAATAATCTATATTATTAAATACTACTGTATTTGGTATATAATTTACTAATTGTAATCCTTAGTACATTAACAGGTCCACGTAAACTTTTAAACCATGAGGTCTACAAGCAAAATATGTAATTTAATTCAATGATAGTTTTCTAGTATCAAAAACTTCTATGGATCCTTGAATAAAATAAAGCTATAATACTCATGATAGAAGTATGCATTCAAATATTTAACACACTTTCTTTTTCCTATTACATCCATTTGTTAAATATTTTTGTGAGTATCTGATTCTCACGAACTTTGTTAGGTGAGGAATGTGCATTTACAAGTTCGTCTCGCAGAAACCCACTTAATCATCTGAAGAAGGCTTCCAGGTGAAGAAAATGTGCTGCTGTCCCTGTCCCTGCTCTCCGTTGTTCAGTATAATACTATAGCAGGAGCACCTGTCGCTTTGCTTCTTGAAATTTAAGCTCAACTAGGTCTGTATTGAGTAACTTAGAGTGAGCTACGTACCAGACGATAAGAAATGTAAAGACATGCTGCAGCTGTGAGGAGTGTTCTTTTCTTTTCATGCAAAGAGAGAAACGTGGAGTTAAAATATGAAGATGCGGAGGTGCTGAAGGCCATTGCATTTGATTATACACTCACTTTGGATAATCTTGGTTTTTAACTCACTTCTCTTATCCACATCTTCACTGGTATGTTAATTACTGGTAGAATTCCATATCCTGAGAATTTAGCCTAGAAATCACTGTAAATATCTATAGAAGTCTTATACTAGCAATGATATCAGAAGACAGCTGCACACTCTAGTTGAAGCCAAATGTTTTATCAATGGGGTGAAGACACCTGTGCTCCGACACTGAGTATGATGTCTAACTCCAGTCTGGACTTCCTTCTTCAATGTCCTGTCAGATATTTGCTTATTCACTAAAGTCTATGTGGCATTCTATCCCTGTGTGGATTTGGCTAGAAGATAAAAGCATAATACCAAATCCACACTTCATAGTTTTGTATTTTCTGACCACCTTCTTGATGGTCAATCTGTTTTTCAGTTTTGGCTGCCACCTTATTACCAGTTTTGAAAAAAATTATACAATGCCTGTGTCTTTTTCTTTGTTTTATTTTGATTGTTTTTTTATCTGCTACCTTTATTTTTAAATATAATAAAAATAGTTACCTTTAATTGATAATTGAAAATAGTTTTTTATACAAAATTTTCTGATTATGATTTTTCCTTCCCCAACTCCGTTCAGATCCTTCCAGACTTCTAACCCACCCAAATCAACACTTTTTTTTCCCTTTAGAATACAAACAGGCATCTAAAAATAATAAGATACGATACTATAAAAACAAACTAGAAGAGCATGAATCAAATAAACTACCAGCAGATAAAGAGCCAAAGAAAAATCACAAGATGCAGATACAGATGTAGGGCTACACAAGTATACACACACACACACACACACACACACACACACACACACACACACACCTCATAATAACACCACTAGAAACCATAATGTATGTCCAAAAGACCCAGAAAGGAAGAAAGAAATGTTGGCATACCATTTTTAAATTCTTTTATTTATATTTCTTTTATCTCTTTTTCCTACTCCATTCCAATCCTTTCCAACACCCCAACACCTGGTAGGAGAGAGAAAAGCACAGTTCTTTTAACTGCTTCCTGCTGGTTAGGGTCATCTGGTTCCTCAGAGCCAGTTCAATCCTCCTTTCAGGAGAGCTCCAACTTCTTGTTTCACAACAGCAACCAGGAACAGCAATGAGGAAGCAGAAGCAGCCTTGTTCCTTCTCGGAGCTCCACACTCTCTGGACTCTTGCATTAAATCTCTCCCCAGATTTAAACTATCTACAGCTGACAAAGAGCTCCTCTCAGAGCCCTGATGAGGCAAATAGTCTATCTATCGCTATGGTCTCTCTAAATCAGTCCCACATCCCACACATGGGACTGAAACAAAAACATGTTTATATCCACCACACATAGATAGATAGATAGATAGATAGATAGATAGATAGATAGATAGATAGATAGATAGATTAAGAAAAGAAGAAAGGGAGAGAGGGAGGAAGGAAGGAAGGAAGGAAGGAAGGAAGGAAGGAAGGAAGGAAGGAAGGAAGGAAGACACAAACAAACAGGAAAGGAAGCCCAGACAAGGAACCTCCCAAGATGCCTTTGAGTTCTTTTTTTCTTGTCCATTTACTACTGGACAAGGAGTTTGTCCTGAAGGATGGTTTGTACGTAGAGAGGAGACTCCATTATAGAAAACTAAATTTTAATTTGCAAGAAATTATTCATTGAAGGTAGCTTCTGTGTTATGGCTCTGGACTTGTGTTCAGTTTCCTTCTCAGTGCTGGTATATCCTCTGTCTTATACCCTTGGAAGGACAGTGCTTGCTGCCCCAGTCTCCATGGGTTCACATATTTACCAGTCTTGTTCTGTATGGAAAGCATTCTTTCCTTGGGGTCCTCCATCCCTGCTTTCTCTTATAGTTTTCTAGCCTCCATTTCAGTAGGTTTCCCTGAAGTCTGAGGACAGGGATTTTATGGGGACATCCTAGCTAATGTTCTAAAGTCTGTCACTTTCTGTATATTATACAGTCGGGGATTTTTGTATTTTTTTTTTTACGTGTACTGAAGGAAGACGCTTCTCTGATGAAAACTTAATAAGGCTTTCATTGATCTATGACTAATACAGAATGTTGTTATGAGTCATTTCTTTCCTCCATTGCTTTAGCAGAACAGTTGTATTTGGATTTTTGCCTATGTCTCTGGTCTTTTAGCCTCAGGTTCTTGACAATCCAAGAAAGGTTGAATAAGGGTTCCATCTTTTGGAGATGGCCTTAAGTCAAATAATACGTTTGTTGCTTACTCCCATAAGGATTGTACCCCTATTGCACTAGAACCAGAGTATCTTGCAAGCAAATCTCCACTGCATACCAAAAGATTGTAGCTGGGTTGGCGTTTGCCTTTCTCCTCTGATAGCATGCAGAGTATCTTCTTGTACTGCGAGCACCATCGGAGTGATATCTCTGGATAGGCACAGGCTCTATTTATCCTTACTCAGTGAGTCGAGTTGTGTAGGTGTTGTCAGCAACTGGATCTTGCCATCAGTTTGAGGAGAACAACCAATTGTGTTGGGAAGGGCCTGAGTTGTTTCAGGTGTCCATGGGGACCGTTTTCGGGAGATAGCCTATTCCCAGTACTGGAAGTTTAACGTGATGACTAGCAATGTCTAGTTGTGAGTTTATCTACCCATTATTTGGTGATTCCTTCTAGATTTCTTTCAAATCTGTATATATTTAAAGAAGAGTACAATGTTAGGCTTCATATCACCCTTCAAATGATCTTTAGTTTACCTTTCTTCCCCTATTCCTTCCCTGATCTTCCTTTTCCCCTCCCCCCTCTCCACTAGGTACTCCATTAACATTTTGCCCCTCTCCTTCCAGTCCATACATTACTATGTGTTATACTTGCCCTTTGTAGGGAGATCTTTCCTTCTCCCCAGTACTTTACTCATTATCTAACCTCTGTGCTTATAGGGACTGTAGCCTGCTAATTGAAGATTTAATAGCTAACAGCCACATATAAGTAAATATTTGTCTTTTGGAGTCTGGGTACCACATATAAGATGATTTTTTTCTAGCTCCATCCATTTGCCTGCGAATTTCATGATTTTTTAAAAACAAATGAGTAATGACTGTGTAATTGTGCCACATTTTCTTTATCCATTCAATGGTTGAGGTACATCAAAGTTGTTTTCAACTTCTAGATCTTATGGGTTGGGTACCAATAAACATGGTTGGGCAAGTTGAATGATGTCCCACCCTATTCTCTCCATTGCTCAGCATTGGCTGGTTGTTTAATTGACAATACAGAGAACAAATGGTGGCATGTTTACACAAACTTGAGACAGGTGATTCTTGGAATAAGCATCACATTGCAATGTCCAGACTGAAACCAGATAGTGGGGTAGAGAAATCAGCATCTGAATGAGCATTCCACAAGAACATTATACCCACAGGGACTATTTAAAGAGGTACCACTATCATAATAATAGACAAGTGAGGCATAAGAAATTATAGCTCTGAAGTTAAAAGAGAGTTAAAGGATGACTACCTTGAGTCCTGTGGTCACAAGCAGTCTTTTAATTGTGATTGCAACAAACCACTGAATGAAGTGTACTAGAATAAAGCTTGAGGAGACTAGTTAGGAAAGGTGAAAAAGAAAAAAGTTTGAGAAACACAGTCTGAGGGCTGTGGTGCCAAATACTTACCCTTTAGCACAATTCTGCAGTTGTCCGTCAGCTACTGATATACTTCGGAAACCAATCCTGAACCTGGCAGCGAAGTGACATACTTACATATATTATATGAATAAAATATCTTATAGTATTTTGTTCCCTCTTGTTAGTCTCTTAAAATTCATTAAATTTATTAAATTATCTTTATTTTTGTTTGCTTCCTTTACATAGATATATGACTCTTTTGTATTTAACCATTTTTTTGAAATCTAATTGTGACTATTAGCTGACTATGGTGTAGGTTCATTTAGAATCTTGATGTTATTACTTACTAATATAAGTTTCCTCACTTCAAATATAATTTGCATATAATAAGCTATTAGTCGACCTCAGCTTAGTATATTTATGCACTATCATCTATCACAAGATGGCATATAAGAAAATATATACATGTCACTAATAACTCAGTTCCTTCATATAATAGAAATAGTTTAAAATCATAGTAATATCAGTGTTGAAACAGAATAACACCAATGAACAGCATGAGTACTCAACAAAGAAGTGTGACAAATGTGCTTCTGTATAAAATTTTGGTCTTAAGTCTATCTGAATTGTCTCTTCCTGGGTAACAGCCACACCTTCTATTATTTACACCATTAGCTCCATTGATATACTTTTCCAAAAGCATTCAAGTAACATTGTTTTCCCTTTATTGCAAAAAGATTTGAAGATTATGTTCCTATACATCTACCTGATAAATTAATGTATACTACAGTTTTACTTCCAGTTACTTTTATTTTTGCAGAATTTTTAAGTTTCTTGAAACTGAAGTTAGGAGCAAATTATTTAAATGTTGTATTTTTCTTGGTTCATGTAACTATGAAAAAGATCAATTTATAAGCTGGACAGAAAGAAATTAACACCAATTGACAGAAAATAAAACAAGCTTCACAATGTAGTGTAACACGTGCTATGTGAGGGCGATCTCCCTCTTTTCTCTCTCTCTAAAAATATTCTGTGGTGTTCTATATTTTCAGACTGTAGTTGACTGTGCGTAAAAGAAACCATGGCAAACAAAATATTAGATAATATGAGACTAGTGTACTAATAGCCTATACATAGCAATTATTTCCCTCAATTGTAGAGCTTTGATAAACCTTATTTTGTAGGAAATTTTCTGCAAATGGCAATTATTTTACATGTGGGATATGTTTACTTGATAAAAATATTACAATAGAGTAAGGTTAAAGCTGATCTATCCGAGTCTTTCTTTGTAATTGAAACGAAAAATTATAAATAGATCTAGTCAGTAAACCTGGGTTCATGGGCACATACACAGTACCAGGTGGGAATCCCTCCTTCTCCCCTCATGGTGCCCATCTGCTGGTGCCCATCTGCCTTTGTAAAAAGGGGCATGTTAAAGTGTAAGGGAATATCAATGTGTGTAAATTGCTTAGAAAGCAAAATTGAGATTCCCCAAAGTGATGGTATAATTTACTTGAAGTGAAACTTCATTTAAAGTGAAACTGTATATTCTGAAATCTAAAATGCATTGTGTTCTTTAAATTGCATTTTCAGTTTATACAGAGCTACTTTTCTTGGAACAGAGTTTACTTCTGAAATCAGATTGCATTCTACTCTATTTCTGCTCAACAGATCACACTTATGCCCAAATGAAATCATTCTATTTTTTTTTTTTCTAAACTGAGAAAAGGCTTGATATGGCCAGCTTTGTCTGACTTGTGTTCGATTCACGTTTACTCACGTATCAGCAGCTTCTTCGTACAGGAAGGCTTTTTCAATAGCAGCCACAATGTGAAGTTAGAACCGTTAGAGGCTGCACATTGATTGTATCACCCGTCTGAGAGTGCTAGAAATGTCCTCTGAGGAAAAAAAAAAATGCCTAGCAGAAATATCATTGAACACTTAATGGGTGCCCTTGGGTCCTATGTAGTAGGTGCTATTATTGAAACAGACTGCAATGCAGTAAGCATTTTTGGAGGCTTCTTTGATAAATTCCCTGTATAACCTGCACATATTCATAATGCCATGAGGAGTAGCTGTTCTTACATCAAATTAAAACTGTTACATGTGTCTTTTGTTAAAATATTAGCTGAAAAACAAGTAAAAAAAAAACTCACATTCTGATTTTTGATGGTTTGTGACCTAAGTGAGGCAATGGGTCAATGAAATATTAGCTAACGTGTGGAGAAACCACAAGCAAAAATTTTCTGGGTTGAGACCAAACCTCATTTTCCAGAAGGAGACCGGTGTGACTAGAAGACTTGAGGTCTATTGGCAAGATGATGAAGGAAATGACACAATGGCTTCTTCTGTGTAGAGGCTTTGAGCCAATGCACTTATTTGTGAATCCAATTTATCAAATTCGTCTCTTAAATTATACAGCCTGCTTTCCCAGAGTAGCTCAAATTGTTTTACAGACATTATCTCATTTGCCCTCATAAAGAGATGGGAAGTTTCTATTGAGTGAATGCTTCGTGGGGAGAATATGTTAATGAATGGAAATTTAGAGTGAGTGTTTTTAAATCCCTACCGTATTACCCACTGAGTTCTTGACAATGATAAGTAAGTTAAACTTGACTAGTCTTATTTTCTTTATCTAAACCAAGGAGAAATATTCAGACTTTTCTCTTAATATCATGGGGAGTATTATAAGAATCCATGCAGACACTCAAGACAATTCTTGAAGTGATTGAAAGCAAAAAGGCTTCTTTTGGGTTTTAATAAACTTAAAGCTACATGAAAATGTGATTTCCTCTTGAAACCATTGCTTTACACTGCTAGTTATACTTGCTTATAGTGACGATTTCAGCTACTATAGTTAATTGTTGAAATATTTGTTGGATTTTGAAAAATTCATCAGAATTCATGTGTTTTGGAAGTTCCCTGAGAGAATAACATGGTGACCACGTGTCAGGAAATTCTGTTAAAAGGAGAGGAAAACATAAAAAGAATATTCTAAAACAGGACGATTTGATAACTGACATCACTGGCATGAAAAAAAAAACAACTTAAGAATTATAGAGGAAGGGAGGATTTTGAAGGAAATAAAGAGACTAATCATGTTTGAACAAAGACGGAGAGAGTCTGTAGTATTTAAACAATTCCAAAAAAGCAGCTGATGTAGAGAGAGAAAAAAAAAGATAGTAAATGAAGAACCAGAAGTGGACACTCTAATCCAAATATTATAATACCATCTCAGAAACCCAAAAAGTTCCATGCTGTTAAATTTTGTGGTGAATGCCAATAAATTTAATAAGGACCACACCTCATTTTTTCAGGACTGGAAATTGAGTGATCTATGAAAAGGAAAATTATGAATTTGAATTTAGTTAGATACTCTACAATATTTATAGTTACAAATTATTAGTTTAATAATAATAGAAACTTTATTGATAGAAAGAGTATCCAGGTGGTGGTCACAATTAGTACTCTGTTATGACACAAAGTCAATGGCACACACTAGCCCCTGATACATTGTGCATTTCTACATGACAGTGACGTCATGTGGAAATGGGGATTAATTATGTCAGAAAACTGTGGGTTCTCTGCTGGTTTGAGGGTTTCATTGGTGCTGTTTGTTGACACCATTATCTAATGCCAGCCATACCCTCCTTTTATCTTCTGAGCTTTTACTTTTATTTTCCTTCCTTTTCTTTTTCTTTTTTTTTTTTTTTGATGAAATAATATTTCAGACTTTTTACACTGAAAACATGTTTTAAGATTTTGATCTGTTTTATGTTAAGAGGAACTACTTGTCTGTTTGGTTATTTCAGTGTTAATGATTTAACTTGTAGGGTACTGCAGGAACTATGGGAATGATGATGGTAGGAGTTGAATGCATCATCAGCGGTCACTGTAGTGCATGAGACTAGATGGAAACACTATGAATCACTAACCATTCAATTTATTTACTTCCTGCTCATTAGCCCATGAACAGTATTAACTGGGTTAAAACAATGATTCAAAATTTTCTTATCAGTGTTCATTCAGCAGGAAAAACCTTGAAGTCCCATTGTTTGTTTTTCTTTCTTTCTGTTTTTTTTTTCTTTCACCAGTGATGAATTAGAAAAAAAGTAATTAAATGTTGTTGGTAATAACTTGTTTTTTGTACCTTGAAAGAATAATGCAACTTCATTATAGAGAGCTTGATGGCCATGCTTATTCTCATTCTTTCTCTTTGGTACTGAGAGGAGCATGTACATATGATCACCCAACTAGATCATTTTATTAGCTACCTATATCTTGTAGTCTGCAATGAGGTAAGTAGGTTAGAAGAATGATTAAAATACAGGTAAGATCATTGAAACATAATTATGAGCTAAAAGTGATGAAATACAATATACCCGAAGTAACCTTTACCAATGTCTTTCAGAATATATTTGTTAGTGTTTCTACTGAGTAACAATGCATTTTAAATGGTTAAATTTATTAGCTCATTGCCTCATATCCCTTTAAAGAAATAAAAATTTAATCACTAACAATAGTTTGAACACCATGTTGTAAATTTTTTCCATTTATTTATTTAATTATTTATAAGCTTATGCCTTAATCCTAGGACCCTCCTGCCTCTCCTCCCTGACCAACCTCAGCCCGAAGTTGCCACCTCCTATAGCCAGTTTGGCATTCCAGTTGGAGGGAAGGGGAATCAACCTACCCATAAAACCATCAACCCAGAATTTGTATTGCCTGAAAGAACTGTAGAGATAAAGATGAAGCAGAGATTGAGGGAATAGCAAAACGAAAGTGCTTATTTAAAAGTAAACAATATATACAACAATGTTTTTTTCAGCTTTGTCCCCCAAAATAATAAAGGAAATAGAAGGACTGAAGAGAGCACAGAGAAAGCAGGTAACTATGATACCATGTAGGATGCTAGTCAACCCCAGAATTTATTCTGAGTTTTGTGTTTTAATTGACAACTAAAATACATTCTACTAAAAGCAACTTAGAAGATTGTTTTTGTTTGTTTGTTTGTTTTTATCTGTGTAAAAGTAAAATTAATCTGAACAAAGACACTCAACTATTTTGTAATTCTTATATCAGAGGCCACATGGTATTTTCAAGTAAAGGAAATATAAATAGGAACTCTTAGAACAGGAATAAAACATCTTTGCAGGGCTAGTCCTTGAAAATAAGGCACATATTTAGGCCTCTATCCATTACAGGAGATTTTAAATAAGTCACTTAATTTGTTGACAGTGCTATATGTAATTTGATTGGTCTTTTAGAGACCCTCTAATTAAAAATTAAATGCCTTATGTCTGATTACAGTGTTCCACTGACATTTTGTGTGGGAATTCTCACTTGCATGACTCTGATGGGTTGGTGTTATATAAAGATATTATTTCACTGGCATCTCCACAATACAGCTCAATAGTAGAGTTATCTTCAAGGTATTAATTTAGCAGGTATCTAATGAAAGCATTAAAGAAAACTTTCAGTCTTCTAAAGTAAAAAGAAAATGCTGGTAGAAAACTTGTAATTATTTCAGTTCATTCCTAATACGTGAAGTCAATAAAAAGCATCTGAAAAATGCACATTTGTAACTAGGTGTTTAAACGTTCTTCTATTAAAATTTTAGTATAATGTAAAGCATCAATGCATATTTTTATTTTTCCACATGATTACCTTGAGTATAGTATGTACACTGAATACAGTGCCTAGTAAGTTTTTGAATGTGAATCCATAAATAAGCACTTACCATTGTTTTCTAATAGGTAAAGTGAACATATACATGGTTAAAAGGAGCAGAGAGAGTGATAGAAGAAGGGAAATATGGTGTTAAACTAATCAGACATTTTAAGGCTTATTCTTAGGCACCTATGTCTTAATTTCCTTTTTCTCCAGATTTATACTGTTATGGAAACTTTTGTCATGGAACTTATAAGTCATACGATATTTTAATAAAATTACAACATCTGTGAAACTATTTCAAATCTGTAAAGACAAATTCCAAGCAATGAAAGAGCAAATACCTAATTTCTTATTCAAGAAAATGAAAGTCAAATAAACCTATGTTGGACTTTATACACCAATTTAACCACTTGTCAGCAGTGATTGATCTTAATTTGAATTACTTTTCTTTAAACTGGCAAAGTCCACTATAGGGAATAATAAACCCTGAGGTATGTTTCTTTCACTGGGGAATAGAAATAGATACATGAGTAAGAAATTATAACGAATTAGACAATAGAGCAATTTAAGAGCAATCTCTTGATTTCCAAATATACCTGTTCTTTATGAAACTGTTTCTTTATGAAACAGTGTCGTTTTGAGAGGAATAGACGCTTCACAGGCTTCTGTAGAAAGAAGAAAAATTATTCCAGTATCCAGAGAAGTTTCTGCACCCACTGTGCTTAAACAAAATGGTTCACAATGTCTCATTTAGCTGGTCATGAATAAAGGACCTGGAATTCTTTTTATTTTATTTTATTAATTACACTTTATTCATTTTGTATCCTCCCATAAGCCCCTCCCTCCTCCCCTTCCGATTCCACCCTCCCTCCCCTTTCTGACTGCATGCGGCTCCCCAAGTCCACTGATAGGGGAGGTTCTCCTCTCCTTTCTGATCTTAGTCTATCAGTTCACATCAGAAGTGGCTGCATTGTCCTCTACTGTGGCCTGGTAAGGCTGCTCCCCCCTCAGGGGGAGGTGATCAAAGAGCAGGCCAATCAGATTATGTCAGAGGCAGTCCCTCTTCCCAGATATGGAATTCTTGAAGGAGGTTGAATCTGTACTCTTTATTAACTAAGGAGCTTTGAGTAATTTATTAAATTTATTGACCTTTCCACATTCCTTCTGTTTTATCCTAAAACAACAGATATCACACAAGCATAGTTTTCTTTGGATTGTTTTAAGATGCCAGTTCAAAATATAATGCATGTCAAGCCCATGGCACAATGCCTATTAGGTAGTGAGTCTTCAATAAGCATTAAATGCTGCTATTTAAATTATATTAATTCTCCTGAATAGCATGTTCTTTTCATTGTAATAACATTTATTTTTGGTAGGTATGTACCATAGCAAAGTAACATCTGAAAGTATATTTATTTTCATTTAGTTTCTTTATGGAAAAACAACTATAAAAATGCGTTATTTGGCTTGGATGTATCCTAGTAGTTGACTGCTGTGAAGTACACTAACGTCAGCACTGCATGTTAATTTAGTAAAGAAAGAGACACTCTTGACACTAAAGGATCAAAAGAGACCGTCATGGAAGAGAAGTGAATGTAGGTTGAGAGATAAAGATACTAAATAGAGGAAGGAGGTATAACATGGCAAATAAATGAAAAGGTTTGCATTATGTTCATAAATCACCCAAGAAACCCATATGCCTACCAACATCTAGGAGAAGATCCAAGCCATGTGACTTAAAGAATAAATGCTTTCAGAGTTCTTTGACTGACAAAACAAAACAACCGAACTTTTCAAAAGTGTTCCAAATTTCTAGGAGGCATGAAGGAATTGGAGCCTTAACATTTAGGCACCACATTCATGATTTAATAAACACCTGTCTGGCAAGAGAAATGTGCACTGTGCCAACTTGGCACAAGTTACAGGTGGTTCTGAAATCTTTGAAGAGGAGCTTAGAACTTTGTCTGAACAATACTACTGAAACTCAAATTGGAAGCTATCAGAACTTGGAACATAATTCTGAAACACCTGACCTACAAACTGATGCCTGTAGCCTTTGATTTCACAGGCTCCTCATGTCCTTGAAATGCATATTAAGGCTGAGGCCTGGAGGAAAAGGACTGTTTTTCCAACTACTCAGGAGGCTGAGCTGGGAAGACAGTAAGTTAAAGACTTTCCTGGGTTACCAGGGTAGTTCATTTAACCTAAACAAGCTGTCACAAGTGAAAAGAGAGCTCATCGGTAAATCCCTAACTGTGTCTCCTGTGTTCAGTCCTCAGAACTGGATACTGGTTGAGAGAACGGGTGGGCTACAGTGAAATGATGCAGACACATCCTTCTGTATCACTTGAAAGGTAGGCTCTGAAGTTCAGAGCCTTCATTAAAGTCTAGTTACTTGAGAACACACATAGTAAAAATAATTAGGATCCTTTCATAAACAAGAGGATTATGTGGAAATTAATTACAGTATCAACTTTATGTGATCTGAAACCACCTCAGAGGTAGTCCGTTAGGAACGTCCTGTTTTCTTTGTCATTGATCGAGGTGGGAAAATGCACCCATCTCAGGTGGCACTGTTTTGTACTTGGGATACTTAGCAGTATAGAGGGGAAAGTGAGCTGTGCACAGGCATTCCTGATTTGGGATGCAATGTGACAAGCTGTTGTCATTTTGACATCCCTGTGTTGGTGGCCTGTACCCTTGATCTTTTTTTTTCCATAATTTTATTTTTCTCATTAGTTACATTTTGTTAATTCTGTATCTCAGCTTTATCCCTCATTCCCTCCCCAATCCCACCCTCCCTCCCTCATCTCCTCCCTGCCCCTTTCCAAGTCCTCCTCCCCTTTCATATGACTCGCTTTTGTCAAGTATTTTCTGGACTGGCTGCAAAGTCCTCCTCTGTGACCTAACAGTACTACTCCTCTCTTGGGAGGTGGGGAGGTCAAAGAGCCAGTCATTGAGTTCATGTTAGAAATAGTCCTTGTTCCCCTTACTATGGAAAACCAATTGATTACTGAGCTATCACGGGTCACATCCGAGCATGTACCCTTGATCTTGAATAACATCAATAACCCTTGTACATTTGAAGGTGCCCCGATTTAGAGTATTTTATCCTAACAACAGAAAAATAAACTAAGATAGTTGGTATAATACATAAATAAAAATGCAAAAAGAGAGGAGAAATTACTTGATATAATCAATATCTACTGGATAGAAGGGATTTTATGGATGAGTAAAAGATCCCAGTTACCCTTTTGCATCAACAATGAAAGTTAGGAACTATAGTTTGGTGGACTGAAAAGATGGGATTAGTTGCTGGGAGAGGCTTAGAAAATTTGGTTTTGAATACACAGATGGATAAATTAATGAGATAATATAAGTAAAAAATACACAGTACTAAAAAGGCTAACAATGAAGGAAGTTTGGGGAGGGGTTGACCACAGACTTATCACATATGTGGAATAATAATATAATAGAAAACAATGTTCAATTACACTCCATTCTCTCCTCACAAAATATAAACCAACAGTTTTATAGATTGTATAGAGGCTGATTTTATTTTCCTCTTTCAAATTGTTGTCATAGAAGGGAAATGTGATACAGCTCTTTCCCCAGTGAGTGGCTGGTACTTAAAAGAAATCCCACTGTTGTTGATCATGCTTTTACTTCCCAGCAATGTTGAATAGGCTCTGGCAATTTCAACTGCTAGGAAAAATATAAACAGAAACAGAATGTGTTGGGAGCTTTTCATTACTTTTACTGTACTATTATGATTTCCTTTCATGCACTTATTCCAAAATTTATATTTAATTCAATTTGAAATCTATTCTAAGTTTAATAAAACATATCTCATTTATTTATGCATTTTTATTTGCAGCATACATATTAAATATATTTGAAAACCATGTTGGATATGGAGATAAAAGCAGAAGACAATACTTTGGGTGAAATCACAGAGTTTAGAAGTATTTTTATAATCTAGGTATTAGAAAACAATGATGTATACTACCTACGCTGTTTTCTAGTTTAGGAAAGATAGCTGCATAGAGATGTGGGCCATAGGAAAGGTGACTCAGAGGCATAAGTCTGGGGATAGTCATGGAAATTATTGATTAACACTTGACACGATAAAAACAAACAAACAAAAAACATAGAAAGAAAATGGTTGACACTTGTGTGTATACTGGCTTTTTATTTAACTCAACTATAAGACCTCATCACAACATCTGTTTATAAAATGTTTTTATTCCTTCTTTTCTCTAAGCCACTTTCCTTAGAGTTCAGGAAGGCTAAGAATTTAATATTGAGCATTTTCAATTAGGGCACAAATGATTGAGTCGAATGACTAGCAAGGTAAAATTAATTATTTCCTGTACAAAGCATTTTAAGATAATTTCATTAAAGTGCTTTTACTTTATAGATTTATATCTTGAAAATTAAATATTGTAAACCCATAATAATATCATAATATTTAGAATATCTTTTAATTTTCATTTTTAGTCTTTATATTTATATATGAATACACTTAAATACTTGCCAACTTGAAATTTGGTGATGGTACATTAGTCACTATTAAAATATTGAATTCACATTCTAAACTCTTTTAATATATTTCCATTCTTAGATGTTTCTTTAAGAAGTTATGTGGGAATTAGCTTTTTCTGTTGAAGTATATGTATACTATATGTTGATATGAGAAGATTTCAGAAAATTTATTGCAGAATAATTTTTTATGCTCTTTGCCATAACACAACACATTATATTATTACAGTGGATATTATGTTGAGGCATGGATACCTACATGTATTCTGGGTCTTAACATTTAAGGACAAATTATGTTTAGGTGTTTATCTTTTTTAAAATGCATTTTCCGTTTGAAATTAAATAATTGCTTTATTAAAATGATTTCTGTATTTGAAAAGTTACATAAAGTTTAATATCCTTTAAATTTTTTTATCAGCTACATTTATTAAAGTTATTAATGTAAATATATTATTTGGTTTTATTAACAAATATGTAGGTTACTATATATAATAAAATAGTATCTGAACATTTCACATGAGAAATATTAATATTCCAGATGCTGAAGATAATATAAAAACAATACTTCAAATAAAAAGTACTTTTAAAATGAATGATGTTAATTCAACTTACAAAACTAAAACTTTTAAAATACGTTTAATGATATCTCTCTCCATTAAATTTCTCTTTTCTTTCAGTTTATTGATTTTGAAATGATGGTCCAAGCACTGGTGCAGAAAGCTCTGCAAAAAGTCACCAGGGATAGCTAAAAATACTTATTCCTACATCTCATCAATAAAATCTTTAGTGGCTGAAATTTGGAAATCAGGATTTTTAATACGTTCCCCAGGTAATTGTGATTAGTTTAAACAGGATTCAGAACCAATGACCTGGATTGCTTGAGTGCATGTCTCCTATGGGTTCTATGTTTTACATCGCTCCATCTTCCATTCTCCATATCCAAATAAAACCCATTACATTAGGGCTTGAACTAAAGCCATTCTTACATTATGCCTCATGGGATCCAATTTTAATCCTGCTCTTTAGCATTGACTGCTGCAGCTTTTTACAGATGTGCTCACTTTACGCTTTGTCTAAAGACATTGTGTATATAGGACAGGGCTAAATGCGTGAGAAATAAGCTGTCTTATTTCCGTCAGAAGATACTAAACTCTTTAGACACTCTTAGCTTTCACTGAGAGAATGTGCTTGTCCTTTAATTAAATGCAATCCTGTACAATGTTGTTTAGAAATGTGACCCTTATCTGGGAAAGCGTCACCCAACTACACTGTATGATATTATCATGGTTTAATTTAACCTGGAGGCTATACTAGAAAAAGAGCAAGGTCCTTGAGGTTTAAATGTGAATGTCCCCTACTGGCTTATATATATGAATACTTGGTCCCCAAGGAGTGAATCTGTTTGAAAAGTTTAAATGTGTTTTAAAGACGCAGAAGGATTAGGAAGTGAGCTCTGATTGCCGGAAGTGAGTGTGTCACCGGAGATGGGCTTCAAGATTTTCAAAGCCAAAGCCAAGTCCAGTCTCTCTCTCTGTTTCTGTCCCTGTGTCTCTGTCACTCTTTTTCTCTCTCTGCGAGTTTATCTTTGTGTATCTCTGTCTCTGTGTGTGAATCTATGTATGTGTCTCTCTCTGTCTCTGCTTCTCTGTCTCTCTCTCTCTCTGTGGACCAATATGTAGCTGTCAGCTCCAGCTCCACTACCAGGTACGCTGCCACGGTCCCTGCCATGATCATAACGGACTAAGCCTCGGAAACTGTAAGGAAGTCCACATTTAAACACGTTCTAATTACTGTGAAGAGACACTTGCTTCTGGTGACAACAAATTAAACAATACATTGGATAGGATGGCTGCCATGATAACCCACATAGAATTGGAAGAATAGGAAAATATCCATGAGATTTCTTTTGGTGGATGTTTTGGTTGGTTTTGCTAGCTGGGGTTGAACTTGGGGCTTTATTACTGAACTAAGCCCCTATAATGTTTACATTTTATGTTGAACCAAACAGTCTCATTAAGAGAGAACTTGTTTACTTTAAAAAGGCTTTCAGGGAGAATTTGAACCTGTGGAGGCCAATCCTTGAATGCTTATTTCCTCAAAGCAGTTAGATTTAAAAATAAATGTGCAAATTCATTTACAACTTTTTTTTCATTTTTAAATTTTATTTATTTTCAAAAATAATTTATTTTTATTAATTACAATTTATTCTTTTTGTATCCCAGCTGTGGCTCCCTCTCTTATCACCTTCAAATTCCACCCATCTTCCCTCTTCTCCTCCCATACCCTCCACCAGTCCACTGATAGGGGAGGTCCTCCTCCTCTTACATCTGACCCCAGCTGATCAGTTCTCATCAGGTCTGGCTGCATTGTCTTCCTCTCTGGCCTGGTAAGGCTGCTTCCCTTTCAGTGGGAGGTGATCAAAGAACCAGCCACTGAGCTCATGTAAGAGATAGCCCCTGTTCCCCTTACTAGAGAACCCACTTGGACACTGAGCTGCCATGGGCTACAACTGTGTAGGGGTTCTAGGTTATCTTCATACATGGTTCTTGGTTGGAGTATCAGTCTCAGAAAAGAGCTAACTCCAATTCTCTTCAAACTATTCCACAGATTATAAACAGAAGGAATATTACCAAACTCATTTTATGAAGCTACAGTCTCCTTGATACCTAAAACATACAAAGACCCAACAAAAAAAGAGAACTTCAGGACCTATCTCTCTTATGAACATTGATGAAAAAAATGCTCAATAAATCACTTGCAAACCAATTCCAAGTACACATAAAATGCATCTTTCTCTAGACCAAGTAGGCTTCATCCCAGGCATGCAGGGGTGGTTTAATATATGGAAATTCATCAAAGTAATCCAACATATATATCTATATCTATATCTATATATATCTATATCTATCTATCTATCTATCTATCTATCTATCTATCTATCTATCTATATAAACTGCAGGAGAAAAACCTCATGATCATCTCCTTAGATGCCAAAAAAACATTTAAGAAAATTCAACGCCCATTCATGTTTAAAATCTTGGAGAGATCAGGGATACAAGGCACATACGTAAACACAGTAAAGGCAATATACAGCAAGCCTACTGTTAACATCAAACTAAATGGAGAGAAACTTAAATCAATCCCACTGAAATCAAGGATAAGGCAAGGCTGCTTTCAGTATCTCTTCAACATAGTATTTAATGTCCTCTCTAGAACAAAAAGAAAACTAAAGGATATCAACAGGATACAAATTAGAAAGGAAAAAAAATCAAAGTATCACTATTTGCAGCTGATATGATAGTATACATGAGTGACCTCAAAAATTCAACCAGACAACTCCTTCAGCTGATAAACACCTTCAGTAAAGTGGCTGGATACAAAATTAACTTAAAAAATCAATTACAAAAACTTTAAACAATTGTTATTATGAATATGTTGAAATAAATGAATAAATATATAGCATTATGATGAATTTAATACAGATATTATACCATGGCATTTTCTTTTTCAGCATATAATATGGATACAAAATTTTGTTTGTAGTAAGAATTGTGTGTGTGTGTGTGTGTGTGTGTGTATGTATGTAACAAAAAAATTCTCAATTTTTTTTCCTCTACACACTGCTTGGTAGGTACTACATCAGGGCCTGATAACAATACACTACGAAATAAGCACATTTTTCATAGGTATTTTTCTCTTTTCAGTTTCTCAAAGAACTTCATCAAAGCTAATGGAACTATGGAGATGATTTTTCAAACAGTGTGTCTATCTTGAGGTCTCCTTTGCATGTTGAAAATTGCACATCCATAAGCCTTCCCTGGAGACTGGCAATATGGAAAACTCATGACAGACATTACACTTTTTAAAGAGACTACTTCATTAAATGAAGGTTCTTTCTTTCTATGCTATTCTCTAATAATGAATAGTGATCATTAAAATAGTTCCTGTAAAGTGTTATTTAATTTTGTCATTATAATGGATGGACTACAGAGTAAAATATCTTGAGTATATCATGACTAATTTTGCAATTGGGACAGGCTTTTTGGCAACATATGAAGATCCTGCTTCAAACTATATTGGTTCTCCTTCTATCTTTATTTCGGCAAGTGTATGAGAAGCTTCTTTGTATATTCTTAGTCCAGAAATGCTAAGTTTATATAATAATTGTGCATCCATCAACATCTGGCTCTTTGATCATCTTCCCCCTGAGGGAGGAGCAGCCTTACCAGGCTGCAGAGGAAGACAATGCAGCCAGTCCTGATGAGACCTGATAGGGTAGGGTCTGATGGAAGGGGAGGAGAATCTCCCCTATCAGTGGACTGGGGAGGGATAGAGGAGGGATGGTGGGCAGGATTGGGAGGGGCTGAGGAAGGGGGCTATAGCTGGAATACAAAGTGAATAAGCTGTAATAAATTAAAAAAATTAAAATTCTGGGAAAAATGAAAAAAAAATGTAGAAATTCTCTTAGTTATTACATTAACACAGTTGGCTGCAATTACTAAGGAGAACAAAACATGCAATTTATCATTGCTATTTTTATTAGGTACATTTATTTTGTAGTACACACATAGGCCTACACTCAGGTAATATGAGAGGATAACGTGATGGATTCTGATCGTTCCTTCTACCATGCGTGTGCCAGGATGCACGTTTTACCAACCAAGGCATCTCACAAGCCCCCAAGTGAATAATTTTTCAGCACTATTTCCATAAATTTCATTTTGTAGATGATAAAATACTGTGGACAACTTTAGTTTGTATAGAAACATTGAAGCTTCTAAAATAAGAAACAAGCCACATTATTCTTTTTAAATATGACTAAACTTATATTTGTGAAAAAGAAAAAGTAAAAAAGAAATTTACTATCTTGTCTTTATAAATATTTTAACCTAAATATCAAAACTTCCTAAACATTTTTTTCAAGAGTGATTAAATTTTAGACATCCTCTCCAGTACAATACAATATTCTCTTGTATTGATAAAAATGAAACTTAGAATAGGATGGAAAAAAAAATAAACCTAATACAACAAATGCTTCCAAGTTTTTAGAAAGCTATATAGGCTCAGGAAGGTTTATATTTGAACTGAGTACCCGAAATCCACTGATTCCACAGGGGACACTAGCTTTGCCCACTAGGAGTGCACAGCCCGTCTGCTTGCCTGTTCTGTCTGCCTTTGGATTCTGTGGCTCTCTCTTTGACTTTCAGTCAGAGCCAAATAACACTGATCCTAATTAAACCAAGGGGATTGACATTCTCTCCTAGGTACTTAAGACACTGTACCAAGAGCATCCTTAGAGGGTGCCAACCAGGAAACAAGCCTTCACTTCTCTACTCTGGGGCTTCTCTCTGCTTTTGTTTTGTAGACAATAAGGATGACACAAAATCAAACCCAGATTTTCTACAGTAGAGAATAGCTCATTCCTTATGATGGCTTAATGCCTTTGAACCCATTCTTAAGAGGTCATAGCCCTACATTTAAATGTCATGCATTGCTTTGAAATTATTTAACTGTTTCTCACAAATCATTGTAGTGAGAAGTATTTGGATATTTATTCAGACATCTCCCTCTTTCTATCTTTAAGGTGATTTTTAAAAACTAGCCTATCAACTTGATAGTTAGAAAATAAGTACTTGAATGAGACAGACATAATTGTGTGTTGAAATTATTAGCTGGGTGACTTCGGCAAGATAGTTTGACTTTGTAAGTCTTAGTTTAATCTTTCATAAAATGTGAGCAGTTGTAATAGCTGTCACAACTGCCATTTTGTAATGACATTTGTCACTTTGTAAATGAGCAAAAGATGTTAAGTATGTAGAAATCTGACAGGCTTAAGCTAAGTACTCAGTGCAAGTCAAAAATACTAAGAAAGATTTTACATAAATGACTTTGCAACCCTAAAAGTATCAGGAAATTAATATTTTCTACTTAAAAAAACATTTTGATATTTGTTTCTTATCTTAGAATTATTAAAAAACACAGTGAATTAAGTTACTTGTTCTTAAACTAAAACTAAACCCACTTTAAAAAGCACGGATTAAAAAGTAAGAATGTTTCTGTCCCTTTTATACAGAGATATTAATCCTATCCTTGTGAAATTTATTTTCTGCAAAATATGACTGCAGAATAGAAATGATGTCAATTTACTTGCTCCTGTAGTCATTTAATTGATTTCATTTAAAAAATGCAAAGCATGTAGAAAGAATTTGAAAAGTAGGCCTGAGAAGGCTAAGTGAGTTTATGCTTATCTCACTTTAGTTCTTTTTCTGTATGATTTTCCTTTCCTTCCCTCATACATTATCAATGGTTCTTACATTTGCTGCTGACTGATGCCTGCATTTCAACCTTGCCTGAGAGCTCTGCCTAAACTGATTGAATATAGAGCTCAAATGATGTACAAACTGGGCCTTGAAGTATAAGTAAGAGTTTGTTCAGGTGAGTACAACTGAGTAAATGCCTTAGTCTGAGCCAAAGGAGAGGAGGGACAGTTTTCCAAAATGACCATCCTTGATTGATGGAAGGAAAGCTGGTTTTCATTGCTAATATGACTTTTTATTCATTATCTGAGTTTATATTGTATTTGATGATTAGCTGAATGCTTAGTTTGCTTGATACATTGTGCTTAATCATATAGCCTTTTTCAAGAATTATTATTATTATTACCATTATTATTTACAGTTTATTCACTGTGTACCCTAGTTGTATTCCCCTCCCTTATCTACTCTTGGTCCCACCCTCCCTCCCTCTACGTTCCCTGTCCCTCTTCCACTGATAGGGAAGTCCTCCTCCCCTGCTGTCTAACCCTAGCCTATCAGATCCCATCAGGACTGCTTGGATCCTCTTCCTCTGTGGGCTGCCTGGGTTGCCCCACCAGGAAGAAGTGATCAAGAAGCAGGCAACCAAGTTCGTGTCAGAGAGCGTCTCTTCTCCTCTTACTAGGGAACCCACATGAGCTGTCTATGGGCTACATCTGAGCAGGAATTCTTGTTCCTCTATATGTATGGTCTTTGGTTGATGCATTCGTCTCTGAACCTACTGCATAGATAAGAAAGAACTTTAATTTCTGATTCTCCTGACATTGCCTCCCACATTATACGTTGCAGTGAGATGCTACTATGCCCGGTATGGTGACGGGTATTCAACTCAGGGCATCATGCGTACCGGAAAGGCATTAGGTCAGCTGAGCTACATCCCATCCTATATATTCTTAAAAGAGTGAGTGAGCGTTTCTAGTTCACCTTAAATTTTGCCACCATCTTAACACACATCTCTCACCCTGCTGCCACCCCTTGCCATGACATTGTGAGTCTTACAATAGTTGAAATTTTAAATGACTTTGTATAAAGTCCTTTACCGATGAACCTAGAATAGTACACTCACCAAAGCAGCATTCAATGAAAAGTACAAGTGAAAGGAATTCCCTGGTCTTTTGAAGTCATGATCATTCTCACCTAGCTATGAGCCGAATGAACTACAATGGTGTCCTGCCTGCATACTACATCCACTGGCATGACAGTGTCACCAATGTTATGGGAGCAACCTACCACAATTTCAATTGGATTTGAGACCCATTCCATGAGATGAATCCCATACCTAACACTGTGAATGAAGCCAAGAAGCTGACCTAGATAAGTCGCAGGCCTAGGGGAACCTACTACGACTATTCTGCTAAATGAACATAGCAATAACTGGACTCATATTGCTGTATGCATACATAAGCACATGGTTCAACCTTCATCAAAGAAGCTTCTTTCTGCAATAGACAGGATTTAACACAGAGACCCACTGGGCAATGTGTAAAGAATGAGAGACTCTGGAATGCTTTGCCTTAACTGGGATGTCCTCATCCCACTCCCCGCCCACAAGGCTGAAGGATCTTCCATGCTATAGTTTATAGCGCTTTTTTTTTTTTTTGCATCTCAGATAGAGCACTATATGTTCCTTTGCTATATTTTACTGTTAACAAAAAGCTCTGCTGTTCAAATTTTCCTCATTAGATCAATCTAGAAAATAATTTTTTACAGGCGCTGAAAAAAGCAGAATTCAGGAAAGAGATACACTTTAATGGAGTGTATAGGGATGTGATGTACTACCAGGGAGTTATTTGTTAGTTTTCTAATACTGTGGCCCAATTAAATCTAACTGAATTGTCATTTTTGTTCACTGAGGTTTTAAAGTCAAATTTAGCAGACCAGAGGTTTTTTTTTTTTTTTTTTTTATTGCTATAGTCTGTACAGTTGATTCTCTGTGACCCAATTGAAAGTATTTGATATGAACTATTTTTTTCATCACCCTAGATAGAGTTTTGCCTTTAAGGGGCCCAAGCAAGGAGCTGTGGTTTTTGACACAGGAACACACTATAAAACAATGCTTTTTTCATTATCATCATTGAAAACTACCATAAGTATCGAAAAATTCTCTGAACTGCTTAATCCAAACCCACAATTTAGGATTTGAAAACTCATTACTAGTAGCCAAGCTCAGCTTCACCCCCTTCTGCTTCATTGGATTTGCTGTTATTATTGTAGGTTTTGCTCTTACAGGCTGACCCTTCTCTGCACTAGCTCCCAAGCACAGCCTCTGGCTTCAGGTGCATTGACCATTTGGGGAAGATGGTGCTGCCCATGTTCTGAGAGCCTCAGCATTTTTCAAAATCTCCTTTCCCCCGTGTGAACATGCATATATCACTGTCCACCTCTTGTGCATTTTGTATTTACTGTTGTCTTATGCTTCAGCGTTTTCGGTGTCCTTGAGAAGCCATAACCAGCCTTTACATTTGAAAGAGGGCCAGCTCATTTAATCAGGCTGCGCTTGAGAGGCATGGCTGAATTTATTCTATCTAACATTTAATAAAAAAATAAATTAAAAATGCGACTTATGCCAAGACATGCTTAACATTACCCTTCCACTTTTAAATTTGAGAGTTGTCACTGCCCTCCCTCATCTGGAAACTGACATGTTATCAATCTCAGGCGTGGGTGACAAGGCTGCTGATATCTTCCCAAGGATCTTGTTTAATAATTAATTTTTCATTGCAAGCATGTTCAATAAATGGATTACAAAACTTAAACCGGTATAAGAGGTTTTAGAAATTCATTATTAGTTTTAAAAGATGAATGTACAAGTTAACCATTCTATGATGGATGAGGCATACCAAATATAGCCAGGTTAGCTTATATTTACACACAGAATGCAGTGGGTTCAAAAGTCAATACAGTTTTGTACACAATGTCACTGAATCACTAAGGAAGTGATTATTTAAAAAAAATAAAAAGGGGAGGTTAGATGACAAAGTTATGCTTTGCACATCATACGCTTTGCTCCTATTCTCAGGCGTCCCTGAGACACAGCCTCTGACCAAGCCTAGAGCTATTTCTGTAGTCAGAACTTGATCTCAATCCCCACCTCCCCAAATAATATGATTTAGTTCAAAAGGAATCTATCAGTCACCACATCTTAATGTCCATAATTAAATGCCAGCGCTTTAAGGAAGCTGTTATTTGTCAACTCCAATCCCACCAGCTTTGTGATTCTGAGGCAGGATCTCTGCATGTTGCACTTCCCCTTCTGGCTTCCTGTTAGTTCTGAAAAGAGAGCCTGGTAGGGCAAAGCTGATGGTGGGGTAACAAGGAAACGTTTCATCTTTGCCTGACTTTTTCATTCACCGTCACTCAAGCATGGGCACTGCCAGTCTCTGATTATAGCACGCTCCTGGAATCATATGTGTGAAGCTGAACAGATATTCCTTCTTACTTGGAATTTTTTTTTTTTTCACAGATGTACTACCTCAGTGTGCTTTGACTTTTTGGCCTTTCATCTTATACTTTTGGAACTTTTACGTTTCCCATACCTGGATAACTATTTCCTGTGTTAAATTTCCCCTGTGTTAACAGATCTTACACTTCTTATTTTTCCAACTGAACCTCTGCTGGTTCAAGAGCTATAGGTAATCAATCACTCAATCAATTGATAAATCTGTCTTCATTCTCTCAAGGAAAGTAATATAATTAAATAACTAGAGAGTTGAAAACATAGTACATGTGATTCTACTCTGTGTAATTTAGAACATTACTCTCTATCTCACATTCTTGGCGAGTTACCTCCCAATCTCATTGTTTTGTTTTGTTGTTGTTGTTTTTGTGTTGTTTTGTTTTGTATTTACAATTGTGGGGATCTCTTTCCTTACTAGATATTGAACATGTTTAGTTATCAACTGACTCAATCTTCTCTCTCCCAATACTTCAAAATAAAATGAAAAAAAATAACATCAAATAAGAACATTTAGTTTAAACACAAAGGAATGACTCACCTTCCATTAACTTCCTTCATAATTATGCTGTCAATTTTTCTTTCTGAAATAATTCTTCTTATTCACGCTTCATATTATAGTTCACAAGGGCTTCATCAGGAAATCGTATTCCTTACCCCACTTGAAATTTAGGTTAAGAAACGAGCAGTTAGTAGTTAATGCTTCCAAAAAAATGATGACTGTTGTCATATTTTTTCCACACTTAACCAATGTAAATTAAGAACCATAAATATAATCTCAGCTAATTGTTTCGCTGCTCACCATATTTATGTTTTTGAATCTTGCTTCACAAATGAGCACTAAGATTTACAATTCAGCTATGTACCAGTACAATATTATACTGGAAAGTTGTATGTGGAAACACTCTTTTGATCAAAACCAGTGTTACCTGTATCACATGGTAAAATTATTCCATATAAACCTTAAACACTTTGTTCTCTGTAGAGTGCATCTGTTCTAAAAGGTAAACTTAGGTGTCTTAGCTTTTGTGTAAAACACTCCCCATGTTTTATATGTCTAGACACGGCTTGGTACTATTTTATCTTAGTTTATGAC
Source organism: Meriones unguiculatus (assembly GCF_030254825.1). Taxonomy (NCBI): domain Eukaryota; kingdom Metazoa; phylum Chordata; class Mammalia; order Rodentia; family Muridae; genus Meriones; species Meriones unguiculatus. Next base: position 89,977,331 of record NC_083357.1, on the reverse strand, counting down.
ATTTGGAGTCCACTTATGGTCACATTAAGGAGTTAAAATTTTAAGTATTTAGAGACTTTTCTCCTGCAGGCCTGACTTACATGCTGATTAAGACAATTGGTTGACAATGATAATAGTATACTCTGGCCCTAGAAAATTTTCAGGTTTGGAGTTTAGTGGCCTATTTTCTAAGCTGTGCTATATTTTCTTCTGGGGCCAGCATTTTTATCAACTCAGTCTGTGGGTATGACTAGTCCAGACTCCTTCAGGCCTTTATATCTGGAATCAGTCATTAATTAGCCAGTGTTTGTTAACCACCCACTGCAATCATCTAAGGATGTCGGGGGGGGGCTGTGAAGTGGAAACAAATTAAGAAGTGCTCTGCAATTAAAAGACCTCCTGTTTCAATAGCGGCTGGTAACATGAATCCGAAAAGAAATGCATTAATATCACAAAAAGAAGGTGCACCAGCCAAAGAGAAGACCACTGGGTCAGTCACGTCAGGCCGGTGCGCTATAATGGGGAAAACGCCAGTCTAAAGCGGTAGTGCTAAAGCCAGGTTGTCTCACTCTATTTGAGGGAACAGTATCTTAGAGTCAAGTTGGGTCTCCTGTGTGTCACAAGATAATGACAGTTACTTTGCTTCTTTGTCCCACTGCTGCAATGTAAGGAGAGGAAACATGAAGCAATTTTCAGTTGGAATGACAACATTTTTGTTTTTTTTTTTTTATGAGGGGGGTTATCCATCTTAGGTCTCCTGAATTCTCATGTTATAATCTGAACCCTTGTCCAAATGAGATACAGAAGCAGAAACTAGAGTCAGAGACACACTGAAAAAGAACGTTAATATTGAAAGTGTATGCATATAGGTCTTTAGGAGAGGAAACAAATTTAAGCAGTAAGAGGTAAATCAGTCCTGACACAGAGTTCATTACACATTTTATAATAATAGAAAGATACATTGAGTCTATTAAATACAGACATGAATCTCTCACATAAAATGTCATCTTAATAAATCAAAATTTTTAACATAATTGTGTCTTTTTCTACCTTATGAAATATTAAGCATGCTTATTCTCATAATCATCAAAGTGTTTTGCATTGCATCTTCTTTTTCCCTATTTATATTTTATAGTGAATGCAATGTTCTTAATGGAAACACTGATATTTTACTTTAACAACAAATTTCATTTCTTTATGTTTTAGGTTTTATATGGGTCTTTTTAAACTTTTGTTTGTTTTTATCTCAACCTCATTCTCATTTTTCACTTAATATTATTTCCCAGACACGTTTAGGTGAAAATGTTAATGGAATTTAATAGCAGTTCAAATTGTAATGAATAAATCTGTTTGAAGAACACTGAAATAAGGACACACTAAGCTTATTATAGAGAAGTAAACAAAAACAATTTCTTAGAAATGAAATGAGACTAGAGGGGTACAGCTGCTTTGAAGACCCTATTGATAATTCAAAATATATTTTCCTGCCAAGTATGGATCCTTGAGGTAAGACACATGAAGGCCAGCAAGAAGTTATTGACCTTGAAACGTACACTCAAATACTTGTCAAGACACACTAACCTGACACTTATTTGCAGCAGGGGAAAGAATGAGCATCCCATTTCTGCTTATAGCTTATTTACATACAATAAGACTGTTCTTATAAAATTGAGTTTATCCTTACAGAAGTCTGGAAACTCCATCTTCACTTTCTCCAATAAATGCTCATAAGTTTTGGACCACAGATAGTATTAAGATGCTAGTCTCACAGAAAAAATATGAACTCTTATCAGGATGAGCTATATAAATGGAAACTAGAGTCAGAGACACATAGAAAAAGAACACTAATATTGAAAACATATTCATGTATGTCTTCATGGGAGGAGACAAATTTAACCAATAACAGGAAAATCAGTGCTAACATAGAGCAGATGAACTTCTCAGATTCCCTTGCTATAAAATAATTATTGATAATTGTAAGGTTTCTCTCTATTATGAAAAAGGGGAAGAGTGTGTTAACCTTAGAATAAATAAAAGATGGAAGATGAAAATATACAAATAAATAAGTGTGAATCTTAGTATTCAATATGAAGTCTGGCATAGAAATAACTGCTCTTCTCAAAAATATAAATTTGCATTGAATACCAGTTAAAAAAAAGAATTGTTATTAATTTTATTTGTCACCAAATGTATCACTTTTTGGCTCTTGCATTTGCTTTCCTGTCACTGTTCAGGTCTGGAGCTCACTGAAGAAAAGATCCCAGACTCAAATAGTATACAAACAACAAAGAGGTTTTTGTTTGTTTGTTTTGTTTTTCAAGAAATCCAGCATGCTAGGATCACCATTCAGTCAAAATTGCAGTCCTGTGGTGGGCTCACAGTCCCAATTTAGACAGTTAAGAGATTTCAGGGGATAGTTAGGTCATCGTTATTCTGATTGGTGTAGTTTGGTATGGGAATTTTGGGGATAGGCTTGATCCAGGTCGGAGTCAGTCATGAGTTAGGGGCTTGCAAAACCAGCAGTTGAACAAACTTTTTTTCTCTCTGGCCAAATGTTTTGCCAACTCTGATGGAAACTCCGGACTACTCTGCCTTAGTAGGAGAATGGAGCCTGTCATGAGAGTCAGTCAGGATTATTTAACTGGTCCCTCTCCTCACAAACTGTCTTTTTGAGAGAAAGAGAAAAAAAAAAAGGAGGCTGAAAGAGTGCGGCTTATATTTAAATATTGTCACTCCAGTTTTCACCAGACCAGAAACAGTTAATGCTCAGTTATTTGTTCTTTTAGTTGTTATAAATAACTTGAATTGAAGAACTTTATCTTAGTTTAACTGTCATGTGATAGGTACATAACAATTATTATCATAAATGTTAGGCATAGGCAGTTTACCCTACAAGTTAATGGTACCATTCATTGGACTATTGTCAGAATTTAATAAGAACTTCAAAATATGAGAATGAATAACAGAAAATATAAAGGAAAAAGAATAAAAAAATGAACAGAAAAGAAAGCCAGAAGTGTATTTTTCATATCTAAAGAAACCAATATACCAAGTAACACATCTGTACATACATGTACAGGGTCTAGTTTGAGTCCATGCTTGCTCCTTAGTTGGTGGTTCATTGTCTGTGAGAACTCATGGACTCAGAGTAATTTACTCCGTAGTTTTTCTTGTGGTGTCCTTGACCCTCTGAATTCAGGAAAGAGAGGGAGGAATGGGGAGATAGGTTCTTAAGGATGGGACTGGGAGGAGAAAAGGTAGGGGGGCTGGGTCAAGCTGCAAAGAGATTAAATTTAAAAAAAATTAAAAAAGAAACCAATATACAATGAGTTTGAAAACTTTTGATACTTTCATTATTATGTTCTTGCTAGAAATATTCATTTTTATTAGGTTTTGTAGTAAGTTATTTCTTAGTGCCTTTTTTGTTCTTTCTAAGAAAATGATTTAGGTTTTCAGCCAAATAATAGTCTTGAGTTGCTCTACAATTCAGGTAAAAGTGATGGCCCTCTGAAAGAACAGCCTCCTTCTTCTCAATTTGTCACATCTCCATTGTGCTGACCCCTCACTCTGTTAATATTCCATGAGAGTCTGAGGAAGTGGCAGCCATACCAAGTGCATAGACAAGTAGACACTCTGCCTCATGCAAGGAGAATGTAAATTTTAACAACAATCTAAATATCTAAAATAATTCACAAGTACACAGCATTGTTAGTTCATTATTCATGAGTGATTTAGAGTTGAAGCCGAGATGGAAGTCTTTCTGGTAAATAGTCCGAGGGGAAAAAACAAAAAAACAAAAAAAACAAACAAAAAAAAAACTTAAGGACATAAAGTAATTTTTTGAAGTGCTGTTTCTACAAACAGAAAGTCGCCTTCATTACATAATACAATTAGTTGAGGTATAAATTTATTTTGTTTATCAAATAAATGTATTCGCATAATCTTAGAAAGCAACCCACTGGAAGAACAATATTAAGTTGTAGTGTGCACATAATGGATGCAAGCTCTTTATCCAGGAACTTGTCTGGCCCTAAATAATGGGACTGTCTGATTGTGTGAATTCGTTGGTGAGAAGTGGTGTAGTCACAAGTAGTTACGTGGCTTCTTCTCCACATCTGCATTCTGTGGTATTTCTGCTGAATTTAGAATCGGTGTATGATATGGGATATCCTGAGTGTCTATACTAATACTAACTCATCCAAAATGATAGTGAAAAAAAGTGAAGTCTTCCTTCTAGAATACCCACCATAGCACTGACTGAACAACTCCACAGCCTGCCATGGCAATCAATAACAAAGCTCTGTGAAAAGTTTAAGTTCATCTTTAGATGCTCTACTTACCTGTGCCAAGCAATGCTCTTGATACTGAATGTTGTTTAACATTAATATTTTTATCTGGAAAAAAAAAGTGTGTGTTCATATTGCTGAACTGGGATTCTAGTCCCCAGTGATACTTCATTCAACCATTCTTATTCTTGTTCAGCTCATTTTTTTTTTTTTAATTCTAGGTAGGAAGAAATTCTACTTTCTAAATTACTTTTAAGCACCCAGACCCATACACAGACTCACATTTTATAATAATACAAATTTTAAAAAATATCTCATATATTTTCTAGTCTCTCTGTAATGGAACGTCAGCTTTTGTACACAAAATTCATAAATTTTCAAAATGTCACTAGTAAATGAATATTTGTATGGAGCTCTTTAATATATGAGAGAACAGTGGACATCTAAATGTAGCAACATATCTACATGTAAGATTTTATTGTATGAACACCGGAAGATTTGTCTAATCATTATTTAAAGCTTCAGAATTTATTTCTGTCTTGCAAATAACCAAATCATCACATATCCAGTGAAATCAAATACACTTCACAGTTGGCTTTCATTTACTGAGAAGCTCAGGAACTCACCAAAATTTTAAAAATAACATTCCTAATATTAATTAATTTCAATTTATTCACTTTGAACCCTCCTGCAGCCCCTTTCCTCATCTCCTCCCAGTCCCTCCCACACTCCCTTTTCTCCCCCTATTTTCCTCCACTAGTCCTCTGAGAGAGGACTCTACTCTTCTCTGTGACCCTAGCCTATCAGGTCTCATCAGGACTGGCTGCATTGTCTTCCTCTGTGGCCTGGCAAGGTCTGCTCCCCGCTAAGGGTTGGTGATCAAAGAGATGGCGACTGAGTTTATGTCAGAGACACCCCTGTTCCCCTTACTAGGAAACCCACTTAGAAACTGAGCAGCCTATGGGCTTCCTCTAAACAGCGGTCTAGGTCCTCTCCATGCATGGTCCTTGGTTGAAGTATCGGTCTCTAAGATATAGAGAACAATCTTAATCTATTTGGAATTTCTTTTTTCTTTTTGACTTGTAAATATATTTTTATTTCAAAACTTAATACATTTTAAATATGCAAACTATAAAGTTTGGTGCACATATTTCCTTCTTAACACAGTGTTTATCCTGGCTAAGTTTTAGAGCCATGTCTCTAACATGGACTCTGTGGCCTGTTCCTATTCTCCCTGATCACGTCCTCCTGGCCGGGCAGCCTTGCCAGTCCACAGAGGAAGAGGACGTAAGCAGTCCTGAGGACTCCCTCTTTCTATGGAGTAGGGGAGGGGGCAGTAAGAGGGAGGGAGGGAACAGGATGAGACAAAGCAAGGGGTTATGATTAGGATGTAAGGTGACCATATTAAAAACAAATAAATTTAAATTTGAAAATGTTTTAGAGCCACTTCTCTCACTAAAAAATAATAATAATAATAATAATTTTTCATGTAGCTTTTTCATTTGTAACCTATTATTTACAATAACAAATAGGAAAAATGTGGAGCATTTTTCCAGTCATGAAGCTGTAGCATCAATGTTTTGCGATTATGCAATTCTCTGTAATATAAACCGTGCCTAACAGTGATTTAGTTGATTAAAAAAATAATGAGGTGCATATCATCTGACTGTTTTTTCATTATGTAAATTTATTAGTACAATACATATTATGTAGGTTGTAGAATGTGGTGATTCACTGGAAAAGTGCAAAACAAGGTCAAATTTGAATGCAGATGAGGTCGTAAACTTTTAAAATAGTCAATAAAGCAATTAATGTATCAACAGCATGTGCTATTAAGCAGTAATATAATTATAGCGCTGATCACACCAGGGTCCTCTATGTGTTTATAAACAAGTAGAGAGCTGGGCATTGTAGACATTTCATATGGCTGCCGCAGGACAGAGGGGGAAAAAAAAAGGCTGTCTAGCCTTGGTATCATTAAAGATATTATAATAAGGTTTTCCAGAGGCTCAATGTACTGATATAAAACATATGTTGAATCAATATGATGGAAAAGTACAAAATAGAATTTTGAACTATTTTTAATTTACTTTGCTAAGTAAATTAAACAATATATGTCCTTGTGTTACATTGGAATTAATGTTCATGTTTTTTTTTCCCCCTGTATAATAGCATGTATATAATAGGAGATTTCCTCTGTGAATAGTTCAGAGTTATTCTCACAGTTTTCCTACCTGTGCTATAGGCCATAAGTGTGATTTTGTGGTACAAGCATTTCCATATATATGTTTATTTAATGATAGACATTTATGTCATATCCTGGCATGGCTCCAGGGATTGACCTAACTGGGGTGGAGAGGAAATAAGGAAATGAAAAACACATAGACAAACAGACTAACAAACCCCAGGAATAGGTGGACTATGCTCTCAGAAGAAGTTGCAGCACTCAGGAGGCTCAGAAGGTTTATTATATAGTTGAGCAGGAAGATGTGGTTAATACGTGCAGCCAAACCAGGATGTAGGGATTATGGTTTACAGCTTAATAGGAGGCATGATTAGATTATCTTGGCATTAGCCAACATATCATGATTTTCGTATTGCTCTACATTTGAAAGACCAAATATGTTGCTACTTACCTTTAATTTCAGTACTCAAGAAGTAGAGACAGGATGATGGCTGCAACATAAGAGCTCAAGGTGAACATGATCTACATGCTGTGTTCCAGGACAGCCAGGGCTGCATAATGAGACTGTCCTTAAAGGGCCCTAGGAAAGGGAGCAGGGGCTGTCTCTGGCATGAACTCAGGGGCAGGCTCTCTGATCATCTTTCCCTTGGGGTGCAGCCTTCCCAGGTCTCAGAGGAAAACAATGCAACCAGTCCTGATCAGACCTGATAGGTTAGGGTCAGATAGAAGGGGAAGAGGACCTCCTCTATCAGTGGACTAGGGAAGGGGCATAGGGAGAAAACAGGGAATGAGGGTGGGGTAGGGAAGAGATGAGAGGGGAGGGGCACAGCAGGGATACAAATTGAATAAATTGTAATAAATGATAATAATAAAAGATTCAGATGAATGGGGAGGAGGTCCCCCCCATCAGTGGACTTGGAAAGGGGCACGGTGGAGATGAGGGAGGGAGGGAGGAAATGAGGGATCGGGACACGGCTGGGATACAGAGTTAATAAAATGTAACTGATAAAAATAAAATAAAATAAAAAATAAAAAAAATATTAAGAAATATCAGGGTTAGAAGAGATAAATCCATTTTTGGGACACCAGATTTCCTTCCAGAAGACCCATTTTCAGTTGCCAGCACCCACGTGACAGTTAACAATCATCTGTAACTCAAGTTCCAGAGGGTTCCATATTTCCTCCTGCTTTCAAGGGCATAAGCATGCATGAAACATGATATACTTTTTTTAAAATTAAGGAACACGATTACTGAAAGTCCACCATAAGTAGCTTAATATGATAATAAACAATCTCAGAATAAAAATAAAGGCACATGTTTTCATTTTCAATTTTGATTGTATTGATTAGCTATCTACTTTATGAATTTCATTTCCAGGCTCAAATTTTCAAAGCATTACAACATTACAATGAATCCAATACAACAAATGAAAGATGCATTATTTGGTTGTGCTCGTCTTTTGTGATAATTTATTCATAAGCACCCTAATATTTCTTAAAATGTTTGTCTTTCTATTTTGTCTGTTTCAGTGGAGATGCGTTAGAATAAAAATAAAAGACTTTGTGTGGATTTATGGAGTGTTAAGTCACACACACACAACTGAGCATTTGGTATGGTAATTATTGTGCACATGAAGATTTATGGCTAGTAACGATCATTTTTCTGCACATGTTTTTTCTTTCCGGATTACATAAAGAATATATACCAGCACACTGAAATGTGAGCGCGTGGTACATTGCACTCCATCGTACAAACATACTCAGATACACTATCAATAAGATGTTAACCCACAGCTTTCAGTCACACTGCAGTTTTCACTACAGAGCTGGGCTGGTTGACAAGATTAGCAGGAATGCCAGTCATGCAGATATCTACCCAAAATGACTAGTTGACCTCAAAAGAGAAATAAAGCCTATAAACTTCAATAAGTCTAAGATTGAAGAAAAATTTTGTAGGCTCATTACCACATGAAATTTAAAACATAACTCAAGAGAAAAAGTACATGCATTTCCATAAAAAATAAACTATACAAGACAAGTATTTGCTCACATGTCAAATTATGAAAATAAGAATGTAACATAGTCATACTATATAACTGTATAACTGTATATAAATCAGTTTCAGAATATTTGAATATTATTGAATATTTTGTACTCTTTGAATGTACAAGCGTACTTTTTACGCATTTAACAAAGATAAGATGCATTTCTTTGAGCTGATCTCAGCACAAAAGACACAAATTGGTACGGAAGAAATAGATAGATACAGGTATATGATAGAGATACGTGTCTATAGTAATCATTGGTTAATAAACATGTGTAGTTTTATAAGACCAGTAGTATTCAATTTGAATCTAAATCTTGTAGTCAGACAATGATTAGAAACATTTTATTTAGAAGTAACAGGTGTAATGAGCTGGGGCAAGAATTATCACTGCAATATGCAAAAATAGATACTAAAAATACGGGCCAGGAAGATGAAGACTAAAATTATTATATGGATGCAGTATAACAACTCATTAGAAGCTGAGTTTTAAAAAGAGGAGAAATGTGTGGCATTCTATTTTACAACATTCTGTAAAAATAGAATCAGTGTGTGTGGAATATTTTGGTGGTAGCTTTTTTTGTAGAGAATTCTCACTGTGACACATTGATGGAGCTGGATTTATTTGAAGTACTTATACTCTTGTGTCCATCCATTGTGGGATTCCACTTCGGAATTAAAGTTGAAATAGCTTACCGTTCATCAGATGCAAATATGCAAGGTATTCCTTTTCACAAGTGAGGAAACCAGCGTTCCATGGTTCCATGGTTTCATGGAACGCTGGTTTCCTCACTTGCTTTCTGTCATTCCTGTAGATTACACTATTTGGAGTTCTCAGGCAGAATGTTTCTATTGCACAGACACACCTGTTATTAAAAGACTAAAGAGGTTAAAAATTATATATGTAGATTGTGAGTTCAGATATCTTAGTAGCCCATAGATAGTTCATGACTATTTTAATATTTGACTTAAATAATTCCTGAAATAATCTCAGTAGACAGCAATTAATACTCTAAACAATTAAAAGATATGTAATGAATGATTTCCTTGTTTTGGACCCATAAGTGGAATCTTAGTTAAGGAGGACGTTTCTTCAACTATCTTCTAATGGTGGAAAAAATTATTTTGGATAAGCAATATTGTAGTGACAGCTCTCTTCCAGTTTTGACTTCTTTCTTTTCTTTTTTTTTTTTTTTGAATTTTATTTTTTCCTTATCAGTTACATTTTATTAACTCTGTATCCCAGCCGTGTCCCGATCCCTCATTCCCTCCCCGTCCCTCCCTCGCTCCCTCATCTCCACCGTGCCCCTTTCCAAGTCCACTAATAAGGGGGGACTTCCTCCCCATTCATCTGATCCTGTTTTATCAGGTATCTTCAGGACTGGCTGCTTTTAAACAAGCTTAAAATTTTTATACCATCAATATACAAATGATATGTAAATTATAGCAAGATATCTATACTTAAGAGCTGTTGTTTCTTAGCTGAGTAAATTTTTTATTATAATATAAGGATGGCAATTTTACAAAAGGGAACTTTTAAAAATTATATAATATTAATTTTCGATAGATAATATTAGTAAAACAGAAGTGAAGATATGAAGTGAAATTTTTGATTTCTGTTGTGAGAGGCCACTAAAATAATATTTTAATTGGAGAATATTTTAATAGATACCTGGTATACCTCTAGTAATTTCTGAGAATGTATTCAATTCCCAGTGAAAGACAAAGCAAAAAAAAAAAATGATCAACTCAAGGTCTGTTCATATCTATCTAATTACATTAACTTTTCATATTTCATTTACAATATACATATATTTTCTCACAATACCTTAATTCATATACACTGATTTTTTTTCCTTGATAATTGGGCATAAACCCTATTTTACTTCTTGTTACACAAGTATTTTTATCCATGGGGGAAAAAATCTGAAATTTTAAGCTGCCTGCAAATTTAGTTTTATGAAATGATATTTTAAGGTATGATACATCTTTTCTCTATAGGTAGTAACAGCTGTGTTTAAATTCTTTTGATTTTTCAGAAAAGAACTGACGTCCTGTGAATCAAAATTCAGACAATCAAAGCCATTTTTTTCTCTCCTATTAGTTAGCATGTGACTTTAAATTCGCATTTTATAAACACATGCACTGCTTTAGAGATAAATGAATGTAACACATTTGCATGATTAACTCTGGTGGCTTCCCGTCATGCCAGTTTGCAGCATCCTTTAAAAGATTATGTTTTATTTAAAATCATGTCTATGCATGTGCATCTATGTGTGGGTATTTAGGAGTGTATGTAACTGTGAGAGCTAACGTCAGGTACTCAGGAGCTGGAGTACAGGTAGTCGTGAGCCTTCGGATATGTGTACTAGGATCCAAATTTTGATTATCTATATGAGCTGTTCATGAAACTAACAACTGAGACATCTCTCCAGACTTCTCTTCAGCAATTAGGTTCCCTGGCAAATGAGAAATCCGTGAGAATTTAAAGTGACTTTGTAGACATTCTTGTTTACCTGCAACAAAATCTCAGCTGACATTATTGTCAACAAATGAAACAAAACAAAACAAAACAAAAATGACGCTTCTTGGGAACAGAAGTGAGGGTTGCCTGAACCTACCAGCGTGAGTCTCAGTCTTTTCTCTTCCAATGTATTTTAATGCTCATCCTTGAAACTGTATCTGTAACCAAGAAAGTAACCCATAAAGAAGATGTTAGATTTTGTTGTGATGCATATCCTCTTATAGACAAGAAATGTGATGAGGTAGATTGGTAGAACTGCCAGTTCATTAAATGAGCACGAAAACATAGAAAAATAAAAAACAGATATATTTTAAGTATAAATGAATATACGTAATTAATTTTTACTTTCATAAAAACACATACTTGTGATTACACAGATTTTATTATTTTAAATGAACACCAGCTACCACTCTTCTATGTTATGTTAAATTATCATGAAATAATTATAAGTCAGGAAATATTTCAGAAAGTAGACTCTTTGTTTCTTGTGCTTTAAGACCTCAATTCCATAACCAGAACCACATAAAAAGGCCAAAATTTGTGGTGTATATACTTGTAATTCCAGAGATAGAGAAGTATAGACTAGCAAAATAATGTGGCTATATGACTAGCTTCTTCTTCTAAATGGTGGTGCACTCTGGGAAAAATATATTTCAAAGAAAAAAATGGACTTCTCCAAGACTGACCTCTGAACTTGAATCCCTGACGTATCACTTATACAAATATCCACACTTGCTAAACTGAAAGCTCTATCCACAGCAACATAGACTCGAATATTTCACATCCAAAAACACACACAAAAAAATAATTACATTGTTTACATTCTATTTGGACAATATTTCTGGGTGTACTTTAAATGGTTATGGATCTTCACATTTCACACAAATAAAAATATTCAGAGATTATATTTAGCATTGAATATTATGTATGTAATACCAGTGGTGTTTATTATTTTTATAGAAATATTATAAAATATACTAAAAAGTAATTTTCACAATTTCCACTATTATTATTCTGCTTTCTCATGGAAGGTTGACAAGTAAATTTAAGATAACAATAATGTTTTATTGAACTTAGTAACAAATTCTATTTTTGAGTTTGTGTAATTGTCAGCTCTAGAAATTTTTAATTTTTAAATTTTTTTTATATTTATTACAGTTTATTCACATTGTATCCCAGCTGTAGCCACCTCCTTCATTCCCTTCTAATCCCACCCTCCATTCCTCATCTCCTCCCATGCCCCTCTCCAAGTCCACTGAGAAGGGAGGTCATTCCTTCCCTTCCATCTGACTCTAACCTATCAGGTCTCATCAGGACAATCTGCATTGTCTTCCTCTGTGGCCTACCAAGGCGGCTAACCCATCAGGGGGAGGTGATTAAAAAACTAGCCACTGAGTTCATGTTAGAGACAGTCCCTGTTCCCCTTACTAGGAAACCCATTTGGAGATTGAGCTGCCGTGGGCTATAGCTGTGCAGGGGTTCTAGGCTGTCTCCATGCATGGTCCTTGGTTGAAGTATCAGTCTCAGAAAAGACCCCTAGGCCCAAATTTCTTGGTTCTCTTGCTCACCTTGTGGATCTCCTGTCCCCTCCAAGTCTTTTTATCTTCCCCTCATTTCATAAGATTCCCTGCACTCTGCCAAAAGTTTAGCTATGAGTCTCAGCATCTGCTTTGATACCTTATTGGGTAGAGTCTTTCAGAGGCCCTCTGTGGTAGGTTGCTTTCCTGTTCCCTGTTTTCTCCTTCTTCTGATGTCCAACCTGTTTGCCTTTCTGAGTGAGGATTGATTCTCTTACCCAGGGTCCTCCTTGCTTAGCTTCTTTAGTTGTGCAGATTTTAGTATGTTTCTTATATATATATATATATATATATATATATATAATATCCACTTATAAGTGCGTACATACCATGTGTGTCTTTCTTTTTCTGGAATACCTTACTCAGGATGATCTTTTTTAGATCCCACAATTTGCCTGTAAATTTCATGATTTCCTTGTTTTTGATTGCTGAGTAGTGTTCCATTGTGTAAATGTACCACAATTTCTGTATCCATTCCTCACCTAAAAGACATCTGGGTTGTTTCCATGTTCTGGCTACAAAGATGGTTGAGCAAATATCCTTGTTGTGTACTTGAGCATATTTTGGATATATGCCTAGGAGTGGTGTAGCTGGATCTTGAGGAAGCACTATTTCTAAATGTCTGAGGGAGTGCAAGATTTCTAAACCTTAATAACACCACAGTTACCAAGTCATCAGGAAAAAATATATTGAAGTTCAATATTAAATATGTAAACCCAAATAATTGTGATCACAAAGGTAACAAAAATATCTCCCTCCCTGACCTCATACATAAAAAACAAACAAATAAACAAAAAAAACAAATAAAAATTAAACCAGTAGTATGTTAACTATGTAAGCGTCATGACAAAGTTTTACCATCATTTTTCAGTGAAATCTGCATTCCAAATAAGCCCCCCTGTAGACTACTTTGCAATCGGCTTCCCACTGTCTCTGAGCTCAGATCTTATATTTCCCCCCTGCAATTCCATGCCATAATGTAAGCAGTAGGTAACAGATATGGATTGAGGCTGGAGGGCGGGTAGAAATAGAGTGGTCACAAAAGACCTGATAAAATGAAGTTTGAATTCATACTATAAACCAGGACGGCATACAGAAGCAAATCCTTGTTGCTAGAGAAGAATCTTTAGCTACACTGATGAAATTCAAGTTTTAAGGAAGTATATAAGCCCAATGACTAAAATCAAGATCATGTGTTTTAGCTCATGTTACAGCATGGAATTACAGTGGGGGGAGGGGGTGGCAGACATCAGAGCCAGCGTGAACCAGACTGAAATAGTGTACTGAGGTGTACATCTGGAACGAAGATTTCACTGAGCAACTATTGCAGAACCTGTGCAAAAATATGTCACCCTGTGACATACTTCAGAGATCATCTGGCAGCTGGATTAAGAATAGGTTTTGAACAGACCGCCAAGAGTTCATGTGTTGAAAGCTCTCTTTGCCAGATCAGGGTAAACTGAGGTGGGGTGGAGAGTCACTGACTGACACTAAGCAGACTTTGAGGGAGCAAAGCTCCATGCACTGGGGCTGGGGCCGGGGCAGCACTCCCTGTGACTGGCAAGAAGCTGCTTTGCAGCTGATGGGAAACTCTTTGGGGACCAGTGAGAAGCTCTGGGGATCCAGGATAATGAGAAAGGGGGAAAGAATAATATGCATGTGTGCACAGACACGCGCGCACACACACACACACACACACACACACACACACACACACACACTGGATGGATGAAACAAGTTTCAACAAGCTCCAACAATTTCACTCATACACACACATACATGCATACATACTACACACATACATACAACCACATACATATGTACATACATACATACATACATACATACACGTTTGGTGGATGGAGCAAAAGTTCCAACAAGCAAGCTCCAACCGTTTTACATATATGCATTCACATTCACACATTGAGTGGATGAATCACAGCTCCAACAACTTCGTTTTTTCTCCCACAGCTTATATATCCCAGCCAAATTTTTCAAGTAGTACCGAAGTTGCAATGTGATTACATTCTACTTTTCTTTAAGTGAACGATTACAATGAGTAAACCCATGCCCAATACCCTTTCATGATCAAATGCTTTATGTATTACGGGTGAAAAACAAATGTGAAGAACAAATTATTCCCAAGAACCCACATACATTTGTAACTAAGCAACTTGTTATAGACTAACAAAGTGTAAGCAGGCAAGGTAATTTTCACAGCCAGTTTCTCTTACTTGAAGGCTGCAATTTGCAATTACAACAAAATGATCAATTATTTTATTATTTATCTTAAAAGGTAATCTTTTAAAAATCTTAAAAGAATAACAAATCTAAATGCTTATATAAAACACAATCAGGCATTCCTACTTTCAATCCTTAGGGTGCACATCTACTCACTGACAATTTTTATTAAATCATATCATGAAGCTAAGGCCAAAAAATGGTATGAAAAACTTATCATCATCCTGATTACCAGTCCAATTTTAGCAAGAAAGGAAAGTCAACTGGTACTCACTCATTGGGGTGCCATTGTTCTCATTCCCTGTCCTCAAAAACCCGAAGCTCAACTCTTAAGAGTGTACCTTTCTGAACTTCAAATCACTGCCTAATATTTTGTACATCAAAGCCACTAGCAAAAACACCTTAGCATAATCTTACAAACAATCTACTTCTCCAATTTTTTTAAAGTGGATTTTACTAACAATCAACATCACTAAGTCCATTCTGAGAGTGGTGGATGAATCATTAATCTGTTCCAGGAGCAATGCTTGAAAAAGACCAATCATTGTTATTGTATGTACCAGTGAAACTGCTTCTGCCCAGTGAGGGTCTAGAAGCCCCCTTTGAGATTTTGTATAACTCATAGACTGTGAGGGATGTGGTGAGCACAAAGGCAACAAGTAGAGCAGTGCTCCATAACATAGTCCTTGGGCTCTGCCTCTCCAAGGCACATCCATTGTGGTTGTGCTAAACAGTGGGCCTCATCCCACATTATACTTGCTTTTAGTCATATCTTAAATCCAGTTCACCTCTCCTCATTGTTCCAAATTCTCTCCTGCTGATCTCTCCTTACGTCCTCCCACTCACTTTTTTTCTCCTTTCCTCCTCCCTCCCCAACCAGGATATCACACCCTATTATCTCCATTGCACAGCATTGGCTGTTTGTTTTATTGACAATACAGAGAACAAATGGTGACATGTTTACACAAACTTGAGACAGGTGATGCTTAGGGTAAACATCACAATGCAATGTCCTTATTGAAGCCAGATAGTGGAGTAGAAATATCAACATTTGAATGAACAAGGTAAATTGTATACATTCCACAAGAGCATTATACCAACAGTGTATTGTTAGCATTTTATGTGCCTGCACATATGTAATGTAGTGATATTATACTATTACAGTGTTATGTAGTATAATCCTACTATATAAAAATATAGTGTCGTAACAGATTAAATGAGTAACTCCCCAAATATTACTTATTAATTATAATGAGTTTTTAAATTTAGTAATATATTTATGTGAATCTTTTAAATTTAAGTTGTAAAAACTAATTCTTGACTTGATATCCATGTGTGTGGATATTCTACTGATTCTTATTGTTTTGTACTGAAAATCCAGTGATGACCAGTGTTTTGTTTTTCTGAATAATATTGTTAGATCATTGCTTTTCTCTTGTTGAGTTTTTGCTTAATGAGATAATTCTCTATGTTTAGAAAAAAAATCTTTTGTTTATTCTCTCTACCACAGGCATCTTTTTCCTTTCTTTCTCAATGAATACACACACACACAACCAGGTTACAATGTAGATAGCTCTATAGTAATTGCTACAACATAATTTATAAAGTTTCTTATATACATTTGACAGGTATGTGAATGGAAGCATCCTTGGTGGGAAATATCACTTACAATGCCAATAATGACATTCAATTGAATTATATATTGCACCTGAATTTATCAGCCTTTATTTAGGCAGTTAAAAATTTATCCGTATAAAACATTAATTGAACCATGGTAACAATTCTATAGTAAACCCTTATAACACATAGTAACAGTGTCTTATTCTTCTATTGTATCATACTAACCTGTCAGCTATTCTAATATGCACTGACTTCATTTTAAAATTTAAGGTAATGACTAACAACCATTTAAAAGGTTTATTGACAATTTCTAATGTGTGCCAACAGAAAACTGATTCAGCATTAATTTGATTACAAAATAAAATATATGATAAACAAGAAAATATAAATTCCTCATATCAATTTATATATTTAATTTCCCATAGAGTGTGTTCCCAACATACAATAAAATGGCAGAACTGCACAATAGATCTAAAAGTAGACATATCAAAGCATTTGAATAAAAACATATTTTCTAATCCAGGATGTCTTCTATACCATGATGTCAACTGGTGAATATGGACAAACTGTCCATAAGCCTGTTCAAACTCGCATTTCACTCAGTGAAGTCTGCTCCACCTACTCAACCTCACTACCATGTCACCTTGCTAAGACAAGCTTTAGATGACTCCCTACTATATCTGGGTCAACTGGGAACCAGATGAAAATGTTTTTATTTCCTCAGATGAAGGTATCAGATGAGAGCCATTCCCAAGCCTTTCTAGCTCTTTCTGAACTCTGGCTGGCTGGTTCAACTCAGCTCTTCTTGCCCAAACTCTGCTCCAAGCTAACTGATATAGACTTGCTTCTCTTGGATTCTGCCAGGCATCAAACTAATTTTGCCAATATGTTTTAATCTTCTGACTCCTTCTCATTCTCTGGTTCATTCTATCTTCACCTGTGTCTAGCTTGTTCTCTCTGCTACTTGTCTCTGTATAATTGTATGTGATCAACTCTATGTAAATATCTGTTTCTCCCTGTCCTGCTCTTAAGTAACTTCTCTTCCCTGTCCTGTTCTGGTGAGAGATGGAAGTATCCTACCCCTAACCAATTCTGTCAACAATTTCTCTGATTTGTAACTTTGTCCTTCCCTCAGTTAGATATCACCTTCTTTCTTTCTCTCCCTCTCTCTTTCCCCAAGGGTTTCTGCTGCTTTTATTTTGCATGCAGAACCACTTGGGGTAGGAATGGGGCAGTATCTTGACATTGGCCACCCTAGAGAGTACATTAGAGTTATGAGGGCTCCAGACACTAGCTGGGAAGTGAAGTGATAGAAACAATGATTTGAACCAATCACATAATTGCAAAGCTGGGTTTCCAGCAGGGCTCCAGGTGGTCATGAGTGACTTCAGGAGTCTAAGAAAGCAGTGACATGGAAAGGACAAACACTGAGCCGGTCTTGAACAGCCTTAAGGACATCAGGGACAGGGAGGATCAAAACAGCTGGTGACTCCAGGGATCTCCAGCCCATGCTCTACTTAGCCAAGAGGTTCCTGAAGGACTGCCCAGCAAACTTGGCCCTGCTGCCCAACTCTTCCTGGATTCTAAAGATCTTATTGTATTTGGCCTGACGCTCAAGTCGGCAAGGGGCACCTGTCCTCATCTGCGCAGTGCACAGTTCCACCTGGCCAGGTCAGTGCTGAAAGTATCCTCACTCCCGCTAGAGCTATGGGACGCCATGATGCTCCAGTCCTTGGACTGGTCCAGTTTACATGACTGCAGACTCAGTCACAGAACAGATCCGGTTCACATTGGACAGGAGGCAGTTGCAGGACTTCTCTCCCGCAGCCTTGACAATCTGCTTAGAGCTGGTTACTGTGAGATCATCCCCAAACACCTGGATGTCTGCACTAGCTGTGAACTTCTGCCAAGCTTCTCAGTCATCCTGGTCAAAGGGTCTTCGAAGGGCAGCACTGGATAATCCTGGATGAAAGGAGTTGTACAGGTCAGCCAGCTGGTCTGGTGTGTTGTACCTGCTGGGGTCTTCAGGAAACTTGAAGTCCAGGTCATACGTGCCAGACTCCTATAGAACTCAGAGGCAACCACGTCCATGATGACGGCCACCTGCTCAGGTTAGCTGGCCTTCGCAATTGCTGTCTTCAGCAGCTCCGGCGCTTCTTCGTTCTCCAGGATGTTAGGTGAAAATCTGTCCTCATCACCCACATTGATGGCATACTTCCTGTATTTCACCTTGATGACATTCTTCAGGTTGAAGTAAACCTCTGCTCCAAGGTGCATCTCCTCCCGGAAACAAGATGCTCACACAGGGAGAACCATGAACTCTTGCATGGCTAGCTTATTGACAGCCTGAGAACCGCCATTGATCACAGCGAAAGCTGGGGTTGGCGGGATAACTTCGGAGTTGCCAGCCACGCCAGCGATTTGATGGTAAAGGAGCACCCCATTTTAAAGCACCGGCTTTTCAGACATTCAGGAACGCTCCCAGGATGACATTCACACCGATTTTAGATGCAGTGCCATCCATCTCGATCATCAGCTTGTCCATCTTCTCTTGCTCCACAATAATCAGAATTTTTTTTGTTAACCGGAGCAGGTGAAGCAGTTTTATTGATGTGCTCAACACCCTTTGAGACACCCTTCCCCATATATTCTTATCATTGTGATAGAGTTCCAGGGCCTCATGGATGCCAATGAAGGCACCACTGGGCTTCAGAAGAGACCTTTTGCACTATAGAGATCAACCTCAGCCGTGGGATTCCCATGAGAGTCAAAGATCTCTCTGGCCTGGATCCTGAGAATAGACATGATCAATTTGTGGAGGTCTGATGGCTGCGCAGGAAAAAAAAAAAAAAAAGAGGTTTCAGCAGACACAGAAGGAAGAATTCATGAAATTTGCAAGCAAATAGATAGAATTTAAAAAGGTCACCCTGGTTGAGGTAGCCCAGAAACAGAAAGACATGCATGGCATATACTCATAGTGGATATTAGCCAGACAATACAGGAAAAAAAAAAACAAACATACTAAAATCTATAGTCCTAAAGAAACTAAAAGGGAATGAGGGAGCAGGCTACAGCTGGGTTACAAAGTTAATAAACTGAAACTAATATTAATAAATAAATAAATAAATAAATAAATAAATTATTTAAAGAAATTGAACAACAAGGAGGACCCTAGTGAAAAGGCTTAATCCTCATTCAGAAGGACAAACAGTATACATCTGAAGCAGGAGAAGACAGGAAACAGTGCAGGAACTTACCACATCGGGCCTATGAAAGAATCCAACAGGGTATGGATACAGATGCTGAGACTCATAGCCAAACATTGGGCAGAGTTCAGGGAATCTCATGAAAGAAAGGGGAGATAGAAAGACCTGGAGGGGACAGGAGCTTCACAAAGAGACCACGAAATTCAAAATATCTGGACCCATGGGAGCCTGGAGAGACTGATACTCCAACCAAGGACTATGCATGGAGAAGACCTAGACTCCTTGCTCAGATGTAGCCCATAGGAAGCTTAGACTCCATGTGGGTTTCCTATTAAAGAGGACAGGGGCTGTCTCTGACATGGTCTCAGTAGCCAGCTGTTTGAATACCTCTCCCCGGGAGGTGGGGGTCAGCCTTGTCAGGCCACAGAGGAAGAGGATACAGCCAGTCCTGATGAGACCTGATAGGCTAGGGTGAGATAGTAGGGGAGGAGGACCTACCCAATGAGTGGACTAGGGGAAGGGCATAGGCGGAGAAGTGGGAGGGGAAGTGGGATTGGGAAGAGATGAGGGATACGGCTACATCCAGGATACAAAGTGAATACACTGTAATAAATAATAAAAAAATAGAGAAAGAAAAAAATGAGAGAGGTGAGTGTGCCCTGAGCATCTCTCTAGATGTTATTTCCAAACATGGCTCCTTCCTTCTATAAACTAACCTTACCTTCATTGTTTGGGATTAAAGGTGTGTACTAAGGGACTGCCTGTATTCTAGCCAGATCATACTGTAATCCAGAGTATGTCTGCATCCCAGTCAGTTCACATAGACCTAGAAGGTGTTTAGGTATGATCCATTGCTGGAGCAGTCATGTTGCTCGACTAAAATTCCTTTACAAATAAAACACAACACCACACACACACACACACACACACAAACAAACAATTTTGAACAGAATTATTTTATAAACAGTATTTAAAAATAATAGTGTGGCTTTCTGGACTTGAAAAGTGCTATATTCATTTTTTAACAGTTATAACAGCTTGTTGGAAAATATCTTATGAAGTTTACAATTAGTAGTAAGAGACATAAGGAAGAGAGGACAGTGATATTGCATTAATTTAATTAAAAGCTCTAGTTTATGGAACAGCAAGAATTACATTTATAAATTGATCTAATAAAGAGAATTTTCCCTCTTTTCAGTATAAATTATATATAATTGATGAAATATTTCATAAAGTGTAAGAATTCAGTAAGTTAAGTTGGATCTAACTTTATATAAGTAATTATAGTAGTGATAAAATTAAATATTATGTGAGATATTTTAGTATAACTTATACCAAGTGTTTTCTTTTATGTCTTTTTCTAATTTTACCATATGATCTGAAAGTCAGTTTATGAGGCAGATAGAATACAACATACACTTAAAATAGACCACTTAGAGCAAAACCCAGCAAGTTATCACAATAAGCACTATACAAAGACTAACTCTAAGGGGACAAATATATCTTTTAAAGCATCTTGGGATCAGCATATGTGTGTTTGTTCATTCCTTTGTTTGTTTTGTTCCATATTTATACAAAAATTCACCTTAATGCTCTTTACTACTTACATGCTTTGGAAATACCATTCAACTGACAAATATTTAGTAAATATCTACTTAATGTCAAATATTAATGTGAAGGGTTGGATAGGAAGTAATAATGAAAGAAGATGCAAACAATCATTTAGACTTAGATTCTGGTATTTTTAAGTTAAGCGGTCATAGAAAAGCAGTTGATTATTGGATTATAATGGAAAATGTGAGGTATGCAAAGAGATAAACGGGTTTTTGTTTTGTTTTTCAGGAAACATTTCATAGGAAATAATGTAAGTTGGGCAGTGGTTGTAACTGCCTTTAATCATAGCACTTGGGAGGAAGAGGCAGGCGAATCTCTGAGTTTGAAGCCATCATAGTCTACAGAGCAAGTTCCAGGACAGTGTTACACAGAGAAATCCTGTCTCAAAAAAACAAAAACAACAAAAAAATGTTCAAAGTACTATCTTTAGGATGCGCATGTCAATTTATTTGGTTATGACTTAACAATTTCCCTCTCTCATAAAATATGTTTTCTTAAAACTGTTTTATTAAAAAAACGAAAAAAATAGTAAAAACAAAAAAATCCATTTTAGGTGATTATATAATTCTATTTTGGTAACATAAATTTATCTTGTCTACCTGTGGGAAGTAAAATTGGAATTGAGTTGGAGAGATGGAAGTATGTGTGTCTGTGTGTGTGCATGCGTGACTGTAGTATGTGAATGTTTAAATGTAAACCATGACAAAGAATATTTCTTGGTAGATTAGATAGGACTCAGAAAGAGGGTGTGACATTAAAAAATTTCTAGTTTAGGAACATTAGTAACTGAGCAACCAGAATTTCCATCTATTGAGACAGAGAAAGGAGATACAGGGGAAAAAAATAATATAAAGGTTAGAAGTCAAGATAATGGTGAAATTATGATAGATGGGTATGACAAGTAAATGTTCAAATGGTTACCACATTAATTGTTATTCGAAACAATGGAAATCAAAGTTACTACATTGAAAATACAAAGAATTTTTCAAAATTGAGTCATGAGGTATTGTAGCACTCGGTAATTAAATGGTGATGGATGTCACAGAAATGAAGAAAGAGGCAGAAGGCTAATGAAAATAACTTGCATACAGTGGGGTGATTGATGTTCAACAGAGACACAGGGAGTTTGGGAGAGGTGGAAATGAATGTCAGACTCTGCAGTATTCCGTTCAGTTGTGAAAAATCGGCACTGGAGTATATCTTCTTGAGTAGTTCATGCTGTGGAAGTTGGTGGTGGTCCTAGAAATACAGAAGCAAAACTAGTCATGAGATATTTGATTAAAGTGGATGGCTTTGTCAAGAATTTTGAATGTGGCTAACAGTTAATAATGTGAATATAATAGAAGTTGCTTGTCTTTGAGTGAAAACTGAAGTCACTGAGGATTATTGATTACTGGTGTGCTCCATTAGAAAGTGGCCTTAGTTTGACAGGAGGTGTCTAATCTTATTGCAGCCTGATATGCTATGTTTGTTTGATATTACTGAGAGGTCTGCTCTTTTTGGGAGAGAAACAGAAGAAGAGTGGATTAAGGGGAAGGGGACAGAGAAAGCCCTGTGTGATAGTGATAGAATAGGATGCAGAGCACAAATGGATGTTGTTATCAAAAGCAACTATGTTCCATCATAGTCACTGAGCAAGTCAGAAGAAGAAGCTCTTGAAAGCATTGTTGCAAACTCTTTCAGTTAAGTGGTAAATGCCTGTTTTCTTTTTAGATATTATTATTATGATTTAAAATTTATTCACTTTGTATCCTGGTTGTAGCCTCTTCCCTCCTCGCCTCCCAGTCTTACCCTTCTTCCCTCTTCCTCTCCTATCCCTGTCCTCTAGTCCACTATTAGGGGACGTCCTCCTCCCCAACTCTCTGACCATAGCATATCAGGTCCCATCAGGACTGTCTGAACCCTCTTCCCACGAGGGAGAAGTGAGGTCTCCCCACCGGGGAGAAGTGATCAAGGAGCAGGCAACTAAGTTTAGAGGGGAAAACAGGATAGACTCTGGAAGCAGTATAAGAGAGAGAACAGGAAGGAAACCCACCACGGAGGTCCTCTAAGACTCCACCCAGTAAGGGATCGAAGCAGATGCAGAGACTTACAGTCAAACTTTGGACAGAGCATAGGGAGTATTATGGAAGAAAGGGGATAAAGAAGGACCCAGAGGGGACTGGAGATCCACAAGGAAAGCAAGAAAGCCTAATAAGCTGGGCCCAGGCTGCAGAGTCTGATGCATCAACGCCTGTTTTCGTGGTGGTAAAAGGGCTTGCTGTTTGCTGAAATGAGTTCAATGGCATTGAGATACAGAAGTAAAGGGGGGAATCTAATTACGGTTGTTTGTCGCTAATGACAGGGATATGTTCTGTGAAATGTGGCAGGCAATTTGTCATACAAATATCAGAGTGTACTTACAAAAACATAGATAGCTGTGATATTATGAGGCAGTATAATCTTATGAGACTGCTGTCATACATCCACTCTGTCATTGAAAAAAATGTTGTTCTGTGGTGCATTATTCCATGAAAGTTTTTTCTGGAGTTTAAATTTGCATGCTTTGCAAATCTAAATCACATAGTAGAAACTTCAAGGTTTATAACTTTGCTTTTGGAGTAGTTTAACTATTTCTTTTGTTGAGGTATTTCACATCAAATTTGCATTTATGTATGTTTACAAAAGAGGCACTATTGTTTCTTTGGTTCATTGATGTTACAAAAATAATAGAAAATATGGTTATTCAATATCCATTCATAAAGAACTTATTTCTAAGGTAATACATTTTTTTTGCAAGAAAATAGTATTACTTCTTGATAAATTAATAGCTTTTCATTTAAAAAATTATGTTCATATAAATGTTTTCTTTATACATATGTATATATTGTTATTTTTTGCATTTGACTGTATTTTTATAGAAGATAATTCTTTGCTTAAAATGTGATAAAAGTGACCAGTGCATAAGTGTCTAAACTTATGCATAAGTGATAAGTGCATAAGTGATTCACAAACAACTGTTAAAAAAGACTGGGAAAAATTAAGGATATTTGGTCCTTGTGGAGCGCTTATCCTCTCTATGTCATACTAACTCCCCCTTCTTTCATATGATTCCCCGCACTCTGCCAAAGGTTTGGTTATGAGTCTCAGCGTCTCCTTTGATACACTGCTAGCTAGAGTCTTTCGAGGCCCTCTGTGGTAGGCTCCTGTCCTGTTACTTGTTTTCTCCTACATCCAACGCCCATCCCATTTGTCTTTCTAAGTGAGGATTGATCATATTATCCCGGGTCTTCTTATTTGTTTATCTTCTTTAGGTGTTTAGATTTCATTATGTTTATCATATCTTGTAGGTCCATATAAGTGAGTATATACTTTGTGCCTCATATATCTGGGCACAGGGTTCTTATACGAGACTGTTTCTCCAACCAAGGACCGTGTATGGATATAACCTAGAACCTCTGCTAGGATGTAGCCCGTGGTAGCTCAGTAACCAAGTGGGTTCCATAGCAAGGGGAACAGGGACTATTTCTGGCATGAACTCAATGGCGGCCTCTTTGACCTCCCCCCTCCCAAGGAAGGAGCAGCCCTGCTAGGCCTGCTTTTTTTAGAGGATGACTTTGCAGCCAGTCCTGAAGACACCTGATAAACCAGGGTCAGATGAAAGAGGAGGAGGTCTTCCCCAATCAGTGGACTTGGAAAGGGGCAGGGAGGAGATGAAGGAGGGAGGGTGGGATTGGGAGGAATTGAGGGAGCAGCATACAACTGGGATACAGAGTTAATAAAATGAAACTATTAATAAAAATTAAAAAAAGTTAAACAGCAACAAACAAATTAAGGATGTCACAGAAAAACAATACTAAGTTTGTATTTTGGTGTTTTATACTTCTAAACAGAAATATATGCATAATAGGTAGTTATCAACAACATGTAATATATCATACTTTGCATATAATATTAACATTTCCCTTCTAATTGTGTGGAACTTAGAATAGTTTTTATTTTACAGGTGGATGATCCTTGATAAAAGAGCAAATTTGTCTAAAATAAAACGCTTAAATGAATTCTTCTCTCTCAGCATCTGGCATTTCTATTCCTCTAACTTGTGTGATGGCATAAGCAAATTCAGAGCCTACAAATGAACAAACATTAAATTACATGAAAGAAATGTAAAAATTATCAAACTTAGCCTATACAACTAAAATTCCATTTCTATACTCAGAAGAGTAGTCTTTCAGAGGGTGAAAAATACTACTTCAAGGCTTTCCTTCTATTTATGTCATGACAGGGCTTTTAGGTATTTTAAAGGGTAGAGTAGGCATGTGCAAAATAAAAATTTGTGATGTTTTCTACTTACTGTTATTGACAGCTATGTAGGTTATGCATTTCCTTGAAATGTTACAAATTTTCATGTTAAAATCGAGCTTCTGCTAGTAGCATTGCAGGTATTTTGTGTAGGAAATCTAGTGTCATGGAATAGTTCCAAGGAGGAGATGAGATTTCACCAGAAGCAGTCTTTCCCAGCACTCCTTTTTGAGTTCCTGGTGGAAATGATGCTGCTATTAGAATGATCTGAAGTACTCTGGAGAGAGACCTTCTGCTCAGTTGCCATTCAAGCTGGAACCTGCTAAGACAGTTGTCAACAGTGCCCTTTTTGATGTCTCCCAGTTGTGTTCCATTTAGAATAAGTGCTTAAAGAGACACCTGCTAGGAAAGCCAGAATAAAGGAGCTGTGTGATTCTGGCAAACATATGTAGACATTGTATTCCTTCCCGACCTTGGGCAATAATGTAGTAAAGCCTTTAAGACAACAACAGAATCTTTAATAGTTAACAGAATCTTTAACAGTCATTCTTTTTGTTTTTGATGTGAATGAGGGATATGGGTACCAACATCAAAAGGTTTCTTTTTTTTTTTTTTTTTTTTTGCCTACAGCTGGGATCTGGGCACTGCCACATTATCCTGCTGCTCTGGCTCTCCAGCCATATGCTGTCATTTATATTACAGCCTCTGATTCAGGCTGTGGTACTTGCAAAGTTGGTGTACTGCACTCCCAGCTTTCTGAAAGCCAGAGTTGTCTTCATCAGAGGAACATTAACCAAGATCGCCAAGTGTCTGGCATACAGAAATTGTGTATTCTAAAGTATTAAGGGATATGATCCAAAGAAGCCAAAATTGTACTTATTGTTATAAAATTGCAATAATCCTAAAATACATTACTAGAAAAAAAGAAACAAAATGATACAGCTTACATGTAGCTATTGCATATTTTTAGTGAACAGGAAAAAATCTAAACATAGAAGACTGGATATTTGGGTCATTGAAGGTAAGGAAAGAGCTGCTTTTCAGATTAAAGAAAATTATTAAATAGAAATCAAAAAGAAAAATTTTGTTCAAGTACATAAAAGAAGTGTGCGAAATCAGGGTTTTTGTCCTTATCTTTAAGAAGATACAGTGGAGACACAATAATGTTGATGGCTCAGGCCAAATAAACTCTCTGCATGCCTTCAGTCTTTAGATTGTGTTTCTTCTGAGGATTACCAATAAAATGTAATACCCTTGACTCTATGCAGGAAAACACCAGCATCTCTTTGGTTTCTTACCTTCCTTGACTTCCATCTTAGGGAGCTTCACAATCCTTCTGCTACCTGCAGTGCGTAACTGATCTTCATTTTCCATACTGTTTCTGAGCTTTGCTAAGTTGACTGGGTTGCTTCTTCCAAAACCAAAAATGTATGTGTAGGACCAAGTTTGTGTGTTGTTGACACAGAGAAAAAAAAATGTTTTCCTTGGGATAGCATTTGAAATTCAATGAATGGGTTACCCCCACTTCCAAAAGAGAATTACATAGTAAAAGAGTTCATGGAGAAAATGGATACTGGATATAAAGAGGCCTTATATAGCTCTCTTCATAGCCCACCAGCGAAGATTAATCTTTCATATCATTAAATAGTTCTATAGCTTATATATTTGTTAATATGACTAATTACTATAATGTCTTCTGTATATTTCTTTCTAGTAACTTCCTCTTCGAATATTCCTCTTCGAATATTCCTCTTCGAATATTCCTCTTCGAATATTCCTCTTCGAATATTTCCTCTTCGAATATTCAAAATATAAATATAAGGAAATAAATAAATAAATGAAAAATTTAGTGCTTGGAGTGTAGAATAATTTCCAGTAAATGGATTGGTTATAGAATGTTGCTCATTAATTGACATAAGTAGCAAGGAGACAGTAATCTCTTTGCATAGTATTCTCTAATGAACCAAGATTATTCTTTATCACTTCTCACATGTATGATGCTTCCTTGCTGTCAGATTTCGTTGTGAAATCCTCAGCTCTTTACCTTTCTTTTTATGATGTAGCAAAAATTCCCCTCTTTTTTTTTAAAAAAAAAAATTCCTCTCTTATTGAATGTAATTAACAATATGTTGTTGTTTCCTGAATTGAACTTCTACACAGTTTTATTTTAGAATACTTTACTCTTCAGTTATTGAAAAGTTGCTATGGGAAGATGGCATCATAGCAATTATTACAAAAATTTATTTCCACTAGATTATCTTATTGCAATTATTTTTTGTTTACTCTACTATATTAAAACTCTTGCAAGGTCAAGTACGTTATTTTTTTATATCCTTGATATCTAATTGTTTTTCTTAATTCTATCATGTAGCTTATACTTGATAGAGGTTTTCTCAATGATATTTTTAATGAGTAGAGAAACAACAGCTGAATGATTCTTCTGTTTTTTTGTCTCTTTATCCATCTACCTCTACAGAACAGTGACATGAAATTTCAGCTTCCCAGAAATGATTCAGCTTCCCAATTAGTATTTATCATATATCAACTCATTGGTTTATACCATTGTATGTTAAGAGTACCTCGTTTTGTTAGGTGAATGAGTTTGGGCAATTTACTAAACATATCTGCTTTCTGTTTAATTAATATAAAATGGAAATAATGCTTCCATACATTCTGGGTGATTCTCAGAAGAAATTGCTCCATACATATGAATCACTGAGGCCAGACAGTGTCTGACATACAACAGTACTCACCCAATGTTTGTCATTACTATTTATTCTTACCTCAACAAAAATATCCATGGAGATAGCCTTGCATAACAAATGGTAGTTTAAACACTTAGCTCATATTCTAATGACACCTCTCCATAACTGAAAAAGAACTTTATGGGGTTAAACTTATTCTGATTGTTATAACTGACTAATTCAAGGTAATTTGTACTTGCGAGTTTTATAATATGCTCTATCTTATCTCCTCTGTTGACACTAGCCTCCATGAAGACAGACAGAGATGCTTTGTAACCATTCATCATGCTAGCTCATGGTGAAGATACGGACTCTTTAATGGAAACTTTAAACCCACAATTTTCTTTTATTAGCTTAGTGCCATGATTAATATCCTCAAAATAAACAAAGGAGCAAGCGCTTCAGCATTTGTAATATCAGACAGGCTTTTATTAGTGTCATATCAAAAGTCATTTAACTACTATGTGGCTAAAAGTGTCTTATTGAAACAAGGTTATGTCATAACAGTGCTGCAGAGAAGGTGAATAGTTCACATTGTACTGCATGTTCAGTTGCTCATAATTAAACTCCACAAAATACAATTTCACTGAGGCGCTGTCTTAGAATCAGAATCGGCATAAAACCTCCACAAAGTGTCATTTTACAGTAGATTTTTATCTCTTAAATGTATGATTAAGGTCAACTCTCTGAAACCAAATATTTTGTATTTTTTAAATAAACTATATTAATTAAGCCCCTTTCCGTGAGCAAAAACTCTACAGGTTCTCTCCATGTCCCTTCCCACCCAGCTTCATGTTACCTTTCTCTCTCAACCCCTTTCTTCTTCATTCTCCATTGCTGTCTGTCTGTCTGTCTGTCTATATTTCTCTGTCACTGTCTATCTCACTCTTCTCTGTCACTCTTTCTCTCTCCCATCAACGAATGGAGCCAACCAAACAAATCGATGGAAGTAAAAATGTCTAAATAACGGCATCTCTTTCTTAAGGTTGGGGAAATTTTCTTCTATGATTTTCTCGCAGAGACCAATGAATCAACCAAAGACCATGCATGTAGAGGACCTAGACCCATTGCTCAGACATAACTCATAGGCAGCTCAGTCTTCATGTGGGTTCCCTAGTAAAGGAACAGGGGCAGGCACTGGCATGAACTTTTGCCTGCT
The DNA here is from genome assembly GCF_030254825.1 of Meriones unguiculatus. Taxonomy (NCBI): domain Eukaryota; kingdom Metazoa; phylum Chordata; class Mammalia; order Rodentia; family Muridae; genus Meriones; species Meriones unguiculatus. The sequence continues at coordinate 89,947,871 of NC_083357.1, read as the reverse complement.
CTTTGATCCCCTCCTGCTGGTGAGGCGCTCTTACTAGGGAACAGAGAAAGAGGATTGACACAGTACTAATGAGACCCAATAAGCTACGGTCAGATAGTAGGGGAGGAGGACCTTCCCTATCAGTGGACTAGGGAAGGGACATGGCAGGAGAGTGGAAGGAGGGAGGGGTAGCACCAGGAGGAGATGAGAGAGGGCTACAGCTGGGATAGAAAGTGAATAAATTGTAATAATTTTTAATAATAATCATAATAATGATGATGAAGAAACAAAAAAGAAGAATGACTAAATAAAAAAAAACAAAAAGCACCCCCCTCCAAATGTTCTGTTTTGGCCAACTACATGGCCAAAACAAAACATGGCTTTTGCTCTGTAGGGTGGTGAGAAACTCCAAAATATTCTCTTAGGGAAAACTGATTTTCTATTTTCTCGTAGATATCTTTGCAAACAGTTTCTTAGTTAGGGGTGGGACTTTCTGTCTACCTCCTATTCTCTGTGTTGAGAGAGCTTCAAATATTTTATTATGGAAGCAATATGTTTTAGGAAGAAATTAGGACATAAGCTAGTACACAAATAATCTTTCCTATATACTATACTAAGAACTATTTTGATAAAGTGTTAGTAATACATAAATATTATAAAATTAAATATTTTCAGGTTAAAATCAAATGAGACAACTCTTTCACCTCCAATATTTACTTAGCTCTTTCTTATAATTTCATTTTCCCCTGTTGCTTTTTGATACTTGGTCTTATTCTAGCCTTTATTTTACTCCTCCTAACTCAGTTTCATTTTTTTTCCCCCTGAGGTTACAACACATACAGTCATACCTGGCTTTCTCAAATTGCTGTGCAATCAAGTTTCTGTTCCTATAGAATTAAGCCTCCTTCAGTTCAAATCTACCAATTCAAATTGAACTGGATGAGCTCTGCATTGAGGAGCCTCTCAGAAGGTGTTCCTAGAAGTGAAGCTTATGTTTGGAGTCTCCAGAAAGGGAAGTAGTTTCATGGGAGAAATATCAGATTACATCTTTCAATATCAAAAAATATTAAAGAATTCCATTTTTAAGCGAAATAGCCACTGTAACTGTCTGGTGTTTAAGGGATACAACAGTACATCCTTTGTCAAGTCCATAAGAACTGGTGAAGCTTTGCAAGGTGTACATGGAGGTATGTTCCGTGACGCAGCAGATGCTCTATAAGAGGGAAGGGAAAGGAGAAGAGTAACTTGTGGGAGACTGACACTGTTATATTTAATCACAAATTTGCTTTTATTGTAAGATCTCATGTTCCGGTTTCTATTACCTGTTCAGTGAAATAACATTCCCATTATTCCATTATACCTAGAGCAATCCTTAGTAAGTAGACATGCGTCTGTTTTCAAATGAAGAGCGTGCAAAGTTGAACACCATAAAACCAAGACCTAGGAGAATAGTGTCTATATTACAATCAGCTCAGAGTATATAATGGCAAGTATATCAATTAAGTTATACTTTTTAAAAGTACAAAGAATCTACCTAGAACCATAAGAAGTAATACAAAATATTAAATATGTAATAGTTATTTCAAATCAGAAGTTACATCCTCCCTTTTCTTTATTATTGTTACATTTTACCACAAATTTTCATTTTGCTTTGATGAAGTGACCAAAATTGAAAAATTTCAGAATACAATAAAATTAAAAGATAGACTAGAGAGCTTGCTTAGCATTTAAGAGCACTGTCTGTTGTTGACTAAGTTCAATTCCCAGCACCCACATGGTGGTTCACAACCACCTATATTAGGATCTAATGCCCTCTTCTGTTATGAAGATATACATGAAGATAGAACACTCATAAATAAAATAGATAAATCTTTTTAAAAACTAAATTTGTTTTGGAACTGGCGAGATGGCTCAGCAGTTAAAAGTACTGTCTGCTCTACTAGAGGTCCTGGGTTCAATTTCCAGCAACTGCATGGTGGTTCATAAGCATCTCTTCTGGAATATGTTCTCCCTCTTCACATACATCATGGCCATCATCATATTATATTTTGAGATTGCTGGTGTAGCCTGCCTTGATGCCATGTTTTTCATAGACTCTGCAGATTGTCAGCGTCAACCTCATCTTGCTATCACCGTGCTGGATAGCCTATTAGCATGAACTTGACCATTTGTGTCTAGCTGGGTTATAACTCAGTCTCATACAATTCTGGTTTTCAATTAAAGAGTCACAATGTCTTGTTAAGTGGTATATTGTTTTGGTTTTGATGCATGTCATACATCATGAGAAATGACACCCCCCCAAAAAAATAGTAAAACCTTGAGATTTCTAAAAGACTAAAATAACTTGGACAAAAGCCTCATAGCTGAAAGTAGGAGAGTGCTTTTAATTAGTACTAAAGAATAGTTCCGAGGAGTCACGTACAAGGGCAGCACCCCACAGATAGCATCAGGAGAACAAAACTCCAAGGTTAATTTGCCAATGATACTAAAATAAAGTGAGCCAGGACCTGAGTTCAAAGGAAGCCAGGTATCAATTGTAAAATATGGCTCTACTAGATTGTACTCAGTGCTATTGTAAAGTGGATTAATGTATAAAATTAAGGAATAAAAGAATGAAAGAAAGTCTTTGAAGATAGGTGGCTGACTTTGTACACCACAGACCTGTGCACGCAAGCGTGCGTGCACACACACACACACACACACACACACACACACACACTGCCTAGGCCAGAAAAGAATGACTCATTCAGCTTGGCTTTATTCTTTTGTCTTATTTTACTGCTTCAAAAGAAGGATGCAGGACCAGTACAGGAGTGAGTCACAGAGCACAAGTTTCAATTAGAATTAGCAATGACTCAAGTTGATCTTGAGACTGTCTGGTTGCCAAAACCAGTTTCAGAGTTTCTCCATCAGCGTAATAAAGATTAAAACAGTGTCAAAACATCCCTGGGAAAAATAATTGAAATGATGAACCAGGATTTCAGATGGATATTTTTGGAAATTGCCATAGATTTCAGTGAGGGCACAGATCACTTATTTCCAGAGTTAATATAAATGATACCTCAGTGGTTTCAGGAGAAAAAGAAGAAGAAGAGCAAGGAAGCATTACAGATTTGCCTTGGGAGAAAAAAAATAACTGAAAAATATGATTTGTATAACTTAGGTTATATTCTCTTTCAATAAGTATGATTCCAATAAAGAGTAGCCCACAACAGGAGGCAAGATACTGACAAAAGGCTTTTGAAAGAAAGTGACTTTTGGGGGTGGCTTTGTGGCAATCTTTTCTTGTCCTGCTTCTATCATTCTTTGTGCCCATAATTATGTTTATGTATTTCACATATGTACAAGTATGATCATCCTCTTAACCCAGAGTGTAATCATCTCTTCTGTACCTTTTAATAACTTTGGGTAAAATTCTCAGCAAACACGTTGTACATGTAATTGAATTCCTTTCAATGTGAAGTGATGTCATGTATGTTTGACTTTGTACTTGTACATGTGTGTTCTCACCTTCCATGCATATAAGCGAAACTAAATTTAAGTATCTTCAAGAACCCAACTTAATTCTCTGCTACAGTATGAATTAAGCTTATAATAAATGGATGTAGAAATGGCATAGTAGTTTGACAGCCTGAGTTCAGTCCCCTAACATCACAGTGGGGAAGGAGAGAACTAACTCCTACAAAGAGTTGTCTGACCCTTGTACAGGCATTCTGGCAAATGTGTGCACACTTACCAATACACACCATAAATAAACAAAAAGATTGATGAGTAAGATATATAGATCGCTAGAGAGAGAAATAAATAAATAGATGAATGGTAAATAAAACTCGTGCAACTATTAAGTGAGGTCAGATCATAACTGATGACCTAATTTTTACCTTTTGGTATAGCACACTGCTGTTTAACAATAGTTTCAAGTACAAACTCTAATATGCAGAATGATTCTTCATGAAAATGTGTAAGAGCAAGATATTGTTTAATTATAATCTTTTAAAGGAAAAATGTCCTGTGTGCTTCTAAGATCTCTCACGTTTATTCTTTGACTACACTTCCTCTCATTTTATTATTCTTGTTTTGCCTCTGCTCTTCATCAGGACTGACACATGTTCAGGGACACATCTGAAGGGCAGAATTTATGGGCTGTCTGCTTCAGTGTGCATTAGATTTGCAGTCATTGGATAGATTAGTTTAAGCAATTAAAAGAGACACCATGTAAACCCTACACAAGCCTATAATGAATCCAGGAGGAATTAATGGCCTTGAGAGAAAATAAATCAAATAATCAGAATAGGATTAGGTAGTGGTTCCTTTTCAAAACTGCAAGAGAGAAAGCATAAATGTTTCCCTGAATTCATCCTTGATCTTATTTAACGTTTTTTGAGCAGACAGAATAATGTGGTTTCCTTTTAAAGGGATTCTAAGGACACATCAGTAAACATTATTCTGAAGGTTTGTGGTTTTTTTATATTCATTTGCATATTATGAGCTGCTGTTTGCATAATAAGACCTCTGTTATTTCTAGTCAGTCCATGGGTGATTACACACATGAATAACACGGTACTGTATCCTTTGTGATATATGTTATTGTAATCTATGAAAGTATCCTGACAATTCTCAGCAGTGGGAAACAGCGAATCATGCTACAGGGCTTGAGATGACAAACCCACACTATTGTGCTCATTTTTAAAAAGGCAAAAGACTCCAAACACCTACCAAACAAACTTTGTCCAAATATGTTTAAAATATGCACTGCTGTGACTACATGTTTCCGTTGATGCAGGGGATGAATCTGGATAGCCTGGCCCTCTTTGATCAATACCTATGATGGGCATGAATGCACAGTGATCTCCACAGATAAAGTGGTCATCCAATTGGAATGAGTAGACAGGAATTCTGAAAGGGATCATTACTGGTTAGCCATAGAAGTATGATATAGAACACCTTTCCTTTCTTTTTCCACACCCCTTTCATTTTTTACCTCAAAGAACACTTTCAGATTCTTGTAATCAGAATGTATGATAGTAGGTGGAGAACAGCATAGACTTCACTGCCAGGAACACTCCTATTGCCCTCTGGAAATGTGAAGATCCATATCAAAAGCTGTAAGTGATCAGGATGAGAACTCACAGGAAGAAAGCAAGTTGTGCATGAGAAATTGGGGTGTCTTTTTTTACTCCTTAATATTCCTCCTCCCCCAGGCTGCCAGAAAAATGACTCATATACTTGCTGTTCTCAGAATGTACATAAGCTCACACAATACTACACATTCCAATACATTATTTCTTAGGTCCTTTTGCATTTAAAAATTAGTGAGAGTAATAATTATCACTATCACTGGGGTTATAAATCAAGAATTTTAAAATTCTAAAGAACTTAAAAAAGGATAAATGTGGAAGACCTTCCCTAGATGTGAGATAACCTACTTCCATTTACAGAATATCCAAAGGAGTTTGTATTTTTCTGTTTTCTATTCTTTTTTGTCTTACTTATCATTATTATTATTATTTATTATTTATTCACTTTGTATCCAGGCTGTAGCACCCTCCCTCATCTCCTCCTGGTCCCACCCTCCGTCCCTCTTCCTCCCCTCTATGTCCCTTCCCTAGTCCACTGATAGGGGAGGTCCTCCTCCACTAATGTTTGCCTTTAGCCTATGTGTTTGTAATTATAGAAAGGAAATCTGGAAGAATGACATAAATAATTAAATCTACATAGAATACATATACATCCATGCTTTGAAAATAAGGCAGATACTATTAATGTGATGATTTTAAGACTTACAACTTCTAAAAAGGAGCATTTTCACTGTAAAGTTTGATTTACAAATATCAAATTCTGTCTCAAGAATATATATATATTTATATATATAATATTATATTATATTTAGGTTTACTCACAATGAAAGAAATTTACTAATTGATAGAATAAATTTAGGTTCTTTAGTTGATTGTTTGCATGTCATTGAAGCTTAAAATTTAGTAAAAACATTTTGATTATATTAAGCCGATATACAATTAGGTTTAAAGATTAAGTGAGATTTCCGCAAAGTAAGTTTACCTATCCATTTTTATTTAAAAATAATTTAAAAGAGAAGATATTTCATTCAGATAAATGGCATTTGACAAAGAGTGGTAAGCAAGTTTATGATGATGACATTTCTCAGTCATGCTACCAAAATCCAAGAGGACAATATTCATTCATTTATCACCAGAGATTGGTTTGTGTAAACTCTAGCTTGCAGTGGTTTAACCAAACATCATTTTGCATGCTTTTGAATGTGATACTGTATTGATACAAAAAGTATCTATATGTTATACATATTGTCAGAGGTTATATGAATTATAAAAGGGATTATACATGTAAAAACTATTTTAAATGAGGTTATAGATTTGAATGGAGCAAGAAGATGTATATTTGAGGGTTTAGAGTGATGAAAGAGAAAAAATATAACTTCACTATAATCTCAAAAATATCTTTAAAGGGGCTTTAAATTGTACATTTAAAATTATGATTAATGGACTTGATAGTGCTTCAGGCAAAAAGTGGGACTTGAAAATTAAACATGCTGCAAATATCGAGGGATGTGTGGATTCATTGAGAAGTATTCATAACTATGAGAATAACTACAACAAAGTTTATTTTTAATTAAAAATGATTGGCAGATTACTGGAATGCTACAGAAAGAAATTAACATCATCAGTATGGCTTTTTATGGCAGTTTTTTATATCTCTGGGAATAGGATAGAGAAATATGCTTGACATTCTAAAAAGAGAAACTTTAGATTTACTTGAAGAGAGTCATTGTGTCTTGGTAAAAATTCGGCTTCAGAGTAATCAGCACTTACTGGGAATTCCCTCCCTTGATTTAATTCCTCGAATAGCATTAAATGATTCCTATTTTAGGCATTTTTTTTTATCATATGAACCGAAGACACTATGCTAAATGTGTTGTTATACACAGTAACAGTCATGCAGGTATTGATTCTACATGTAATGACCTGACAAAGTGGTAATATGAAGACATCACGTTGAGAAAGAGGTTTTAGCAATGTTCATTAACAATGTCCTTTGATAGCCTTAAAGCAATGATTTTGATGTAAATATAAGGGTTATATTTCATATGAAGCTAAAGGTTTAATAGCTAATGTACTAGCTGATTGATAGAATCAGAGCTTCAGAAATCTTAACTTAGGAGAACAATGTGCTTAAGATATTGGTTTAGAATAAAATTGACCAGTGAAATATAAGAAAGCAACCCAAACAAGCTAAGGACAAAGGAGTCGTGATTTGACAAGAGCTCATCTTAAAGAGTTGGGTACGGTTAGTTGATTCTAAGTAGAATGTGAGTCATCCTGTGATAAGAATGCCAAGAAGATCTAATGGAATCTTGGGCATCGTTAATAGAAATGCGCTCTGCAGAACTCTTGAGAGCAGCTCCCACAGTCCTCTGCACTGCTAAGAACAGCAGGTAATGTCATATTTTGCATGGTGCATTTTGTAAGACACTGTAGAGCTTGAGAAGGACAAAAGAATGTTTGGAAATGTTGTTATACAAGAAAAATGGGGAGGTTAAGAGTTACAGCCACATGTCAGTATTTCAGATACTTCTCCTGCATGGAAAAAGAAAGAAACTTCATTTAACAAAACATAAGATTAATGCGAGTTATATAAGCAGGTAAATTTGGATTTTCTGTAATGAAGTAACTTCTTTCTAAACTGAACTGTTAAAAACGGAATACTTTCCTTCTGAGGTGGCAAATCTCTTGCCAATGTAAGTGTGGAAGCAGATGCTGAATGATCTTCTGTTAGAACTGGAAGAGAGACTCCTTTATAGTTACTGAGTGAGTGCTAGGTATCAGTGCCACAAAATGATAAGCATAGAGCATGAAATGGCTTAGGTCTAAAAATACCAATATGTCCCTAATGTAAGAAAGAACCCCAACCTCTTCTAAGTTTGCTAGTTCCCTTGAAAATTAAAATTATATTTAAGTTTTAATACATTAAAATAAAAATGATCAAATGAAGTCTGTGATGACAACATAATCCTGTTGGTTTGATTTTTAACTTTTGGGATATGTATTAGAAAAATATTGAATTTTCTTTGTGTTTGTACTATTTGTTTTATACTGCATTTAGTATTGCATATTAAGCTTCTATGAGATTTCTGTCACCTAAGCAGGAAGTGCATATGACTCAATATTGGAAAACTGTCTTATATTAAACCGGCACTCTTCTAAAGTGATGTCTTCAATGAAGTACATGCTCTGTGGCCATGGTAACCAATGTCATAGCCATATGTACCTTTAAGCCTTTAAACATTACTATCACTTAGCATCTTAAGTGAATTTTTTTCCTTTTTTCCCCATTGGTTTAAATTCTATAGTCACACAATATGGGCCAGTAATAGTTTAAATAAATAGGTTATTTGATACTGCTACAGGTAAATGCATGTATTAATAAATACATGTTCATATGAGAGGAGAAACTGCTATTTTCATTATAGTAAGAATTTGGATACGTCTTACAGCTTTGTGTGACATATCCTCCATTATAACTTGGGATCACTCCTCTTTGAGAAACTACACTTTCTAGGATGTAAACCTCTCTTCCCTGTTGCCAAGTCATAGGTCCTCCTGTTCATTTTCTTTCATATACATCTTATTTATGTATTAAAATCAGCACTTGATGTGCTTATATATTCATATATTTCTGTCATCAGCTTCGAGGCTATCTGTAGGTTATCATTTGGATCCATGCTCTTCCATTTAATGTGTTCATGTTTCCTAATCACAAGCTACTAACCTTTGCAGGCCTTTGCAGCTTCCTGTTTTCTTCACACTTTATTTCATTCTTTCGGCTGTTCACTGTAGAATGCTTTTATGAATTTTCTACAGAATGAGTAAGAACATTTGATTCCCTCACGTGTCCAGAGAAGAAGCATGCACTGACATTATTGTCAATAGCTCATTTTGTGAAGTAAGTTTAAGTAAAACATCATAACATTGTAGATAGAGATAGCTTTCAGACATGGGTGACTAACTTCCATAAACTGTCCATGCAGGAAACAACGTAGCAAGATCATTATGAGTTTGGGGTCAGTCTGGGCTATGTAGGAGATTCAGGCTAATCAAACATATAGAATGAGACCTTGTTTCAAAAGTTAACAGTGACCCGAAAAGGAAAATAAATACATAAATAAATAAAATAAAATAAGGAAATCCAACTTTTGAAATATTTAAAATGTTAATGTGTCTATGATCATACAGTCTTCATTCAACATTTACTAATAAATGCATCTCAATATGTCCAAACAAAAGTTTCTGTTTTCCAAGACAACCTTCATCATTGTCAATGTATCAGGTACACATATCAGGTACATGTATCATGGAGCTACCTTAAATAGCAGCCTAAGGAGGAACTAATAGGAACTCTTTGTTTTGACTTGGTTAATTCTTAAGGTTTGAATTGTTTTTATACACACATTTTCTTCCATGTCACTAGCTTATTTATACATTATTACTTACACTTGTTACCAATAATATTTTTATAGCCACAAATAGTGAATTCTGCTTTTAATCATAGCACTTGGGAGACTTAGAGACAGCAGGATTGCTGTGAATGTGAAGCAAATGTGAGCCATTGAGTGTAACGCCCGACTCTCAAAACAAATGCCATAAATATATGTATATATGTATTTATACATACATATATATATATACATATATACATACATACACATACATATATATTCCATTTGATATTTGATGTTTGAAACAAACTAAACAACAATTGGGTCAGGTGTGGTAATCATTATAATCCAGTTTCTAAATGAGAAAACTCAAACTCAGAAACCCATGGGACTTGTCTAAAGCTTGTGTGTATTAAATTGACAAAATGAGATGTGGATGAGGTCATCTCTTTTATAAAGCCCTAAGCACAGATATCAAGAAGTAAAAACAGTTATATGATTATTTGATATGGATTTTCTAAAATTGCAGTATGTTATCCTGCCTTTTCTAGTTTGTGATATGAATTAGTAATATAACAATTTTAATGGGATTTGGATGATTTAAAACAGTTTTTAAATGTGAAAACATTGACACTACCTTGAATTTTTGGCTTTGGCTTGTAATTATTAAGCAACATAACATTGCTTTGAAGATTTGAATATACACGTATCTAAAATATATTTTAGACAAAATTTGATCTTTTTTCATAGATCATTAGTATAACCACCTTAATTAACATTAAAAATAGCCAAATTTACCCTTTTAGTATGATAATAATTTTGCCGTCATTAATATCTTTAGATCATAATGAGTTGTTATAAAATATTCACTCGCCAGGAGTACAATAAATAAATTATGAAACTTACTGAAATCAATTAATAATAAATTTCTTATCTCAGGTGTGGTATCCTTGCAAGGAAAAATAAATAAGACATTTTAATCAAAGTAGGAGAAAAAGAAAGTTGTAAAAGGTCGTGGTTGCAATGCTTGAGCAGGTTGCTTTTTGGGGTGTATGGAGGAGGCTGCAATCATTTGAAACGTGTAATCTGGAAGACTTCCTAAGCATATGGAGTGGTTAGAAAAAAAAAATGGCACAGAAATGCAAGTGAGGAAAAGAGAAAATTGGATAAATCAAGAGAAAAGCCTGGGGGAAAGGAAGCGCCTGAGGGAAGGAAGCTGGACCAGATGTTGAGATGGCCATTGTGGGCTTGCTTTTGACATCATGGGATTATTCTGAGTGTGCTTTTTAAAAGAATAAGCTCCTGTAATAGATCAATAAAGGACTGAGCTGGTTGGGATGGTTAAAGTAGGTTTTAAATGATAGTGCTTTCCAGTTTCAGCATATGGGCTGAAATAGATTTTAGAATTAAATTTATCCAATAATGGCCATAAAGAATTTTTCATTTTAAGCATTTCCTAGCATCCTGATGAATTTATTTTATAACGTGCATTGTTCACCATCTGAATATAAGGTTAATACATAATGATTTGAAAAATTCCAGAATTCTCTCAATTCTAAAATAAGAACCACTAAAATTTTGCCCCCCCATGCAAATAAATCAGCTTATTGAATTCAATATATTTTGTCTATTAAGTGAGAAAATTTTGGTAAGTTTAGATGCTGAGTTAGGCAGAAAACACAGGCATGTAATTCTACAGTGTGCTTGAATTTTCATAAGTTCCAGATCTCTCATTCAAAAAATATTAAATTAATTAACGTGGGCATCTTAATTTTACCTTAAAAGAATATTTATGTGTAGAGGCTCAATCCAGATAATTACAGTAATATTTTTTGCATAGTATCTTCTCTATCATTCTGAAGCTGGCCAGATCTTTTTGCCAGAGAGATTCAAGATATTAAGGGGAAAAGTTATTTTAGATTTCCAAAGTGTATTTTTCATACTCCGAGAAACTTTCCCTTAGTTGATACTCACCTATAAAATAAGACTAGACCAAGCTGCAAGAAACACTCACAGGAACCCATTGTCTTAGAGCTTCAGGATAAGCGAAATTGCTAAAATGTAGAATTCACCAGTAGCATCCTAGTACGAAGTCAGGGACCCAACTAAACACATGTGTGGTTCATTGAGGGACGTTTCAGTGATTTCATCACAATTCATTTTCTGTGTTTTTTTTTCTTTGTTGTTTTTGTTTGTTAATACAAATAGATTGTCTTGTCTGTCTTTGATGTATTCAGCTGTTTTCAGATGAATCAATATGTATAACAGAGATAAATATTCCATATGAAGCTGTCTTGAAATGCTTCAGATTGTATTCTGCTCTCTAGAAAGCACAAATGGATAAGAATATTGGCCCACTCACGCATTGCTTGGACTTGTCAATTTATAGATATTCAGGTATCACTAGATTTATAAGTATATATAAAAGTATATATGTGTGTTACATATATGTATACTCATATATATATATACACATACATATACATGTTTTGTTATGGACCTTGTGGACAGTAATAATTTTGAGTAACTTGAACTATATTTTTATAAAGCAGACATAAAGTATAGATATTTCTTTGGAGAAAAGTGTGTTCATGTTGTCTGTTTAGATATACATTGAAATCATAAATGTATATACGTATATGTAAAAATGTTTGTTCACTTTATACAGCTACAAAGTTAGCACATTATCAACACAAAAGGCAGGGTATTCTTGTTCGCTAACCTTGGAAACTATTTTAACATTTTATTAACAGTTCTAACATGAACCCTTACAATTTTTATTACTGTCTACAAGGAACATAACAAGACAAGATCCTTTTGCTTATTTATACAGTTGTCTCTTTGCTTATGTGTGGTGTACATGGATGCCACGTGTGTCTGCGCGTGGATGCAGATCCAAGAGACTGGTGTCTGGTGTCTCCACTGCCATTTTGTCACATTATTTTCTGAGACAGGGTTTGTCACTGGCACTCAGTGATTTGGCTAGACTACCTGGCTAGAGAGCTCTGGTAACTCATTTTTCTCTGCCTTCCTTGTGCTGGGTTTACAAATGTATGCTACAACTTCCTAATGGATGCAGCGAACTGAACTCAGGTTTTTAAAAGAAACACTTTACCCAGTCAGCCATCTTCTCAGACATATTCTTTCATTTTAGATTTTCAAAATAAATCCCTGAGTTTATTGCTTGTTTGCTAATTAAATTGTGTTTTCATTATATTTTAAAAATATATTATTATTAATTATTAATTATTCACTTTGTACCCCAGCTGTAGGCCCCTCCTTCATCTCTTCCCTGGCCCACTCTCTCTCCCTCTCACCCCCCATACCCCTCCTCTAGTATACTAATAGGGGAGGTTCTCCTCCCCTACTATCTGACTCTAGCCTATCAGGTCTCATCAGGATTATCTGGATCCTCTTTTTCTGTGTCCTAGTAAGGCCACTCACCCTAACCCCAGGGGAGGTGATAAAAACGCAGCCACCAAGTTCATGCCAGAGACTGTCTCTGCTCCTCTTTCAAAGGAACACCCTGGAGACTGAGCTGCCCATGGGCTACCTCTGGGCAGTGGGTATATATCCTCTCCATGCATGGTCCTTAGTTGATTCATTAGTCTCTGCAAGGGCCCTCTGGGCCCAGATTTTTTTTTATATCAAAATAATCATTTTTATTGTATGGAAAATAAAATCTATATTGAATACAATCTATATGACATTTTCTTTTTTAATTTTTTTTATTAATTACACTTTATTCATTTTGTATCCCCCCATAAGCCCCTCCCACCTGCCCTCCCGACCCCACCCTCCTTCTCCTTTCTGCATGCATGCCACTCCCCAAGTCCACTGATAGGGGAGGTTCTCCTCTCCTTTCTGATCTTAGTCTATCAGTTCTCATCAAAAGTGGTTGCATTGTCCTCTACTGTGGCCTGGTAACCACAGAGGGCCTCTGAAAACCTCTGCCCTACAGACTATCAAAGCAGATGCTGAGCCTGATGGTCAACTGTTGGGCAGAATGAATGGAATTTTATGTAAGAAGTGGGAAATAGCAAGAGCTGGAGAGGACAGGGTCTCCACAAGGAGAGCAACAGAACAAGGAAATTTGAACACAGGGAACTTCCCAGAGACTCATACTCCAACCAAGGACTATTCATGGAGATAACCTAGAACCCCTGCACAGATGTAGCCCATGGCAGTTCAGTGTCCAAGTGGGTTACATAGCAATGAGAAGAGGGACTGCCTCTGACATAATCTGATTGGCCTGCTCTTTGATCACCTCCCCTTGTGTGGGGAGCAGCCTTACCAGATTTTTTTTTCTTGCAATTTTTTGTCTCCTTTTGGAGCTCCTGTCCTCTTAAGAAATAACTGACATTTGGGTTTTTCATATGGAGATGTTCACTGTATCCAATTTTGATACCTTTATCCCCCAATTAAATACAGAAATAAAGGAATAGTTTTCCTCATCATCTCTGCATGTTTGAAAAGCAATAACAGATCTAAGAATAAAAAGAATAGTGGTGATGCTAGTCATAAAAGTAAGTTTACTAATTTAGTTTATTTAATGTGGCCATCTTTATGATTATCTAGGTATTGAACTTTTGCACTTTAATTATGTTCCCATGGGCTTTTTATACCTCTCATGGATAATCAAAGATGACAAGAAACTAAATAAAAACACTCCAGTTTTGGAAAGTAAATAAAAGACTTCAGAGCCAAGGTACAATTTTTAAAACATGTGGCAATTTATTCTTTTATAATTTGAGTATCTTCCTGTCACAATAAACCACTTTGGTCCTTTATACATCAACTCTATTGCCTTCTTTCTCCCTCTACATCTATCTATCTATCTATCTATCCCTTTTTCTCTCTTCCCATCTTTGTGTGTGTTTGTGTATGTGTGTGTGCATGTGTGCACAGTGTTCATTATATGAAATTTATTTTAAGTTGTAGTTTAGTATTGCAGCTGAGCTAAAAAACCGGAAGATAGCCACCAGCCACTGCTGTGATTGTGTCCATCCCTGTAGACTTCATTGTGGACTTTGAAGCATGTTGCATGTCTTCATTTAACACATGGAAACTCCATGAAGTCCTTCACTGAACCTAACTCATCAAAGGTTTTCCTCCTTGTCCTATGGAATGAAAAATGTCTAATGCATTAATTAATTACTTGCTTTTCAAATGTTAGTTTGTGACACCTAGAATTTATAACTAAAGTTTTTGAGCAAATTATAAATGTGTTTTAAATTTACTCTGTTTTATCTAAACAGATACTATCTGATATGTTTAGAATATTCACACAGCAGCTAACCGTTTAAGCTTTGTTAGTATAATTTCATGTTAAGTTTTACAATAAACCTATATTCACCTAGGATTCTGTTCCACCCTAAGTGAACCTGCTAACAATGAGCTATGCAATTGCTTTATTACATATCCTTGATATGTCATGTTAGAAGACTACTGCCACGTATTCTGTAAAATAAATATAACTATTTTCCGTCATAAAATAGTTGTTTAAAAAACATAAACAGTTCTGTTGCTCTCCTTGTGGAGACCCTGTCCTCTCCAGCTCTTACTATTTCCCAGTTCTTAACTAAGATTCCACTCTCCTGCCCAACAGTTGCCCATCCGGCTCAGCATCTGCTTTGATAGTCTGAAGGGCAGAGGCTTTCAGAGGCCCTCTGTGGTAGGTTCCTAGTTTGTTTCCTGTTTTCTTCTTCTTCTGATGTCCATACTCTTTGCCTTTCTGGATGGGGATTGGACGTTTTAGTTAGGGTCCTCTCTCTTGCTTAGTTTCTTTAGATGCACAGGTTTTAGTGGGTTTGTCCTATGTTGTATGTCATGATCATTCAGGCCTTTACAGCCATTGAAGCAGGACATTCTCCCCAAGCATGGTTGGATACCATAAAAAGCTAAAATGATACGCTCAGGATGCGAGGCTAAGCACTGCACTCAGGGTCAGCCGCTTTGGACCCAGAGAAGAGCATGTCTGATTGCATGCAGGTTGATGCCCCAGGTCCCGCCTCTGAGAAAAAGGTATCAGACGGGTCTGATGCTCTTTGGGTGGATGACACCTAAATGAACATCTGTACAAAGTCCCAATTTATTTCTAATATCAGAGATCAGACCTCTACTCTTGCCTGATGCGTCTAAAACAAAAAGGGGGAACTGTAGAGAGCTGCGGAATTATATGCCTTAAAGATGGAGCTGGTTTCCGCCTTCTACCTTCCCGATGGTGAGTGCTCTCTGTCACGAACAACTCCACATTTGGCTAAGGCCGAGGATCTGGCTTGCTTCCATGTATGTGGACCTATCTGCATTGCCCCCGTGGCACGCCTGAGTTGGCTACCCAGAGGCTATTTAAGCTGTGGGCTGGCTTTCCCCGGGGTCCGAGGATTGTTCAATGTTCCTGAATAAACTGCATTGAAAAAAAAAAAAAAAAAGAAAAGAAAAAAACATAAACAGTAATTTTTTCATAGCACTAATAGACATCATTAGAGTCAATTATAGGAAAATTAGATATTTGCATAAACAGGAGTATGTATATATTTTTAAAAGTGAAAATATTTTAAATTTTTATTACATTTTAGAGGTGACCAATGTTTATTTTACATGTTGGTAATCTACACAGGTAGCCTTCCATATAAAGAAAACTAGCCATGGTAAAAGTTGCTTAAAGTTAAATAATCCAGATAACAAAAAAGCTCAAGAAAAATATTTAAATAATATTATGAATTAGTTGAATATAATTTATTACCTTATTTACTATGAAAGATATGTCCTTCGTTCCACACAGTGAATTAAGCTGTGATGGAATTTCCTTCTTTGTTCTCCTGAAGATCTGATTATACACTACACTAAAGCAGAAAAAAAATATACATAGTCTTAGCTAAAATATCATTTAATATGGAAAGAAGTAATATCTGAGAGTGACCTTCATTACTTCTTGGGGAGAATTCAATAAACAGGAAAACTATTTTTTCCATAATAATACTATGGCCTTTAAAATTCCCTGGAATGATTGAATTATAATAAAATTTACAGAACTTCTGTAAGAAGAAATTAGGTAAAAAAAAATACATAAATTATGTATATTGTAGTCCAAAAACATTCAGATTTATATGTGTCCAATAATATGCAATGCTGAGATATATTTAATTATAAATACTGCTTTAGATTTAAAAATAGTTTGGGGAGTCATTTTCTTTCCAACTCCTACTGTAAATTGTTTTCAGAAAGCTGATGACCAAAGTATCTGTTTAAAGTAAACATTTTCTAAGCAAGTGATATCAGAGATATTTTTATTTCGATTCAGTTGCAAAATGTCTAAACTATTTACAAAAATAAACTATTTACAGACGATGTTCTGATAACTTTTTGAGGCTTTAGAGTTTGTAGTATTGGACTATTTCTCTGATGATTATAATGGATCTTTAGACAATTTGGGTATGAAATGAAAAGACCCATTTTTACTCAAATTTTTTCTAGAGTTGTTACGATTTCAATAAATACACAAAATTGTACAGCTTACAAAATTGAAATAAGCGTGTAATTAATAAAAAATACAACACACATACCCATATAAAGCATGTAATTAGTAATTAATACACAAACACACACCCACTTATACACACATATATGTTTATTACCATGAAATATTGTCAACAGTAAAAAACAGTAGAGTTTACGTCTTTATGTCCATTACGTGTGTACATTGCCATTTCCATGACAGAGAAATATAAATGATAGCACAGCATTGGTTTACCTCCGCAACCTATGCGAGAAGATAATCATAGTGAAGTTTCAGGGGGCAGTTAACTAGCTCAGTATAAGAAAGTGATATAGCTTTGTCAGTAATGAAGTGTTTGGACCCTAGAATGCCATATTAAGAATCACCTCAAGAAAAATGCACTGCAGTGTAGAAGATGGGGAGAAGGGCTGGAGAGATGGCTCAGAGGTTAAAAGCACTGGCTGCTCTTCCAGAGGTCCTAAGTTCAACGCCCAGCAACTACATGGTACCTCTATAATGAGAGCTGGTGCCCTCTTCTGTTGTGAAGGCATACATGCAGGCAGAACATTGTATACATAATAAATAAATCTAAAAGAAAAACAAACAAAAATGATAGAAGATGGGGAGACTAGGGCTTGTAGTTTGAGGATGCAGGGTAAGGAAGCTGCTAATTTCATATGGTGTATTTGAATCACAACTCTGCCTAGGTTCTCCTGGCCAAAGACAGACCAGAGATGTTAGCCATGAAGAGAACAAAGAACACCAAGGACTGAGTCCCAGACTCAACACTGTCAAGACAATTGCATGTACAGTTACTAACAAGGCAACCAGACATTTCTGAAGCACAAGTGACACTTCATATCATCATCATCATCATCATCATCATCTTATTATTATTATTATTATTATTATTATATTATTATTATTATATTATTATTTTTATATCCAGACTCCAGTTTTCCTTCTCTCCTAAAAGTCCTTCTTCTCTATTTCTCCTGACAGGCCCCCATCCTCTTTTCCGTTTATCTTCAAAAAAGGACAAAACTTCCAAGGCTATCAACCAATCATGGCATATTAAGTGGCAGTATGATTTAGACACTTCCCTTTGTATTAAGGCTTGGCAAGGCAAACCAGTGTGAGGAAAAGGATCCCAAAAGCCGGCAAAATAGTCAGAGACAGCCCTTGCTCCCACTGTTAGCAGTCCCCCAAAAAGACCATTCCATACAACTATAACATATATGCTGAGGGCCTATGTTAATTCCATGCAGGCTCCCTGGTTGGCAGTTCAGTCGCTGTGAGTCCCTATGAGTCCAGGTTAGTTGATTCTGTGAGTTTTCTTGTGGTGTCCTAGAGCCCTCTGGCTCCTAAAATAATTCCTCCTTCTCTTCATTAGGACTTGCTGAACTCTGCCTAACGTTTGACTGTGGGTTTTATATCGGTTTCTAACATTCGATGGATGAAGACTACCTGACGAAAATGAGGCTAGCAGAATGCCAGCCAGTCCTGTTTGATTCTGTCCTAGGTCGTTAGGTGGGCTCCCTCTCATTGCATGGGCTTTAAGCTGAGCAAGTGATTGGTTGGCCGCTTCCACAATTTCTGTACCACCTTTATCCTGGCACATCTTGTAGGCTGGAAAAAATTAAGTGAAAGGCTTGTGGCTGGGTTGGTGTTCCAAACCTTCCACTGAAAATCATGCATGGTTACAGGAGATGGCCTGTTCAGGCTGTAATTATTGAATTGCTAAGAGTCTTAGCTAGCGTCGCCCTCTTAGATTCCTGGGTCTCTAGCACAACACCGAGATGCCCCACCCAATTTCAATTGTCTTTCCTCCATCCTCCCCTCATCTCTCATCCCTGGTACACACACACTGTCTAGTTTATTTCTCTTTATCCAGGAGATTCATGTGTTCCCCCCTCTTGATTCCTCCTTGTTACTTAGCTTCTCTGTGTAGATGGATGGTAGCACGCCTATCCTTTACTCTACAGCTAAGATCCACTGAAAAGTGAGCACGTACCTTGTTTGTCTTCCTGTATCTTCCTGTCCACCTCACTCAAGGTGATTTTTTTTCTAGTTCCATTCATTTGCATGAAATTTTCATAATGTTTATTTTTGTTGTTGTTGGGTTTTTTGTTTTGTTTTGTTTTTAAACAGAGTAATACTCCATTGTGTAAATATACCACATCTTGTTTTCAACTCTTTGGTTGAGGGACATCTGGGTTGTTTCTAGTGTTTGGCTATTAGAGATAAAGCTGCTACAGACATAGTTGAGCAAGTGTCCTTGTGGTGGGATGGAGTGTCCTTTGGAGGTATGTCCAGAAGTGGTATAGCTGCATGTTGAATAAACTGATTCCGATTTTTTGAGTAACTGCCATATTGATTTCCAAATTATCTGTACAAGTTTGCACCCCCACCAGCCATGGAGGAGTATTCCCCTGGCTCCACATTCTTGCCAGCTGCCTCTTGTTTTTTTTATTTTAGCAATTCTGACAGGTTTAAGAGTCATTTTGATTTGCATTTCCCTAAAGGTTAAAGATAGTGAACATTTCTTTAAGTGTTTCTCAGCCATTAGAGATTCCTCTGTTGAGAATTATCTGTTTAGATCTGTAACCCATTTTTTTCTTCCATTTTTAAATTTTTTCCCGCAATTTATTCATTATATGTTCCAATTGAAACCCCCTCCCTCAAATCCTCAAGTCCCACCCTCCCTCTCTCTTCCACCCATCCCCTTCCCCTAGTCCACCAAAAGGGAAAGTTTCCTACTATTGCCATCTGCCTGTAGCTTGTTAAGTCTCATCAAGACTGCTTGGATCTTCTTCCTCTGTGGCCTGCCAAAGCAGCAGCATCAGGGCCAAGTGATCAAAGAGCAGTAAACTGAGTTCATGATTGAGGATCCCCTCACTCACAGATCCACATGAAGAATGAGTTGCCAATAGGCCACATCTGAGTAGGAGGTCTAGCCATAAAAAAACAGGACAGCCATCTATAGGCGTAAAGAAGCTAAACACTAAGGAGGACTATAGGGAGGATGCTTAACTCTCATTCAGAATGGTGAACAGGATAGACATCAGAAGCTGTGGAAAAGAGGAAACAGGATGGGAGTCTACAATAGAATATTATCTGAAAGGATTTGCCCAACAGAGGATCAACCGAAGCAGATGCTGAGACTCCAGGCCAAACTTTGTGCAGAGTGCATAGAATCTTATGGACGAAAAGAAGGTTGGAATTAGAGGTATGTGGAGGGACAGGAGACCCACAAGGAAACCAACAAAACTAAAAGATCTGAGTCCATGGATTCCTGGAGAGACTGATGCACCAGCGGAGGACCATACATGGAGAAGACCTAGACCCCCTGCTCAGATGTGGCCAACTGGACCCCCTTTTTAAAATGGATTGTTTTGATTGGTGATGCTTAATTTCTTGTGTTCTTTATATATTTTGGGAATTAGTCCTCTGTCAGATGTGGGATTGGTGATGATTTTTTCACCATTCTGTAAGGTGCTGCTTTGTCCCGCTTGTGGTATACTTGCCTTGCACAAGCCTTTCGGTTTCAAGGGGTCCCATTTGTTAATTGTTGCTGTCAGTGTCCACACTAAAGGTGTTCTGTTCCAGAAGTTGATTCCTGTGCCAATCCTTTCAAGGTTTTTCCCCACTTTCTCTTCTGTCAAGTTCAGGGTCTCTCGTTTTATGGTGATTGTCTTTCCTCCACCTGGAATGAATTTTGTTGGGTTAATAGATATGGATCTGTTTATATTCTTCTACATACTGAATCCTGCTAGAGCATCATCCCTTGTTGAAGATGCTTTCTTTTTTACCAGTATATAATTTTGGCTGTTTTGTCAAAAACTTATGTGTCCATATGTGTGTGGATTTAAATCTGTGTCTTTGATTCCACGCAATGATTAACCAATCTGTTATTATGCCAATACCATACAGTTTATTATTATTATTATTATTATTATTATTACTATTATTATCATCATCATCATCATCATCATCATCATCATCATCATCATTACTGTTTCTCTGTAGAACTTGAATTCACGCATGGTGATACCTCCACAAATTGTTTTAGTTATCCTGGACTTTTTGATTTTCCATATGAAATTGAATATTGCTCTTTCAAGATCTGTAAAGAATTGTTTTGGTATTTTGGTGACGATTGCATTGAATCTCTGGATTGCTATTTTTAGGATGGTAATTTATGCTGTACTAATCCTATTGATCCATGTTCACGGGAAATATTTCTGTCTTCTGACATCTTCTTGAATTTATTTCTTCAAAGATTTGAAGCTCTTGTCATTCAGGTCTTTCAATGGTTGGTTAGAGTTACACCAAGATATTTTATATTATCTGTGGCTATTGTGAAAGGTGTTGTTTCCCTGATTTTTTCTCTGGCAATTTATTGTTTGTATATAGAATACTACCAATTTCTTTGAGTTAATCTTGTATTCAGCCACTTTGCTGAAGGTGTTTATCTATTGCGTTAGAAGTTTGGAGAACTTTATATACACTATCATATCATCTGCAAATAGCAAAATTTTTATTTTTCTTTACCAATTTGTACCTTCATCTCTTTTATTAGATCTATTGCTCTAGCTAAATTTCAATTCCTAAATTGAATAGATACTAAGAGAGAAGGTAAGTGGCTTTGTCTTGTCCCTGGTTTTAATAGAACTGCTTTGAGTATCTCTCCATTTAATTTGAAGTTAGCAATAAGCCTGCTATCAATGTCTTCATTATGTTTAACTATGTCCCTTGTTTCCCTGATCATTCAAAACTTTTATCATGAATGAGTGCTGGATTTTGTTAAGGGCTTTTTTATCCTTTAATGTCATAGCTTTTATTTATTTATTTATTTATTTATTTTTCTTTTCAGTTTGTTTATATGGTGGATTCATATGTTGAACCAGTACTGCATCTCAGGGATGAAGCCTATTAGAGCACGGTGGATTGTCTCTTGGATGTGTTCTTGTGTTCAATTTGCATATGTTATTGAGTATTTTTCTATCAATATTCATGAGGAAAAATGGTCTGCAATTCTTTTACTTTGTTGAAACTTTTTTTGGTTTGGGTATTAGGGTGACTATGGCCTCATAAAATAAATATGATGGGGTTCCTTAGTTTTTTTGTTTGTTTGTTTTTTTTCTGGTCCACTTTATATGGTATTCTGTAAGCTATTGTACCTTACAAACATTTTTTTCCTTAGGTTAGAAAAATTTTCTTCTATAATTTTGTTGATACTTTATTGGCCTTTGAGCTGGGAATCTTTTCCTTCTATTTCTATCATTCTTAGGTTTGGTCTTTTTATATTGTCCATGATTTTCTGTATGTTTTGTATATGAAACCCTTTAGATTTAACTTTTTCTTTGACTGACATTTCAATTTCATCTATCATCTCTTCTACTCCTCATATTTTCTCTTCCATCTCTTGTATTTTGCTGTTCATACTCTGTTTGTAGTTTCCTTTAGCTTACCTAGATTTTCATCTCCAGTTTTCTTTTGGTTTGTGTGTTCTGCATTACTTCTATTTCTATTTTCATGTCTTGAACAGTTTCATTCACATTCACCTGTTTGTGTTTTTCTGTAATGGATTTATACATTTCCCTTTCAAGAGCCTCTATCATTGTCATAAGATTGTTGATTGTGTTCTTTCATTGGACTATCATCATATGGGCTTGGGGTTATTATATTAGGTGTTGATTTATGATTATCATTGTTAGATGTTTTGTGTTTTTTATTTGTTTGTTTGTTTTTAATGTTTTACCCCTTTGGTTTTTCTTTCCTCTCTGGTCTTTCGGCCTGAATAGTCTGTGGTTCTTCTGTCCAGGGAGTCTTCAGCCCTAGTAAAGTGTTTTCATTTGGGTTTTGGTATCCTTCAGGACTTTTGGGATTTAAGATTTTGGGATTTGAGGTTTTGGGATTTGAGGATTTGGGATTTGTATTACCTCTGGGATTCTAGGATTCTTGGATTCTGACATATAGTATGGTTTCTAGAGTTCTGAATACTGATGTTGCCACTTAGGTTCCAAGTCCCTGTGTAGCATGAAAATTTCTACTATCCTGTGACCGTTGATCAAGATGGCAGATTAGAAACTAAGTTAATTTTCTAATCAATAATGAACTAGAACTATCTGCCTTGCCTTTTGTTGTGGTTTGATTTGTTCTGTTCTGTTTTTTTTTTTTTTTTTTTTTTTTTCAAATTGTGGACACAAACATGTTGTTGAGAAAAAATTCCTCCCCCAAAAAATATATATATACTGTTTAATATTTGGAAAAATTAAATCTCCTCAAGCTTATTTTCAAAACTTTGTAACTTGTTTTTTTTTTTTTTTAAGTCAGCAAATTTTAAGAGTCTAAAAGATATTAAATCAATGTATTTAAATGTTATACTGTATTTGTTCAGGAAATATGTACTTGTAAGTTCCATTTTCAGGTGTACAGAGAATTGGATGATGAAGGAGATGATAAAAAAGCTGCAATAAGTTAAATTAATTCAACACCACTGAAAACATTTGACACAGAGTATCAGGTGTTTCAGAATACATTGATTTGCAGTTGCTTGAACTCAGCCCCCAGATGTATTAAGAGTCCCCTTATTATTTTCAGTTACTAGGTCAAAAGTAAGTCTTTTCTCACTTAATTGAATAATATTTTTTTATTATGGATTGGTTGCAGGGAGTCAGTTGTGTTCAATATTAGGAGAATGCCCACATTAATAATTTATAATTATAAGTACTCATAAAGAATACTGATATTGAACTCTTGTTTTTATGCCTAACTTTTACATCATAGATGTCTTATGTTATCTCTCTGAATATTCTTCAAATACTTTTGAAAAATCTTTATGTACTTCTGTAAATTGATATAAGGAAATGAATTTTTATATCAAATCTTATAACATGTTCTGTATTTAAAACTATTTTAATCATAATCTTAAAAGCATAATTTGTGTGTAACATATGCTTTCTGTACATTTAGGTTGTGAATATTTTATTTAATTATATGTTAACCTAGTTACATTATATTGTGTATTCATACAGTACACAGCAAGAATGTAATTTTAAGTACTTCACTATGTGTGTGTGAAAGTGTGTGCATGGGCAGATGTGTAAATCTGAGGCTAATTCGCAAAGAAAAACTATAGTCAGATAAATAGGATGAGAATTTGAATAGATTCATTTCTGAAAAAAAAAAAAAAAACTAAGTATAAAACACAGCATGACGAATCTCTGCAAAGAGAGCTGCCTCCTCGCTAGCGTGGGTATGTAGCTGAGTGACACTTCAATGGAAATGGGGAGAGATCCTATTTGTGTTTAACTTCACTTGAAAACAGCAGTGAAGCTCTGTGCCTAATATAGAAATGCTTTCCAGAGATCGGTATTATTTTATTAATAAAAATAAGAGAACAAATCC
The DNA here is from genome assembly GCF_030254825.1 of Meriones unguiculatus. Classification (NCBI taxonomy): domain Eukaryota; kingdom Metazoa; phylum Chordata; class Mammalia; order Rodentia; family Muridae; genus Meriones; species Meriones unguiculatus. The sequence goes on along the minus strand of NC_083357.1, from coordinate 89,923,509 downwards.
AAAAAAAAAAACGACACCCCCATAATTACAGCAATAAATGGCCTGTTCTGGTTATACTTATAAGGGGAAAAAATGAATGAGGTTTATTTTTATAATGATATTGTACGTGATCAAACAAATGAGACCTTAAATATTAATAGCATAGTATTTGTTTATAATGTTTAAGCTATCAAAATAAATTTACTGGTTCTTCATGTTTTTTTTTTATGGTTTGTCTCTGGCTTGAAAAATATTAAAGCTTGTCATGAAAGAGTGAATAGTTAATTTTACCTCAATACTCTTGTTTGTGCTTTGTTAGATGGAGCAATTATTTCACAGATCTTACTATACTGAAATTAGTCATGGACTTCTATTTTTGTTTTTGTTTTTCTTTTCTGCTTTGTAACCCTACATTTCTGAACATTCAACAGTGGGTTTCTGGAATTATTGTTGTTATCATTCGTTCTGGTTTCTCTTCTCCCAAATGGGGCAGAAAATGATACCACCTAACTTCATATCTAGAGCAAAAAAAGAAGTTGGAACGTAAAATTAATAAATAAGTAAATTAATTAATAAATAAATCTTTTTGTGATTTGGAAACCTTCAGGGAGAAAAAGGTCAAGAATACAGAAGGAACTGTATTTTTTTGTGCTTCAGTGAAATTAGGCCAGAAGCCATGTGAAATGCAACTGGATGTAATTTGTCTGACTTTAAAGAGGACACTAACTGTACTCAGAATCTGTAATTACACTCTTGTAAGCTTTTGGACAAATGTTGGTCAACACAGAAGAAAGACAAGAAAATAATATAATTTTTTTTAAGGATGGCTTTGCTATTTGTGCTTGTTACACTTTGGCGAGGAGATAATCAGTTTTCTCTAAGGCAGTGTCACTGGGTGTATCAGCCACTCTCCATAGCAGACCCCACGACCTGGATTGGTGGATCAACACAAAACAAACTCATGCATTTGGAGGAACTTTGTGTTTTTATTTAGGATTTGATCCTACTGATTTTTTTGTTTGCTTGTTTGCTTTGATTTTTACTTTACTGTTTCATGGGCTTTTGAAAGAGACAGGCCATAAAATTGTGTGGTGGCTTTCCAAGCAGTATGACAAACTGCTATGCATTCAGTATAATTTTCGGAGGATAGGAACTACTCTATCATCCCCCTTTTTTGTTTTAGTGATTTTTATTTCTTCTATGCTTAAGCAGAAAGAGCTGTCTTAATTCAAAATGTGATGCCATGAAAAATTCTCTCCCTTTAAGATGTGAAGTGTTTTGTTTATTTTTAGAAGACAGAATTCTCCAGGCAGAGCATATGTATGCATCAAATTTTCTTCTAAATTATTACCTTATTATCTTAATACTTTACTGAAAGTTTATTGATACTTTTTACATTTATTAATAACTCTCCTTGTATTCCCTTTTTGTTGGTAGTGAAGAACAGTATATTAGATATATACTTTTTATTGCATTAAAAAGTCATAATGAGATGGAAGAAAGGATTCATTTTAGGGTTCAGTTGCAAAGGCTAACAGCCATAATGGCTAGGAATCATGGCACATCATCATAGAAAGAGTAGAAAGAGAAGAGATCCTCAACACATTTCCATCACACACGAAGGAGAGAAAGAATGGGGAGTTGGGAAACTCTGTAAACCGCCAAAGCTCCCTCCTCAGTGCCATTCATTCTCCATGAATGCTCTACCTTTCCAAAGTTCCATTCACTCCCAAAGAGCTCCGGCAACTGGGGAACATATAATCAAATGCATGAGCTTGTGGTGGAGGTAGATCCCTCACACCACCACAGATGTTATACCAAAACGACAGCTTAAATCATTTAAACAAGCTAATTTATTTCATCATAATTTGGGAGCCTAGTTGTGCAAGATCAAGACACCATCGTCACTGGGTTCTGTTAATAACTCTCTTTGTAACTGGAGAAAAATATCATCTCCTTCTATCTTCACAGGGACAGAGATAAACAAGTGGTCTTGTGTTTTCCTTTATAAGGGCATATACCCAAAAAACATAAGTAAGTTTGCACTTAAAACATTCTATTGTGTGTTGAGTGAGGGAATGGGTAGTGAGTAATACTTCTGAGGTATTAAGGTTTGGGAACTATTTTTCCCTGTGGGAAACTTCGCACACTTTGTGATACCCCATTAATAATTCTTCATTTACTCTCCACTGAAATTCCATTAAGGTCGGAGATCGAGAATAGGCATCACAATTGTGATATTAAACTTGGATTCATAATATTCTCTGAGAAGATTACCTTATAAGCTAGACAAAGGTAAGTTAAAAGACAGACTTTACAACAACCGGAACAAGTATGGCCAGGGGATTATGAGGCTTATCAGCACATGTCAGAAAGATGTTGGGATTTTACTTGCGGGAAGTTTCAATATTAGTCAATAATATGATATGACTGCCAAAGTGCAAATGGAATTTTAAGGTACTTTAGTCAGCAGATAACTTCTAAAATTAAGGAGTTTAAAGCCATGATGTAAGCTATGTCTAACCACAAGGAAGAAGTACATAAATATCCTATGAGCTAAATTCCATATATATATGAAATTTATATAAACATATGTACATATCACAAATTGTGTGAGTGGAATCTGTGGAAGCAAATATATATATATATATTTTTAATAGACAAATATATATATATATTCTAAATAGACAAAAATTAGGAAGTTACAGCTTTGAATTTATCATAACTTGGAATAAAATGACATTCTAATTTAAAATAATTTCTTTTTTGTTTATTGAGACATGCTAATGTTCTATTAATTATGCATGCATATAGAGAATGCATTTATAAATTAAAACCATCATGTTTTCATTTGTAATACTTAAATTACATATACTATTTTTTAATATTTCAAAATCATGCAGGGTATCAAAGTAGATGTTGAGGCTCATAGCTAAACATTGGGCAGAGTGCAGGGAATCTTCTGAAAGAAGGGGGAGATAGAAAGACCTGGAGGGGACAGGAGCTCCACAAGGAGAGCAACAGAACCAAGAAATCTGGGCCCACGAGTCTTTTCTGAGACTGATACATCAACCAAGGACCGTACATGAAGATAAGCTAGAACCCCTGCACAGATGTAGCTCATGGCAGCTCAGTGTCCAAGTGGGTACCCTAGTAAGGGGAACAGGGATTGTCTCTGGCATGAATTCAGTGGCTGGCTTTTTAATCACCTCTTCTTGATGAGGAAGTGGCCTTACCAGGCCACAGAGGAAACCAGTGCAGCCAGTCCTCCTTATGAGATGTGATAGACTAAGGTCAGATGGAAGGGGAGGAGGACCTCCCATCTTAGTGGACTGGGAGAGGGGCATGGAAAGAGATAGGGGAGGAAGGGTGGGATTGGGAGGGAATGAGTGAGAGGGCTACAGCTGGGATGCAAAGGGAATAAAATGCGATTAATATAAAAATAAAAATAAATAAAAATCATTCCTCTTACTCTATAATTTGTCTTTGAAAACTTAGTGCAGAGGCTGGATAGATGGCTCAGTAGTTTAATGCTATGACTGATCTTCCACAGGAACCATGTTTGATTTCCAGCACCAACATTATGATTCAGAGCCATCTGCAACTCCAGCTTCAAAGTATTTATTCTCTTCAGGAAAGAAAAAAAAAAAAACATAAAATATAATACAAGTAAAATAAATATAAAACTTGGTTTAAACCTCATCATGATTTATTCATTAATATTTCAAAATGTTAGTGTTTTAGTAAATGAAATGACATATTAGCATATCAAGTTTGTCACTATGACTGAAAATCCTGAATTGGATGATCAATATTTTATTTATTGATTGAATGGTTGTTTGAAAAGTTCTACAAGAGAATCTTTGATTAACATTGAATGCTATTGTGTCTGTGTTTGTGTGTGTGCATGTGTGTGCTTATAAATAAATGGGTAGAGGGAGAGAAGCATAATTTCCATGACATCTTGAGACACTGGGCAGCTGTAATTGGTGAACACTGAAAAAGTGATTTTTTTTTATAGTTTCTAAGTCCTTGTATATGTAACTGTGCAGCCATGATGCTCTAGTCTGAGGGCCCTGGTAGTTGAAGATGTATGTGCTTCATGTTGTGCCCTAGACAAGTTCTGGACACCCATGTGAGATATCGTTAATATTATGAGTGATAATTCTTTTACTAAAAGTCAAAAGACTACATTCTAGATAGAAAGCAAAGCAAAAAGCTGAAGTAAAAACTGGCTGTTAGCTTCTGATATCTCTACCGAAGATATTTTCTTATGCGATTCAATTCCTTTATCCTCTATTTAATGTAATATCAACCAGTAGAATTCGGAAAACACAGTAGTATACGTTTACAATATATACTAGAAACAATTACTGTGGAAAATTCTATTTCAAACACAGAGTATGCATTGGGTAGTTGTTGAGAAAAGCAAAAGTAGTCAATAAAACCTCACCAGGACTTCATATGTCTTTATTAATAAACATAGGATGTAAGGGAAACACAGTATGATGAAAGAACAAAAAAGAAAGGAAGAAGGGAAATATTAATACAGTTGGAAATAGCTTGTATGATATTGTGGCAACAAGTCTGCCCAGGAATTGGGAATGTATTAGAATATGCATAGAAAAATGATTTTATGATAAACATAAGTTGTGGTTATTTGTAAACCACACTCAGCAAATATTTTTGAGTGTGCACATAATTCATATTTTATAGAGACTGTGGATACAGGATCTGTTTCTACTAATTACTATTTCAGAAGGGTACGTTGTAAATAAAGACAATATTCTGGCACATTGTTTTGATGTGAGAGCTTTTATGCAAATGTAAAAAAAATTCATTACACATATGGATTAAAATTGTTTAGAGTTTCATGGAGATTGCTGAAGGAGTGTGCATTCATGTCTGGATGTTTAGCATGCATATTCAGGTTTTAACTTTTTTTAAAGATATATACAACTCCTGACCTATCGATGTAGTTCAGTGACTGTGCATACTGAGAGAAGCAGACGAAGATATTCCTGACGTCCTTTAAGCTGAATGACTTCATATTGCTTGGGTTTCCAACTAGTATTTTCCTTTGAAACACACTTTTTCTTTTTCCTTTAGGAAACAAATCAGAAAACTTTAGGATAGATAAACAAGAAACACTCAGTCTTTAAAGAACCTATGTCATATGTGAGGTACTTTCAGGAGTGCAGAACAAAACACTAAGTAATGCCAGTTTTTAAAACATGCATGTTAAAAGTTATTGCATAATGTTGTTATGGTTTATCCACTTAAATAATAAGAAGCAAGTTGCTGTGGATACAGGACATTGGACATCACTGGACAAATGCAAGGAGGCTCTCTTTGTATCAGTTACTGCCCACGGTGCTTCCCATTATGCACCACGCTTTTGCTGGCGAAGTATTTATATCCTACAGTGTACTGTAGGCACCCTGCTAGTCCATAAAGAAGAAAGTAGCCTGTGCATTACAAGGTAAAGCATTCATCTACAGGCATGGATGTGAGGATGCAGCAAAATGTATGGAAAACAACTGGAAGCATCGACTTCTGAGGCCTTTGGAAAAGCCAGCTTGCTTACAATTGCACAGATGCTCATCAGCACCTTAAGAGAGGAAAGAAATGGTTACAATGCACCCCAAGTTTATTTTATGTGGAGGAGATTAACATACAAATTCACCTTCTCCTTGGAAATTTCTTTTAAACAGCTAGATTCCCCACAGGCACTTAGAAGTGGAGATTGTATCTACATATAAAAAGGAATTAGGAAATTAAGATCGTTATCAAGGCCCATGTAAGCTCCAAATTGCCCTATGTTTAAGTAAATGCTGTAGAAACTTCAAGGAGAAAACTTTCGATGGCACCATCAATTTCGTGTTTTTCTGTTGGGAGATCCACCTATTTTTGTTGGGAGATCTGTGACATCTGTGTCAGTACACATACGGAGTCTACTAGGAAGTGATGGCGGAGGCATGACATGTTTAAACAGAGTCTTCTTTGCTTCTGTCTTTCCATGTCATTTCCCCAGAATTTAAATCAATGTCTCAAGTTGATAATATTGTAAAATAGGATCTTTGAAGCCAATTTCATTCAAATTTAAGTCCAATTATGCTAGTTTTCTGGTATGGAAGGAAATGCCTTGTGAGACTCCAAGAAATACCTTCCATTCTCTTCATTTTTAGGAATTCCTTGTTAATCCAGGATGTTCTGGGAGACTCCCATCTCCACACTCTCAGGTGTGTCCGTATCATCATGAACGATTATTGTATATTGTTGGGACACTATAAAGTAGAATTAAAAAAGATAAATAAATTAATAATTAGACATAAAGCTTCCATATTTCTGAAACTTTTTTTTTTTTAACAATCCATTTGCCTGTGGTACTGTACTGAAAGTTTTACAGTGAGGACTCAGCGATCATGTCCTCACAGGGGAGGGTAGCTTTTAAGGATACTGTGGAAGTGTTTTGTTTAGTAAACATTGAGAAAATAATATGCTCAATTGAGTTTCAATATTTTTCCTACCTCTGAGCCAAGGGTTAATGGTACCTGATAGAATGTTCACATTCAACCAGCTGTCCTTAAGAATGAAAAAAAAAATACACAAAAGGAAAACCTGTTCTATGCTACATGACAGAGAGACGGATAGCATGTGGAGATAGAGCTGTTTGTTGTTAAGTAGACAATGGCAAGCTATACATATAGTTTTAACCATTTTTTAAAAGTCTTCATGACACCTTTCTTAAATGCTTGCATTCCTACAGAGTAAAGCAGGTATTCTCTAGCCAACTATTTCCTGTATCTAGAAACCCGTGGTTACTTATTTTATTTTGCTTTATAATCCTGTCGCTTATAATTATTAAACATTTAGAAGGAAATCTTTCACTTAACCACATATGTGCACCTATTATACTATCATACTTAGGAGGAAACAACATCCTGCAACATCCTCTCAGAACTAAACCTAAAGATTTTACTTTTTATGATATTAATAATACACACACACACACACACACACACACAAGCACACACACACGCATATATTATCTACAAACACCCTGTACGGAGAATCTGTGATGTTTCACAAAGCTTACTATTTATATAAACGACATAATTGAAAACGTTCTGCAGGTCACAACTTAATGGCGTAACTTTGTAGATGAAGAAATTAATATAGGTAAAGACTGAGTAAGTGACAATCTATATTCAAATCTCTGTCCTACACTGTGAGGTGGCAAAGGTTCCTAATGACATTTAAAAGGAAATAGAGTGGATACTGACCTACACCTTGATGTCCAGACATGTCTTCAAAATGTTATTACTTCCAACTTAATTCTGTTCTTGAAAATTTTTCACTGTTTTTAAATTTCATTTCCTTCATGTACATCACCCATTGACTCAGAATTGATGCAGGGTAAATTTGTTAAAAATAAAATTTCCAATTTTAGGGATTCCTAAATTATAAAATTCCAATTTTAGGGATTCCTAAATAATAGAAATTCCTATTTCTGGGATCACTTTATCTTGTTTCTCTACTCATTTTTCCAAATCTCTGTGCTATTTCTTGTTTCATTCCAACTAGTCTGCTAAGATGAGAGTTGATGAAAGATTAAGGCTCTGCATCTCCCAGGAGTATTTACATTTTAATGGGGGTTTCTTGACGATCAAAAAAAAAGTCTCCAAGATGCAAAGGAATGAATTCTAAAGGTAACAGGCGGGAGAGATATTTTTAGATAGGAGCATCTGGCTTGCCCCTCTAATCACATCCCATAAGCTGCCTACTCCATTTATTTGTAAGACCTTGCCTCTGCTGTTTACCGTGAGAAGGCTCTCTGTAATTGCACATGCTTTTTCAAAGGTTTAAATCCTGTGTGGCATTAGTACCTCAGTGTTTATTTTCTCTCCCAGCCCTGTGTTCCTCATGACTGGAACAAATTCTCAAATGCTTTTTAACGATGATGTAAGCCCTTGAACAAAATGAAAATCTGTTGTTTTAGCATATTTGGAAGAGTGCAATTCAGCTGTCACAGGAAGCACAACTTGTCTGAAAATGCCATTTCTCACTCACTGTATTAGCATGCACACCTAAGAGAAATTTCTTTCGGATGAACGCTTGACTCCACATATACATACATATACATATGTATGTGAAGGCATAACAAAGAATCCAGAAAATATTTGCCCTGTTTCACCCACAGAACCATCTTTTCAAAGCATATTTAATCAACCAGTGTGTTTGATTGTTTTTGCCACCAAAAGAACTGAAACGATCTAAAGAAAGATATTTTTTTTCTTTCTAGCGTCAATTTAGCATATACACTAGAGTAAATTGTGTGTTCTCACATAGTAATTTTCTATGAAAAAAATAGACATCCGACTGAGAAGTTTCAAACCCAAAATGCTGAATAATTTTCCAAAATTCTTAGTAATTAAATGTGATGATAATGCATTACAAAGTGAAGAACAAGTACAGGTGGATTTCAAACATAATTATCTTGTGAAGATAGTTAAAGAAAGTTCCCAATAAACTCTGTCTTCATTAAACCAATAAACATCCTACTATTTGATTGCTTGATACAACTATTTTCCACAAAATATTAGGATAGCTAGTCATTTTAATATTTGCATAAGCTTTCTAGGCATTTCCATACTTCCTGTTTTACATTTTCTATCACTTCTAAAACTGACTTATTTATTTATTTATTTTACTATTAATTACACTTTATTCACTTTGTATCCCCCCATAAGCCCCTCCCTCCTCCCCTCCCGGTCTCACCCTCCCTCTCCCTTCTTCATGCATGTCCCTCCCCAAGTTCACTGATAGGGTAGATCCTTTTCTCCTTCTTTCTGATCTTAGACTATCAGTTCTCATCAGAAGTGGCTGCATTGTCATCTTCTGTGGCCTGGTAAGGCTTCTCCCCTCTCAGGGGGAGGTGATCAAAGAGCAGGCCAATCAGATTGTATCAGAGGCAGTCCCTCTTCCCATTACTATGTAACCCACTTGGACACTGAACTGCCATGGGCTACATATGTGCAGGGGTTCTAGGTTATCTCCATGAATAGTCCTTGTTTGGAGTATGAGTCTCTGGGAAGTTCCCTGTGTTCAAATTTTCTTCTTCTGTTGCTCTCCTTGTGTGGTTTCCATCCTCTTCAAAAACTGACTTTTTTGAAGAGATTGAAAGATAAACTTTTCAGTATTGACATTTTATTTATTTATTTATTCATTCATTCATTTATTTTAGAAATAATGTGCCATTCACTATACATTCACTGTATGTTACACGGAAGAACACAAAATGTAACAAAAAAAAATAGGCATGCAAATGTTTTACCCTAAAATAAAAAGTTTATGGACACAAATTCTGCAATCAAGCATGAATAATTTTGAGAAGCAAAAAAAAAAACAAGGCAAATAGAATACCTCATATCATATAAGTTTTATGAAAGGCTATTAAACATTACCTTGGGTTACTGGTCAATCATTTATCTCTAGCAAACTGTTCTACTAATCTACTAGCAACTGTTCTGTGAATTGTATCTATTTCTGAAGTTCTAATAAATTGGAGCCTTTATACAGTCTGAGTTTTCAGGTGAGCCTGGTAGTATTTCAAATACATATGGTGAACTAATTCACATTAATATCAACAATTTCAGGCTCATACAAATTCAATTCATAAAGTATTTTTGAAACTGCCTCAACTCCCTCAAACCCATATCTGGTACAGCATGTTGTCAATTTTACTTCTGTAATGCCTCTCTCTCTCTCTCCTCATTCCCATCAGTTTTAAGCTTTCTAGGCTGTTCTATTTCCCTCTAGATTATACTATTTTAATACCTACTTGATTTTCCACTCTTGATTTGGTGCTTCTTGTCCATTCTATCTACCTCAGTAAAAAGAGCCAGGTTCACCTTGCTAAGGAGAACATCTAATTATGTCAGCCCATTTTAACTTTACTCTTTCCCAAATGAAGCATGGGTTGATTAGGGCTCATTAGCCTGGGTATGCATGACCTTGTAAGGTCTCTCCCCCAAGCTACCTTTCTAATCTTGTCCCAAATGTTTCCTTTAAACAGAACCAAATTACCTCAAAAATAAATGATTTATTCTTCCTTTAAAAATCCCTTTGTTTCTGACTTTGGGCAGAAACTTTTACTACTTCAACTCTTTGGCTCAATCATCAACTTTTCCTTTAAATATATCTTCTCTAAGTACGTTTTTATCCACACCCCTATCTTTGCTACCCAGCAAAAGAAAAATATATACTAGCAATTTATTTTTTTAATTGTTCTAGGGCCCTGTCTACTCTTCCTTAGGTAATTGTATTTTGACTGTATTGCATTATCTGAGTGTCAGAGCACTCGTCACAAGAAGATTTTAATAGAAAGCATATAACTGTACAAGAAAGCCCTAAAAGCTTACTATAATCAACTCTTGGTTGACTCATCAATAAAATGAACATAACAATTCATTGTTATGTTTTTAGAGTTAAGACACAGATTTGGAGAACCTTCTCACAGGGAGCTTCCTTTACCCCTGTAGGACAAGACAAAAAACTTACGGCTCTCCTGACTTCTAGAATTCCAGCCATTGTACACCATCTTGCATCTGTACCAAAATGCTGGCCCCCAAGAAGGTGGATCAAGGCTGGGCAAGCTTGTGAACAAACACACATGCTCATACTCAATAAAGAATCATGGTTGGATATTCCTTCATGAGTATCTTGCGTACTTATGCTAAAATTTGAGTTTCATATTGTGTTTTCTGATTGTTTCAAAATTAAGGAGACTATGTGCAGTAAGGTTGAAAAAGATGTAGCAAAAGGGGCATATTTATTGAACATATATTTAGTGCAAGCTATATATTGGCTTTATTTAAAAAAATATTTCTGGAGTTAATCTTGTAATATTCTTGTTGTTGGATATTACCTAATAGACGATTAAATTCCATAAGTACTTTATTTTATTATATAGAGAATAGAAGGGAAGGACATCATTATAATATTTTTCAATGTAAGTATTTTCGTATATAATTATTTACTTGAAAAAATTTTAAAAACTAAACTTATCAAATTAAAAGAAATCCATGAAGACTTTAGTTATTTAAAAAATTTAAGCTCTCATGGTTTCTTTTGTTTTCCAAAGCTGTGAAAAGCAAAATGGAAATACTTATGGAACTTATTGTGCTTTTACTTTCTGTCATTGTGGCTACTAAATGCTTCTCTCTCATAGTCTATACTCACCCCTTAGAAATTATAAGTCAGTGTTTGTGCAGTTTTTTTTTTTTTTTTTCGTGTTTGAGTTTTGTTGTTACACTTTGTTTTCCTGAGCCAGGGTATAATGTGGTAACCCAGACTGGCCTGCTCACTAAGTAAGCACTTTGAGACAGTCTTGCATTTGTTGCAATTCTTCTGCATCCTCCTCCTGAGTACTGAGATTACAATTGTGATACCAAGCTAAATGGATTGATTTACTCTATTGTTTTTTTTTAATAACCAAGAGTTTGCACTCATGTGATGAATGCTGATTTCATTACTGTGTAGTGCTCAGTTGAGGATGAGAATTAAGAAGATACTGAAATGCATAGAAAAATACATCAATTTTAAGTACCTAATCACTGCAGATACTATTTTTAACACAAAAACTATAAATCTTTATTTAATATATGTGAGTGTTTTGCCTCCTTGTATATATGTGCATCACATACATACTGTAAAGTCCAAATGGGGGTGTCAGATATCCTGGAAGTGGATTTTAGACTGCTGTCAGTAACCATGTCAGTGCTGGGAATCGAACTCAAGTTCTCTGGAAGAATAGCCAGTGCTCTTAACCACCGAATCATCTCCCCAGCTCCCCAAAATAACAGAGTTAAAAATCTGCAGGGTAAGTTAGTCTCCCAGAGCACCACGAGAACCGTTAGCTACTTTTATCTTTAATTCTGATAGGATAAAAACCAGGGGAAGTTTATGTTTAGCTTGAGTCTGACCTAGAAAAATCTTAGCATGGAGGATCTCAGGATGAGTGACATTTCCTCCAGGTGGAAACAGGTAAATTTTTTTGTACTTATCAAGCTTGATTTTGATTATTCCCACCCATAATAGGAAGAACATTTTGCTTTATTCAATTTATGAATTTAAAAGACTGTTTCATCCAAAAGAGTTTCTCCAAAACATAACAATGCTAATTAAATATCTCAAGAAGTTAACACAGAAAAGTTGACTATGAAATTGCCCATGATAGTTATAGCCCAAATGACTATGAATAGCAACACAGGATTCTATTATATTTGGAATATCTGAATATATCTGAATATTCCAAATATATGTAATATTTTAGTTTGATTTGAGTTTTTTCTATTTCCTTTACTAATGTTGCTATTATATGTTCATATCATAGATTAAGAAATATCTTTTGTTCTATTCTTATAAGAGTTTTTAACTCATTTACATGTCTTATTGCATTAAACTACAGTAAAACTTGACTTTCCAGGCATTATGTGTTCTATGATATCTCATTACTTCTTTTATATCATCTTTAATGTTATCATTTTTCATTATGCATTTTAATAATATTATTTATGGTTTTCACATTTTAAACAAGTTTTGTTACATTATTTGTATTATGATCAAGTCATAACCAACCAGGAATAAACTCACAAGATGGGTTATGTGAGGTTCTGAAATCAAAGATTCACTGCCTCTTCCCCTTGTTCATCATCCACCCAGCACAATAATTCATTCACCAATTGGTAGTATTGTCCAAGCTTTGGTGTCATCAATTGATTGTGGTTACTCTATGTAGTCAAAATTCATTGAAACATCGACCACATGACTTAATTCAGATTCTATCCTGTCCCCAGAGATTTGGAAATGGATTTCCTTTATATCTCAAAGCCCCAATCCTTCAATCACATGGATGCTCTTTCTGTTATATCCTACTTCTGTCATCTGCATTAGCCTGATGAAGGCAGAAGTGTGCATCAGAAAGCTTGGAACAGAAGATGCTGATAGATATAAGCTTGCCATGTCAGTACTGGGAACCAAATCCGGACACTAAGCTACCTAACCACTGCTTATGTTGAATTATGCTCAAATATAAAGAAATGCATTTATAGACACTTGTGAATTAAACTGGGCAAACTTCTTAAAATTAAATGTAATTCAGATATTTTTTTATTATTAATTATGTGTTGTAAGTGAACACATGAATTCAAATTTCAGTTATTTAACCATAATATTTTTATCTTCATCAGTAAAAACTCATATAGATGTATGTATATTTTATTTATATGTACATATATGCATACACTAATAAACACAAAGAAAAAGTACTAATACTTCTCTTAAGGTGGCCAAAGGGACTCCTATTGCTTACCTGGAGAGGAATTTTTTTCTTTTTAATTTTTTTCTTTTTTATTTTTATTAATTACAATTTATTCACTTTGTATCCCCCCTGTACCTCCCTCCAACCTCCCGTCTCAATCTTACCCTCCCTCCCTCTTCTCCACTCATGTCTTCCCCAAGTCCACTGGTTGGGGGAGGTCCTCCCTCCCCTTCCTTCTGATCCTTCCTTCGTGATCAAAGAGCAGATCAATCAGTTATTGTCAGAGACAGCCTCGGTTCCCATTACTATGGAACCCACTTGGACACTGAACTGCCATGGGCTACATCTGTGCAGGGGATCTTGGTTACCTCTATGAATGTTCCTTGGTTGGAGTATCAGTCTCAGAAAAGACCCCTGTGCCCAGAATTTTGGTTATGTTGCTCTCCTTGTGGAGCTCCTGTCCTCTTCTGGTCTTACTATCTCCACCTTCTTTTGTAAGATTCCCAGAGGTTGGCTATCAATCTCAGCATCTGCTCTGATACCCTGCAGGTTAGAGCCTTTCAGAGGCCCTCTGTGGTAGGCTCCTGTCCTGTTCCCTATTTTCTCCCTCTTCTGATGTCCATTCTCTTTGCCTTTCTAGATGGGGATTGAGCATCTTAGCCAGAGTCCTCCTTCTTGATTAGTTTCTTTAGGTGTACAGATTTTAGTATGTTTATCCTAAATTATATATCGAATATCCACTTATGAGTGAGTATATACCCTGTGTGTCTTTCTGCTTCTGGGGTAGCTCACTCAGAAGCAGGATATTTTCCAGTTCCCACCATTTGCCTGCAAATTTCATGATTTCCTTGTTTTTTATTGTTAAGTAATATTCCATTGGGTAGATGTACCACAGAATCTATATCCATTCCTTAACTGAGGGACATCTGGGTTGTTTTCAGCTTCTGGCTATTACAAATAAAGCTGCTACAAGCATGATTGAACAAATATCCTTGTTGTGTAACTGAGCTTCTTTTGAATATATGACTAAGGGTAGTATAGCTGGATCTTGAGAAAGCACTATTCCCAATTGTCTGAGAAAAATGCCAGATTGATTTCCAGAGTGGTTGTAAAAGTTTACATTCCCACCAGCAGTGGAGGAGGGTTCCCCTTTCTCCACATCCCTGGAGAGGAATTTTAATCCCACTACATGGCTACTCTGTCTGGAATATAGCCATGTTCTCACCAGTAATCCCAAAATAATGAAGGTAATGATAGTTTGTAGAAGGGTACACTCATGTTTGAAAATGATATCTAATTGAGGGGCAGAAAGAGTGATTAATCAGAGAAAGATTTGATATAAAATGAGATGCCCAAGTCTCACTAGAACTGAGCGGAAGGGGAGGTGATTTAAAATGGAAAAGCAAAGAAAGGACAGGCAAAGGCAGCTTCATGAGGGCATTTGCACAGAGACATGTTGCAGAGAGAGAACAAGCTACACTCAGGTGACCCAGAGAGTGAGAAGGAGTCAGGAGATTAGAGCATACCATCAAAGTTATTATGAGGGCAAGCAATTGAGTCAGAGCTGAGATAAGCCAGTTTGAATCAGGCAGCTCGGTAAGGATTTTGCGCCATAACAGCTGAGTAGAAACAGCCAGAGTTCAGAAAGAACTAGAAAAGATGAATATGTTTAGTAGTAAGTTTTTGAGACTGAAAACAATCTACATTGTACAGAGGCTAGAAGCCTCATGGACTAGACCTAGTTTAGCAGATAAAGGCAGTGGTCCTGGGAGTTGACAATTAAATCAGGCAAATAAAAGTTACAGCTTCTAAAATGATACGCTCAGGATGCGAGGCTAAGCACTGCACTCAGGGTCAGCTGCTTTGGACCCAGAGAAGAGCATGTCTGATTACATGCGGGTTGATGCCCCAGGTCCCGCCTCTGAGAAAAAGGTATCAGACGGGTCTGATGCTCTTTGAGTGGATGACACCTAAATGAACATCAGTACAAAGTCCCAATTTATTTCTAATATCAGAGATCAGACCTCTACTCTTGCCTGATGCGTCTAAAACAAAAAGGGGGAACTGTAGAGAGCTGCGTAACGCCCCGCCTTAAAGATGGAGCTGGTTTCCGCCTTCCACCTTCCCGATGGTGAGTGCTCTCTGTCACGAACAACTCCACATTTGGCTAAGGCCGAGGATCTGGCTTGCTTCCATGTATGTGGACCTATCTGCATTGCCCACGTGGCACGCCTGGGTTGGCTACCCAGAGGCTATTTAAGCTGTGGGCTGGCTTTCCCCAGGGTTTGAGGATTGTTCAAGGTTCCTGAATAAACTGCATTGAAAAAAAAAAAAAGTTACAGCTTCCCAACTGTTGATGATACTATAGTCACGGATACTTGGTGAAACAGAGAAACAGAAAATCTTAAAGTTTAAAAAACACAATTTTCCATCATTTCATTTAATATTTAGTGTTTCTTCATGAAAGTTGGAAGTACTAAAGAGAACATGGCAACTCCAAATATCCAGCTCAAATAAAAATCCACTAAAAGCTGCTTTTGGAATTATTGATGATGCAGTTGCTTAGATGATTGATAAAATTATTTATTTTCTGATATTGGTCAAGATCCTCCACTCACAAAATAAAGGAAAGCAAAAGGAGAAATATCCTAGAGAGAGGGAAAAGAGATTAGGCAGTGGTGGAAGAAGAAAATGAGATGGGGAGGAGGAGGAAAAGGAGAGAAGGGTTGAGAAGAGAAGGAAGAGCAGTTGCAGACAATGTGGTGATATGCAATTATCCCCAAAATTTGTAGTTCAAATGTATTTTTAAAAAGTGGATTGTTGTGTCTTGCTCACATCACTGCATTCTAATCATCTCATTTTAACATCAATGCTTTATTCTAACTTGCAATGAATACAAAGGGTTTTGTTGTAATCTCAACTTTGTAGCCATCATAAATTTAACTAAAGAGATCCTATTGATACTAGTTTTTGTGTTTTGTTTTGTTTTTGTTTCTGTTTTTGTGTTCTTTTTCAAATACATATTGGTCTTGATTCTGTGGATGCAAAAATGTACCCTTTGTCATTTTCAAGAGTTAACCTCATGGACTTGTTTTTGGAAACAGAAAATGTGCCACTAAATGAAATATAAGCAATGAAACATCTTTTTAGAGTGATATTGTAAATAAGACTCTTCTCTGGTCAAGTAGCAAGACAGGCAGTGGACAGAAAGGTGTTGCGTTCTTTGCTTACCTTTGCCAACCAAATCAGGTTTAATGGTTAGGTTCACATACGTGAATCTTTGTTTTCCTAGTTCTGCAAGAAAACCAGCTCGTGTTTTACCCCAATTATTTTGTCCAAGCTTGTTTTCATAAAATTACTGGATTCTAAATGTTTCATATAAAAATAAATGTCATGTTTTGAGTTGTTTAATTAGAGCTCAGCCAAATTGATACAAGTTTTGAAACTAATATTTACAAAATCTAAGACTCTTCACAAGATACTAAGAAGGGAATGATGACACTCCTTTTCTGCCTTATTTGTCTGATATTCAGATTGTTCCTTGTCTAAATGGGGGAAAATATTTTATCTTGACAGAAAAACAACTTAAACTTGTCTTTATCTTGGGCAGAGTTAAGTACTTTTATAAATCTAATCTATGAACCAACTAGGGCATTTTCATTCCCAATTTAGAAACTGAGGTCTAATAAATCTACTTTACTATTGTAGCAATACAAAGGCTTAAGTGTTTTTCTCAGTGGATGTCACATTTTGCTTTGTTATTGGGGTATGAAGTAAAACCAACTGCAGTCTGATAACATGTATACTGCTCGTATGCCATCTTAATCTTTCCTGGTGAGTTTCATTCAACTACTTACTTTTGCCTGAGAAACTGAAGAATTATTTTCTTTAAATAATTATTTAAGATTTTCTTCAGTGATAAAGCTGAAAGTACACTGATGCTAAAGGTAAAAGACTTTTGGATCACAGAGTTTTAGAATAAAAATTCCATAAAAAGAAGACATTCTTTTCTGTGACAAATGAAATGAAATAAGAAACTAGATCTAAAAGGCAAAATATTCATTATTTTACTCTAATTGAGTAACATGGCCAATGTCTTAAAGGCAAAAAAAAAAAGGCACTAGGTTTTTTAGAAAACTCCTTTGGCTATAGTATCTTTATAACGCTGTTCAAATGATAAGATTGTTGGTAACAGCGCATTTACTTTAACTGTGTACTAATATATCTGAATTTCCATAGTAAAGAAAGATCTTTCTAAAGATTTCTAATGTACAGTTTTCAAATTTTTCTTTGATTTACTGAATGATTAAAAGACATGTGGTGGTCATATTTCCCCTCAGTTACACTGATACGATTTAATGATATTTTAAATTTATTGTATGCAATTCAAAATAAATATAAAGGTGATATGTATAGTCATATACAAATATCCTATTTCAATATTCTAACTTAAGATATTTGTTTCTGATTTTTTAAGGTAGATTGTGACATTTTTGTGAGAAGGATTTAATAGGGTGTTTGAGAAGCATATGTTATGTTAAATATTGTCCCTCGAGGAGATTCCTTTATTTGGGTAGGAGGATGGAAGGCTGTTTTGCTAGTATGACTTGTGAATATTCATCTATTTTTATAGTTATAGTAGCAACACATTAGAAATAATTTTGAATCAAAAGAGTATGAAGGACTTCAAAACTTTATCATATATATATATATTTGATATATATATATATATATATATTTTTTTTTTTTTAGCTAAATTACAACCTGAAAGATGTTTCGCTGACTCTTGTAGTATAAAGAGGAAGGGCCTGAGACAAAGAACTGCTAAGTGAATTTACTTTAATATTAAACACCTAGTAAGTGACAGAGCCAAGATTTTTTACTCAGGGCTCATTCATCCTGTGAATCAAAAGTGCTTTAGTTCTCTTTCAAGAAAGATAGATCATGAATTATTCTGTAAGCTATCTAGAAAGATAGATCTTCTAAATTCCTCCCTGCAGTGATAGCAGGTACAAATATTTGTGTTCATCAGTCTACTGATTTTCCCTTTGTAATCTACTGTTCACTTTATAACTAATAATGTAACAGTTTTATTTAAATAATTTTAAGAAATCAACCTCTCCCATGCATACCCATGCACCTACGCACTGGATGACTTCATTTACTTGGAGCCAGTACAAGTGAAAGTTCTTTCAACCAGTTCACCTGACCTATGCCAAGGAAAAGAGTATGTGGAGGGGCATATTCTGTCAATTCTTGAAACTCTTTATACTATTTGAAATGACTGATAGCAACAAATCTTAGTAAGATTACTTAGATGGAATCAATTGCCTGCTGTTGGCACCAGGAATCAAAATCTTGACAGAAGAATTGTCTCCACTCTAGGGATGTACCCACAGAACTGAAGACAGGCTGCCTGCTTGCTCTGAAGACCATTGACAACACATTTCACTGCATTCAAACCCAGGAGTGACATCTCTCTCTCTCTCTCTCTCACCTCTCCATGTGTCTGTGTGTGTGGGTATGCATGTGTGTTCCACATGCCTAGTGTATACTTGACTTCTGCATAGAATTAAGTAGGTTACTTTTGAGTCTAAATCAGTTGTATTTACTTTTACTTCCATAAAGATATATCATGATGCTTCTGATTGACAATAACATGCTTTTTTTTTTTTTTTTCATTTTGGAGATTTCACAGCAATATATTCTCAGGCCCATGAATAAGGCACGTTGATGATGGCTAGGTGACTGGGGCTAGCTTTTATTTGTTCCCTTAACATTTTTCTTTATACACTGTATATTCTGTGTATTCTAAGGCCGCTTTTCTCTACTTTATAAAAGTATATTTCTCATATCTGAATATTAACAAGGAAGAAAAAAAGACAAAATGGCATTTACAAATGGTTTTGAGCTTATAAATAAAAATACATAGCATTCTGTTCATAAATAATGCAGTCATTACATGCTCTAAGCTGATTCCTTTCCTTTTTTTTTAAAAGTAAGATGAGAATGGTAGTTCACTGAGATGCAGTGAACAAAACAGAGGTGAAAAAAACATTAGTTGATGTGGAAAGAAGATAGGTTTCCCTTTTGAAAATTTTAAAACCCTGAGCACATTCAATGTGCACGGCACTTAATGTATTGTTCAAGTCTTTCCTGCACATCCAATTTTTATGAGAACCTTAAAAGGCTTCTAGTAGACAGTTTAATCACATTTCCTCTTACCACCTGTATGTGTGCTTCTCCTATGGAGGTCATTGTCATAAAAAGGAAAGTAGCTTGCTTTTCCCTCTGCCTTTTCATTTTCATTTTTGGGAGGAAGGGCAGGAGATTTGAAGTACTGAAAAATAAAAGAAAACCCATGGCACTTACAGCATTATGATACAGATTTTTTTTCTTCCAACAAAAACTATCATTTATATTTGTACAGCATATACTTGCACGTTTCTGGATGTGATTCCATCTTCTTAACTGCTTTACATGGGAAAAATTATCACTACCACTAATAGATACATAGAGAAAAGAGAATTTTTCTTAATACCATAATGTAGGTAAAGTTAAATGAACTATTTATGTAAGTCTTTGTAAAATCTTCACTTTTCAACTTCTTTCTTTTAAAAAAAAACCTGGTTTCTTGTTATTTATATATTTTTTTAATTTATTATTTTATTAATTACAGTTTATTTACTTTGTATCCCTGCTGTAGCCCCCTCCCTCCCACCCTTCCTTTTTCGTCTTCTCCTATACCCCTCCCCAAGTCCACTGATAGGGTAGGTCCTCCTCCCCTTCCCTCTGACCCTAGCCTATCAGGTCTCATCAGGACTGGCTGCACTGTCTTCCTCTGTGGCCTGGTAAGGCTGTTCCTCTCTCAAGAGGAGGTGATCAAAGAGCTAACCACTGAGTTCATGTCAGAGACTATCTCTGTTATTTATATTTTAAGACAGCTATAAGGAATACTTACCAAATTCTGAAATGGAAAACTAGTGTCCTCTTTGCTCCTCATTTTCTCTTTAAAATAATTTTTATCTGATAGAACCAAGAAAAAAGTAATCAAATTTACCCTCCTAGAGAATATTTTATAGCAGAAACAAATAGAGAAATTAAATTTGAGCTACTTTGTAAAGTCTATTTAAAACTATATTTCAAGTTACACATGGAGTTACGGTTACAAATGATTGAAACCACAGAATGAGAGCAGCATATTAAACAGCATTATTATTGGATGGCATAAGGGCACTAACATTGGTTGCAGACAGTGGTCCAAAAATTATATAGAACTTAATCAGGCCAGAACAGTAGTGTTGAGATGGAAAAATAGAATAACTCATCCCTACAACTTGATGATGTCATTACTAATTTCCTATTAACACACCATCATAAGAAATAGCCAGACTTCTTGTTTTAACCAGATAGCTTCTAGTGAGAATGCATGCGCTTAACTCTGGAACTTACATGGCTTAGTTCCTTGAAAGAGCACAAAACCTCCTTACCTTTTCTAATTACCCAACTGCTGGGATTCCAAAGCATATTACATGGTACACTGGACATGAAATCTCCTGACTCATGGTTTTGCCCTATATGGTCTCATGTTTCCGTTATTATGAATGTTAGATAAGGCTCAAAATATGACATTGTGCCCTACCTCGAAACAATAGATTCAAAACACTTAAGTAAGAGTAAGTAGAGATTAAATAATTTTCATAAATTAACTTATTTCTTTTACATCCTAATCGCAGCTTCCTTTTCCTCCTCTTCTTCCAGTCCATCTCTCCCAAATCCTCTAGTCCTTTTCAACTCACAAAAGCGGAGGCCTCCCATGGGCACCAACACAACCTGCCTTGGCGTATGAAGTTAGAACAGGCTGAGGTGCATATTCTTTTGTTGAAGTTGGACAAGGTGGCCTGGTTAGGATAAAGGGCTCCAAAAGCAGGCAAGAGAGTCAGAGACAACCTGCTCCTGCTGTTAGGAGTCCCACATGAAGAGTCAGCTACACAACTGGTACATATGTGCAGCGGGCCTAGTTTCATTCCTTGCCTGCTCTCTGTTTGGTGGTCTAGTCTCTGTGGGCCCCTCTGAACCCAGGTTAGTTGATCCTGTACGTTTTCTTTTGTGGTGTCCTTGCTTTCTCTGGCTTATTCTTAATTCTTGCTCCCCTTTTTCCACAGGATTTCCCAAGTTACAACCAATGTTTGGCTATGGGTCTCCGTATTAGTGTCTGTCACTTGCTGAGTGAAGCCTCTGAAATGACAGTGATGCTAGGTTTCTGTCTGCAAGTATAGCAGAATATTATTAAAAGTGTAATTACACATTTGATATGATGAGCTCCAAGGTTTTGTGTATATTTTAAAAAGGGAAAATTTTGCCAGTTATTCAACATTTTTTGTTGGAGATAATTATAAAATATATTAAAGCACGTATAAATTCAGAAAAAATCTAAACATTAATTTTTAAATATTAAACATTATGTAATACAGATACAAAATTTGCTGGAAACAAAGAAAAGTGATCACATTTTGGGTTGAACTGAGTTATTTCACAGGATAGCAAGCTGTAAAATGGTGCAGAAATTAAGAAGAAAAAAAATGTAATTCATACAGACACTTGTAACACCCCAAAATTTATAGATAATCATTTTATTGTTTGGATAAAATCCATATTTAGATTTTTTTCAATTAAAAGGAAGTTTTTGTTTGTTTGTTTTTTGTTTGCTTATCAATGAGGAAAAAGGGAAAAATTTGGCTAGCAAGTAGTCTGGTTTCCAGTATTATCTGTGTTCTTTATGAAAATTCTTCTAACATACTTTGTACATGAAAGATTGCATAAAATGACCTTGTCCAATCATAACTCATAGTTTTACTTTTCAATATTCACTGCAAGTGTGTATAGCAAACTTGGAAGAAATCTCTGGCTCATGACTTTCTGCCTACTGTCTTTCCATGTGATTTGAATTCGAGAGACTAATCATTATAAATGTTTCTTCACATTACCCCGTTCTTGCGAGAAATACATTAATTTATTGGATCAATGATGATTACTATGCTTACTAAATTTCATTTTCATCTTAACAAACATGCATTGAGCATGTTTTATGGGCGGAACAGGGTTCCACTAACATTTAAATCTTGAAATCCCAATTAATTGTAACCCAAACTAGGACTTAATTTGGATATTGGGTTCTTTAGCAAAGAAGTAAGGTAAAAGTGAGGTCCAGAAGGTAGATTTTCATTCACTCTGGCTATTTGCTTATATCAAGAAAAAAAATACTAAGGCAGAAACCCTAAGAAGAAGAGACTGTGAAGACAAGAATGAAGACAGCCATATATAAGAATGGGAAGTTGCTCCCAAGAAACCAGCTTCAGTAGCACCATGATGTCTGATTTGTAGACTCCAAAGAAGTGAGACAATCAATTTCATTATTTTTTAAAGCATTCATTCTACAATACTTTCTTATAGCAGTCCCAGCAAATGAACTCACCAGGGACTAGGCAATGTTTTCAAATTTCATCTCCCTTTTATTGTTCCAATTTAAGTAGAAACACTGAGTTAATTGCCCCCAAATAAAAGCTTTATTATATTCCATGAAAAAGTGACCCTCTGAGAATTAAAATATTGACACCTGGAAAAATGTCATTTAAAGCCATAATTCTGTACAAACACATTTCCTTGATATGTTTCTCTTAAGTCTTTTTTTTGAACCTTCATGTGAAACCGTTCTGGGAACACCTTAAGTTATTCTTCAGTGATTCTTTCTGTGAGTATGATTTCTCAAAGAATTCAAGCCCATGTACAGAAAGATGCTGCCCCCAAGCACTTAGCACAACAAACTGTGTGGCACATTTAAGTACATGACAAATGATGATGGAATCACACTAAAACCTCTCCACAATGTGTATCTGAATACCTATGCTGTGCAACTGTCTGCCTCGCTGCTAAAACTGTCTTCTAACATGATCTTTTAAACACTTCGATAATTAAAACTGCTTGGATAGTCTCCAAGAGAGACTACCTCATGCCAGTGTTATTACAGTGAGATTCTGGAATGGCAATTCTGGTTCTTGGTTGCACAGATCATCCTTGGTAACTAAAGCTAATTAACATAGCAATACAAATCTTAATCCAGGAAGCTTACAAGTAGAACATCCAATTAAAGTGATGTGACATTAATTACAAGACAATAGGAAGGTTGGCTTTTGAGAGCCCGGTGACACAGCCTGAGCATCACATTGTATATGTGAGTAGGAGAGTGATCAGCTTCCCTGTGTCCAATAATTACTCAGGAAATACTGTGACAGCTATTTTATACATCTTTTAACTGACATAAAGAAGAATGGTGCTACACAATGAGAGCATGATTTCTTTTTCTATGTATGTATATATTACAGATACTGCTCGATACATAAGTAAGAGAACAGGGGATTATAATAGAGGAACACTATGGCACAGATAAAACACAGAAGGTGAACACAGAGGTGACCCACATAAGAAGATCATTTTCCTTTGCAAAGTTATTAATTTAGTGATACTTCTGTCAATAATGTTTTTGAAACATAAACTTTGAAAATGTAATAATATAACTCAGTATTGTCATAGTCATTGCTGTTTTGTACGAATGACTCTATGCAGATAATAAACAACTGAAACCACTCAATTAATAAATTATGTTTAAAATGTCTTATCCAGAGGCAAGATTTGTTTCAGGAACCATCATTGAAAAAACCTTAGAAAGTATTTCTAAGCTAGTATATATTTGGTTATGAAACATTTGTACTTTATAAATGTTTCTATAAAGGATATATGAATACTTTTAAAGCAAGCAATTTTGCAGCTAACAAAGGAAGCAGTGAAGATGTAACAAGAATGAAGACAGAATGTACAAAATCGACTTAAAACATTGAATAAAAGATCAAAAATTGTAGTTGAAGAACGTAAGCCTTTTCTAGTTTCTAGCTAATAAATGAACAGGAATGAAGATAGGACTCTTCAACTAAGGAAAAGTAAATTAGACTGTAGTATTACCTATTTAAATAATATATGTGTAATCCTTCATAGTACTCCAAATACAGTATAATAGGGACTATTTCTGACAGCAACTCAATGGCAGGCTCTTTGACTACCCCACCCCTCAAGGGAGGAGCAGTCCTGCTAGGCCACAAAGGAGGACTTTGCAGCCAGTCTTGAAGATACCTGATAAAACGGTCAGATGTAAGGGAAGGAGGTCCTCCCCAATCAGTGGACTTGGAAAGGGGCAGGGAGGAGATGAGGGAGCAAGGGTGGGATTGGGAGGGAATAAGGGAGCCTGATACAGCTGTGATACATAGTTAATAAAATGTAACTAATAATAAAAAATAAAATTAAATTAAATTCAAAAAAAGAAAAAAAACAAAACAAAAAGGATTAGATTATTAAGAAAAGTTACATAATATACATCAGGAAACACATTTTAGATGATATACAATAGAGAGTCAGGAGACATACAAATATAAATGAAGTCTTTAGAATTTAAAATAGGAGGGAATATTTTTTTCCACTAAAAGGCAATTTACTTTCTAGAGACTAGTTCAAACCCTTATCTTAACTCTTCGAATGACACATAATCTACCTACTGCCAGCACCATATTCCCTGGCCAATTTAAAATGTCTGAGAATAAAATATTGAGAGCTTAACTCCACAGACAAAGAAGATGTTTAAAATTAATTTGAACACTATTTATTCCTTTTATTTTTATGCTTTGTATTCTTTCTGTTTCCAATCTGACAATTTCAGATCAGTTGCTTAGATCTTTAATTATACGTATGAAATTAGCTTTGTGTTTGTGCCATTCATGTATTCCTCCATGCAGTTTTGTGAGTTTTGAAAACTTCTAAGGCTCCTTATCCTAGAATGGCATTCAACTTAAATAAGTCCTCTAAAATTTCTAACAGGAATGAAATTAAAATAACGAGAAAAATTTCTTTAAAACACACACACTTTGAGAATTTTTTTATTAATATTGAACATGCAAGAGAATACTGTATATATATATATATATATCTTTAATTGTTATATACAGCTATCGTAGGGTGCGAAAATGACTTACAGGACTCAGACTCCAAGCATATGCAAAAACAAGAGCAGAATTTATTCTGTTCTATTCTATTTTTTAATGTGTTCTGTTCTGTTTTGATTTTTTTTTATTTTTCATCCTTTCTTTTTTTTGTGGGTGATGGGCTGTTTAGTCTTCATAAGGGCTCCTGGCGAGTGGAGGTGGTGGTGGGGGACAGTATTTCTAGCATCGACTCCATTGCCTGCTTTTGGATAGCTTCCTCCTGGTGGAACTCCTTGCCTGGCATCAGGGCATGAGGATATGCTCAGTCCTGATGTGACTTGATGTGTTGGTGAGGGGGAGGGGAGTGCTCCTTTTCTGGGAGGGATCAGCCACTGAGACAGCCATTGAGTTCATTTCAGAAATAGTACCTGTTCCCCTTACTAGGGAATCACTTGGATACTGAGCTGCCATGGAATACATCTGTGCAGGGCTTCTAGGTTATATCCATACATGGTCCTTGGTTAGAAATACAGTCTCATGAAAGACCCCTTTGCACAGATATTTTAGGTCATTTTGGGTATTCAACCTATAAGATAGGATAAACATACCCAGGACCTCTTGTGGGCTTTTCCCAGAGCTACCGATTAATCACAGGCCAAGATCAAGTGAACAAAATGAACTTCTCTGGCCCTCTCTCCTAACATATGATGTATGCATAATTATAGCCAAATAATTTTGATATAATTTAACAAATTTGCCAAAATTATACAGATTTTTTTTTTAAAAAAATCATACTTTGACTTGATTCTCACATTAATGTACCTTTTGGAATTTCATGAAAGTGTTCCTAAGGCAAGTAGCTTCTCTACCACATTTAAGTGCTGTTAGACTCTTATTTCAGAGGCATCAATAAGAATATCAACATTGCTTCTAATATTCACTCTTAATTTATTTAAAAAGGGGGAATAGATTGGATGATACACAAAAAGTTCAGGCACTGTATTTTGCATTATCTTTTCACACAAAGCACATGCTTAACAATGTGGTAAAGTTGAAAAAGAAAGACACTTTCCAGAGAATACTTGAAAAGGTTCTACAGCTTTAAAGGGCCAATTCTGTTTTCCTATTACACTCTGTCTGTTCCAGGAATTCTCTCTCATTAGATATGTACTGTGCTTGAAATTCCAACAAAACTTTCAGCTGACTTGGTGAAATGGAAAAAAAAAATTATAAACACAATAATTATTTGTTGATTCCTAGAAGTCTCTTTAAACTCATTAATTAAATAGTAACAGAACACTGAAAGTTTAGACACTGAAACCTTATATCCTTGCCAGACACAGCTCACCTGGTCTTTTCAGCCAACTTGGATTGTGAAATTGAGCTAGTTTAACTTCTCTCTGCCTGGGTTTCCTTATCTACTGAAATGTAGAATGTCATCTAAATAAATGGGAATGTTACATTTATTCTAGAGGATGGAATCCAAAGTAAAGTATATGTGTAAGTCACTACTGATAAATGCTACCATACTATCTGTGATTACTGTTTTGCTTTGTTCTTTTTTTTTTTTTTTTTAACCTGGCTGTTACATGAGTCTGTGACATAGAAACGTATGTACCTATTTTGGTGTTCAAAGCAGTTTCTTTCTGACACAATTTATAAAATAAAACATATTTGTGTGCAAAGATTACAGAATGATCTGTATTATTAAACAAAATTATAATCATCTGTACACTAACAAAAGATATGTTATGATTTTTTCTTATTTTCCTGACTATTGCCAGTAAAAATTTGGTGTTTATAAGTGGCTATGAGGAGTGCCATTATATCAATTTTCACTCTTTGACTTTAGCTGTTTAACAAAATGATTAACTTTGTGAACATTGCTATTTCAGAACTATTTTGATAGCACGTTTTGCTATTATGTTTAGGGTGGTTTTGTGTATTCTTCTTGAGCTCTTGCTCACTACTCACTACAGCTCCACTGAACAGAGAAGAATAAGCATCTCATGACCAGAGAAGGAAGTAGAGAAGCCAGACAGAGATTGTAATACATCCCTTGCTTGTTATGCTTTGAATGAGAAATACTGTTTGGTGCCATTTCAGTTCCCTAGGCAAGCATCAATGTGTTTTTATTTACAAAGTTTCTGTATCTACCTATCAAATTCAACATCCATCAAATCTTTGCTTTTGGGCTTGGTTTTACATAGTTTTGTTTTGTTTTTGTTTTTGTTCTTTTTTTAAATTCACTTCTTAAGTTAAGAGGTTTATATTAAGGAAAGTTAGCTCTTTTCATTGCTCTTGTAAGCTTTATGATGTTAAAAAGTCTTCTGAATAGTAATTTACCATATACAATTACTACTGTGAACCTAATTTTGATATTTCTAACTGGAATAATATCCTATTTTTTTTCTTATGTACTCATAAGAAAAATTTAATTAATGACAGTAAAAATATTGAATTTAAATATTATATTCATTATTCATAAGTTCAATTTGGAAAAAAACTCAATAAAATCATTTTTATGATGTTTTCCACTTAAAAAAGATTCTAAGGCATAACTGTTCTCTGCTCTAGCAGTATTTTTTCTCTATGGATATGTTTGTAGAAGGGTACGAAGAAATTATGTCAGTTTCTGAAGAATGAATTTTTGGGTCTTTAAGCAGAACAAAATTCACTACAAGCATTGATTATCCTTACTCAAAAAGGAAGCCTCCATTATTAATTCTGAGATCTACTCTAAGACACTTTTCTGTAAATAGCAGCATTGCAGATTCCAAGAATAACCGTATAATCTCGTGGCACCATAATTTCAGAGGCATTCATATGAAGCGACATTTTTTGAAAGCCTGATTGAATATATACAAACATTCAGCAGGTTATTGTTTTAGGATGTCTTAGATGTTTGGAGAATTTTAGTTTTTTGGCTCTAAATATTACAGCTCACAACAAAAATGAGTTTGTTCAATAGAATTGATTTTGAACACTAAATGGTACGTAATTTTCAATACATCCGTGTTATACAAGTGCAGAAGACGGCATAATTTTACATTATATGGGTTAAGGATGGGGGGTTTTGTTTTGCTTTCCTTCTGCAATTGTCTGGAGAAAAGATGATGAATTATGAGGTGG
The DNA here is from genome assembly GCF_030254825.1 of Meriones unguiculatus. Taxonomy (NCBI): domain Eukaryota; kingdom Metazoa; phylum Chordata; class Mammalia; order Rodentia; family Muridae; genus Meriones; species Meriones unguiculatus. The sequence goes on along the minus strand of NC_083357.1, from coordinate 89,895,048 downwards.
TTACAGGCTTTAATTTTTTGATTGAGCGGAGGGATTGTGTTTATAGAAGGTCATTCACTCCTGTGGGGGAAGTTATTAATATAAGAAATTATGTGCTGAGGTAAACTACCTCAGTTAGACAGTGAAATTCATCATTCAAGACTTGTTTAGGGACTTGCAAAATACACTGTAAATTGAGCATCTCCTTTCCAAGGGGATTAATGCTATAGAGCTGGAAATTTTCAGAAAGTCCTAAGATTTGGTAATAATCAGAGCAAACTTGATTTCCCCATAATTTAGGTAGAGAACAAATCCATATGGATACAGCTTTATTTTTTCCTCATATTTTATTTGAAAATGTAGTAAAGGAAAGTCATATCTACTGCTATCATTCTTTACTATCAGCTCACACTACCTATGTAAAGGTATCTGGGCTCATTAAGTGCAAGTTTTCCTAAACAAATTCAATTGATGTTTAGATAACAAGCATGCAAGTGTCCTGAGTGATAAAATGTTAGTTGTTGGTACAGGATTTAAGGGTTACCAACACTGACATATAACATCAGTTGTATGAAAATAAGTGCAAGTATAACATTTCTATTTTCTTATGCATATATATATATATACACATAATATATGCCATGCACATTATATAAACCAACACCCATTCAATCCCTTCCAACTCCTCTCCTATTTTTCTCTTTATTCTCTCAGTTTATTATTTTTTGAAAAACAATCAAAAGCATGGAGACCACTTACTGCCACCCACATGTTCATTGATGTAAGACCATCTGCTGGAACATGGGTAGCCATTCAGGGGCCACATCTTTGAATAAAAATTACTCTCCTTCTCCTGGCATCTATCATTTGCCAACAGTGTCTTAGTTGGGGATGGGAGTTCACATTATTCTAACCAGTCTGTGCTGTGATTTTCACTGGCTTGATATTCTGACGGTCTTGGGCAAGCAGTCACAACCACTATAAGTTGATGGATGCAATGGCCTTACCAGGCTCAGCAACTACTGTTTTACTGTAGGCATCTACTATTTCTGACTCTTTTATTTTTTTTTTCTCCCAATCTTCCAAAATACTTCCTGAGGCTTGGTGTAATGCAGATGTGCAAATTAGAGCAGAGCACCCAAGACTTTTAGTTTTTCCTGTTAACCAGTTACGGGTCTTTGTGTTAATTGCCATGTACTGCCAAAGTAACTCACTTTTATGAGGATTAACAGATACATTAATCTATGAGCATAAAGATAAGAACTATGGTGTCAGTTTAATACTATGTTGATCAGGAAAGTGAACATTAAAACTATTTTGAAATTTAATCTTACCTGAGTAAGAAAAATAGCTAAAGAGAGAGAGAGAGAGAGAGAGAGAGAGAGAGAGAGAGAGAGAGAGAGAGAAAACAAGTGCTGGTGTGGTTGTGAAGAAAATAGGAAGACTTACTGTCTATCGGCCTGTGTTCAAACTGATGCAGCCACTATGAAAACCAGAGTGGCTTTTCCTCAAAACTGCTGAAATAGATCTACCATGTTGGTGGAAGTAAAAACTGGGACAGCTACTATAGAAATCAATGAGGGAATTCAAAAAAAATAGAAAGAAAGAAAGGAAGAAAGAAAGAAAGATAGAAAGAAAGGAGGGAGGGAGGGAGGGAGGGAGGAAGGGAAGGGAAGGGAAGGGAAGGAAAGGAAAAGAAAAGAAAAGAAAAGAAAAGAAAAGAAAAGAAAAGAAAAGAAAAAGAGCTAGACATTGATCTACAATATGATCCAGCTATAGCACTCCTGGGCAAAATCCCAAAGTGCTCTATATTCTACTATAGAAATACTTATATATGCATATTCAATGCTCCTTCATTCACAAGAGGCAAAAACTGGAAAAAGCTTCAATGTTTATCAACTGGAGAATAAATAAAGAAAATATGATAAATTTATATAATGGAGTATTATTGTGATGTTAAGAAATGAATGTATGAATTTTGCAGATAAAAGGATAGAATGAGAAACAACAATTTTGAATGTCATAACACAAGACCCTAAAAGACAAGTCACATGTCCTTTTTCAAATGTGTATCTTTCATTTTATTTTTATTAATTATTATTTTATATTAATCACAGGTATTCCAGACATAGTCCCCTCCCTCATTCCCCTCGAATCCCACCCTTCCTCCCTTCTCATCTCCTCCCTGCCCCTTTCTAAGTCCACTGATAAGGGAGGTCCTCCTCCCCATCCATCTGACCCTAGCTTATCAGGTATCTTCAGGACTGGCTGCAAAGTCCTCTTCTGTGACCTAACAAGGCTGTTCCTCCCTCTCGGGGGGTGAGGGAGGTAAAGGAGCCAGTCATTGAGTTCATGTCAGAAATAGATCCTGTTCCCGTTACTAGGTAACCCACTTGGATACTGAGCTACCATGGGCTACATCTGAGCAGGAGTTATAGGTTATATGCATACATGGTCCTTGGTTGGAGAAATAGTCTCATAGAGGACCCCTGTGTCCTGATATATTTTGTCCTTCTAGAGCTCCTGTCCTCTCCTGGTCGTTTTAACTCCCTTTTATCATATGATTGGTTATGAGTCTCTGCATCTGCTTTGATACACTGCTAGGAAGAGTCTTTCAGAGGCCCTCTGCGGTAGGCTTCTGTCCTGTTACTTGTTTTTCCTACTTTCCCTCTCCATCCCATTGTCTTTCTAAGTGAGGATTGATCATCTTACCCTAGGTCCTCTTTCTTGTTTATCTTCTTTGGGTGCACATATTTTAGTATGTTTATCCTATCTTATAGGTCTATATAAGTGAGTGTATACCATGTGTGTCTTTCTGCTCCTAGGATACCTCACTCAGGATGATCCTCTCTAGATCCCACCATTTGCCTGCAAATTTCATGATTTCCTTGTTTTTAATTGCTGAGTAGTATTCCATTGTGTAAAAGTACCACAATTTCTGTATCCATTCCTCCATGGATGGACATCTGGATTGTTCCCAGGTTCTGGCTATTACAAATAAAGCTGTTATAAACATGGTTGAGCAAATGTCCTTGTTTACTTGAGCTTCTTTTGGATATATGCCTAGGAGTGGTATAGCTGGATCTTGGAGAAGCGCTATTCCTTACTGTCTGAGAAAGCGCCAGGATGATTTCCAAAGTGGTTGTACAAGTTTATATTCCCACAAGCAACTGAGGAGGGTTCCCTTTTCTCCATAACCTCTTCAGCATGTGTTGTCACTTGAGTTTTTAACCTTTGCCATTCTGATGGGTTACAGGTGAAATCTTAGGTTCCTTTTGATTTGCATCTCTCTGATGGCTAAGGATGTTGGTGTTTCTCTGCCATTCTATATTCCTCTACAGTTTAGCTCCATACCCCCATTTTTTAATTGGATTGCTTGGTTTATTGTTTTTTAATTTCTTTAGTTCTTTATATATTCTGGATATCAGCTCTCTGTCACATATAGGGTTGGTGAAGGTCCTTTCGCAGTCTGCAGGCTGTAGTTTTGTTCTGATGACAATGTCTTTTGCTTTACAGAAGCTGTTCACTTTCATGAGGTCCCATTTATTGATTCTTGTTCTTAGAGTCTGTGCTATTGGTGTTCTGTTCTAGAAGTTACCTCCTGTGCCAATGAGTTCCAGGTTCTTCTCCACTTTTTCTTCTAACTGATTTAGTGTATCTGGTTTTATGTTGAGGTCTTTGATTCACTTGGACTTTAGTTTTGTGCAGCGATCTATTTTCATTTTTCTACATGTAGACATCCAGTTGGACCAGCACCATTGGTTGAAGATGCTCTCTTTTTTCTACTGAATGTTTTTGACTTCTTTGTCGAAAACCAAGTATTGTTAGGTGTTTGGGTTCATTTCTGGGTCTTCTATTCGATTCCGTTGAGCCACCTGGAAAAAAGTTTTTTCAAGCAAATGGATCCAAAAAACAAGCTGGGTAGTTATTTTAATATCTAATAAAATAGACTTTCAACCAAAATTAATCAAAAAAGATGAGGAGGGGCACTACATTATCATCAAAGGAAAAATCCACCAAGAGGACATCACAATTCTGAACATCTATGTGCCAAATACAAGAGCACCTACATTCGTAAAGGAAACATTATTAAAGCTTAAATTACACATCGATCCCAACATCTTAAATAACGGGAGACTTTAACACCCTACTCGCACCAAAGGACAGATCATCTAGACAGAAGCCAAATAGGAAAATAAAGGCACTTACAGAGGCCCTAATTCAAATGGTCCTAACAGATGTCTACAGAAGTTTTCACCCAAACTCAAAAGAGTATACCTTCTTTTCAGCACCTCATGGAACCTTCTCCAAAATAGACCATATGGTCACGAAGCAAGCTTCAACAGATACAAGAAAATTGAAATAATCCCTTGTATTCTGTCTGACCACCATAGACTAAAGCTAGACCTCAGCAACAATAGAAGTAACATAAAACCTACAAACACCTGGAAATTGAACAACTTGCTACTCAATGACAGCTGGGTTAAGAAAGAAATTAAAGACTTTCTAGAATTCAAAGAAAATGAAAGAACAACTTACCCTAATTTATGGGACACAATGAAAGCAGTGCTCAGAGGAAAATTCATACCACTAACTGCCTTCAAGCAGAAATTTTTCACCTCACATAAAAGCAATTTAATGGCCCAATTGAAAGCCCTAGAAAAAAAGAAGCAGATACACCCAAGAGGAACAGACAGCTGGCAATAATCAACAATAGGACTGAAATCAATCAATTAGAAACAAATAAAACTATTCAAAGAATCAATGAACCCAAGAGCTGGTTCTTTGAGAAAATCAATAAGATAGACAAACCCTTTGCCAAACTAACTAAAAGGCAGAGAGACACCATCCAAATCAGCCAAATCAGAAATTAAAAGGGGAATATAACCACAGACACTGAAGAAATCCAAACAATCATTAGGTCATACTACAAAAGCCTATATGCCACAAAATTTGAAAATCTAATAGAAATGGACAATTTTCTTGATAGATTCCATATATCTTTTATTTTAGATATGAGTGTTTGAATTGGAGAACCCATAGATGTCAGGAAACCTGCAACTGACCATGAGGAGTAGTACAGGAGAAGGAAACTATAAGTCAGGATTATGAAGCAAGAAAGTAGAACAGTAGAGCCTGTAAGGTAAAGGTGGAAGTCTAGGGACAGATAAGAGCTTGGAAAACTACTACTACTACTACAGAGGATTGTAAATACACATATAAATATAAAATATGTACACATATACATATAAAAATTTAAATTATGGCTGTCCTATAATGGACTCTGAAAGTGGGGAGAAAATGCCCATCCCACACGTACATTCGTAAAGGAAACATTATTAAAGCTTAAATCACACATCGATCCCAACATCTTAAATAATGGGAGACATTAATACCCTACTCTCACCAAAGGACAGATCATCTAGACAGAAGCCAAATAGGAAAATAAAGGCACTTACAGAGGCCCTAATTCAAATAAAAATCCCATACAAGGTAAGAGTTGCCTCTTCTTGGGCTGTTGGCCAATGTGGTCCCATAGACTTTGCACTCCCCTTCCCCAAAATAATCAGTATATTGTCATGCAACTGTACCCTCCAGAACTTAATTTTTGTTTTGAAAATAGACTCTTTCCTCATACACAACACCCAAATCACAATTTTCCTTCTGTCCTTTTCTCCAGGCTTCCCACCCCTGACACAAACATTCCCACTGCCTCAGATCTTCTGCATCACCATATCGTATTCAGAAAAAAGCAGACCTTCACTCACAGTACAACAGCCAAACAGGGCAAATAAGATACAATAAAGAAAATCAAATGCTCTCACATTGAGTCTGGGCAAGGCAACCCAGTAGCGGGAAAAGGGTCCTAAGAACAGGCAAAAAAAAAAAAAAAAAAAAAAGTCAGAAAACATTCACTCTCACTGTCAGGAGTCCCACAGAAATATCGAGTTAACAGCCATAACATATATGGGGAGGACTTGGCACAGCCCTTTGGAGGCCTGGTTCTTGCTGCTTCAGTTTCTGTGAGTCCATGTGAGCCCTGCTGAGTTATTTCAGTGAGTCATGTACTTCTAGTGTCCTCCATCTCCTCTGACTTACACAATCTTTCCTTACTCTCTTCCATAGCATTTCCCGATCCAATAAAGGCCCAATAAAGACCTTCCATTTAGAATCTCTTTCTGCATAATATCTGTCTGTGGGTCTCTGCACCTGCTTTCATCTACTGTTGTTAAAAATACCACTTGACTTACAAGACATGAAGAATCTACCAGGGCCTGTCCTGGATGCTTCATTCTTACTGCCTCACTGTTATAATATCAGATAATGATAAGTACACTTTTAGAGGAGAAAAGTCATTGGGAAACTTACTCAGCAATGAATCCTTGGTACTTTAGTAATAACTGCCCTGGCAAGCTGTTTGCACTAGCAGGCTAAGAGGCACAAATATTACAGGAGTAACCAATCTCTTTCTGATTAGAATAGTGCCCACTCTGCAATATGGAATTCAGGACTAGAACTATTAACTGAACTCAGGACTCAGTACTGACTTGGTATTAATCCTTAGGAGAGAAGCTATTTCTATTCTACCACATAGTACAGTATTAAACTGCCCTGTAAATACTCATATAGAAAAAATATTTTCTTTTAAAAGTAACTATTAAGGTTTGAAATGTAATAAAATCAGTTAAGAAAATATTATGAATAGTTGAGAAAACACTGGAAAAACAGTAATTCCTTTTATCTTCCTTAATGTCAATCTTTCCTTCCTTTGTATCTCTGATCACTTCAGAATCCATGATGGTTATTTTGTTTTATAACAGTATTTCTCTAATATATATTACTTATTAGTTCATCTTCTTATAATTTATTAAACCTCTGGGAAACGTCATATAATTCTAAAATCCCAATTTGCTTTCATATGAACTTCCATACCTTTTTCTGATAGATGGGAGAGGGATAATTGTCTCTTTGGATACATTGTAACCAGGTGTTATATCATGTGCCTATTGCTTTACAGTAAATATACATTACAATACTCTTCAGAATGTGCTTCCATGAAAAATGTATATTTACTGCCCACTTTCCTAAAAATCTACGAAGCTTTGTGAAAGGTTATGTACTGTCTGGTTCTATAACAGACTGGAACTGAAATTATGGAATGTATTTGTAAACTATTTAAAAAATCTGTTACTCATGAGATACTGTTCCCAGTGAGGCAATAAGCAGGGAAAATAGTGAAAAATATGTCATTATTATATATAGAAATTAGTCCTACATGACCTAGTTTTTTTTGTTGTTTTTTTTTTTTTTTGTTTGTTTGTTTTTTGTGAGCTCAAATGCCAAGGGAGATTCAGTGAAGAAGGGACGATCGGATGACTTGCTCTTTTGACAAGTATCCTAGATGCTAAAGGAATACTATAGGATAGTATTGGAATACTTTAGGAATACTAATTTAGTAAATAAAACATTTTTTCCTCGGGGTTAAGCAAGGCTGAACAAGCCAGAAGAGCTGGTCCAGAAGTAATAAATTGCTGTCATAACTCACCGGTGTCTGGGAGCCTAATGGGAGCATGCAATTATATGAAGTTCTCCGGAGAGGAAGTCAACAGCCAGCAAAGGAGGTGAATAGCAGATATCCCAAGCTTGGCTGTTAAGGTTATCAGAGATAGATAAGGAAAGATTAGTCCTAGGGAAGAAAGACAAGAAAGTGAATATTTTTCCAAATGCAATTTGTCAAAGAATCGCTGGGACATCCACTCAGACTCTAGATGTATAAACTCACTTCCCTAATTACATTCTTTGTTTTGTTTTCCATTCATTCACTTCTAAATTTTCATTATTTAGACATTTTTTTAAAAATAAATACATTCTGATCATATTATTCCACTCCTCCAAGTTCTTGCAGATTCTGTCCTTCTCCAACTTTATTTCTCCAAATACAAAAACAAACACAAAGCAACAATAAAATCCCTGAAATCCAGGAAAAAATAAAACCACAGCAAAAGGACAATAAGCCAGCAATCCCTAACCAAATAAAATATTATTACTATTATTATTATGTTGATCAACTACTTTTGAATCTGTTCTGGAATGGTTGCTATGTACAATGTCATGTTATGGAGAAAACAGATTTTCCTTATGCTAGTAGCTCTAAGTGAAAATTTAATTGTTAACATTTATCCTATGGCTTAGTTTTCATTCAATCATTCATTCACCCATTTAATAATATATAACAAAATAAAATATAGGATAAAATAAAATAATCACACTCTTTCTGCCTTCTCAGAATGACTCCTAATGACATTCTACTTTACTAAAGAGATCAGTACCTTGTTCAGTTTTTTTTCCTTTTTTTTCCCCTTTTTTTAAAATTTTTCATCAATTACACTTTATTCATTCTGCATCCCCCCATAAGCCCCTCCCTCCTCCCCTCCCAATCCCACCCTCCCTCCTCCCTCTGCATGTTCAGTTTTTATCACATATTTTTTTTTTCTCCTACGGTACATAGGGACAAATACAGATAGATACTGGTAGCCAGATATTAGACAGACAAAGGGATACCTTGGAACAATTAACGCTAAATGAGATTTCTCCATCTCCTTGTATTATTTGAAGTAGGAAAATTAGTAAAAAAAAAAATAAAATAAAATTGAGAATAGTGATTATCCAAAAAGCATTAAATAGTATGCCTTAGTAATGTTTAATCAAAATATCTGGTCCCCTTTACCTTCCTTTTTTACTACTCAAAATAGAGCAAAGTTTACTGAGGTCATGGGCACCACTCAGTGGTAGTGAATGATAATCAGGATCTGTTTTCTGTAAGTGTAAGCCAGGTAAAAGAGAGCCAAGGCTCTTAGTGGCATATAAATGAACTTAAATATGTGCAACAACATATATGATTACAAAGTTGTTTATATAATCAAGGGAATTGTTTCCCTGGGTATATTAACAAGAAAATACTTATAGTATACTTTTCAACTTTCTGTGGGTAGATTCTTTCTTAGATAGCAGTTATCTGAACTTCCTTTACACTAAGTATTTGTAACTCGTGTTCATAGTCTTATTTTATCCTGATTCACAATGAGTAACTACGGGAAAATACAAATAGCAACACATTTATTCCACCAAAGCCCTCTTGAGATAATGTCTGAATTTTCATCAAGACTGTAGTGATTAGTGTTTCTGATTATGGTAATCAAATAACTCATTAGTGATTGCATTTCAGAGATGATTTAAAATATAAAATGTTTTTAGAATATGGTGAGTCATTTGTCTTATGCTCTTCAAAGACTGGAAAAAATGAAAGAACAATTTTGGCTCTTAAAATTATGCATTGATAAAAATATATAGATCACAACTGTGTCCCACTTTTGTAGGAACATGTTCTCAAATTCTTAGCTTCATGGCAGTTAAAGAGTATTCTTATTTACATAGTATGCATAAATTGAGCAAAATTGTTGCCTTGTCTAACCTGGCGTCCACATAAACCATCAAGTCGGGGGGAAAAAGCTTTCAACAAATGAAGAGTACGTTTTATTAATATATGTGAAGTTGGCAAGAGCATTAAGAGAACATCACTAGTAGTTTCAGTTTAATGAGCAGTAGAAAATAAGGTTTTGCTACCTTTCGTGTGTCCTTTTTACAGCTTGTTTAAAAGTTTGTAAATATTTCCTGAGAATGTACCCTTTATTAGGTGTTTGTGCATACTAGGGTTTTCCTTCCTTAGGCAAATTTCTCATCTTGTGTGAAGCTATTTATTCTAATAAAACAGTGAACAAATTTGTATACTTCAACATGCTTTAGAGAACTCACCAGGGAATAAAGATGGCAAAGATACTCTCTATTGTGAGAAGATAAATACAATATCAATAAGCTAAAATTAGCACAAAATACAGATTAGGAAAGTTTAGTCCTGCTTATGAACAAGTCCTAATGCAAAAAAGTAAAAGTTATAAGGAGTAATTTACATATTAAATGTTTATATTTTGTTCATATTTACACACATGGATAATACACACATAAAACACGTAATTATAACACATATGGAACGTATACATATATGTATATAAAGAGAATTTACTTGCATGCTCATATGACCTTTCTCTATAGTTGAGGCTATAATATATGATTGATCTTTTGGTCAAGGCATATGACATCTCAAATATAACTTCCAAAATTTGAATATCAAGTTAAGTAGCAAGTTTCTTAATTTTTTATGAATATTATTAATAGTGAAATTTATCTTCTCTTACATTTAATGGCCTTCTGAATTGATTTAGCTAAGGGGTCACAGTTCAGAATGCTGATATTTGTTTGTTATTAACCTCTCCCTGATAATTATATGTGTTCATACTGTAAATCTGTAATTTATAACATGATCAGGAAACCTGCTGATTTATTTTTTCAGTTATTATAAGTCAAATTAAGATAAGTCTTACCCAATACATTTAAGTGAAATGAAATATATCAATCACTTACCTCTACATACTCCATTCTACATTGGTCTCTGTGATTTATTTCCCCAATTAATAACGAAGGTTAAGAAAGAAATCTATGCATCCCTTTCACCTTCAATAATCCCGGAGTCTAACAAATGTTGAAGTCCCTTGAAGAAAAAGAAGTTGCTATAAATCCTTATTTCCAAGTACTAATTCAAGTTCACATTCTGTGTATTAACTGTCAGGGCTAAGGATGACAGGGAGAACACCATCCTATAAGTCAGCAAACAATGTAGGCCTGAAAGAAAAGCAAGGAGGAACTCAGAGCTACTGAGTCCAGTTTCAAGTACATGAACATGTTTACTGTTAACCAAACTTCGTTCTTTTATACTGAGTCCTGAAGGAAACCAGCTCTCGCCCAATTGCTTCCTTTTGTCCTCTGCATCTAGCAAGCACAGAGGGACATTTCGCCGCTTCTTTCTAATAACTGGAAAAAAGACTTCCATACACCACGCACACACAGCATTGTCCACTACACATTTGCCAATTTGTATGCAAGACCCAATGCAAAGGAGAATACAGGTTCAAATTTAATTCTTCCTAAACAACATAAGGACATAAAAGAAGATCAAAACACATCTGAGCTCTCACCGGGTCACTTTTAACAGCCGAGCAAGTTTTTCCATAAATGGACATGTTGTCAAGTTGCAAGGCATTTTACATGTTCTATAAAATGATTAGAAGGCAGCAGCTATGGGTTGAAGGTTTGTGAGATAATGTGTTCCACAGTGGCCTGGAGTTCTTCAGATCTGTTCACAGTATTAGACTAAAACAGCTTGTCTCAGAGATAAGAAACCAGCACAAATTAGTGTTGATGATCTCATTCTCTGTTCATATCAAGTCTCTCGGTTATAAAATGATAAGGGAAAGATAAAAGATACTGTTTAAAGTGTCTAATGGAATCTTTGCCTCCACCGGTGAGAAGTCAAAAAATACATTCTGTTTTGTCACATCATAAACATTTGAAGATGACAAACAGCTTTTATAAAAGGTTTGGAGATGGAATGTAGTGCTAGTATGTGATCACAAAGATCACTGCTTCAAAGGCATCACTATGGATACAAGATTTTTGTGTGTGTTTGTGTCTGTGTGTCTTGAAGTGTGTGCTATTATTTTCCTTGATCTATATATTGCATCATTTGGAAATGGGTTACTACTGGTAATTTTTAAAAGAAGTATGTTATATTCTCTTTCTATGATAAAACAATTTTAAATTTTATATTTTATATTTTAAAAATTAACATGTAATTAAGTATTAATCTCTTTTCAGTTGAAATATGTATATATATATATATGTTTTATTGTAAGGTAAAAATACAACATTCTACATCAAAGAATCATTATTCTGTATTCTTCTGAAGAATTTCATGTTAGGAAAAAAATATAATACTAGTGTCTACTCTGAATGATTCCAAATTTTAATATTCAATTACATTTTGATTGGCATTTAACCATGCTTCTGAGTACATCTGAGAGATATAGAGGTTGCTGCCATGTAAAAATGAGAATTATTGCTTGCCTTCACATTTCTTTAGTTATTTAAAAAAATATTGGTATGGATAATGAAATTGGTGGAAATATAAAAGCTTGCACTTAATAGAATCATCATGTAAATTTCTGGGTGTATGTGATGCTGTGGGAAAATAATCAATTTATATATGTATTTCTATATACATAAACATGTACACATTTCACATTTTGATTTGATAAAAATAGGTACTCATTGAAATAGTGTCCTTCAGTCCTTCATCTAGGGACAATTAATGACAGCAGACCTGAGAAACATTAATGTTTTCAATAAATGTTTTCTTTTCTATGGCCTTGTAATTAAAAGAGAAACAGTAAAATAGTTTTACTAAAATAATATCAGTTTAAAGTGAGGAGACAAATGAAAAAACTGAAATTTCAAAAGTGCAGTCTATTAGCGGTGACTACACACACAGCAATTCTTGTTTGTGAAAGTTTATTCCCTCAAGAATTCTTTGCCTGGAAGGAGGCGAGGGAGTGGGCTGCAATCACAGTAGACAGTGAATAAATTATAAAAAATAAAGTTAAATTTAAAAAAAAGAAAGAATTCTTTGCCCGATTCTATTAAGGAAAAACAAACATTTTTTTAAGGCTTTGAAAGTGAGCATGTTTCTCACATGCCTTCGTTTTGTTCCTCAAAGTACATGAAGTTTAACTTTTAAACCAGGTCTGCAAAATCCTGCAGGGTGTCATTCAGCGTCATGTAAACTAGATGTGCAGAAGGCTCCCAGGTAGCTGTGGTCTAGTTTACTTAGTTTGGAACTATCTAGTTTTACACATTTCAAAAGACATTTCAAGTACCAGTCAAGTTCCAGCTCGTTTTCTGTAAAGAAGGAGGAAGTAGAGATCATACTCTTCAGACTTTGTGGCGTGTTTCTTGTTTCTTGGGTGAATTAAAAAAAAAAAAAAAAAAAAGTATTTGGAGGCACAAGCACCAACAAAGTACCTAATGTCACATGACAGAGGATTCTAGAATATCAATCTTATGTTAAAGCATCATGTAAAAAGTTATTCATTTTCTTTCAGGTTTAATTGTTGCACAACTTAAAACATCAAGTGTAAAAATCAGACAGTGATCTATTACTTTTAGAACAGATATTTTGGAATCACATACTCACACTAGAGCTTAGTTGCCTTTAGCGCACAAGTAGGAAATAAAGCACATTCTCCTTGCTTCTTCTTGACATATACAATCACAAGCTCATGTGCATGATTCAGGGTCACTTCCAGAACAGATTCTGAAATGTAGCTTTGGAAAAAAACTAACACAGGAGCCTTGAAAGACAATGTTCAAATAACTGATAGAACTTTGAATTTTCAAATCACTGTAAAGCACTCTGGAAGTGAACCCCTGAAGTTATTATTTGATTTCTTTGGCTAATGGTTAGCTTGCAGACTGTGGTTTTTGATGGCTGGCATGTAGATAGACAAAGCTAATATTATCTTGAAATGTTTATTTTGGGAATATTTTTTGTAATATAATGACATACTCACTTCAGGTTTCAAAATTTCTTTCTCTGCCACAGAAATTTCAAAATACGGTAATCAATCTGTAAGAATATTGTTTTCAGAAATACTTAATTTTAAAATTTCCAATAAGTATCACATATACTAAATGTATAGAGCATAAGGTTTTATTTCAACACATTCATACTTCATAAATTTATACATTATTTACATAATGTATAACTTTAATATATAAAATGAAATCTATAATAAAATATATTTAATATAATATTATTTAAGCCCATTTTCAATACTAAAACCACTATAATAAAAATATTCATAATCACATTAAACATTTTCCTTAAGTTTAATCAAGTATTTTTTTTGTGTATGCACCCATACATCTATGATTTCATATATGCTTCATCTGCAAAAGAATATTTAACATTAACTCCTATCATTACATACTTTCTGCAGTTTCTATTGGTCTCATAGATGCATTATGTTGCTGCTTAATAGAACATGTATAAATAGTGCTCTGTTCTAATATGTTAGTTATAGCCTCATATATGTGACACCATTACAGAATTGTTTGAACATTTTTACCTGTAAAATCATACATTACTTTTTTTCATTTCTTAATTAATTTATTTATTTTTCACTTTACACTCCTACTGTAGCCTCCTCCCTTCTCTCCTCCTGGTCCCACCCTCCTCCCTCATCATCCTATATCTCTCCCACACACACACCTCAGAAAAGGGGAGTCCTCCCCCACAACAATCCATCCCAGTACATGAAGTTTCCTCTGGACTTAGCACATCCCCTTTCCTTGAGGCCAGGTAGCCCGGCCATGGGGAAGTGATAAAAAAAAAAAAAAGGCAACATACTGTCAGAGACATTTTCTGCTCCCCTTAGTAGAGGTCCCACACGAAGCCAGCGCTGCCCATAGACTACATCTGTTTAGGGGGCATAGGTCCAGTCGATGCATGCATGGTCCTTGGTTGGTAATTCAGTCCCCGCAAACCCCTATGGGCCCTGGTTTTTGGGCTCTGTTGGTCTTCTTGCAGAGCTCCTGTCCCCTCTGGGTTCTTCTATCCTTCTTCCCACTTTTCCACAAGACTCCCTACACATTTCCTAATGTTTGGTTGCAAATCTCAGCATCTGGGCAGGACCATCTCTGTGACGAGCTGGAGGCCTATGACAGGGTAGGCTTCTGTGAGGATACGGGGCTATCAACGGCTGAATCTTCTAGTAGCAGGTTTCATGGAGATTGGAGAGGGCACCAACTAACTAGACAGGACTTCTAGTGAAGAGAGAGGAACACCATCCCACCCACACCCACACAAAAAAATCTTAGACCACCCAAAGTGACCCTGCATACAAAATATTCAGCGGTAAAGAAAGGACAGAAATTGAGGGAATGTCCAACCAATGCCTGGCTCAACCTGAGACCCACCATATGGGAGAGAGCCCAATTGTGACACTATTAAAGATACTCTCCTGGAGGAAGCACTATTCCTATTTGTCTTAGAAAGCGCCAGATAGCTTTCCAGAGTGGTTGTACCAGTTTACATTCCCACCAGCAGTGGAGGAGGGTTCCCCTTTCTCCACAACCTCTCCAGCATGTGTTATCGCTTGAGTTTTTCATCTTGGCCATTCTGATGGGTGTAAGGTGATATCTCAGGGTCGTTTTGATTTGCATTTCCCTGATGGCTAATGAGGATGAGCATTTCTTTAAGTGTTTTTCTGCCATTCGATATTCCTCTGTCGAGAATTCTCTGGGTATATACCCAAAGTTTGTTCAAGTACACAAAAAGGACACTTGCTCAACCATGTTTATAGCAGCTCTATTTGTAATAGCCAGAACCTGGAAACAACCCAGATGTCCATCAACGGTGGAATGGGTACAGAAATTGTGGTATTTTTATACAATGGAATACTACTCAGCAATCAAAAAGGAGGAAATCATGAACTTTGCAGGCAAATGGTGGGATCTAGAAAAGATCATTCTGAGTGAAATATCCCAGAAGGAGAAAGACAAACATGGGATATACTCACTTATATAGACCTATAAGATATGATAAACATAATGAAATCTATACACCTAAAAAAGATAATCAATTGAGCGGACATGGGGTAAGATGATCAATCCTCTTTTAGAAAGACAGATGGGATGTGCATTGAACGTATGACAGGAGTCTACTGAGCGCATCTGAAAGACTCTAACTAGCAGTGTTTTCAAAGCAAAGACTCATGACCAAACCTTTGGCAGAGTACAGGGAATCATAAGAAAGAAGGGGAGTTAGTCTGATGGGGAAAGGATAGGAGCTCCACAAGGACCAAATATATCTGGGCACAGGGTCTTTTCTGAGACTGACATTCAACCAAGGACCATGTATGGATATAACCTAGAACCTCCACTCAGATGTAGCCTGTGGTAGCTCAGTAACCAATTGGTTTCCCAAAGTGAGGGGAACAGGGACTATTTCTAACAGGAACTCAATGACTGGCTCTTTGGTCTCCCCACCCCCGAAGGGAGGAGCAGTACTGTTAGGCCACAGAGGAGGGCTTTGCAGGCAGTCCTGAAGATACCTGATAAAACAGGATCAGATGAATGGGGAGGAGGTCCCCCCTATCAGTGGACTTGGAAAGGGGCACAGTGGAGATGAGGGAGGGAGGGAGGGACTGGGAGGGAATGAGGGATGTGGACATGGCTGGGATACAGAGTTAATAAAATGTAACTGATAAAAAAAAATAATAAAAAAAAAAGATACTCTCCTATCTTTGCAGACAGGTGCCTAGCATAACTGTCTTCTGAAAGGCTCCACCCAGCAGCAGTTTGACTCTTTTTAATTCTTATGGATTAAGTAAACTACAATGAAAATTAAATAGATGAAAATAAATAAAGGCCATTGCTTAGTTCACCCCCCCCCCCGAATTGTTTTTATTCCATTCAGTCACATAGTAGAAAACCTGCAATCTTAAATAAAAAGTGAATCCTTATCATACAGGACCCTTCTAAATTGTTGGGAATATTTAGTAGCTTTTAATTCCACCTATAATTCCTGTGTTGCAGAAATTCCATTTACAGATGTATTAAAAGTACAAAGAAAATTCAGTGATGAATTTAAGGACAAATCTCAAGAATTTTTATAACAATAAATCATAGAAAGTGTTCAAATCATCTGAAACAATTATGTTAAATATAAAAGAGATTGATCTTGGTACTAAAAATGTATGCTGTTCCATTCTTCAGAATATATTCAGCCAGAGCTATTTCTTTTTAAGTGTGTAGGAAGCTCTACATTGTTTACAATCATTTATTTAAAATGCGTAATTCAGTTACAATATGAAAACCAAATGGCATTAATATAGCTCTATTGAAGGGATATAACACGTAATCCCTTTGTCATTCAAAACCATTCAGGGCATTCTGTAAAGTAAGGTAATAATGCAAGTTTGAGAGGAATGAATGGATAAATTGTAAAGTGTAGAACATTAGGGTTTTAATAAAAATATATTTTCAGAGGAAATTGTAGTTCACTGAACTTTCATAGCAATTGGGTCAAAAGAACTGTATAACCTTAAGAGAAGCAACTATGATTTGTGGTCCCCATGAAGGTAGTTTACACTCTTCAGTGATTAGAAATGAACCGAAGTTACATCTGGTTTTTATCTCCATTAACTTATAAAGCCTAGGTAATTTCTAATGAAGGAATTTTATGGCTGTATCCTCATACAAAATGTATGTATGTTATTTATTTAGCAAAACTTTTTTCACATCCAGCACTGAGTACTGCACAATCTGTTGCTTCAACAATCTTTTTTTTATATTTCCTGCTCAAGTTTGTTGTCTATGTACAGAGCACTTATTGTACCTGGTATGTAAAGGATCCTGGTATGTAATTTGCAATACATTGTTATTTCTATTTCTAATTTTTTCTTTTCTTTCTTTCTTTTCTTTCTTTCTTTCTTTCTTTCTTTCTTTCTTTCTTTCTTTCTTTCTTTCTTTTTTCCTTTCTTTCTTTCCTTTCTTTATTTCCTTCCTCCCTCCCTCCCTCCAACCCTCCCTCCCTTTCTTTCTTTCTTTCTTTCTTTCTTTCTTTCTTTCTTTCTTTCTTTCTTTCTCTTCATTCACTTGGTATCCAACTAAAGCCTCCCATTCTTTATTTTCTTTCTTTCTTTCTTTCTTTCTTTTTTTTTCTTTCTTTCTTTCTTTCTTTTTTTCCTTTCTTTCTTTCCATGGATGGAACTAGAAAAGATAATCCTGAGTGAGGTAACCCAGAGGCAGAAAGACACATATGGTATATACTCACTTATAAGTAAATATTAGCCATGTTATATAGGCTAAACATATGAAAAATCTATAGTCCTAAAGAAAGTAAACCAGAAGGAAGACCCTAGGGAAGAGGCTGAAACCTCATTCAGAAGGGCAACAGGATAGATATCAGAAGTAGGAGAAGACAGGGAAAAGGACAGGAGCCTTCGACAGTGTTAGTTTTAATTCTTAATTTGTATAATAATTTGTACAATAAAAGAAAATCATTTGCTTTTTGTTTTGTGCATTCATTTAATATTATGCTGACAAGAGAAGGCAGAATTCAGCCTAATACAGTCTGCTGATAAGCCTGAGTAATTGCTTGTCTGAAGGAATTCTATGTCCTGCTAGAGTAGTTGTATGTCTGTGTCCTATATATCTATTTTTGTATGTGTCAATAGTCCTTTAAGAAGAGCTTTGAAATTCAATAGGGAAATCAACAGGACTTACATTCTCAGGAAATGGATAAAGGCTGGAGTTGCTTAAACTTTATAGTAACCACAATATTTATGACTAAAGGTTGCCTTGAAATGCCATACAAATAATAACACACTGAAAAAAAGCTATTTGGGGCTATGGTACTTGGTGCCTGTGCATTTTTCAAATTGTAAGAACCTATGTGAAAATGTCAGACAGCTTCTGATAGAGGCATTTCTTTTGGAATAGCTACAAAAGAAGCTTTTTAACCAATAAAAGAGCACGTTTCATCATGCTTTCCAATTTACAACACTAAATTCCTTAAGACTTTAATTTAGCATCTCTATATTTTTTTCAGTAGATGTATTAAGATATTTTTCCTGTATGTATTGTTTTTCCCGTACGCAAACTCTTTTGAAACATACCCCTCCAACAGTTGTGTTAGAATGTTTCAAATTGGAAAAAAAAATCTTATACAAATGTTTTAAAAGTGGCCTACTTACCAAAGCAAAGTGTACAATCAGAAATATATACTTTATGCATTGATTTCACTTGATTGCAGGGAACTATATTTGAGGAAATCCCATTAGCCTGTTTAATGGCCTGTGTGGCAAGACTACACGAAGTTAGCCTTTGTACTTTTATGGTTTTTCTGATAAACAACACGTGGAAGTCAGCTTCTAAATGTTAACAGGGCATTACTGACCACTTCCATCATCATAGTCTCTGCAAACCTTGGAGAAATGATTTACTGGAACAAAGCAGAAATGAAGTACCTCAGAGGCAAGAAATAAGGAGCTGCTTTAGAAGAAACAGAGAAAAGGGAGAGAAAAGGATGTTTCTAAGCTTTAAAAAAATATGTACAAAATGAAAATTGAAAGAAAATTGAATGGAATGTTGGAGAAGATTTGATAAAGTGAAGAGTGTGGATGTTGGACTCTTGAGAGGTTTAAAGGACATTTTAGTATTTTCATACAGAAGAAAAAAGTCTGGAGGTACAAAATAACAGAGTATGATACTAAAAAAGAACACTAAAAGGGAAATGTGACACTTCTTTCAAGTTGTGCAGGATTTATTCTGTTCACGTATCCAGGTAATAAATTCAAATCTGTCCATTTACTTAAGAGGTGACTCATGAAACTACTTCCTGGCAAAAGTTAGTGGGGTCCAGGGAAGAAAAAAAGCCTCAATCCATTCCTGCGTTTGCTGTTCATTTTTGAGTACTCCCAATCTACAAAAGGCCTGCATTTAACTCTTGTACTAATATGTGTGCTATAGATTCTAAGTCTTAGCAACTATGACTTTACTGCGAATTAGTTCAGTATGGATAAAAAGAAATGACTACAAATAAAGGATACAAAATTAGAAACCACCAAATTTGTCCATATTAATTATTGTGAGAGTTTTATAATGCTACTCACTTATTATTTCAATTGTTTTGTCTGCATATATTTATATTTTCAAAATTTGCTGCTGCTACTGCAGGTGCTGTTCTGGTGATCACCTACCAACCAAAACACAGGTCTCTTCTTGAATTAATAAGGAAAAAGTCCATTAAAAGAATAGAGAAATAACCTTACAGAGCAGCAACATACAGTTTCTTGGTTAGTTTAAAAAAATACTTACCAAAAAGGAAAAGGTGAAGAAATGTTTCTTTCAAGTAGATGAAGACATATAGAAAATTACAAGCAGTCAATATGCATAGCTGTGGAGCCTAGTCCTAAACCTACACCTGAAAAACACCTCCACATCCAAGGCTCAAGGAATGTTTAGAAAGAGGAGACAAAAGGATTGTCAGAACCAGAGGATTGCATCAGGGATTTTTGCTGTGAAATTGTGTTTCCTAGTAGTGTAAGAGGCTACACCCATAAAGTCTCACCAACATGTGTGCCCAAACCTGAGCTGAACGTGGATGATACCAATGAACCTGTCAAGGAGGGTGGGGAAATGTCCACAAGGCCTCAACCCTACAGAGAAACTGCAAGCAACAAAGGAGAGCTGATAATAGGAGCAATAGTTTCAGCAGGGGAGGAACAGACTGATCAGTTCACCAATACCAAACGATCATCCCTGAAAACATACATACAAGTAACTAGAGACTTAAAAGCAACAAATAAGACTGAGCTGATTGTATTTATGAACATAGTGAATACACAAACACACACGCACACACAGACACAACACGGACATATATGCATGTAACAACAATTAGTAAAAAAAAAAGAGGCCATGAAATATGAATAAGAAGAGGTTTAAGAGGAAAAAAAAGAAGTGTTTTTTTATAACACAACGAATTAACATATACAAAAATAGCAACTACATTTAAAAAAAAATGTTGTCCACTTTTATTCTAAAAAACAAAACAGTGCGTAACTCCACACCAAATTAAAATGGATTTACTGTACACATGACAGCACTTTGTATGTATATGCATACAAAGAAGAGATATCCTTTGGCTGCTATGTATAGTACACTGAGAAATTATTCTCTGAAAAGACACTAGGACCACATCATCGCTAATGTTTTCCAATTTGAAACCACCATAACGTGGGCAACAGCAGATTGAGGAGATCAGTAGTGACAATGATTGGAGGACATCAGGGACATCCTTTATGTAGTTTCGAGAGGACTGGGAGTTCTTCACGAATTACTAATATAACGGTTTTTTGTGATTTTGATAGACAAATTGAATAAAATTGAGGCGGTAAGTCTGGTACACATGTCTTGTGCTATGTATAGAAGATGAGTAAGTGTCACCAACTATAAATAATTACTAACATTTTATTCGTGTACACACGTGTATGTGAATTTCACCTTCTTGTTAACTTCTCTTACAAAAACTTTCTAGGATGTCTTATAATTTTCTATGGCAACAATCTTTGGTTTGTTAAAATAGGGAAAAGTGGCATAATCAGTGGGAGGTTTGAACAAATAAACTCGTTATTTGATGGAAAATATCGCACAGAGTGCAAAGTTAGCTCCTCTGTGTGATTGTAGATTTATAACCGTGCCATTGATTTTCATCAAACAATCTTGATTTTGTAAGACCGTAGGAGAAGGAACAAAATAATAGCATGAACACACCTGCCACACTGGAGTCAAGTGGGAAAAGTAACAAAGTCCCTTTCAACAAACCGAGTAACTGCATCTTATTTACAGTTGTGAGACTTTTCATAAATGTTCTCTTGCTTTTCATCTATTGATTTTTTCTCTTGATATCATGACTATGAAGTGCTTTCTTAGGATTTATAGCAAAATGGAAAGAGCTAAAGCGCCTTCTTGAGTAGCAACTTTGAGTAGGCTTCTCTATAGGCAGTGAATAGTCATTTTCTCTGCAAGTACAATGAGTGTTTTGGGAAAGCATGCTTAATCCACACATTAAAATACAGGCTATCAATCACAGGCAGTGAAAAATATTGAAGGCTTTAAAGTATAAAACAAATGTAGTTACAATGATTTACATTTAATAAAGTTGCTGTTACTGAGCTCACAACATCTCAAGTTTGATTTCCATATGTAACTTATAGGAATACATAGTCTTTACCAAGTGAATACTAGCCATAGTCTTTAATACAGCAATTCGTATTGAATTTGGTGAATTGAATACTTCGGTAGAAGAAACATTGAAATATTTAAAATGTTTTTCTCTTTTATGCTGGAAGTTTTGAGGTATAATTATGAAAGATCCATATTGATTAAATCATTCCCCCCCTAAGAATTTTTTTCTCATGTTTGAATTTTTCTAATGTTTTATCTCACAACAATGTTTACAGTATCGATGTTTTCATCATTGCGCTGATCCCCATATTAATAATTTCCAAAGGAAATTTCCACTCTGACAATTACAAATTAAAACAACAACAACAACAAGCAAACAAACAAACAAAAAAGAAGTAACTGTTGGTTGAAATTTCTCTCTGATGCTTTCACTGGTACACAAAAGAGACTCTTTCATAATGAAACACTGTAAGAATCCTCTTGGTACAATCTTTTTGGAATGGAAGAATTTGTCTGAGTGTAATTACTATGTCCCAACTGAACTCGTTTTGTTTGTGGTTTGTATTTTTAACTGTGTGTAGTAGGGTACAAAAGTTTTCCCCCCAATACTTCATTCATTTCTTATCCTGAGTTCAGTTTTGTAACTTGTCATTATTAAGTCTACTATTGAATCCTATGATACAGAATACTATGTACTTCTGTCCATATTCCAGTTAATCTCCACATTCTTTATATTTGAATTGCTATAGCTTCTCATGAAGTGGCAAAATATTTCTCTTCAAAACAATGAGTGTAGTTTCTTATATCTTGAATACAAACTAACTAAGACACTCTCACCTGCTCATCTCTCAAGTCTCTGCCCAGAGAGTCAAACCTAAGGTCTCATTTTGGTCCTGGACTTGTTAGTATTCATCAATGTGATACAAACTGCAGTCATGTGAGAAAAGTGACCCTTACTTGAGGAATTTCCTGTATCAAATTGGTCTTTCAGCAAGTCTTTAGGGGCATCTTCTTGATTAATCATGTGAGTAGGTAAAGCCAAGTGTGGACAGTGCTGCCCACAGACAGGCCATCCTAGATGGTGTAAGGAAACAAATTGAGACAGCCAGGGAGAGCAAGCTATAAGGGCCGTACCTCTGTGGGTTCGACAACATTTTCTGCCATTAAGTTCCTGCCATGAGCTTCTGTGCTGGCACCCCTCAGTGACGCATGGTAACTTACAAGTCAAGTAAATCCTCCTCAAGTTATTTTGGGTCAATGTTTTACTATAGCAACAGAAAACTAAAGTGGAAAAATCTCTCATCTCTTTCCTTCAGCCATCTATGCATACACATAATTAGTGATGATGGTTAAAGGCTCCTTTGTATTAAGTACCAGAATTAGATTATTATTTATTATAAGACATAACTTTACAGACTCCTTAAATGTTAAGATAGCATACACATGGTGTGTCTCTCTACTAAACAAAGGAACAAACAAGCCGAAAAAAACGGGTGGGTGACATAATTCAACATAGACTCCTAAATATTCTTCTTAACCTGGGAACTCCAATCTCTGTCACAATGTAAGTTATGAACTAACTGATAGGAAGCAGAATGATGACATTGGTGCTTGGTGTAAGTTCTCCAGATGAATCTAATGCAATCACAAACCAAGAACAACTGGTGAATCACGGGGATTTGGGAAACATTTCTTAGGGAAAAAAAGCTGCATAGTACATGACATATTTAAAGCAGATTAGTCAGCATGAATATACATGGAGAAATGGTAGGTAAAGAAACTGGCTTAACAAATAGCCAAACAGCAGCAACATTTCCTGGTAGCCTTGCCTTGACTAAGAAAAGAAGCAGAGAGGAATAAATGAACAAGCAGGAGATAAATGGCTTGCTTTTACATGAACAGCTCCCTTAAGGGATATAGAAATCAACCATCTTAATATTGTTGTAGTGAAAAATCT
The DNA here is from genome assembly GCF_030254825.1 of Meriones unguiculatus. Taxonomy (NCBI): domain Eukaryota; kingdom Metazoa; phylum Chordata; class Mammalia; order Rodentia; family Muridae; genus Meriones; species Meriones unguiculatus. The sequence continues at coordinate 89,871,407 of NC_083357.1, read as the reverse complement.
CACCTATAATTTAACATCTGGAGTTATATAAACTGATCAATTCTAAACTTAGTATAGGTGATTTCTTAAAATAACTCTTTTTTCTTTGAATAGGAAAAGTGCACTAATACATTTAAGACAATAGCAAGTAATATAATACCTTCCAGTTTGTGTAAAAAAAATTATTTGGACGCATTTTACTGCTTTGCCATGGTAGATAACAATGCGTTCTATCTATGAGTATGAGGCCTGGTTACATAAAGTTTATTCCATCCTTAGACTCACAGCAACCAGCCTTGTCTCTCATTGGACACTCTGCATGTGAGTAGTTTGTCACAATTATTTGGTAATCTCTTTCAGTGTAACTCACACAGCAAAAGTGACAATATTCCTGTCACACATCAGAAATGCCCCAGCTCTACCGGTTTCCACATTCAAGAGAATGAAGAAAGCCATTCTGAGGTATGAATACATTTTTACAGACAGTGTTAGTTAGTACGGGGACATTGCTGTCTCCTCTATATTTTATAAAGACCATGCTGACTGTTACAGGTGTTTCTGAATTCCTGATGTTTTTATGATGTGGTCTTCCTGCTAGTGCTTTGATGTAAGTGAAAGCAAGTAAGATTAGAAACATATGTCTATATATCATATGATGGTATCAATGTGAATTCATCATGTTACTACCACTGAATATAAATTTTATTTTTAGCTATGCTTTTGGAAAAAATACAATGACTTGACTTCTTCTCGAGTTACATGCTATTGATTGATTCATTTTTATTAATTGAGCTAAGGAATATGTATACAAATATATAAATATGATATATTTATTTCAATACTGTTAAATATTCTCACATTAATATGTAATAGAAAAGAAGCCATATTTCAAAGAAATTATGTTGTATTAGCTAATCTAATTTTGAGGTGTATTTCACATGTCACTTTCTTTCTTCAGCCATAGAAGTCATGTGTAAAATATTTATAATTGTGAGGGTTTTTAGTTCAGTTTCGCAAGAATTTATATTTTTAACAAATTATTTAAAGCATAAAAGTTATAAACAGTTGTTGGAAGACTCTTTTTCGTAAGTTGTATCCTTAACCTGTAAAGGAATGTATCATTCTGAAAGCATTTGTAATGTCATAGATTGATAACAGGAATGCAAATTCTAAAATTTTTTTGTAAAAAAAAATAAAATTAGTTGAGGTCGTAAAGTGCTAAAGCAACATTTTAGGTTATTTTAGTCCTCAATTCTCTGTTTATATTTTTCTCTTCTTATTTTTTCTGGGAGTCTAAATATTTGGAATCACTTTCATAACAAAAATATATTCTAACATATGTGTGTGTGTATGAGTGTGTGTGTGAATTTATCTAAGTTTAATTCATTTGAAATTTTCAAGAACAACGATGTCTGATTAACTCTTTCATTTTTGTGATCACATTATATGTATGATATAAAATAATATATAATATTACATTATAATATATTATATCTTATATACATATATTATATATACTTAATATCCAGAGCAAACCAATGTTACCCTAATTACTAACAAAAATAACTCAATATTCGTTACACAGGGAAAAATTTCAATCACAAAGAATTACATAAGTGAAAACTGGCATATTAAGAAATACAAAAGTAAACAAAATTCATGTGTATTTCAAATATCTAAGAATTGCAATTTTAATAATATTTAACATCTGTGGTTTTTAATAGTAAGCCAATAAATTATATAGAATTCCTTGATGGATGTTGTCTATAGAAATTGTTTCCTGAAGAATTTCTGAAAGTTTTAGAAACATTATGAGATTAAAAAAAATTACTCTCAAATGTGTCATAGACATACAGTGCATAAGAACTGTATTGGTATTCTAGGCAAATATGAAAAAATATATAGTTATGATATCAACTTGTATCATTAATTCAATAATCAAAGCACTGTGGAAATACTTTTAGTTTACTATACTATAAAATATTGAAGTAAATAATTTTCGGAAACCCTTCATCTCACATATTTTTACCTCACCGTTATGTTCAACTAATGGTAATGTGAATAATTTTGAACACAGTTCAGGATCCTCTCAGTCGTTTTTATGATACTAAACACGGATGAAATCAACAACATATGTTTTCATAGCTTACGCTCTTTTTCACCGGCAGTACCTAACACTTTCTTTGTGACCTCTTCCAACATTTCTATATGCTCATCAGAAGGTTAGATTTCTTTATTTGGGTTACAACAATTGGACTCCATTGGCTAAAAAGCAGAATACACGTGCTTTTTGTGTGTAGAAAAGAGTGTACTAGTTGAAGGAGCAGGCATGACTTTGATTAAAATACATTACACATAATTATGAAATATTAAGTGTATATAAACACATAGTATATCTAATTCCTTAAATGCATATATTTTAATTTCTTTATTTTTTCACTAATTGCATTTTATTCACTTTGTAACCCAACTGTAGCTCCCTCCCTCATCCCACCCTTCTTCCCTCATCTCCTCCCATGCCCCTCTCCAAGTCCACTGATAGGGGAGGTCCTCCTTCCCTTCCTTCTGATCCTAGCCTATCAGGTCTCTTCAGGACTGGCTGCCTTGTCTTCCTTTGTGGCCTGCTAAGGCTGTTCCACCATCAGGGGAAGGTGATCAAAGAGTCAGCCACTGAGTTCATATCAGAGATAGTTCCTGTTCCCCATCCTAGGGAACCCACTTGGAGGCTGAGCTGACATGGGTTACATCTGTGCAGGGGGTATAGGTTATCTTCACAGATTTTGTTAAAAACAAATGTTTAAGGTCTCGTATTTCTTATGAAATATAAAGTAAAAAGTGTGTTGTATTTAAAGTTCTAAGATTTCTGAGTGATAGGTGTCCAGTATAAACAGTCATTATACAAGTACCAATTAATAAAGTGGTTCATTTAACCTTCTATAAGATGTTATTTTTATTTATATTATATGTAAACTCTAGCAAATTTATCTACATTCCAAATGTGAATATTTTTGGAACTTAAGTGCTATTTTTATTTACATTAATTAACTTAAAGGTATATTTAATTTTAATAGAAAATATTTGAATCTATAGAATAACTTGTTCCTGTAACAGTGTGGCTAATTAATGGTAGTTAATATAAATTAAGTTATTAAAATTATGTTACGTCAATTGATACAAAGTAAAGCCAAAAGACTGGTGGCTGTTGGTTCTTTAAGCATGAGGAAATTATCATTCTTAGTCTATCATACCTTACCTAGAGATAATTATTGAGTACTTACAGAGAAATGCTAATATCAGCTATTGAGATATTTTGGTCCCAGACACTACTCTAGGTATTTTGTATTCATTACATTAATTCTTTTAATCTATCACTGAATATAAAACTTTATAATTGCATGCACTGCTGTCTTAAAATGCAGTCAAGTAAACTCTTATAAATGCTTATTTACAATTTTGAATATTCATTCTTCCTTAAGGTATATGAGAAAAAGTATTTTTCTTTATTGTTGAAATATCGATTTTTATTTATTTTTTATAATTTTTATTATTTATATTAATCACAGGTTAATTTACTTTGTATCCCACCTGTAGCCCCCTCCCTCATTCCCTCCCAATCTCACCCTCCCTCCTCATCGCCTCCCTGCCCCTTTCCAAGTCCACTGATAGGGGAAGTCCTCCTCCCCTTCCATCTGACCCTAGCTTCTCAGGTATCTTTAGGACTGTCTGCAGTATCCTCCTCTGTAGCCTAGCAAGGCTGCTCCTCCTTCAGGGGAAGGGGCAGATGTCAAAGAGCCAGCAAAAGAGTTCATGTCAGAAATAGTTCTTCTTCCCCTTACTAGGGTAACCCACTTGGATACTGAGCTACCATGGGCAACATCCGAGCAGGAGTTCTAGGTTATACTCATACATGGTCCTTGGTTGGAGATACAGTCTCATAAAAAAAAAACCTGTGCCCAGATATATTTGGTCCTTGTGGAGCTACTGTCCTCTGCTGGTCATACTAACTTCTCCTTCTTTCATATGATTCCCAGTACTCTGCTGAAGGTTTGGTTATGAGTCTCCACATCTGCTTTGATACACTGCTAGGTAGAGTCTTTCAGAGACCCTCTGTGGTAGGCTCCTGTCCTGTTACTTGTTTTCTCCTACTTCCAATGTCCATCTCATTTATCTTTCGAAGTGAAGATTGATCATCTTACCCTGGGTCCTCTTTCTTGTTTACCTTCTTTCAGTGTACAGATTTTAGTATGTTTATCCTATCTTATAGGTCTAGTACCCACTTATAAGTTCTGCCTACAGTCTCATCCACTAAGTATAATAATTATTCTTACTTTACAGAAAGAGAAACTAGGACAATGATGCTAGGTGATTAGTTTAGAACCACAAAGCAGCCTAAATGAGTACAATACAGCCGTGGCCATGATAGGAAACTGCACAGTTAACTATTGTAGGTTAATGCTTGAGATCAAACAATCTAAACAAACACTTCAGAGATTGTTTACTGCATTTACCACACCACTGTTTTGTCTTTGGGAAAATACATTAAAAATTTGTACAACAAAGTGATTTTGTAGTCAGAAAAGTTGTTTTAGCCTAACCTAGGTCAGGCTATTAGAAATTGATAGTACACTCTCGATGCGAGGCTAAGCACTGCACTCAGGGTCAGCCGCTTTGGACCCAGAGAAGAGCATGTCTGGTTGCATGCGGGTTGATGCCCCAGGTCCCGCCTCTGAGAAAAAGGTATCAGACGGGTCTGATGCTCTTTGGGTGGATGACACCTAAATGAACACCAGTACAAAGTCCCAATTTATTTCTAATATCAGAGATCAGACCTCTACTCTTGCCTGATGCGTCTAAAACAAAAAGGGGGAACTGTAGAGAGCTGCGGAATGCTGTGCCTTAAAGATGGAGCTGGTTTCTGCCTTCCACCTTCCCGATGGTGAGTGCTCTCTGTCACGAACAATTCCACATTTAGCTAAGGCCAAAGATCTGGCTTGCTTCCATGTATGTGGACCTATCTGCATTGCCCACGTGGCATGCTGGGGTTGGCTACCCAGAGGCTATTTAAGCTATGGGTGGCTTCCCCCAGGGTGGGATGATTGTTCAAGATTCCTGAATAAACTGCATTGAAAAAAAAAAAAAAAAAGAAAAGAAATTGATAGTATAAAACTTGCCCATATCCTAGGATTTCTGATCTTGGAGTAATACAATGATTCCATCTGAAAAGTGCAAAAAAAAAAAAAAGAGGCTTCTCAAGCAAATGTCAAAAATACTTAATAATTGAATTTTTTTTGTTAAATTAGAGTTCATATAAGGTGCTGAATTGAAACTGTCATGTTAAAGGTTTTCTCCTTGTCTTTCTACCATACTTTCTGTCACTGCATAGACAAAGCACCATAATTTTTTATAACTTGTAATATTTTATTATATGTTATATAATATAACATTTTCATAATTTTAATTATAAGTTACAATTTTCTTTTTTAACTTAATTTTATTTATATATTTATTTATTACAATTTATTTACTTTGTGTCCCTTCTGCAGCCCCCTCCCTGTTCTCCTCCCAGTCTCACCCACCCTCCCTCTTCTCCCCTTATGCCCTTTCCCTAGTTTTTTAAAATAGAAGCACAGAAATGGAAAGGTATGCAATCATTTTCATATCACTTATGCCTATCACCTTACTAAACATCTCAGATCTATCAATTTAGCTGCCATTTCCCTTCTCTGATACCTCATTCTCCAGAGATATGAAACAAGCTTAGGATACAGATGGATAGATCTTAGGGGTTCTATATTCTTCACTTGGCAGGGACATATCTCATAGTTATAGAAGTTCACACACACACACACACACACAGAGGCACACTTACATTCATGAATGTATATGCACACACACATGTATATACACACATGTATTATCAGTAGGAATAACTGTTTCCCCATTACTGTTTTTTGATGTTTATGCTACAGTTTCTTGCAAAATAGTCTAGTATTCAGTATATGAAGTTTGCAAGCTAGGTTTTTCCTGTAGGGATAAAATACAACTATTAATGTCAGATGGAAATCTTAGATTTTGGAGACTGGTATAAGGGCTTATAAATAAGTGTGAGTTTTAGATGCCAGATTTTGGAAATGTGGCAGTTACTGCGAGTGTAAAATTCATAGGAAAAGATGGTTGGTTAGGATTTCCCAACGTGGACCGCTGCAACAAATCAACACGGCAAACGGAGGAAATATTTTCATAGAAATATTTTAACCTTTATGTAAATTTATAACACAGGTGTTGGTAGATTCTTAAATCAATATGAATTATCATCAGTTTTGAGGAGTTACAAATTTTGTCAAATATTGTGATAGAAACATTTGGTAGGCTGAAAATGTGTCATAGTGTGAGTTAGAGGAGCACTCAGAAGAAAAGTGAAATACATTAAACTACTATCAATAATATCAATAATATATGTCATGTATTTTCACTTACTAGCTTGTTGAAGTAATATACAAATCAAATATATATTTTCTATTTTAAAATAATCTATGGGTGTACCTTGTGCCTAGGCCATCAACAAACCGCACAGAACTGCTTGCAGCACAGCTCATAATTCTGTAAGAGAGCAAATGCAATAAAAGGAAATGGTAGTCATCTGCTGCTTTCAAACATTAAAAAAAAAAGAAAGTTAAATACTCTGGCTTTGATTGGATTTACTGTTTTAGTCCACATCATTTTTCTGCTTTGGACTATAATTATGTTTATTAGGTGTAGATTATTTATTTATTTATTTACTTATTTATTTATTTTTTGAGACAGAGTTTTTCTGTTTAACAGCCCTGTCTGTTTTGGAACTCACTTTATAGAAGAAATAGGTCTAGAACTCACAGAGATCCATCTTCTTCTGTCTCCAGAGTGCTGGGATTAAAGATGTGGGCCACCACACCCAGCTTAGACTATATTTCTTGTCCAATAGAGATAATGTTGAATTATTTCTTTGTGGGGGACAGAACAAATTATCCATTATCTCCTTTTTGTTCTTTTCAATAATCATGCTTTTAACAAATGATGATTCGTAAATTATTGGGGGTTTTTGACCTTTTACACTTTCCTTATTTCTTTCTTCATTTTTGATTAATGTAGAAAGAATACTAGATATAGCAAGTTACAGTAATACAATAATAAGCTAGCTGACATAGTTTGTTATATATCAGATATTACAGTACAAGAAGATAGACAGCTATCTCTGCATCACCTTGTAAGAAGGATTGAAAGCTTAGACACTTACGGTGCCTAATATAACCAACACAGTAGGTACAACATATGTTGACAATAAGAATTCAATGGCTTTATCAAGAGTATATTGTGAGTGATTGGATTTCTGACAGTAGAAAAGTGAGAAGTTTACTTAAGCAAAGAGCTTGTATGAGTTTTTTTCTTCTTCTTCTACTTCTTTTTTGAGAAAATACACTGGTTATTTAGCTTAGATCTCTTTCTCTATTTCTATTACAACCTCGATCTGGTTCAAAGTACACTAACTATTAGATTTCACATTCTTAGGTAATGTAATATGAATGCATGTGTAGATTAAATCTATGTTATTTATACAGACATTACACTTTTAATTATAAAGAATGATGATTTTATTTTTTCAATATGTTACTATAGTTGGCTTAACACCGATTAAACATGTAACTGGAAATGGACATTTTCATGTGCATGCATACATTTCTGCAGATTTGGCTCTTGAAGGAGTTAAATAATTTTGTATTCACTATTTACTATTTTCTATCTGCTATTCAGTTTCATCTTTGTTTAAGTGGATAGATGGTAGATGTGATGATTAATTCTAGAATGGATAATATAATAATATTTTTTCAGTGCTAAATAAGAGTTCTTGAAATATTTTGTAACCTTACGAAGTCATTCAGTAAACTTCAAGATAATTTATTTCAGATGACTCCCTTATATTCCATAAACACATGTAAATAAATGGGCTTTCAGATTTCCCAGCAGTTCAGTAGCTTTTATCAAATTTTCGAGTCTGTATAGATTGACCATCACCTTCTCTTACTTCCTATTCAACATATTCTGCCAGTTCTTGCTGCACCACAGAGAGGGGCTTGGTTGTATTCTCAGGAAGAGCCATATTTGACAGATCTGCTGATAGTGTCAGCAGTGGTCACAGCCTTGACGGACAGCGTCAAACCTTGAGGTGGCCTAGTTCCTGCTAATTAGTTGTTTGAAGTCACTCTGTGTGCCACAGGCAGAAACTTATCAGCCAAAGACATGGTTACCAGTCAAAATGACAACTGTGATACAGCTGCTCTTGGAAAAAGCACACAGAGCCTTTCAAGCAGGTGACAACCACAGTGCCTTTTACTGAAGCATCTTGAAGATGAAATGAAACAACCAAAACTGAAATTTTAAAAAACAGAGGAAAAGATCTAAATCAATGTCTTTGGGGTAAATGTAGAAACAACACATTAAAATGAAAATAAATATGACCATGCTGTGAGAATGAAATGTAGCTCTTGCTGTTTCATGAATACTTATAAAGTGAATAAAGTTGCATGCAGTCGTAATTAATGTAGCTCCAGTATATGTTTTTAAATTTGACTCTGATGTATAGAATTCTCGGAAAATTTCTATGCATGTCCATTCACAGTGACTGGAAATCCTGCCAGAAACACTTGCATTTGAATACCTGGAGAGTGCATAGGCATAAACAATGTTTTGTGGAATTTTTCAGAGAGGACTAGAAATCATTAACCTATATATTAGGTGTATATAGAAATGTAAAATATTACTTGTGACATATATTTGAAGAAATGCGTGTGCATTTAAATAATAATCAATGTCATTCTTTTCCATTCACATGAAGTATAAGATTCTCTCCTTTGACCACAGTTTAAGTGATGCAGAACCTGAGTAACAGCTAAAAGTAATTATATTTAGAAGTGCATATACCTAAACAAATTAAAGAAACTTATTTTCATTTGTGTACCATGTACTGTAGCTGCTTAATAGCATGAATAATTTCAAAATATCAACCAAAATGTTTTAATGAAATCATTAACATTTTATAAAACAAATACATTTATTTATATGGACTTTATGAGGTTTTTCATGTTGTCATGTAAACTGACGAAACTCCAATTGTGAAAGATACTGTAAACTTAAACTAGATTTTGAGTGCTTCAAACAGCATTTATATGCTTACAAAATGTAAGTGTCCTATTCCGAAGGCATACAGAGTAGGAGTTTATGTGGGGCTGGCAGACAGTTTAAATGTCAAAAGTATCTAGGTAGTATGAAGGTACTATTATGGTTGATTCTTATATTTTATTCATACCTAAAAGTCCGTATTAAAGACATACATTGTAGACTGTACGTTGTTCTTGTTTTTTCTTTGCATATTTGGGAATGTAAACTATGAAGAGAAAAATTGATGGAAAAATGAGGTTTTAGGGAATAGGATGAGGATCAGCGGGAGGAGAAAGAGTATTAGTTAATAAGAAAGTGAGACCCATATATCTTATATACAATCAATAAAATGTCACAATATAATCCACTATTTCATGTAACTAATATTCACTAATTTAAAAATTTAGCTATAAGTAGAATTCTGTACTCAGTTTCACGTTTAGAATACACATTTATGCCAATAAATGAGTGGTGAAGAAATGGCTAAGGGATAGATTGTAAGGGTATACAAGTCCTGCAGTGGAACCAACCACCTCAAAACTGCCTTTAATTTGAGCTTTAGAGGATCTGTAACTCCTTCTTGCCTCTCAGGGCATCTGTAATCATAGATTATGAAAAAAAAATACCGATCCCCGATACATAGACAATCACACACATAAATTAAAAATCTAATAAATCTTTAAACAACATATAATACAAATCTCATGAGCAACAAATAAAAATTTGAATTTACTTAAACCTGTATGTTAGTCTAAAAAACTTAGTTGAAAGTGTGACGTATCACAAGTAGGTAACTTTACACCAAACCATTTTAATTTTTCAAAAATATAACATTGACTTAAAATATTATATTTGTTGCTCTGGAAATACGCTGAACATATGACCAACTTATACTTGTATCGTATTTGTAGAATAAAACCTATATAATTCTCTTTAAGTGTCATTCCAGTCTTTGTCTGTGATGACAGATATTGGTCTTAAGCCACAGGGAGGGCCGTCTTTATCCAATGTCTGAATCTACATTTATGAAACATTGTCAGTGAGAGTTAATGGTGATGAGTGGGGCATACAGCAATCTGAAGATCAAAAATAGATGTTTTTGTTGTTACTATTCAACATAAAATGCTAAAAAGGAAGAGTACAACACATCCTGCAAAACAAAATGAATTAGAATGGGATTAAAATGAGAAGACAGAAAGTGGAAGTGACATATAATGAACTTTTATTGCATGCAATGCAGCTAAGACTCACTTCACTTAATTTTTCAGTTGGGTATATACTTTTTATGTTCAGGTCTATTTGCAGTGTGTTTCAGTATTTCATTATGGGTCAATGGATTTTTGAGAGCCGCTGATGGAAACAAATAGCTCACACTTACTTACAACTTATCATGTATCAGGCACTCTTCAAAAACACTTTGATTATATTAACTGAACTAACAACACCTTGAGATAAAACCTCCTTTGGCTTCCTGTTTACAGTTGGAAAAGAAAGAAACAACTGCTCAGCAAGCAAAGGTTTGAAAAGGTTTTAAGCAAAAAAATAAATAAATAAATAAATAAAACTGTATGCTTAGCCTGTAATCTAGGTATTTGACAAAGAGGAGAAAAAGTCCAGGCTAGACAGTGGCTGCTTGACTTTCAGAATGATATAGCAATGTTCTACTTCATCAGTTTCACTCTTCTATTAGGCTAAATTCCAATCCCCGGTAAGAATGTGCTTATTTGAGTATGATGGATCATGTATCAGTCTGAATGAGATAAAACATTTATCTCAGGCGTTGGATTTTTTTTTAAATTTAATCTAAATTTTTAAAAAATTATTTATTTATTATTTATTTAATTTTAATTTATTTTTATTAATTACAGTTTATTCACTTTGTATTCCAGCTGTAGCCCCCTTCCCCCATCCCCTCCTAATCCCACCCTTCCTCCCTCTTCTTCTCCCATGCCCCTTCCCCAGTCCACTGGTGGGGAAGGTCCTCCTTCCCTTCCAGCTGACCCCAGTCTATCAGGTCTCATCAGGACTGGCTTCTTTGTCTTCCTCTGTAGACTGGTAAGGCTGCTCCCCTTCAGGTGGAGGTGAATCTAACTTTTTTAAATTCATTTATTCCATTTGCACCCTGATCATAGACCTCCTGGTTCCACCCCCCCCCCCCAGTCTACTCCCTCCTATCACTGTCCCCAAGTCCTCAGAAAGGGGAGCCCTCATCCCTTACCAACTAACCCTAAACTAACCACACTGCTATCCACAGACTTAAAGAGAACCCTGGCTGGAATGCTTAATTCTCATTCAGAAGAGCAAATAGTATGGACACGGGATGTGGTTGAACATGGGGAAAAGGATAGGAGTGTATCATAAATATTCTCTGAAAAACTACAACCAGCAGAGGATTGAAGCAGATATTGAGACAGCAAAACTTTGGACAGAGCACAGGGAATATGGAAGAGTGGAGGGATGTAGAAGGACCTCTCCACAAGAATACCACGAGATAAATCTTTCTAGATATCCTAGACACAGACTTCTTTTTTTTTTTTTTTTTTTTTTTTTTTTTTTGTGCACAGACAAAAAAAATGAACACGCAGTGGGCCGTTGTTTAAAGCCATTGGTAGTTCCACATCTTAATGAAGCCCTTACTTGATCACTGCTTCAGGTCTACCAAAAACAAGCACTGAGTCCCACCTCAGCCCCACTCTCCAACATCTAGTGTAGCTTATTTTATGGTTTGTTAAAACGTTTGTCATAATCTATATGATCCAGATTTCCTAAGCAGACAAGTGAATTGTGAACTGTGAAACTGTTTAACTGTATGCATATTATTTTATATTAGATAGAAATGGCCCAAAGCAAAACTTTAAATAACGTATTTTATTTAAAAAAAAAAAAAAAAAAAAAGAATACCACGAGAGCCAACAATTCTGAGTTCAACAGGGCCTGGGGAGACTGAAGCACCTACCAAGAATCATGCGTGGAAAAGACCCAGGCCTCCTGCTAGGATGTAGCCTTCAGGCTTCTCAGTCTCCACATAGGTCTTCTAGAAAGGGGACCAGGGGCAATCTTTGCATGAACTCTGTTGCCTGCTCTTCGATCACCTCCCCTAGGCAAGGTGGCTGTCCTAAGCCACAGAGGAAGAGGATACACACTCTTCCTCAATAGGCGTTGGATTTTTAACTCTGGTTAAATGTTAAGGCACACTTGAAGACACTCTGTGGCAATGGGTTCAATCCCCAGTACTGGTATTTAAAACAAAACAAAACAAAAAAACGCTCTTCACAGTATTTTCTGTTGGTTATTTGTAAATGCATACGTTTAACAAATTCAACTAAATTTATCCGTTTATACAAGTTGAAATTCATTTCGTATAAAATTATTTGACTACAAAAACATTTAAAAAGCATCAATTGCATATAGTTTATTTTGCCAACCTCTGGATCTAAATAACGTAGGAAACGTGTTAAAATTTTTTTCTAATATTTTAATCAATACTCTTGAAATTTTAATAGAGTCCTTTATTATAAAGGTCCTTATCATAAAATATAAAAAACTGATATAAAGGTTTGATTGTACTATGCTTTGTACCATGACTTTAAATACATATTTATTTATTAATTTATTTTTAAATACATATTTAATAATTATTAATTTTTTCAAATGCTATTTCTTCACAAAGCAAAATCTTATTAAGAGGCATGGTGGCACAAACTTGTGATCCTAGTTAAAGAGCAAGTTTGTGAATTCAAGTACAGCCTAAGCTAATTAATAATATTCTTTCTCGAGCAACACATAAGAATACAACAGTCCAAGGACATCCCGACAATAAAGATGTCTTTTCCACTTTGTTATTTTTGTCTTACTTTGTTTTGTTTGAAGAAATAAAGTTCTTATCACACATGAAATCATAAATTTTTCTTTTTTCTTTTATCTGTCATCTATCTATCTATCTATCATTTATTTATTTATTTATTACAATTTATTTACTTTGAATCCCGCTGTAGCCCCCTCCCTCGTTTCCTCTCAGTCCTACCCACCTTCTGTCTTGCCCATATGCCCCTTCCTTAGTCCACTGATAAGGAGGTCCTCCTCTTCCATCTGACTCTAGCCTGTCACGTCTCATCAGGACTAGCTGAACCATCTTCCTCTCTGGCCTAGAAAGTCTAATCACCCTCAGTGGAGGGGGCGGGGGGGATGATCAAAGAGCCAGCCACTGAGTTCATGTCAGAGAGAGTCCCTGCTCTCCTTACTAGGGAACCCACTTGGAAACTGAGTTGTCATGGGTACTATCTGAGAAGGGTCTAGGTGTTCTCCATGCATGGTCCTTGGTTCGAGATTCAGTCTCTGCAGGCCCTACTGGGCCCAGGATGTTTGGCTCTGTTGGTCTCCTTGTGAAGTTCGTGGCCGCTCCAAGTCTTTCTGTCTCCCTCTTCTTCCATAAGGTTTCCTGCACTCTGCCCAAAATTTGGCTTTATTTACCAATATAATTAAAAGATTAAAACAAATATTTTTTTCTATTATTTCCCAATTTATACCATATTAAATTTGAACCATAGTAACATAACACATGTCATAGTATTGAACTGACACACTCACAAATAAAGGCTTTATTGTTGTTATTATTTACAATTTATTCACATTGTATCCTGATTGTAACCCCTCTTTTATCTCCTCCCTGTCCTACCCTCACACCCTTTTCTTCCCCTATCCCTCTCTCTTAATACATTGATAGGAAAAGTCCTCCTCCCCTACTGTCTGAGCCTAGCCTATCACATCCCATCATGACTGTCTGGATCCTCTTCCTCTGTGGGCTGGCTAGTTTGCCCAACCAGAGAGAAGTAATCAAGGAGCAGGCAACTGAGTTTATGTCAGAGACTATCTCTTCTCCTCTTATTAGAGAACCCACATGGAGACTGAGCTCTCTATGGGCTATATCTGAACAGAGAGTCTAGATGCTCTGTATGTATGGTCTTTGGTTAATGCATCAGTTGCTGCACTCCTCCCTGGGCCCAGGTCTTTTTGGCTTTGTTTGTCTCTTTGTGGGGCTCCTCTCTCCTCTAGGTAATTCTATATTCCATTCTTCCATAAGACTCCCTGTGTTCTGTCCAAAGTTTGGCTCTGTCAAACGTTTTTCATCTATTTCAATCCCCTGTTTGGTGGAGTATTTTAGAGAATGTATAGTATTTATCTTGTTTTCCCTTCTGAAGGAGATTTTAGCATCTTCCCTAGAGTCCTTCTTGTTGTTTAGCTTTTTGAAGTCTGTAGATTTTAGTGGTTCTCCTATATTATATGGCTAATATCCACATATAGGTGAGTACAGAACTCCAGAAATTAAATACCAACAAACCAAATAATCCAAAAAATGGGGTATAGAGCTAAACAGATGATTCTCAACAGAGGAATAACAAATGGCAAAGCAACACTTAAAGAAATGCTCAATGGCTGTAGTCATCGGGATAATGCAAATCAAAATGACTCAGGTTCCATCTCACACCCAGCCGAAAGGCTAAGATCAAATCCTCAAGTGACAATAAATGCTAAAGAGGATATGGAGAAAAGCAATTTTGCCTCCATTGCTGGTGGGAATGTAAACTTGTACAACCACTTTTGAAATCAATCTGGAGCTTTCCTAGACAATTAGGAATAGTGCTTCCAGGCTCTAAGAGCAACAATCAATAAATGGGACCTCATGAAACTGAAAAGTTTCTGTAAAGCAAAGGATACCGTCATCAAAACAAAACGACTGCCTACAGATTGGGAAAGAATCTTCACTAACCCTTTATCTGACAGAGGACTAATATCCAGTATATACAAAGAACTAAAGAAGCTGAAAAGCAGCAATCCTAGTAATCCAATTAAAAAATGGGGAACAGAGCTAAACAGAGAATTCTTGACAGAGGAATATAGAATGGCAGAAAAACACTTAAAGAAATGCTCATCCTCAATAGCCATCAGGGAAATGCAAATCAAAACGACCCTGAGATATCACCTTACACCCATCAGAATGGCCAAGATGAAAAACTCAAGCGATAACACATGCTGGAGAGGTTGTGGAGAAAGGGGAACCCTCCTCCATTGCTGGTGGGAATGTAAACTGGTACAACCACTCTGGAAAGCTATCTGGCGCTTTCTAAGACAAATAGGAATAGTGCTTCCTCCAGACCCAACTATACCACTGCTAGGTATATACCCAAAGTTTGTTCAAGTACACAAAAAGGACACTTGCTCAACCATGTTTATAGCAGCTCTATTTGTAATAGCCAGAACCTGGAAACAACCCAGATGTCCATCAATGGTGGAATGGGTACAGAAATTGTATTTTTATACAATGGAATACTACTCAGCAATCAAAAAGGAGGAAATCATGAACTTTGCAGGCAAATGGTGGGATCTAGAAAAGATCATTCTGAGTGAAATATCCCAGAAGGAGAAAGACAAACATGGGATATACTCACTTATATAGACCTATAAGATATGATAAACATAATGAAATCTATACACCTAAAAAAGATAATCAATTGAGCGGACATGGGGTAAGATGATCAATCCTCTTTTAGAAAGACAGATGGGATGTGCATTGAACGTATGACAGGAGTCTACTGAGCGCATCTGAAAGACTCTAGCTAGCAGTGTTTTCAAAGCAAAGACTCATGACCAAACCTTTGGCAGAGTACAGGGAATCATAAGAAAGAAGGGGAGTTAGTCTGATGGGGAAAGGATAGGAGCTCCACAAGGACCAAATATATCTGGGCACAGGGTCTTTTCTGAGACTGACATTCAACCAAGGACCATGTATGGATATAACCTAGAACCTCCACTCAGATGTAGCCTGTGGTAGCTCAGTAACCAATTGGTTTCCCAAAGTGAGGGGAACAGGGACTATTTCTAACAGGAACTCAATGACTGGCTCTTTGGTCTCCCCACCCCCAAAGGGAGGAGCAGTCCTGTTAGGCCACAGAGGAGGGCTTTGCAACCAGTCCTGAAGATACCTGATAAGACAGGATCAGATGAATGGGGAGGAGGTCCCCCCTATCAGTGGACTTGGAAAGGGGCACGGTGGAGATGAGGGAGGGAGGGAGGGAGGGAGGGACTGGGAGGGAATGAGGGATCGGGACACGGCTGGGATACAGAGTTAATAAAATGTAACTGATAAAAAAAAATAAAAAATAAAAATTAAAAAAAAAAAGGAATAGTGCTTCCTCAAGATCCAGCTATACCACTCCTAGGCATATATCCAAAAGATGTTCAACCATACAACCAGGACATTTGCTCAACTATGCTAATAGTAGCTTTATTCATAATAGCCAGAATGTGGAAACAACCTAAATGTCCCTTAACTGAAGAATGACTACAGAAATTTTGATTCATTTATACAATAGAATACTACTCAACAGTTAAAAATAAGGAAGTCAGAAATTTGCAAGCAAATGGATAGAACTAGAAAAGATCATCCTGAGTGAGGTAACGAACAAGCAAAACAAAAACAAAAACAAAAAAAACCAAACAAACAAACAAAAAAGCAAAAAAAAAAAAAAAAACAAACCAAAAATCAAACAAACAAACAAAACAAAAAGGTTTATACTACATGGTTCATTTCCATGACAATCCCTTAAATCAAGGTGATAGAAACAATAATATCAGTGATTTGTTAGGGGTTGGAATACATGGTAAACATTAACTGTAAAGATTAATAAGAGTGGAGCTTTGTGATAGGAAGGTATTCTATAATTTGATTGTTATAGCTCTCTGCCAAAAAAAAAAAATGGTGTCACTAGAGTTGAATATGTAAAGATGACTTTATTAAAGTATTCTTGTATTTGGGTGAATAGAACACATTTTTCATTTAAAAAGTCAGGAATAGTTCAGCTCTGGGATGAACTGTTGGAAACATATTGAATAGAATAGGACATTGGTTCATTTTTGAATTTGTTATTTGGCTTCCTCAAAAGTCAGCCTCTTGGGCTATCACTAAGACTTGGACACAGAGGCTTCTGGGTCCATCAGAAAAGCACCTCTGTGTTGTAAACATGAAAAAAGCAACAACATAGAACCAAATCCAAACATACCATCTCCACTACCCATCTCAAATAAGGAGAGCAATGCTACACAATCATAACTTTTAATGTAATTTCCCCTTTAAAAGTATGTACAGTGTTAGTGTCATGAATTAATTCTAGAGCCAAAATGACATCTGTCTCAAAATTCAGGAAGGAAGAAGTTTAGTTAAACAGAAGAGAATAATACTGATGTCTTAGTCAGGATCTATGACTACGTGTTTTTCAGTGTTCTGAAATCCATTCCTAAAAGGGTGAATCTTACTGTATGCAAATCACAACTCAAGAAACTTGACATTTAAAAATATAGCTAGGAAAAATGCCATCATTGACGTTAGAATTACAGCAATAACATCATGATGCCACAGAGAAAAGAGAAAAGCAAGAATATAATCCCACCATAAATATAACTGTTTTTCTTCCGTGTATGTAACAAATGGCCTATTTCATTGGTAACTTGGTAGTTCAGATTCCTCATTATCCCAAGATGCCCAAGAAATACAAAATGGAGACCATATTTTTGTATTTATAAGATACATTTTCTTATATATCTTTGCTTAATGAATTCTTTAGGAAAGAACCTGTGACCCAGAAGAATGTGATGAGTAAAATCAATAAGCAGACATTCATGGCCCTACTGCTCCTGTTGCTTTGTGCAATAGATTCATTGTCTGACTTCTTTTCAGCAACAACTGATATACATAGCTAGGTGAATGGCATCGCAGCAGGAGTGATCTTTGCTTTACAGTGTTAGCCTTTTTCTCAGGATGCACCGGTACAGCAACACAAAGAGAAAAGGGCTGTTCTGTATGCTGACTCCTGTACTGCCGAACGCTCTATTTAATTCCACAAGCAGAGAGTGATCATTCTCCTCGTGATAGTGATAGCGACGGAGAGGGCAAAGGCCTCTGATTCAACATGGAGTAAAGGACAAGGAACTTGCGATACAATGGACTAAGATGTCCAGGCAACATCTAGCTTCACATGTCTTGTTAAGAGACTCAACTCTTTTTCTTCTTCGGTTGTGCTCCTTTACAAGCACCTACAGGCATAAGCACTGCAGACCCAATCAATCAATACAACTACGTCCTTACAGAGGTCCTTTGTGACCTTGAGAAGTATGAAGAATGACTTAGAGGATAGAACTGGAAGAAAATCTGTGATAAGCCCCAAGTTATATTCTACTGCATGACAAAAATAAAAATAAAATGAAGAGAGCTAGATATATGTTTAGTTTAAATAGACCCGATAACTTCTGTAAAGTGCTTCTTGCAGCCTTAGCTGGGCACAGAAGTACTCAGTCTGCAAAGTAATCATGGCTGTCTCAATAAACCTCAGCCTGTAACGGCTCTTACCACATTTACTTTCTCAACACGATGCTACATTACAGCTATCTACTCGATTATGGCCAGAGTTCCTAGCAGTTATTGATAACCCTACCACAGGCTTTCTATCTCAGCCAGCCCAGGCAGGGGGAAGGCAATCAGAACAGTGAGCTTCCTAACCTGGATGTGTCTTCCAGAAACCCGAACATGATGACTCAGTTTTACAATGGAGCTTGTGATTCACACTGTGCAAAAAACTTCCCATGTCATTTTATTTTTAGTTCTTTGGTGCAACTATAGAAAATTATTGTAGGAAAATCACAGCTTCCATAACGAGGAACCCTGACTGCTTTTAGGGGGTTTTAAATGTTGGAAAAAAAATCGAATTCCTAATGCATATCTTCATGTAAAAGGGCAGATAAACATCTGTTTACTGAAAGAATGAAGTAAAATTGCAACATAGTTTCAGTTTAATGTACTCTTTCCTATTCTTTATGCTTTGGCTGCTTTTAAAAATTCCCTCTCTTCTCAGGCCTGACTTTTTTCTTCAAAATTCTCTTCTGTATTCTGTGTCCATTTTCAATGTGCTAAGTTAGGTGACTATGTAGTGGATGGCCCTGACAATTTTGACTGTGTTCTCTGCTGCTTCCCCTCCACTCACATGGGAGTGAATAAAATGATTCAGTATAACAGCCCCTGGTGTCGGCAAGCTGAATGCAGTAAACCCATGCCACAGTGGTTTGATATAGGAAACTGCTCAAAAAGACAAAATACGGGGAAATATATAAGAACATGTGTGTTTCATACCGAATCAATATAATTCACAAATCACAGAGATTATTCCTAATTAAAAATGATATTACAGTATTTAGGTCTGATAAGATAGGTTCTCACATAGTATTTTTATTCAGAAAACAGCATTGACATTTTGCAATTAAGCTATTTTAGTATTTTCAAAACCACGGACATGCTTTTATCTCTAAACCAGTACCTAGATTATTCATAGTATAAGAGGTGTTATGAAGTAAAGAAAGGAATTCAAGACTGAGCTAGGGTCAGAGGGAAGAGGTGGAGGACCTCCTGTATCAGTGCACATGGAGAGGGGCACGGGAGGAGATGAGGGAGGGAGGGTAGGATTGGGAGGGAATGAGGGAAGCAGATACAAAGTGAATAAGCTGTAATTAATTAACAAATAAACAAATTTTTAAAAATGGCAAAAAAAAAACAAGAAAAGAGACTGAGGTAATCTTTATAACACAAATCTTTGTAATAAGCACTTCAGACAAAATATTAATCATTTATGTACTAGTGAGACTATAGGTAACATCTGTGTATAGCAACGCCAGCTACAAATAGATGTTTTGGTGATTTCTTACAGTTATGAGTACATGCTATTTATAGAGCGCTTTATACTTGCAGATCTGCACAGTCTCTACTTTAAAGGTTCAAAGTGAATTTTCTTTTTCTGTTTCATGATTGGAGGAAAAGAAAAGGTAGTGTTCTATTTTGTTTACTTTATGAGACATTATGCTCCTCTCTGATTTCAGTGCCTGAGCAGGTAATTTGGTTCTTTAAGCCCAGCGGCGGTGGTAGTAAACTAAAGGGGAATGAAAGGCAGGGGACTGAAATACCGTCATTCCACTAATGACACCAGAGCAGCTCGGCTTTATTGGGACGATGCCCGGACATCTACTAATAGCAGCCATGGTTCAGGATGTGAACTTAGCACTGGGTGCCAAAATTACAAATCAAGGAAGAAAGCGTTGCAGGAGAAGGTCTGGATTAATTTTAAGAAAATTTTCCAGAATCTGAGGTGGGGGTTTCTTAATTTGCTTGTAGATGAGTTAGAGAGACAAAGGTGGGAGCACAGGGGAATGCAGATGGACTCAAATAAATATTGGAAGTAGCAAGTACTCACCTCAACACTGTATTGAGTAAAGGATCCAGGAATGTAGGTATTTCTGAATGAATAAGTTAGGGTAATAGCTAGAGAATTCTATGTTACAACTGGCTAAAGAATTGAGTTCTTGAATGTTAAGTAACTTGTGACAAATGTGCATTTTCTAAAGAAGGAATTAGGCTATATGATTGTTCACATCCCTGAGAGCTTGAAATGATATTTAGAAATTCACTAACACTGTTATAATAATTGGCATTATTTTTTTTTAAGTAAATGAGTGTTATTGTTCCCTATTCGTTTTTGCACATGCAGGAACAAACAGAAATGTGCTCTTTGGAAGTGGAGGGAAGAAAACAGATTCTCTGTTCATGTTGGGCTAATGCCCAGACCGAACAGAGAATCTCTCAGCTGGGGCCAGCAGCTTTCGTGGCCTCTGGCTAACACAAACTCCTCAGTGGCTTTTCAGAGCCACTTAGCATCAAGTTCCAGAAGTCTGTGAGTGCAAGCTGCAGCTGCAGACACTGAAAAACACCTATGCAGCACGCATACCACTGTCCCTCTTCTGATTCTAATTCTGCTGACGTTTTGCACAGAAGATTGGAAGTCTATGGAGAAGGGATGTTCCTGCCATCTCTTTCCACGACTCTTACTTGACTACTGTGGAGCAAAATAAACCTTTTTTGGGGAAATACTGTTATGGTTTATAAAGCACAGTACAGATTGACTTCAACAACATCTTTGCCCTTTAAAAAACACAGAACTGCAGAAGTTCATTTTATAAGTTTAATGGCCCAGCCAAAGCAAAATGAATCAACAGAACAGAAACAGAAATGAGTGCAGTTCTGATAATTGTATTTGAATTTACACTGAACATTTAGGGTAATCTCAGAATTACTTCTTAGTGAAAGCCTTCCATGCTGAGGGACTTCACTGAAGAGAAAATAACATAGTATATTTTTTTTTTTGTATTTTTTTGGTCTTTACCAGGATGATGCTTATGTGAGCAGGGGATGAAACATAAGGGAAAACTGGAAAGTATTCTGGCAGAGATATCCTAAAATAGAAATGGTTTTACATAACACAGTTATATCAGAAGCTTTCCTGGGTCCAAGACATTCACAGCCCACCAGAAAACTCTACTTTCTTCCAGAGTTTTAGTTTCCAAGTTATTTTAAATTTTATTCATAGGTACTTAAAAATCAATGTAGGAAAGGTATTACATATCTTTACATACTCAGGGAGTAAAAGTCCCTTACAAAAATAAAAGCTTCTTAGAATTTACTAACGTAAGTTGGGCTGTCATTAGCATGGATCTTCTCTTTCCTGACCTGTTTCATATTTATTTAGTGGTAAGCACAGGAAACACGCGTTTTAAAAGATATTGAATAGAAATATGTTGATATTTTGGAGATATTCTCTAATGTATTGTTTTGGTGGCATAAATGTGAGTGATGAAAATATGCCTAAGTTGATTATGAGAGTAATTGCACGGTTCTTTGAGTACACGAGTACCACAGGTATGGATTTTAAATAAGTAAAATGAATGGTGTTTGAATTATGTCCCAATAATGATATTTTAAAAATTCCAAAGAATGCATTTTTAAAAATTTTCGGATGAACAGTATGTGAATAGGCATGTTTTCTCTGCCAGTTGTGAGTGTAATTTGCAATGATTTCGTAGCTCCTGAATAAATGCTTTTTAGACATAAGAAGTGGAGGAAAGAGAAAAACAAACATTCACTGGTTGTGATGCTATAATATGTACCCTTGTTTTATTTCTCTGTTAAAGGTTTCTGTTCTATTTTCCATTTTTTCCAGCATTTTTTAAATGGTTAATAGCTGCACATACTGATGACATTAGATGTGATGTCCCAATGCACACATTCCATCCAGTCTCTATGAGTATCCTTCTGAACATCTCACTGTTTTTTTTGTTTTGTTTTGTTTTTAATGTCTTTCTCTGAGAGCAATCTCATATTTGTCTTTCTGTATTGGTTTATTACACTGAATGCAATAGTCTACATTATCACGTGTTTCTCTGCAAGACAATATTTCATTCTATCTTATGTTAAAATAAGTACCCATATTTTTAAAACATCAGAACTTACAAACATCAAATTTAGTTGCATTTTATTGTTTTCAGTAGTGTTACAAGCCTAGGAGTGGTGGTATCTCCATGGTATGTTGAATTCATTCTCTTTGACTATAGGTGCTATTCAATTTGAAAACTTAAAGACATTAAAATTTGATCAAGATACCAAGGCATTGTTTTAAAGGTGTTCTTGTTTAACTGCTGGTAGCATTTTCTATTTAAAAAAAAAAAAAAACACCTTTGAGAGAACATCCCTTGCTTAGATTATTTTCCTTTGGATTCATCCCCCTCACAAATTAACATAAGAACCTACTAAGAACCCACTATCTAAGGACAGATCCATCAAAATCAATAGGAGTCACATGACTCATTCAATGTTTCAAGAACTTAATTTTTCCACAGGAATGCAGGACAGTACAGGCAAGCCAATCATGAATCATGAGCATGAGTGAAACAAGGCAGAATGAGGGGATGGCTAGTGGGACTTAAAGCGATTAGAAATTGTTAGATGTAGAGTTGAAGAAGTCAAAATAAAAAACATTAAGCTCTGCTGAGTGATGCTTAGGAATTTATTATGTAGGCCAATGAGAACAAAAACTTCTAGCAAAAAGGATGAGCAGAAAGGAAGGAGTTAAATTGCAAGCAGGCAGTTGTGGGCTGGAGGTGTTGGGCCTCAGCAGCAGCTGGAGTAAGAGCTTCTGAACAATGCTCACTGAGAGTGTTCTGAAGAAAGCAGCAGCAGCCACACAAACAAGCAAAGCTCCAACAAAACAAAGTCAAATAGCTCAGCTTCCAGGTTCCTTTCCAGGAGAGTTGCTTTCCTCGTTTTATAAGCTAATGTGTTTTCTTACTCTCACATATGGTGATCATTAGAAAAATATTAGCTGTACATAGAACCATTATTCTAAGAGACAACTAATGTAACTACTGTTGCGTGTACATAGTCTGAGAAATGCTGAGTTTTAGTATCCTTGGGCAACAAATATAATACCATCTTTTGTTAGAGCAAGGGAGATAGGGGTATTCAAAATTCAATGGAAACCTGAAACTGGGACACAGTCTTTCAAGCAAACAAATAGATATCACACATACACACACACACACACACACAGAGTTCTATATCTGGCTGTATTCCTACTGTACAGTAAGCATAACAAAAAGATGAGCAAACACACAGTTTAACTTAGATCATTTTCTGTTGTGCTCAAGTTTTACAAAAGTGTTAGGGGATGATTTCAACTACTGGAGCAGGTGGTATTTGATAAGAACATAAGAAGGGACAAAGATGTATATAAAGTGCTTTCCAGGAAGGGAGAGCAGACTGGATCAAAATCTGTCCAGAGCTTCAGGAAATAGCAAGATCTGTCTCACTGAATGTATGTAGTATGCAAGGAAGATAAAAGATGAAAAAAAATGAGACAAAATATAATCTTATCTAGACACTGAAGGACACTGAATGTCATAGTAAGACATTTGAAAGTCACTCTCTAGATAGTGTGAAGTTGTTAAGTTTGTGGACTGTGAATCATCACAGGAAGGAAGAAATTTGGAAGTAGTTAGATCTATCTTATTTATTGTCAGTTAACATAGTGGGAGTAGATTGTACTGAGGTATTTTCTTAGTGACAGTTTTATGATCCATTTAAATATATATACATACACACATGTATAATGCTTTTCTTTAAAAGGACTTTTTCCCCATTAATTTGTGTCATAATGAAAGAGTAGCTGCCAACACCTTGTAGTTCAATGAATGAGCAAATCGCCTATGATTATGTATTTTTGAAGATACTTCTATGACATGCAAAATTAAGCAGATATTTATTAACTGTTAGTCTTATTGGGGGAGGTCATGCATGCAAACATGACATTTGGAAGCAATTATGTATGCTGTTTAGTGTGCAATTAAAATATAAATGCATCAATTTACAGTATATGCAGAAAAATGTAATTTGCTCATGTTTAAAAATGGAATGGAAACAGAGCCAGATCTTGATGAATGGGAAAATTTGGGAGAGACACAGAGAGAGTGGCATCAGGGTTATTGCCTTATTTGTTTGGCATTTGAGAGGAAAAGGCAGGATTCTCAAATACCGTTTTTGGAAGAGAAGCATATTAAGGAAATACAAGGCACAATATGACAACCAGCAGTTTTAATTTAGAAAAGAGTAAAATATTTTTAGATTCGTGAAAATGTTAACCAGAGTTTCTCAGCGTCACATGAGGTAAATGTTAGTTTCAGAAATGATTACATTGCCACCAAGAGAATTTCTGAAAAATCAATGTTCTATGCAGATAGAAAACCACTTCTTTTTCATTTATGTGAGTTGGCATTCTATTACGAATAGGTGATGCAAAGTTACTCATATTTTGGACATTTATAAATTTGCTTTTAAGAGTGGGTTAAATCAGACACTGACTGAATATTTCATAAAATAACACTAAATTAACAGCAGAACACATGTTTTTAAAGCAACACATGCAGCTGTCTTAGGTACTTCTACAAATCACATTGCCTTTTCTCCACGTTGAAAACTATTTTTTCTCAATATTCTCCAGAAGAATTTATTTTAGTTTTGTTGCATATCTATTTTTTACCCCAAGAGTATATAGAGTTTATTGCAGAATCCATTGTAAAATGTTCTAAGACTGAAGAACACAATTCCCAGAACAAAAGTGATCTTCTCATGTCTTGTATAAGAACACAGTTCGGGCTATTGATCAATGTAGTTTTTTAAAAAAATAATCTCAATATGCTTCAAAATCACAGGTAGTTTATTACTATTAATTTAAAAACTTTAATACGTTTCAAGTTACAGTCATACATCACAATATTCTATATAATTCAAGCTAGCTACATTCAATTAATATTACATACATAATCATTTAATGGGAAAACTTGTGCACATCCAGTTTTGGTAGGTTGCCTGTGTGTTGAAGAAATACTTTATCATTTAACCCACAAAGAGCTAAGATGTTTCTCTTATCTTTACAGAGGAAAATATTGGCACGGACTAAGTATAGTTCTTTGCTCAAAATAACACAAGAGAGTAAACGAGGGTGCGCATTTCAAATATGACCTTGGAAACAACCGCTGTTTCCATAAAGCCAGAATCCACATTGTCAGGAATTTATAAACAATGAAACATTCATTAATTTGATCAATTCACTGTTATGACACAAGAGAACAAAAACCAACTATGTTTGTTCTTAACTGCCCCCCAAATTCTTTACATACACATGACAACTAAATTTCCTGTGTGCTAATCCCTCTTATATTTCAGATAAAAGTTGTGCATGTATACTTCTGAGAAAGGTGATTATTTTGAGGCAATATAAATTATGACTTATTCCATATCCTCAGAGCTATGAAATAATAATAATGCAATATAAAAAAATATAAAGCAGGGACACCTAAGTAAGTTTATTTACTTTGCTTTACAAATACACATGCACACATACTATTCCATTTTAGTAATATGATTATTTACATTCTTACTACTTCAATATATTTTCATAATCTTTTATTTATGTTTCCAGTTTTCCATTACCCAGTGGAGGCCATTGTATCTGAAAGGAGTTTGTCTCATCTTTCATCAATTACCCTGTGTTTTAGAGATGATGCTGTCAAAAGTAATGCTGTCTAATGTTTGAACTTGATAGGATGATGGTGCCCAGGAGTATTTTGGCAGCTGTATGGATGTCTCAATGGACAGCAACAGCAGTGCCCTTGTAACTTTCTAGCAAACTAAGAGTCATGTATTCTGTTCTGTGGAGTCAGCCAGCGTTTCATCATCACTCTCTTTACTCATGCATTTCAGAACCATAAAAGCACTGGGCACTGGACTGTTGCGTGTCCTATTCACTGTATCTCTGCATTGGTTTAGTGTTTGGTGTCTGGTTTTACTAGCCTCTTATTTCTTGCCTTGTATCATGAAACATTTTAATTTTTTTTGATTTTCATATTTGTCTGTTTCCAAAATTTGTATTAATTTTTCACTGATATTTTTTTTCTATTTTGTATTTAGCCCAAGTCACTAAATTATCTAAATGTGTTAGCATGTTCAGGAGTATATCTTCTACTGTTTCCTCTGCTGCTTAATTTTACGATATTAGGCCATGTACAAGCTACTGGGAAACTAATTTGCATAAATTTTCCTCAATTGGATATTCATTTGTTGTTTCACAAACGCATTTTGAGATGTCCTTTTACATATCCTTCTGGTGTCTAAGTCTAGGGCTTGGCAAGTTAAGGAAGCATTCTTTTGTCAGGTATCTTCAGGTATTTTTTTATTCTTTATTTAGTTATTCACATTATAACTCAATTGCAGCCCCCTCCTTCCTCTTCTCCAGGTCCCTCCCATTTGGTCCTCCTTCATACTGCTATCCCCCTCCCCTGCCATTCAGAAAGGGGGAGATCCCCACACCTAAACCGGCCCCAGCACATCCAGCCGCATAAGAGCTGTGTACTTCCTCTTTCAAAGTGTCCTGGTAAGGCAGCCATTTCTGGGTGAAGCAATTGAAAGGCATGCAAAAGAGAAAATGTCAGAGACAACCCCATCCAGTCTTGGGGATCCACTTGGAGGCTAAGCTACCCATTGGGTATATATGTGTATAGGCTCCACGTCTGGTCCTTGGTGGGTGCTTCAGTCTTTTCAAGCCTGAAGGTTAGTTGGGACTGTTGGTCTTCTTGTGGAGCTCCTGTTCCCTCTGGATTATTCTGTTCTCCCCCTCATCCCCAACCCCCGCTCTACTACAAGGCTCCCAATGCTCCACTCAGTGTTTAACTGTGAGTCTTGAGGTTTCTTTTTGATCCTTTCCCGGGAAAATCCTCTTCTCAGAGAACAGACATGCAAGGCTCCCAACTCGTCAATAGTGTCATGGGTCGGTCGGCTCTCTCCCATGGAGTTGGTCTCAGGTTCGGCCATGTATTGGTTTCACTTTCCCTTGATCTCTGCTCTAGAAGATTGAACACCGATAAACCAAAGGATCCATTTTTAAAATGGGGTTCAGAGCTAAACGGAGAATTATCAATAGAGGAATTCAAATGGCTCACAAGCACTTAAAGAAATGATCAAACATCTAAAGTTGCGGTCATTGGGGAAATGCAAATGAAAACAACTCTGAAAATCCATTTTATACCCATCAGTATGGCTAAGATCAAAAACTCAAGGAACAGCCTATGATGGCAAGGATATGAATGAAAGGGGAACACTCCTGTATTGCTGGTGGGAATGCAAGGTTGTTTAACCACTTTGGAAATCAATGTGGTGCTTTGTTAGAAAATTGGGTATAGCTGTACCTGAAGATCCAGCTTTACCATTCCTTGGCATGTACCCAAAAGTTATCCTACTACACAACAAGGATATTTGCTCAATTATGTTCACAGCAGTTCTATTCTTAATAGTCAGAAACTGGAAATAACCCAGATGTCCTTCAACAGAAGAATGGATAAAGAAACTGCGGTATGTTTCCACAATGGAAAACTACTCAGCTATTAAAAACAAGAAAATCGTGAAACTTTCAGGCAAATGGATGGAAGTAGGGAAGATAATCCTAAGTGAGAAAACCCCAAACCAGAAAGATACAGAGGGTATGAACTCACTTATAAATGAATGTAGCCGCATAGTACAGGATAACCATACTACAATTTACAGACCCAAGGAAGCGAAGAAACATGGAGGACCCAAGGAAGGATGCTCAAATCTCACCCAGAAGAGGAAATAGAGTAGTCAGTGGTAGAGATTGAAGAGAGGGAACAGGCTATGAGAGGGAACAATAAGAAAAATGAGGGTAGGGATCAGATATAGTGTGAACACTGGTGAGAAGACAGAGGGCTTGCGGAGAGAAGAGCAACCATGAGCAGGGGTAACTTGTATAGAAGCCGGAGACCTGGAACAGGGTGGGCTTCTGGGAGGATATGGGGATGACTCTAGCTGAGACCCCTGGTGGCAGAGGTCATGGAGACTGGAGAGGCCATCCTCTAACTAGACAGGACTTCTGGTGGCATTTTTTTAAATGAGCAATTTGAGAAAATAAACTTCTTTCCTATTCATGCTTCTTATGTATTTTAAAACTTCTAAGTTTTAGCTTAGCATTTGGTTGTGCATTAATCTACACTTCACTAAAGTCACAATGTACTCTGCAGACATATGGATGTATGTAAGTCTCATAAAGGTGAAAATGATAATTGATAGTCAAACAATGTAAACAACAAGGAAATCATACATTTTCCTTCTATTCATTTCTACACATATTGATTCTTCCCTATATTTTCAGTGACAGAATGTTTTTCAGAGTGGAAGCTGGGCAATGACTGTGGCAAACAATTAAATAGCAAACTGAGAAATTAACTGAAGAGTTACAATTGTTTTTCTATCACCCTTGAGAATGCTTCAATGTGGTTTGAAAAGCATGAGTACCCATGATTCAATGTGATGAATTTAAAAATAGCAGAAAATAATGAATGATTGTGTATTATCTGAATTTCTTTTCACTTAAAATGAATCATAGCCTCATTTTTAAAACTAGAGCACAATAAATCTTCTAAGTATCTGTTTTCCAAAACAATTGTCTTCTTCTCCTTGGGAGAGACACAGCTTAAAAAAAAAAAAAACTTTCAGTTTCTATAGCAATGCCTCCTCCATCTTAGGTGCATTCCTTGTCTTAATTGTTGTCTGTGCATTTGATGTCCAGTCCAACGGTAAAGCAATAAACAAGAACAAATACTGTTCTTACCATGCTTTTGGTTGTTCATATTCTATTTATTGATCTCTGCTGATTCCTGCTATACTATAGCTTAAACCCACAAAAATTATTCTTTAATCTCAAATACCCAGTCACTTCCTTTCTTTTCCAAAATCTTTAGTGACAAATAGGTGTTTTCTACATTCGGTCATTGAAATCCTACTTTAAATTTTTCCAATTTTTCCCTAGTGTGTGCTCTAATCTCAGATGCTGAGAGTAGGTTGTTAATTTAGAGTCAGTTGTTAACTCTCTTTTCTTTTTTTGTCTCAGGCATTATCTCTATCATCACACTCAATAAAAATTTAAATTAGAATATCAAAGCCCAAATATGAAAGGTTATTTTTAAAAAGTGTGTCATAGTTCTTCTATTTAGCATCACTGACTGTGGTTGTCCTTACCTAGTCACTCAAGAATTCCCTCAGTCTTTAGTTCCTATTTGGTATCTCTGAACATATTACTGACAGTTTTGAAGAATCTTTTAGACTGAAGACTACTGTCAAAAGCTCATCAACGAAAAGTGCCTATTTGATGAGAAGCTTTTTTTTTTTTTCTTCTCTATTTTTGATCTGTGTTTAGAAATTTAAAAGTTAATTTAAGTACTTGTTAAGGTGAAAGGGCTGGTGGGGGTGTGCCCCGTTCTTTACTGAGTTCAGAAGAGCATGGAGCCAGAGAAGGTATTTTAATTCATGGCAGCCACCCACTATAAAGAGAGAGACAACGAGAAAAACTCAGATTGCAATGATTGGGAGAACTACAGCACATCTCTGAACAGTAAACATTGAATACCTGAAAGATACAGCCCAATGGAAATGTGTCTGGACTAAGCTATGTGTTTCAACCTTAAATGACTGAGATGCCTAGAGGGGAAAGAAAGAACAAAAGTGATGATTGCTTTCACAAGTCTCTGGAGCTCTGGAGGGTACATGAAGGCCTATTTTCCCAGAGGCTCCACACCAAAAGCCTTCCAACTGAAGCCTGTGATCTCAGAGCATTCTTTACTTTTTGGGTCATTTCAAACTCAGGGTTTTCCTTGAATTTACAGTCACTCTAGGAAGTATACATGGTTTAGGTGATCAACAGGAGCATTTAAGAGAGAAAGTCATCCAAGGGACTCAGATTTACCACGTTATTTTTTTCTCTTCCTATCAATTCTATTATTATCTACTTAATGGCAAAAGTGGCCTTTTGTCATTTTAAAGAGACATGCATATTTAATGTACAAAAGGTCATGGATCTGACTTTCCTGCCTTTCAATAGATGCACTTTAAGTTTTAAATTTGACTAAGATAAATTGAAAATCAACTACTGTGAAGAAATTTCACCTTGCTTGTCTCACTTTAGCTATGTCGTTGAATCTGTGAGGTAAGTATTAGTAGGTTCGTATTTAGGTTAAATATCTACCACAGTCTAGAGGAAAAAGGGAACTATTTTCAAATAATGAGATGTTTCTGAATTATAAGAGTTTTCTAAATATACATAACCTAAGAAGCTGGAAAATATGAAGATGCTAATAGAGAAATCTTGAAATAATTAAAATTTTCCAAATATTTGTAGTTTTATGGTTTTTTTAAACAATTTAATCTTTAAAAGTTTTGACTACTAAATTCAAAATAATTTCCCTATTCACCATTATATTGATTAAATATTCACATTTCTGTACTATTTGTATTTGAGTCAAACAAAGCAACAAACACTATAGTTAGCTTAAAACATCCATAATGACTGAATTTATAGAAACAAAAACAAAAAATTAAAATTAAATTGTACTTTTTTGACATGCTACAGAACAGTGTATCATAACTTCAAGTCAAGGAATAGGATTAAAATTCACTGATATTAATTGGAAGTTTATGCTTTCTTTCTCCTCATCTTCTGTGTGTTGATTCCATTAGTAACGATTAATAACCAAAATGAATCTGTGGTATATTTGCATTTTTTACAGTGAAGAAAGTAGGTTCACAATGATTGAATAATTGTGCACAATACTTAAATTATTGAGTACTTTTTTCTTTCTTCCTTTACTGATTCATAATGCATAATATTTACTTTAATTCACAGTACAAAGTCTAATCAGTTCTGTTTTTTTTACTTTTGTAAGTTTTGGTGAGGTATTCATGAATAACTTTCTCAACTGACAAATACTGTGATAACTGACACTAGACATTTATTGATTCATTATCATTCAGATGACTGTAAGGCAGGAAAAAAGTTCACAATGAAAAATTTTAATGCCTTGAATTGTTTTGGTGGTTAGGACTATCTAAATTTAAAAGCCCAGCTCAATCTTTTAAAACAAATATCTATATTAGAATTGGATGCCTTTCAAAAGAAAAGTAGAACTTTAGGGGCTGGCACAGTGCCCAGCATAGAGCAAGTTTACAGTAAAATATTAGGTAAATTGGAAGCACATAGTCTCTGCAGCCCAAATTATCCCACTGTCTTAAGCTATAAATCCAGTACAAAATATTTGAAGGGATCATTGGCCCCTTAGGATCTAGGAACAGCCACAAATTGAAAGCATAAACTATAAATAAGTTCGGGACAGATTACATTTTAGAATCTAGATAACAAACATATGGGATTGTATAGAAAAGGCAGGGTAAAACGTGATTCTTATGGTAAGTGGGAACTTCTCCCTGGTTGACATTTAAAAATACATAGTGCTGTTCTCTTCACTGAAATAGACACTGGAATGGAAACTGCCCAAACTTATTCATGTAGAAAAGGAGGCAAATGCTGAAAACAGCCTCTTACTTACCCTGGGCTTTGCAAGCTTCGCATATCTGGCATGCTGTTCGCTCAGCGAGATCCCACACTGATGTTTACTAAGCAGTGTGTTGCCCTGTGCCCTACCACAGTGCACCGGGGCACAAGCATAGCATATGCTTGACTATCCCAAGTAATTTGTTAAAAGATGCATGTGCATCTATATATAATATAATTTTTCCACAGTCTCTCTCTCTCTCTCAGACTTCTGTTACCAGATATTTTCACAGTGGGTTGTGATATTGAAATCCCTCATTCATGAGCCATGTGTTTGAGTTATGGTAGTTGAATTACCAAAGTCATCTTGCTGCCTGAATGCCACTGGCATTGTATTTGAGAAACAAACAAACAAAAAAAAGGGTATAATCACATTTGCTTCCTTTAGGGAAAGTGTTGATATTACCCTGTAGGTGGTACAATAGATGTTAGTCAGTGGCTTGAAGCTATTGTTTTTATATTGTATGTATGTATGAAATATTGAGTACTCAAAATACCCATTAATTCTGATGAATCCTCATCTTTTGCTCTGACTGTATAACATTTACCCTCAAAACCATCACAAACACAAGTACGTGTTCTTACACAAACAATCTATCACCTTCCTCCAACGCAGAATGAAATTCCCTCAAAAAAAAAAAAAGATTTGTCAACACAATAATACAGTGATTAAGAGCACAGACCTAATTGCCCTAACTTCTGTGTTCTAAGGTGCTGGAAGTTTCATGAATTTTTTATAACAGAACAAAGAAAGTCACAAATCAAGGCACTTTTGAGACAAATTAGTGGAAGCATTGATAAGTAGATTACCAAAAAGGAAGGTAATCTCAGCTCTGGGATTCAGATGCTACGTGATGACACTCACAGCCTTTTAGGTTAAAGAAACTAGTGGCCTGTTTGTATATTACAAAAGATTTTGAAAGGTCATGAAGATATTGGGGTATATGTAATTACGAAAAATAAATTCATTTTTAAATGAATAAATATAGCCCAAAATAAATTGTTAGAAGTCTCTGGACTTGTAACATTACAATTTATGTACCATTATTGAAGTTCTAGTTAAATCATTAATCATTATTATATAATGATCAATGTATGGTGTTCCTAAAGCAATTTTCATTCACAGACTTAAAAATTTGGCCACTTTTTTTTTTACAAAGGGATACTTAGGAATTTACAAAGAGACACTGAGAGAAATATAAGCTGGGTGTCATTCTTATTTACTACACAGAACAGCAATATCTAAAACACATTTTCCAGCATAAGTCTTAAGCCTATTTTTTTCCAATATAGTCTCATTTATTAATATATTTGTTTACTTACCATGGTCTCATAAGATAATTATTATGATGTGCTGGCTTTTTTAAATAAAAGGCGATGGATAGATAGATATATGATAGGTAGATAAACAGAGGATAGATATATAGGTGATATGGAAGATAGATCATCATTGCTTTTAATATGCTTCTATTTTAATTAATCAATTTGAGAAAGATCCACAAAGCTCACTTTTTGCGTCTGTATGGATCATGAAATAAATTCTGTGAGACACATAATCAGGATACAAATATTTCTGACTGAATACGATTGCCAAAAAATAAAAATTTAGAAAGTTTATGTGTGTAATTCAACATAATGGGTCACGCCAAAAAGAATATATTAGAAAATACATTTGACTCAGCTTTTTAGATAAAGGATAATAAAATTTAGAAATTTAATTTACCATCATGTAATTGGTGATATTTAGATTGACACAAGATCATATTCTCTTTAGCAAGGTGGGAAACTTTAGTGTCAATTATAAAAAATTTAATTTAATGGCTATTTATATGAAAAATGTGTTTGCTAGATAAGCAATAATTTTCAATTATTGAAAGAAAACCTTCAAAGATGCATTGGTAGTGTGGACCAAACACCAAGAAGCAAAATTTGAACTGATTAAGGTAATATTTCCTGTGGTAAGGATCAACATGCAGAAAATGAGAGGATCTGAGAAGCTTAGAGAGAAAGTTCAGGTGTAGTTAGTTTTTTTTTTATTATTTTTATTTTATTTTCCTTTCTCTTCTTCTTCTTCTTCTTCTTCTTCTTCTTCTTCTTCTTCTTCTTCTTCTTCTTCTTCTTCTTCTTCTTCGTGTGTGTGTCTCCAGATAATACCAAGATCATCTAGGGGAAGTGGAGTGAACACATCTGTAATTCAACACCAATAATGAAACAGTATGCAAAAGTCTGACACATTAATATAAAAGTCTTTATAGCAATGAGACAGTCCCTCAGTGAACAGAGTGCCTTGAAAAGATGTGAGCTGTTATTTCTGAGTAATACATTTCTTACATAAGAAGGTAAATTATCATATTTGATATTCACTATTCTTTCCCTTTGAAGCTTAAAATTTTAAATTTAAATACAGAAGAAACAAAGTAAAAAATAATTCTAACTTGTATTTGGGAGATGGGAAGAAGTTATGTGGTGAAGAGAGAGAGGCTATTTCATTAAAAAAGAGATGAGAAACAGAACTGACAGATTTGATTAAGTGTGAGTCCAGAAAAGATGTCTCCAAAGTTACATGATGGCAGATCAAAATGTGTCATATTTCATCAATGTAAATGATATCGTCTAGCTGATGATGACCTGGGAATATGTATATGATAAAAGGACATTGTGATGGATATGTGAACACAGGGACTGAAGAATAAGTCCTTCTGTCTTGGAGAAATGAGTTAAGAACTATCGTAAAAGACAGTTGTATAACAATAAGTCTCAGCATACAAATCACCATGGTTGTTTTGGTATTTTTTTTTTTCTGGGCTCATATTTTCTCTTATATAAAAAGCAATGAAGGATGATTTAGTTCAGTGTATACTAGTTACACTTGGTGGACTCGGTTTTACCTCCCTTTCCTTTTCTCCTTTCTGTCCAAAGGAGTTTTGTAACCCTATTTTGTCAATAATATCGTACATATTTTAGAAACACTCATGTATGTAAAAATAGTTGTATACAATGTATATGTGTTATTGTTTTTGGAAAAGGGGAACTGCTGACAAGATATTTTTTAATTAAAGTAACCAAATAAGAAATGTAAGTTTGATAGGCATGTGTTGGTTTTTGTATAAAAAATAATGCATAGACACAGAAAAACCATTATCGGCCCCAATAATATCATTCACAATATTCTAGTCACAACACAAAATGTTATCAAAATTATACCGAAAAGCAAAGAAGAAAGAAATTGATGGCTCCAGTGTTTACAGCACAAGAAATCTGTGTTAAAATCCAGTCTTTCTTGTTTCCTAACAACAAAAACTTAGGTAATTTTTTTGACCCCTCTTCAGAGCAGTAAGACAAAGATGCTTATTTTCTTTCTTGAAGAGGGCTGTCAAAATAATGTCAACAATGAAGGCAGCATCTGTCCTATTGTACACTTTTAATCGGTCTTAGTTTTGCGATGATGTGTGCAGCACTGTTAGCCCAAGGACACTTTGAAAACTTTTCATTATGTTGCTTCTGTGAGTTATGGAACTCAGCATGAAATCTGTGATCTTAAAATGTCCTCTTCAAATATACTGCCTCCAGCCAGAGACCAGGAACGGGAATGAAGACTTCCTACTCAAAGCAATCTTGAACAGTGACAGAAAACTGTCATTTAGACCTTGAATGGCATAGAAATTAGGGTTATTTTTACTGAGTTACTCCATAAGTAATGCCCTTGTGTGATGTAATTGATTCAAAGTAAAAAACAAACATAGTTAGTTGAATTAGGAGTATTCAGTCAGACCTTTTACTCCTCCTTAGTATATATTTTATATTGGAGTAATCGACAAGTTCCTCATGTTACTTTTGAGTATGGTCTCCCTATGTTAATTTACAGGTTCCTGAAAAAGAACCATACTTTTCAAGCTTATAATCCTTACAACTGCCAGTAAGATAGCTGGCAAATGTGTACCCACTAAGTTAGATGTAGAACATAGTTTTCACAACTTTCCCTTGATAACAGAAATTGCCTACAAGAATTAATCCAGATTCCGTTATAATTTTCTGTGCTTAACAAGTGTCTATTTCATCAGAAGATTTTGTAGGACCACATCATTCAGTGGTCCTTATATACATGGGACTCACATTTTGATGTGGCTTCTACAAATTAAGACAGAAAAATAGTGCAATACTTTAGCACACATGTGTTCAGATAGTTCTTAATATTCCTTTCTTATACATGTCCAAAATTCTTTAAACACCTACCAAAACATGTAAAGGGAAATATCTTGCTATATCAGTGTAATACATTTATTAGAGAACTGATAAACACAGACCATAATTGCAATCTGTTTTTCTACTTGATCTTATATTATTATATTATCATTAATAAAAAATAATATATTGATGACAGAATGAGTCTGTCAGAATTGTCAAAATTAATCAAGTTAATAAATATTGCTATAAAATAATTATAGTATTATGTCATAGTTAAATAATCTGACTTTCTCGGTTGTTCTTTATCTTCTTAGGCTATAATTGAATTTAGAGATGCTAACTTTTTTCTGCATATTATGGTTTAGAAGTGGTTCCAGGAACCCAATATTTATAATGTAATATAATATAATTAAATATATAATATAATATTATATAATATAATGTAATATATTACAATATAATATAATATTATATTATAATAAGAATATGCCAGATATCATAGTAAAATTTAAATCACTTATTATGTTTCTTCTAAAAGTATATATTTTCCTAATATAATATGTATAATTAGAAATAATATGTAATATTTCTTATTCAGTCTGATAATTTCTTATTTATCTCAGTTTTCAAAAATTTGTCACTTTTGACTTTACAGTTTTGTAGTTATATTAGTTGATGATAGGTACATATACCTTTTCTTCTCATTTTACAATTCATACCAGTTTTTTAACTCAGATACTATTCAGTGACTCAGCATGGTTCCTTGAAGCCTCCTTTAAAGAAAAAAAGAAAATTTACTTGATGATAAGCTGTATGTATTTTAAATATTAAGATGCCCAGATATCATTCTTAAGTCCTATCCTATCTTATAGAGACAAATTGATCCCTGGTTCAGCATTCATCAACATCACCGGAGAGAACATTAATAATCATTAGGTATGCATTTCCACAGAAATTAGAAAGCAATTTAATAGGATTTTTAACTTAAATGAAGACCAACCATGAGCAACGTTTATTTTATGATGTGTCCTCCGGGACTAAGAGATTACCACTAACAAACAAACAAAATGATCATGAGCTTCTTGGTTTACTACTGCCTGACTTCAAAAAATAGCAGAATCAATAGGCAAATCATTCCTGTCAAATGTCATGTACAGGAGAGCAGCATAGGACTGCAAACCTATCATTACGATCAACCATTTGCAACATACACAGATCAAGTTGTTTTTGTTAGTTAGTTAATTTCACTGGTAAAAAAAACTATAATTGTTCTTTGCTATAATTGTTCTTTGCTTTAAATTTTATTAATTTTAGTTAGAGTCTGAATATTTTAGACATTTGACTTGTTTCAATTATAAAGTAATGATATCCATATTTGTTCCTAATCTTCTCCCTTAGGAGTCTATATTTTCTCAGAGACTGAAATCTGTAGAAAAATATTTAAGGTGATTATCAGAAAAAAAAAAGAAAAAGTATCCTCATACCTTTTCATGCATTTATTCTTCTCTAACTTATTTTCATGTAAGTTTATTATAGTACAACAATTTGTCAATCATCTTCTACCAAATAGTAGGCATGAAAATTTATTTAGGCATGGAAAGGTACAACAAAGAATGTGCTTTTAAAGAGTCATAGTAACTAATGATCCAGGAAAAATTTAGAGATAGCCTTTAGTCGTCCGTAGGCAATACATGTTTCTAGTTTTGAGACCATGAATTTGAAGGAGAACAAAGAGGGTTATGTCGTAACATTTGGAGGAAGGAAAGGGAAGAGATAAATGGGGTACAGCCCTGTCAGGCCACAGAGGAAGACAATGCAGCCAGTCCTAATGATACCTGATAGGCTAGAGTCAAATGGAAGGAGAGGAGAACTGCCCGTATCAGTTGACTAGGGGAGGGGCATAGGGGGAGAAGTGGGAAGGAGGGTTGGATTCAGAGGGGTTACAGCAGGGATACAAAGTGAATAAATTGTAATAAACAATAATAATAATATAATTTCAAAAGCAAAATAAAATTTATTTTATAAATGTTGACCACTTAATATAAGTACACATGGTTCTGATTTAAAATATTATAATTTAATAATTATTTGAAATTTAAAGTAAGTATAAGCTAACTTCAACTTATGTTCTTCCTGGATGAGTTCTTTAACAGCACATTGAGAAAGAACTGGGCTTGCCCCATTCCACATTGTCTAGTGATTCTGACTTAGAGAACAGTCAGGGAATCAAAAATATTCCTTAAAGTGAAGGCTGCTCAGAAGCTGGAATCAACCTAGATGACCCTCAAAGGAGGAATGGATATAGAAATTGTGCTACATTTCCACAATGATGCAGCGAACATAAATCTTCATGTCTGTGTAACAGGAAAATACCTATTAAATTAGAAAGGGTGGAGTTTTTAATCATTAAAATTGCTAGACATAATACGCTTTGCAATGGTTTACATATACAACCTCAACACATGACTCAGAAATCATGCTTTCCTGCCTTAAGTCAGTCTTATATCAGTATTTTTCTTAGCTAATAGAATATATGAAAGAGAAATACTCAGAGCTAAACAATCTCTTTCACTAGAGATATTTAGAACTATAATTGATGTTAGGTAACATATTGAAAATAGAATTTAGAATGAAATTGTTACCACTAAAGATGAGATCTTGCTGTAAATAATAGATGATAATGTTAGTCTTCATGCCTGACTACAAAATTCACTTTTTCCACTTTCTGAGAACCTCTTTTATGGAATAAGAATAGAGAGAAAAAATAGAGAGAAAAGTCAGCAGTATTTTCCCCACAAGAGCTTCATCCCTCAGATTTCATACAGTTTAGAATTATTTCTAGCTCTGTTCCAGGTCTTTTGTCTGTGATGCCATTAAAGCCCGACACAGGAATTCACTCATTTAAAAGGATGGATATCTTATTTACTTATAGACACATAAGACTCTAGATATATTAAGCTACTTTTCTGAGAACTGAAAATAATAGGTGAATTGTAGGTAATGGAAACATCATGGTCCTTTAGAAACATTTAATGTGCAGAGCAGAATAGCCTTTGACTGATTAAGTGGGCAGACTTTATTGACTACATTATTAAATATGAAATCTATTAAACTTAAGTACAACCTTTCCACCCTTCAAATGTTAACATCAGTGCCAGTGCTAGAGTAAAACTCGTGACATTTAGAAAGGAGAAAGAATCAGATGAGATTTACCAGAAAGAGGATATATAAATAATTGAGTAGGCATGTCTGTAACAATGTAGCTCTTTTGGATAATGTGTGACACAATAGTTCTGTTTTCTGAGGGGGGGGTAAAGCATCTACGAGGGGGCTCAATCAGTTATTCGGGCA
Source organism: Meriones unguiculatus (assembly GCF_030254825.1). Taxonomy (NCBI): domain Eukaryota; kingdom Metazoa; phylum Chordata; class Mammalia; order Rodentia; family Muridae; genus Meriones; species Meriones unguiculatus. The sequence continues at coordinate 89,831,829 of NC_083357.1, read as the reverse complement.
AAGTGATCTCAATAATTTTGGAGGCAGCCTTCCAGGCTCTGATTTACAACCCTGGTCCTCAGTGTGATTGGCGTCCACTGATAGGCTACTACTGTTTACTCACTCGGCCACACTTCCTCCAATAGTACCCACCAGCCTTTAGTCACAGGATCTCTGTCTTTCAAGAGATTGGGTTGAATTTTATGCCACCCAGTATCTTACTAGTGCTGGAGGAATTGCTTCTTTGCAACACAGAAGAAACCCACTGTATCAGTAAATAAAATTCAGCAAGTCTCCGTAAACATTTCTTTTCCCAGCTGGGTGTCCAGTTCAGGCAAGAGAAAAGCTGGTGCAGTGAAGTGGGATAAATTAGCGCGCTGGCTCATACAACCAGTCTCGCAGCTGTGTCACGGTTTCCTTCGGGGGTCTAGGAAAATGTAGCTCTTCTTGCCTGATATTTTCTCTATTATTGTTATCTATCCTCTTCAGAGGTGTAAAGAAATGACCTTTCCCCTGCAAATGCCAAATTGCTTCTTTCACAGAGAGTCCTGTTGCTTCTAAAGAGGCAGGCCTCTGTTTGAGGTGTTTGAAGAATCCGCCATTGCTATCACAGGTAAAGTGCTTAGCAGGAAGAAAACAGGGCTAGGAGTCTCCAAGGTAGACCCAGGCTCACAAGGAGCACCGGCGCTTGCCACTTCCTCCGTGCATTCAAGCTGCCAGAGCGCTTCTTGCATGCTGATATCCTCAGATAGCAAGACCTTCACTGTCCTTGTTTACATTCCGAAAGTGAGGCTTTTCTTTCTGCTGAAAGTTTTCAGGCTGACAGCTCTGGAATTTGAATTTTTCCGTGTCTTTTCAGATCAAGCACGGTGGCATTGACAGGAGCTTCCCACACTGCCTTGAGTCAGTTTTCTGTACAACTTGGGCTAGAGCCTGGTGTCAGCTATACTCACCAGCTAGCCAGAGCCCAAGACAAAGATAGCAGCCTTTCCCAGCCCAGAAGGCAAACAAGTGGTTTGGACTGTGCTCATTATGTTATGGTAGTGAGTTCTTATAAACAGTGAATTCCTTTATCTACCTGAACGAAAGAAGGTAAACATTCAATCTCTTGTCAAATCACAAACCTCAAATCACAAGCCTTTTAACACAGATGTTGATATATTAGTTTACATTTGGCATTGTTGAGAGTCTATATCATTTACTCTAAGAAGCTTGAAATTTTCTTGCATTTGCATAACATTAAGTGATTGACATACTGCTTCATTTCCATATTTTTCTTTGTAATTTAGTGTATCTAGTAGTGAAATAGGGATTCTAAAATGTACAGACCGTTATTTTAAGCTGTAAATATTTCATCTACTGGTTTTGAGCTCATAGAGTATAACAGTCAACATTTCTTTTATAGGAGTATATTTCTCTAAAGATAAAAGGTTATATTGCTAACGGTGCTTCAGTGACTCTATCTCTGACTAAAAAATGTATCTCACTTTTATTTTTATGCAGCTGCCTTTGGCGCTGGCAATCAAACTCAGGCCTTCCTGAATGCTGAAACACTAGATCTTTGACTAGTTATGTGTATGCTAATTGTCGTTTTTCTACTGAATTTTCTAGAGAAAAAAATTGAAATTACCATTTTCAAAATATTGTATTAATTTCTTAGTACAAATATTACCAAAAGAAATTAGCTCTCCACACATTTTATTTCATATTATTTCACTAGGAACAGTATTACATAATACCTTAGTAATCACATTTTTTTTTTCATTAAACTTGTCCTTATAGCGTTTGTGTTTGTGCCTAAAAATACAAGAAGAATTTTTATTTTGTTGAGAAATCACGTGCTGGAACCCAGTTTTATGAGGTACTACATAAGCTTTGTTGTTCTGTCTAACTTAAATTGTGCCTTTTATGCTCCTTTGTGGTAAGTGTTAACCATTGACTTTTCACCTCACCTTCTAGTTCAAATGCAAATAAAAGCAGAAATGAAAATGAAGACATACCAACTAAGGTTACAATGAACACGTGGATATTTTTGCTATACCAGACTTTACATATTAGCAGTGGAAAAACACAGTTCTAAGTAGACTGAAAATACAAAGTTGTGAAATTTGGGTATTTAAAATTTGAAATTTAATGAGTATTTTGTCTAGCAAAAGATTATATTTGTAACTTATGTTTTAGATTAATAAACTAGCATGACAATTCCTCTTCAAATTTTTATAAAAAATGTATTTTAAAAGTCACAGATTCATAAAAGTGATACTGATTGAGCCATAAATAAATCATGTTTTTTTTGAGAAAGGTTGTTTTCAAGTTACCTGATACAGAAACCTGACTTGACCAGTAAACTCTCCAAAGCACTATTTTACCAATAATTACCATAAAATTTTAAAAAATATATGCAGTGAGTATCTAGACATAATAAAATTGATAGCAGAGGAAGTAGGAAAAGATCAGGCTGTGATGAAGCATTAAATGTGCACTCTCAGCCAGACATTCCTCTAAGCACTATGAGAGTAAAATCAATGGAGGCATGAAGAGCTGTTACCTAATCAGGAAGGCAGACATGTAAACAAGTAATTATAGCACACAGAATTACTAAAAAATATAAAACAAAACAAAAAATAGGTGGCTATGAAAATATTCGAAGGACTTGATGTGCTCTGTCTCATGGAGAGTGATGAGCTGGCTACAAGTAGCAGGGCCCATACAACTTCCAAGTTAGTTTGCAATCTGATTCTTAAAAAAAAGTGAACAAAGGAAAGAATAAAGTAAAACAGATGAAAGAAAAGAAGACTCAAGGGGATGAGAAGAAAATAAGAAGCTAATTCCCTAAAGAGGAGAAGTAGATGCCAGTGTTTATTGGCTTAATGGAAGTAAGCCGAGGTGACAGCAGGGCTCTTCATGAACTTTGGAATGTGACTTTGTCCACCACATTAGAGATATTTTATATTTCATCTGTATTATAGGAGGAAAATAAGATGTTTCAGACCAAGTAAAAAAAATATATATATATTTAAGTTGACAGAAAACAAACAAAAATAAAAATACCTTAGCAAGTGATTGAAGAAAACTTTTTAGTTATGTGTTCATAAATATATATGTAGCTGGTTGATGTACGGCATGTGCTTTCAAATATTCTCCTTGGAATTCAAAAGTAGAAAAAAAATACTTTAAGTGAAAATAATGAATTTACCGTGTTTGTTTTGTTTTGGAAAGTAGCAGACATTAATTTAACTATTTAATCATACTCTACAAATTAAGGAAAACAATATCTTAAAAACTATTGCTTATTTTGGTAAGCAGTAAGTGTATATTTAAGAGCCATTCAGGGTGTGTCAAATGTCCAATATGTCTGTTTGTTGACAGTATTGGCAGCCCAGTGACTGAAGAGCTCAGGTTTGTTTGGTTCAGCTTTCATGCTTTGAGGCCAGCAATAAGGATAGGGCAAGTAAAATCAGTGCCTGTGAGTTTAAAGAAATCACCAGTACTTCATTTTTTATTTTTATTTTTTATATTAATGACAGTTTATTTACTTTGTATCCCAGCTGTATCCCACTCCTTCATTTCCTCCCAATCCCACCCTTCCTCATCTCCTCCCTGCCCCTCTCTAAGTCCACTGATAGGGGAGGTCCTCCTCTCCTTCCATCTGAACCTAGTATATCAGGTCTCATCAGGACTGGCTGCAATGTCCTCCTCTGTGGCCTAGCAAGGCTGTTCCTCCCTGGAGGAGTTACTTCCAAAAGAGTAACTAAAAGACAAAATGATATATCAGGCTTTCCCATTTGATAGATTTTCCCCCTATCAAGTAATACTATCTAATCTGGGATCACTGTTCTAGTTCGAATTGGAGTATTATAAGTAATACAAGAGAAACAAAAGAAAAAAAGAAAATTTAACAACAGGAAAGAGATAAGAACAGACAGCCTAAACGGAGAAAAAAAAATGGAAACGTTCTTACAAAAATATAGGCTTTTGTATTAGTGTCTTATTAGAGCAATATAACAAAAGTGTTTATTTGTTCTCCAGTCACGCTTGGAGTTGTACAGAGAAGCAGATTTACAATTTTGGCATAGATGTACTGGGGACACAAGCTGACCAGCATCAGACCTCCAGCATGGCAATCCACCTGTGCTTGGTATTACAGAAACACCTTTCCCCATCAGTTCTCACTCTGTAATGTCCAATCAGTAGTGACCCAGGAGATGCAGCATAGAGAAGGACCGAGTAGGTCCAATGTGAAAATGTTAAGGAAGCCTGTCTCCCAGAGGAGAGGTAATGAGAAAACACACATCTTAGCTCCAAAGAAATGAGAAAAATGACCTTTTGATCGCAGTTGATACAGGTTCCAGAAATTCTTCACATGCATAAAATTCTTAATTTTGAAAGTAAGTCTCTATTGTGGTTGCTAACTTATTTTCAGGGTATGAGAGGAGTGAATTGCTCTCTTTCATGTTTCTTCTGAGAAGCTAGATGGATTATACGCACTTAGGATCCTCTTTTGAACACAAGATTATCTCCAACATTCACACATTCCTCCTACTTTATTTTTTTTCTTTTACAATCTCTAAAGTGGTGATAAAAAAATCATTTAATTTAATCTGTAACTCGTTAAATGTGGATCCAATGCTGGGAATTCTAAAAGTTTTATCTCTATATATGTTTCTATTTACACCTATAGTAAATGTTCATTTATTATATGTTACTGTGAGAGATCAGAAAAAGAAAATCCTTTGTTCTTAATGTAAAAATAAAGCCACATCCAGGATGATCATATACTTAAGTGGTCCACCATTCCCAAGTTCACCTCTCTTTGAAGGATTTAGAGGAATTATCATCACAGTTTGAAATTGATGGTTTATGAGACTTTAATTTTTTAGAAAAATTATAGAATATCTGATCATTATTTTGATATGTTCTGTTTATGGTAAAAGATACTTTACACAGATGAGTATGCAACTGTGATTCGTGTTGATACATAGATAAAGGTACATAATGTATGATATTCCATCAAGCTCATAGAGATATCAATAAACAAATATGTTATGTATTGTTTTGAGTTGCCAGTGCTAACAAGCTTTCATTTTGCTTAAATTATATAAATCACCTTTTCACTCCTTTTATTCTTCTCTTTCTTTCTTTTGTTCTTTCTTCCTTTCTGTTTGTCTGCCTGTCCTTTTACTTTCTCAGTCATGTTATATAATAAGACTATAACACATGTTTAATATACTTGCTGGAAAATTAGGGTTCATATGTATACAAACACACACACACACACACACACACACACACACATATATATATAGTGGGAGAGAACAAATGAGATAGGAAGCAAGAGAATTAGAGAATATTTAAAATATGTGGATTAACATCTGGTAAATGGTGCTTGTTTTTTTCTCTTTTTCTTTGAAAATCTGTTCATATTTCTTTGTAAAAGAAAGTCTATACAGCAATTTGGTAATGAATGGAAGTTAGAAGAGCATTATTTTATACCTTAATAACTATGGTCCTATCAGAGAAGATTGTGAGATTTGTATTTTATCAGCACTGTGCATATAAAGAAAACAACTAATCAAGACTTCATAACAAATCCTAATCCATTATTCATTTAGCAACATTGATTGTAAGGCAAAGGTCTGTATTCTGAGGTTGACTTCCCATTCTGTCATGTAAGTGTTTGTGGTGAATGAATGCAGTGACTTTTTTTTGTCATGTAGACTAATTTTACACATTTGTTGAATAAAACAGACTCAGGGGCTCTCTTTCACAGGCACAGGATCTTTTTCACTCTTCATGTTTTTCAATTAACATTGATAATTCAATACCAAACCAAATTTTATCTGTTATAATTTCTATATACTTTGTCACCTATGAACTAGAAAGGTAATTAATTTAGCATTACTGAGTTTTTAAGCTCTAGATTTTCATTTTGAAAATAATTCTGGTTTTAGAACATTTAATAACATTCTAGAAAGTCACTTTGAACACTGGATACATGTAGAGTGAACCTTTCTTCCTAAGCAATACACAAGTTTGCTTTCTTGCAAGCCTCTGATCATCACATATTTATGTACTGACCAATACGTTATCCATCTTATCTGTGTTTCTGACTAAAGACATGTTGTTTCATATTCATTGTTGCTTAAAATTTAACGCATGGATAGGAGTGTTGTGACTAAAGTAAACAGTTCTGACATAAACACCTGTTTTCTGTATTGCACATAACACATATTTTGTACTCATCAAGAGTCACTTCCGCATCACACTTGGGTACAGTTTAAACCTTAAAACCATCAACAACAATACATAGAATTGCAAAACAATTGACAACTACGTACACATAATGAGTACATCAGGACACTCATTTAGAGTCCAATTGGAGAAGCTTATGTGCAGAGCATTGCCTAGAGCTAAAGGTCATTCAGATGGACGTACTCCACATGGCAAAATGTCGGTGCTAGGATCACATCCATACACCAACACTATTATGATCATTGATGATGGAATTAAGATAAATTTTGGTAATTGAAGAATAATGACGATAAATTTTTCCCTATGTAATAATCTGCATTTCTTTTTCGTTTTTGAGCATCTATGTAGGTTTTGTACCTCTCACTATATAATTCCATTAAATGACTGACTTGTGGAACAAGTTGTATTCTCGAGGGTTAAACGCAGAAAGGTCTAAATATGATATGGGAAGATTCCACAGCTTGAGGCTGGACGATGAGAAAAAGGAAGCACACTGTGTCTGGAGGGTAGGGAAGAGGAAATTATTTGGGAATAAAGGAATGACTGGCTAATTCTCACTGCCTTAGAATCTTTTTATAGAGATTCATTCTTTGGCAGAATATTTTTCCATTTGGTTGGTGTCTAGGTCCATTGTTACTGATTTCATAAACTCACTGGTGACACAGCTTTTAGACACTCATCATTCTTTGTCTCTAACCATCTCCCTATCATCTTACATTTTTATTTAATGAACAGTTTTCATCTGAAATAGAAAATGTACACAAATTTATGTATACATGAGTTATTAGTGCAAAATAATGAAAAAAGCTTTTAAAAGAATTTTTATTGTTTTACTCTTCAAAAACTATGTTTTTTGCATTTTAAAAATTAAATTTTTATTAAAGTTTATTCACTTTGCATCCCAGCTATAGCCCCTCCCATGTCCCCTCCCTATCTTACCCTCCATCCCTCATCTCCTCACATGTCCCTTCCCAAGTCCACTGACAGTGGAGGTCCTCCTCCTCTTCCTTCTGATCCTAGCCTATTTGGTCTCATCAGGACTGGCTGCATTGTCTTCCTCTGTGGCCTGGTAAGGCTGCTCCCCCCTTTGGGGGAGAATATCAAAGAGCCAACCACTGAGTCCATATCAGAGACAGTTCCTGATCCCATCACTAGGGAATCCACTTGGAGACTGAGTTGCCATGGGCTACATCTGAGCAGGAGTTCTAGGTTATATCCATGCACAGTCCCCACTTGGAGCATCAGTTTCAAAAAAGACAGCTTTGCCCAGATCCTTTAGTTCTGCTGTTCTCCTTGTAGAGCTCCTATACCCACAGGTCCTTCATATTCTCCTTCCTTCACAAGACTCCATGCACTCTGCCCAAAAATAAGCCATGAGTCTCAGCATCTGCATTGATACACCGCTGGGTAGAGTTCTTCAGAGGCCTTCTGTGGTAGGCTCCTGTCATGTTCCCTGACCTCTCCCTCTTCCAATCCATCCAATTTGCCTTCCTGAGTAGCATCGATCAACTTACCCAAAGTCCTCCTACTTTATTAACTTCCTTAGGTGTACAGACTTTAGTGTGTTTATTCTATATTATATGTCTAATATCCACTTATAAGTGAGTATATAGCATGTGTGTCTTTCTGCTTCTGGGATAACTCACTCAGGTTGATCTTTTCTAGATCCACTATTTTCCTGCAAATTTCATGATTTCCTTGTTTTTAATAGCTGAATATTATTCCATTGTGTAAATGTACCACAATTTCTGTATCTATTCCTCGGTTGAAGGACATCTGGGTTGTTTCCAGATTCTGGCTGTTACAAATAAAGATGCTATGAACATGGTTGAGTAAATGTCTTTGTTGAATGCTTGAGCATATTTTGGATATATGCCTAGGAGTGGTATAGCTGGATCTTGAGATAGCACTACTCCTAATTGTCTGAGAAAATGCCAGATTGATTTCCAAAGTGGTTGTACAAGTTTACATTCCCACCAGCAATGGAGGAGGGTTTCACTTTCTCCACATCCTCTCCAACTAGTTTTAAAATCTCATTTCTGTTGACATCTACAGATCCTATGTACTCTAAATAACATAACAAATATTTATATAATATTTATGTTGAAGTGGTATTTTAAAGAAATCTGGGCATGATTTAAAATACATGAAAAAATAATGAATATACATATCCTATTAGAACATTTTCTAGACTGGAATTGATCATCCAAGGTTTTGGTTGTCTGCTGGAGTCCTGGAATCCAGGCCTTAGGGAGTTGAACCCTGTGTTATTGCAGCAATTCAAACAAACTATAATGGTCAAACAAGCAAAATGACTATGCTACCATACTGTTTTTGTCATTGTCAGAATGAAAAACTAGTCAGTTCGATGTGCGTATTACTGAAATTTCACCTGTGAACTACAAAATTTTTCTAAAGACAGGGTATAAAGAGAAGCAGGCAGAATTCAAATAAGACAATTTAGCTCAAGGAGATAAACAACTAATGGAGAAACCATAGATTTCCCCATACCTGTGAACTGACTTAAAAAAACAATTATCATAGATATGTAACTAAAATATTTTACCTTTCTTTTCAAATCACATTTAATGACATTTCATTTGTTGAGTGGGTTTACAGTGTATAACTGTGTGAACTGGTGGTGACATGTTGAACCTATCTCTGTCAAAACATTTGTCCTTATTTTTATCCCGAAGTCTTGCAGATCTTTATGTTACAGCAAGAAATTTGGCAACACATTCAGAGGAGAGTGTTTTTTTTTTTTTTTTTTTTTTTCTAACAGGCTGAAATTTTTCCAGATACAGATGCTTTTGTGGCAAATTTGAAAGGGAAGTTGTCTAAGGGCAGAATGTATTTTAGAAGTTTCTCAAATGCTTTCCTGTCCTTTGTTGCACTTTGTATTTTTAAGTTCTTTGAAAGTAGGTGCAGTTCCTCATATTCAAAAGATGTTCAATGAACCCTAACTCGAATTTCACTGGTTTAATTTGACATTTCTTTGAAAGCGTGCAAGTTGGCAGACACAGAATTTCCTCAAGGAGGTCCAAATTTTCAGTTCAGAAACGACTGGTTTGTCTATAGACACACTATATCAAAGCATTTTGTACTCTGATGTAACTTGAGAAGAACATACGGCCCCACATAAGATTTCAGAAAGATCAGCTGGGTATATTTTCAAACAGTATTTCTCATAAAACTTGACCCTGTTGTTTGAACTAAAGTTTCTAGTATCTTAAATGTATAATCATGTAAAATTTGCAATCATTGCAGCTGAAATGATAAAAAATTTAAGAGGTTTTTGCTGACCCGTAATTGTACAAAGAAATAAAGATATATTATTACTTCTTAAAAGACCCTTTATCAGGTTTTAAATTAGTATGCTTTAATTTATTTTAGACTCATTTCAAAACAAATGAATTAATAACACTCTCTTGATACTGATGTCATATTTCTCTTTGATTACTTCTTAGAATTATTTCCTAATGGTTATACCTTACCCTTAAAAAGAGTCAGGTTTCTCTAAAATGGTCACTCTGGTGTTTTCAAACAGCCAAGAATTGTATATGCAAAGATTTACTATCGTAGATTTTTTTTCTATTACTGTGTGTATGCATTTATGCAAGTATGTGTGTTTGGAGACCAGGAACTACACTGGAACCCTGTTTCTCAGAAACCATTTACCTTTAATTTGGGTTATGGTCCCTCATTAGTCTGAAACACTTCAAGTGGAATAGGCTGACTTGTCAGAGACAGAATTTTACTGTCTCTGCCTTCCAAATACTAGAATTGTAAGTACAAGGCACCAGTCTCATCTCTTTACATGTTTCAAGGATCCAACTCAAGTTCTCTTGCTTACAAAGCAAGCTCTTTAACAATTGCAACATTTCACCAGCCCCCACCTATATTATGTAGCAGAATGGCATGTTACTATGTTTATTTACTGGATGGTAAATTGAAGTGACAACACTGTCTTCCTCCCTTGTGATATTATGTGACCTGCAGAGACCTATCTATTCCCTGTGGACTTCTTCAGCTCCTCCTGGGCTTCTAATAGACTGGCCTCACTTCCTTTTATGAAAACTGCACAGCATGTGGTCAGTGTCAGCCTCAGGAATTTCTGTTTGTTTCTGTTAGTTTTGGCTAAAGCCCCGGGGATATTAAAACCAGAATCATGTAGTGGAACCTTACAGTATCCCAAATTTCTAAGCAAACTTCTCATTTTCAGTGAGGCTTAATCATTACTCCATACATCCAATGTCTGCTTCTTTCTCTCTCTCAAAAAGTTTCAGACCCGTCCGATACCTTTTTCTCAGAAGCAGGATCTGGGGCATCAACCCGCATGCAATCAGACATGCTCTTCTCTGGGTCCAAAGCGGCTGACCCTGAGTGCAGTGCTTAGCCTCGCATCCTGAGCGTAACATTTTGGCTTTTTATGGTAGCCAACCATGCTTGGGGAGACTGTCCTGCTTCAATGGCTGTAAAGGCCTGAATGATCATGGCTGCATCACACTGTTGTGAGACTCTAATCTTGCATATATACCACAGGCAAACCAAGGTGACCAACACCAGAAGGCCTGCTAACGCTCCCATGCCCGCCCATTCCTTCAGATGATTCATGGCTGCAGCAATCCATGATGATAATCCTGTGGCTAGTCCTGCATCCACTCTGGTAGAATTTACTGTGACAATGGCCACTCTCAGCTGCTCCATCGTAGTATCGAATTCTCCAGTCCAATTACCTAAAATATAGCTAGACAATTGTTTAGACAGATTTGCAGCACAGGGAAAATTCCATGTTGTATGCTAGTGACTCAAAGTCCAGCATACTTTCATTGAAAGCCAAGTTGAGCGATTTGCCATAGGGTATCAATTTGCTCCTGTACGAGGTCAATCCTCTGATTGAACACCATCAAACCTCCTTTTAGTTGAGCATTAATTCCTTTTTGTACATCTAAGGCATGAGCTACATTGGCTAAAAGGTTATTCAGGGTCTGAGCAGTCTGCCCAGTATGACTCATGGCTAATGCCGTGGTGGTAGCTCCAACAGCCGCCAATGAGATGGCAGTAACAATGGCAGCTGTAATTCCAGGATCCCTTTTCTGTCTGAAGAGAGTCATAGCGTGAGGGCATCAATGGGCACAGGCACCCAGCGAGGCATTCGAGTAACCAGCTAGTAAATTTACTAGCATTACAGCATTGGGCAAAAAAGCAAGTATCATTACCACAATTACTAGGCTCTATCTGGCTAATAATGAATAAAAATGGGGATATAGACAAACAGGTGTGGGCTTATAGGAAATATTATGAGAAGCCTTAACCCCCTCGTTGGAACATCCTGCATCAGTTCTAGAACTAGCAGTGGTGGTGTCCGTGGTCTGAGTAGGTTCAGGAGACCATTGCCCCCAGGGGCGAGACATGCTCCATGTAAATTGACTAACTCCATGTTTTCCTCCACTTTTGAAAGTTATTTAAGGTTCTTAAATTATTTTTTCCCTTTTTTTTTAATTTTTCATCAATTACACTTTATTCATTCTGCATCCCCCCATAAGCCCCTCCCTCCCCTCCCAATCCCACCCTCCCTCCTCCCTCTGCATGCATGCCACTCCCCAAGTCCACTGATAGCGGAGGTTCTCCTCTCCTTTCTGATCTTAGTCCATCAGTTCACATCAAAAGTGGCTGCATTGTCCTCTACTATGGCCTGGTAAGGCTGCTCCCCCTCAGGAGGAGGTGACTAAAGAGCAGGCCAGTCAGTTCATGTCAGAGGCAGTCCCTCTTCACATTACTATGTAACCCAAATGGACTCTGAACTGCCCTGGGCTACATCTGTGCAGGGGTTCTGGGTTATCTCTATGAACAGTCCTTGGTTGGAGTATGAGTCTCTGGGAAGTTCCCTGTGTTCAAATTTTCTTGTTCTGTTGCTCTCCTTGTGGAGACCCTGTCCTCTCCAGCTCTTACTATTTCCCACTTCTTACATAAAATTCCATCCACTCTGCCCAACAGTTGCCCATCAGGCTTAGCATCTGCTTTGATAGTCTGTAGGGCAGAGGCTTTCAGAGGCCCTCTGTGGTAGGTTCCTAGGTTGTTTCCTGTTTTCTTCTTCTTCTGATGTCCATCCTCTTTGCCTTTCCGGATGGGGATTGGACATTTTAGTTAGGGTCCTCTCTCTTGCTTAGTTTCTTTAGATGCACAGGTTTTAGTGGGTTTGTCCTATGTTGTATGTCTATATGAGTGAGTATATACCATGTGTGTCTTTTTGCTTCTGGGACAACTCACTCAGGATGATCCTTTCCAGATCCCACCATTTACCTGCAAATTTCATGATTTCCTTATTTTTCATTGCTGAGTAATATTCCATTGTTACCACATTTTCTGAATCAGTACAAAGTCCCAATTTATTTCTAATATCAGAGATCAGACCTCTACTCTTGCCTGATGTGTCTAAAATAAAAAGGGGGAACTGTAGAGAGCTGCGTAATGCCGCGCCTGAAAGATGGAGCTGGTTTCCGCCTTCCACCTTCCCGATGGTGAGTGCTCTCTGTCACAAACAACTCCACATTTGGCTAAGGCTGAGGATCTGGCTTGCTTCCATGTATGTGGACCTATCTGCATTGCCCACGTGGCATGCTGAGGTTGGCTACCCAGAGGCTATTTAAAGTGGGCTGACTTTACCCAGGGTCAGATGATTATTCAAGGTTCCTGAATAAACTGCATTGAAAAAAAAAAAGTTTCAGTCACATGTTCTCTCTTAATGCTATAGACACACAAAGTCCTTTAGAATCCATTACATTTAATGACAAAAATGTCAGTACTGCTCATTCCTGAGAGCCATTCGCAGTGTGTTTAGTCTGTCTGTCTGTCTATCTATCTATCTATCTATTTACCTACCTACCTACCTACCTATCAATCAATCTAGCATCTGTCTATCTGACTTTATATCTAACTATCATCTGGTTCACAACACAATCTATAAACTCCTGATACCATTATTAAATTTCTTATCATATGAACATTCTAGAATATTTCCACATACCTAAACTAACTGCAAGAGTATTTATCAAGCCTAAAACACGCTAAGGTACTGTGTGTGGGACATTATGTCTCAACATGTTGAACATTGCATACACTGTCATAATAGTCTTTTACATTGTTCTGAACAGGTGAATGTCAGTAAGGCAAGAGTGGTATTATTTAGAAAAAGATATGTTAATAATACTATTATAGATACATTAATAATATAAACACTTTCATATCCTATTATAGCTTGAGAAGGTTTTGAAAACAGTTGCAAATATACATTAAATTCTAATGTATTAGAATCTTAAACTAAGAATTAAAACATTCAATAGTGAAATTATTGAACAGTGTTAATAACACATGAAAGAAAACATTAATATAATTTATATTTCTCTTAGAAATCATGTGTTAAATTATGTGGATTTATCTAAGTTCCACACTTATGAAAAGACAAGTTATACAAGTGCACTTTCTATTGAGAGGATACTGACAGAACATGCATATTTATTAACACTTTCTCATTAAAATAATTAAATTATGCTTCCCAAGATCTGCTGTTACTGCTTTTCAAGGGCAAGCATTTGATTAATGATGTTTTAAAAATTAAAATGAAATTTTCCCCTTTGGTAATATAAGAAAACAATAAAAAGTTATAGGGCAGGTGATGCTATCCTGTCAGGTCCTGGTGAAACAATTGTAAATCACTTATGCAGAACTTAAGAGTCCGTTAGCTACTTTTAAACTATAGATGTTGTATAATTATATAGAGTATTTTTATTAAATGAATTGATATCTAATACCAATTTATACAACTAAAATAGTATGAGAAAATACTATAATAACAGCATGGCATCTTTATATGCAAATACAACTTTCTTTTCAGTTATTGGTCTTTATTCACAGAGAGTTTTATTTGTTATCCGCTATGTGGAAGATGTCAGAGTTGTTGCAACAGTATAAGCAATAGTGCAAGATTAGTCATAAGGGTACACAAAAATACACAAACATTGAATACATGTAGATATATGTTTTATAAAATGTGTAGCACAAAATATCTTTCTTGCTTAAAATAGTTTGTAATCATAACTTGAAAGGAAAAATAAACTATTACAGAATTTTTGTATTATTGAGCATTTTTATTAAAAATAAAAACTCTTTTAATTTCATTTCTTATATCTTTTTCTCCCTACTCCACCCCAATCCCTGCCAACACTCCAGTATCAGGTAGAAGAGAAAAAGGGATCATAGTTCTTTCTTAGCTGTTTCCTGGTTAGTGTCGTCAGGTTCCTTGGAGCCAATCGAATCCTCATTTCATGAGATCTTCAACTTTTTGTCTCACAACAGTAGATAGGAGCAGCAATGAAGAAGCAGAAGCAGCATTGCTCTTTCTCTGCCCACACTCTCTGGGCTCTGACATTTATTCTCTTTCCAGAGTCCTCAGATTTAAACTATCTGCAGCTGGCAAAGACCTCTTCTCAGGGCTTGTATGAGGCAAAAGTCTGCTGCTGTGGACCATCTGAATCAGTGTCACATCCCACACCTGGGACCAAAACAAAAACATGTTTATATCCACACCAGTCAACAGACTTTGGGTTGTTTATTTATTGATATATTCATTTGTTTCTCTTATGGTTTTATTTATTTTGAGACAGGGACTAACACTGCCATTCAGGTTGATATTGCACAGATGTCTGATTGCTGGTCTTAAAAGGAGGGTGCTACCACACACAACATAGACTTTCTCTTAACATTTTATTTCATAACTGTTCTAGATATAAGAAGTTGTTAACTTGCTGTCTATGACCCTAAAAGTGAGAAATGCTGTCTGGATATCCATTTTGTCTTTTGGACTAAATGTGTTCCTTAGAAGACCAATATAGCTGACCAAGTCCATCTTCTTTCCCTAATCAGAACAACCACTATAGGTATAAGAAAGAATTTTTAGAATATTAAATTCTTAAACAAACAAACAAACAAAACTTTGTAGAAATGTCACATTTCTGGCTAAAATTTAGGTCATGTAATCTCACAAGAACTATAATTCCTCTTCCAGTATTTCAACTAAATCTGAAATATATACAATATCAATTATAGGCTCAAACTTGACACTAGTGTATCACATAGAATATCAGGAATTTAAAAAGGAGGAATACAGAATTAAATAGTATTGCATATTTGGGGTGATTTCTTAAGTAAGTTATGTGTATTTACATCAATCTTACAGTCAGCTACTGATTTCCATGCACCACCAAGATGATTAGAGAATTTTCAGTTGGCATTCAGGTATTTCTTGAAAACAGGTGTGGGAAAGCAGATTATTGTTAGATATCAGGGAGGAGTCTGTTTCTTCTGCCATGTACTGAGGTTACTGAGGGATTAAGTGATTTAAGGCTCAACTACACCTGTGTAAAGGAAGGTTCACCAAAAAGAATCTGTTTACTGTTCTGAAGCATGCTAATTTGAGATCCACACAGCAGGTTCAAATCCCAGTCCTCAGCATTGTCCCTGTCTTCATCCAGGGACATATACTGTTTTATGACCAGGAGAAGGAGCTGCTCACAGAGTCTCAGCACACAGTTTTCACTAAGCATTTGCTCGTAGCACCTGACAATCATCAAGGAGAGCAACAGAACAAGAAAATTTGAACACAGGGAACTTCCCACAGACTCATACTCCAACCAAGGACTATTCATGGAGATAACCTAGAACCCTGACAATGCAGCCACTTCTGATGAGTGGCTGATAGACTAAGATCAGAAAGAAGGAGAGGAGGACCTCCCCTATCAGTGGACTTGGGGAAGAGCATGCATGCAGAAAGGGGGGGTGGGATTGGGGGGGGAGGAGGGAAGGGCTTATGGGGGATACAAAATGAATAAAGTGTAATTAATAAAAGTTAAAAAATAAATAAAGTAAAATAAAATAAATAATTCAAAAAGAAAAAAAAAAAAAAAAAAAAAAAACGAGCCAAGTGCCTTTCCCTTCACCTCTCCTAGTATCTGGAGGAGAGGAGAGTCTATGCAATGCTTGACTCTTGTAATTGAAAGTAATCCTGTAGTTGAAAGTGCAAAAACTCGGCCATTGCATATTTGTGGCACTGCTGCTAAGTTAAACGGAAGTGGAGTCCAGGAGCCCAGGCTGAACCCCACAATGCTATTTTAGTTTGTGTTTTATTGCGAGTTATGTATTACAGCCCGGAGTGTGTTCACTAATGAATATTACAATGTGTGTGTGTGTGTGTGTGTGTGTGTGTGTGTGTGTGGTGGGGGGAAGAGGGGGCTGTGTCCTCTTAAATTTGATCTTTAAAGTTTCAACAGCTTCAAGCAGACTTTTGTACTGTAGATGTTAGCAGGCTTATAATATTTGGATTTCTCTGTCTGTGTCTATATGAAAAAAAGGAAACAATCTCTTAAATTTCAAAGAAATGAATGCAGCCTCGCCCCTACTTACTGAAGGCTTAGTCAGAATTACCTTTGCTGAGGGCAACACCTGCATATAGCTGGCATCTCCCTGAAGTTCACTGCTGATAGTAACTGATTTATTTCTTTCTGTCAACTTCACATAGATCAAGACTGAAGTGGTGCTTGGCTCCACATACAGTCTCAGCAGCTGCAATTTTGGTGTTGCCTGTCATACAGACGTTCTATGGTTTCTGTGTTGGCTGCTCATATCTCTGAATTTAATTCTGAGATGCTGACTGAAGGGGCTCTTTATATTTGAGTTACTGAGACATCCTGTACCACACATACAAAAATAAACAAATAAAAGCTATTTCTTTATCATCAGCAAGGACAGAACTTTTCCCAATGTCTTATAATTCTTTCATAGAATTTCATTCCAAATACTTAATCATTAAGAGGTGATATTTCCAACAAACTGATCAATAATTCACTAATATCCTCACCAAAAGAAAAATTTATACTCTTAGTGCTTTTTATTCATGGTCAGTATGTTTGTAAGTATTTTCAGCTCAGAAAAGAGATGAAAGTTTTCTTTTATAACTAATTTGAAGAAAGTACTGCACAACATTGAGGTGTATAAGATAGAAAATCCTCAATGAAACTAATGATAATTATTTTAGTACTATCTTATAAAGCTTGTTTTTTAATAATAGAATGAATAGAAGAGTGGAAAGAAATGTACATTCCCTGTACTATTCAATTGGCTTTGATTTCAATCAAAGAGTACATTCTGAATCACATTAATATTAATTGACTATATATATATATCAGTAAAACAAATATGGGAGCTAAACTTACAGTTTTTGGTTGTAATGTTTAAAATAAGATATAAGACATAGATAAGTTATATTATATAGAGCTCAAACATACTTTCTTCAGTCATGATGGTGAATTTATTAGGTTTTATAAGTTTTCAGTTTTGATATGGTGTAAAGATGAAGGTCAAAGATTATTTTAAGTAAAAATTATAAGCTAAACTTAAGGCAATTTGTAGTTGATATTAGTAACTTATCATAATGTGTGGTATTAAGAGTTCATATTAATATTTCTCTGTAACTTTTCTTCTTTTGTTCTCAAGTCTGGAATTTTAAAATTTTTGTAGAAGCTCCTGTTCTTTGCACTAATTACAACTTTTTCCAAGATCTGTAACTGTTTCCCTTATAAATTATAAATTTACACTTATTATAACATTTTATTCTTAAACATCTTTTATCAACATGAATGCAAATTTCATATTTTTTCAAATGTGTTTCAATGAGAAAAATAAAACACTAACTGTTTTTAAGGGGACTCTAGTTTAAATTTTAAATCTACAGATAGCCTTCCATATTTCATATGTGATACAGAATAAATAGTTGTGATTCCACTATGGTTATGAAAATAGTGATAAATTTTATTGTTATAATTATTTTAAATCCAAACATGCTAGGTTCAAAGACAGTGAGTAAAATGGGTTATAAATTAAACAAATATACATACAGCACACTTCTAACAGTATTATTTTTATCATTGTGAAGTATGCTGGATATAAAATCCTCAGAGAAAATGTGCTGTTTAAATACTTCTAACATTGTATAACCCATGGCTAATTCTTAACTATATTGCTATATTCCGTGTTATTTTCAATGGCATATTATACTGTTTTAATTTGCACTGCTTGTAGTTCATTTAATTAAACATATGAAAAACAGGCATATAAGGGAAGAAATCACATAATTGTGGTGCAGAGTACATAGCATAAAATATGTTTAATTTGTTCCTAACTATAAGACGTTTGAAAGAAGACTTTTATAAGTGCCTATGTTTATGCATTTGTTATTTAGGGAGCTGTAGGCTATTGTAAAGCTCATTATCATAATTCCTCTTTTCTTTCATTTTGCAATGTCTTAAAGATTTTCTTCGTTTTTAAAATATTTGAATATGATTTAAATACCTATATCTAGTTATGCTCATGTTTAATCTTTTAAAAATAATCTTTAAAATAAGATGCTCTTATCTTTGATATTTCATTTAATCACCCAATGAATCAAGTTATTGTTTAATATTTTTATTTATTGATTGATTATAATTTAATCACTTCATATCCCAGCTGTTGCCCCCTCACTCATCCTCCCAAGTTCCACTCTCTCTTCCTCTTCTCCCTTGCTCCTCCCCAGGTCCACTGATAGAGGAGGTCCTCCTCCCCTTCCATCTGACCCTGGCCTATCAGGTCTTATCAGGACTGGCTGCATTGTCTTCCTCTGTGGCCTGGTACAGCTGCACTCCTCCCAGGGAGAAGTGATCAAAGAGCCAGCCACTGTGTTCATGTCAGACAGCCTCTGCTCCCCTAACTAGGGAACACACTTGGAGGCTGAACTGCCATGGGTTACATCTGAACAAGTGGTCTAGGTTATCTCCATGCATGGTCCTTGGTTGGAATATTGATCTTTGCAAAGACCCCTGGGTCCAGATTTTTTGGTTCTGTTGCTCTCCTTGTGGAGCTCCTGTCCACGCCAGGTATTTCTGTCTCCCCCTTCTTTCCTAAAATTTCCTGCACACTGCCCAAAGTTTGGCTATGAGTCTCAGCATCTGCTTTGATACCCTGCTGAGTAATCTTTCAGAGGCCTTCTGTGGTAGGCTCCTGTCCTGCTCCCTGTTTTCTCCCACTTCTGATATCCATCCTATTTGCTTTCTTAATGAGAATTGAGCAACCTCGCTAGGCTCCTCCTTTTTAGCTTTTTTTTTTTTTTTAGTATAGATTTTAATATGTTTATCCTGTATTACATGGCTAATATACACTTAAAAGTCAGACTGAAGCAAGTCACACAGGTACTGCTTTCATTGCCCTGGTGGTCTCTATGAAACAGAGCATCTAGGGGTATATTTTCTTTTAACTTGACTTCATTTCTCCCTAATTAGTAGTGTGCAATGTACCATTATGATGCCTGCTTCACCCTCTTGGTTCTTGCACCGCCCCTTGGGGATTTCCCAGCTGTTTTGCTTTCCTGCTGTAATTGAAATCTTACTTGTTCCAGCCCGTAATTGATAGTGAACCCAACCATTTTATGTTTGTCATGCAACAGATGTTCAATAGCAACACTCAAATGCTGCTTATGGAAAAAAAAAAAAGCCTTACTAGAGTGAAGTTAGACCAGATCTGATCCTCCATCAAACTCACATTCACTCATCAATTTATCTTTCTCTCTTTTCAAAGTTTTGTTGTTTCACAGGCATAAGTCATTGAATTCATATAACAAATTATATTGCACATATATAATATATATGACCTTATGTGACTTGTCTCTGAAACATAAGTAAAAACTATGCACAATAAAGTAGGTTAGTCACAAAATAAAATTGTTCTCAATACTTATTTTATGTCACTTATACAAGTTTTAATTATACTTATTAAATGAGTACATTATCTACCTATATTTTTGTATCTACACAAATAAATACCCCAATATAATATTGTCTGTAATCAAAAAACATAGGCTTTCCTTCAAAAAGAAATCTATTTACAATATAATATAAAGAAACATTTGACTGTTTAATTTCATCATATGCATAGATGATAAATGATAGACATTTAGAT
Source organism: Meriones unguiculatus (assembly GCF_030254825.1). Lineage (NCBI taxonomy): Eukaryota > Metazoa > Chordata > Mammalia > Rodentia > Muridae > Meriones > Meriones unguiculatus. The sequence goes on along the minus strand of NC_083357.1, from coordinate 89,811,555 downwards.
AGATAGATAGATAGATAGATAGATAGATAGACCAGGAGACAGACAGATAAATGGATATTTTCCATTGCACTCTGTATAAATAACTCTCTTATGGGATTAAATAGATATATGTACTATTCAGAAGATGGTATTGAATGTGTTCATAGAATTTCTTGACTTTTTTACAGGGTTTTTTTGTGGGGGGTGGTTCAAATGGGTAGACTAGAGTGGAAAGAGACATGCCTGGACTAATCCTGACCATTCCTAGACTAATCAGGATAGAGACTAGAGAAACCAACTATATTATAGGTTGATCATCAACTTTCCCAGAAAAACTGAGTTAATTTCAATGTCTGTCGCATTAAGGCTTATAGTGATGCTTACTCCAGAAAGTAAAAGGCAAAGAACTTTATCTGGATTGTTACAAAGCAGAATGTATAAGCTTAGCACAATGGTGCATGCCTGATAACCAACTACAAAGCAGGAAGAAGAGTTAAGATAATCTTAAATTTGAGGCCAAACTGTGCACACAAGTTAATAACCAACTTAAGCTGCTCTTAACCTTCCTCAAGAAAGTAATGAACTTCATGGTGTCTGTAGTTGGCAGAGTTCTCTCCTGCTTTCATTGGGGCAATCTCAGAGTATCGAAAACAGTAAATAGTGAATGGAGCTGTGGTAGACAAGAGTAAGTTTTTATGATTTAAATTAAATCCCCGAGACTCAGCGAAGCCCATAACTGAGTGACTGGTTGTCTCAGAAAACACTTTTGAAAAATGTGTGAAAGGATGATATTGTGCACTCATGAAAATGTATAAATATAAGTAGAAAAATGAGCTAAGTTCTACTAAAACATTCAGGTATTACATCAGAATGTATGTCAATGAAAGAAGATCCCAAGTACCCATAGTACCTACTTCGTAGGAGACATTGACAAGGTCTAGTGCCTCCACTTTCCCCTGAGCTCTGTGAAACGTGAAGGACTACAGGAAAAGAGGGACCCACATGTCCAAGGCTAGTCTGTGTTCTGTTCTGTTTGTTTCTGTATTTGTTTTGGTTTTGGTTCCTCTTCCACCTCTTACTTTCTCCCCCTCATCCTCCACCAATTATTTTGGAATATCATCTTATTCTTTCGTTCAGGCTGGCCTCAGATTGTGAGTGATTCTTCTGCCTCAGCATCATAAGTGCCACCATTAAGATGAGTACCATCATGCACAGCTAGAAAGAAATTTTACATTAATAAAATAATAATATTGGAGAAGGAAAATAAAAAAAAACAATTTTGGCAGTATATTAAAGCATTATCAGCAATAATATGCTTGATATTTGGTTGGCATGTTTAGTTAAATAAATTAATTAGAAATATGAGTTTTTAATGCAAGAAAAATAGAATTCTAATTGAGAATAAACAATAAAAACAGATTGTTGTATATTAATAAGTTATACAAAATTCATTTGTATTTCAGAGTTCTCTTTGAGATAGTACTTGAAGATAAATATTTTAAGTATTCTACAATATAATATTACATACAATTTGAAACACTATCCTTTGGAAAATTATATTTTATAAAATACATTTTTAAAATGATTGAGATTTCATCATATTTTCCACTTTACAAAAGTGGATATTGCACAATCATTTGAGAAAGTTTTACTGGTCTAGTTCAAAATGTATTTGTAGTGCTTTTTTGTTCTAAATTATTCAAGTAAGTAACATTATTTTTAAAGAGATCATTTCTCCCTTTGGAACAAAAGTCTGTTTCAAGAGATTGGTGCCTCATGTATTATAAAAAGAACAGAAAAATGGGTTGCTCTAAATAATTCTACTACATCATGTTTTTCCTTTAAGTATAAAAAGAACATAAATATGACATTTATATTTAGCTATGTTTGTAATAATACATGTCCACAAACTCACATTTTATTTCAATTGTAATATTAAAAGGCAAACATTCACATAAGTTTTTATGTACTGTAGTTTTTCACACTAGCATGAAAAATCACATTAATATTGATTCAATTGTAATGAAGTAGAACAAAAGATTATAATATATATCAAGTACATTTTAACTATAAATATCAAAGTAAATTCCCAGTGGTATAAACATGAATAAACTTAGCATTTTTCTTTTAAATTGTATTTTGTGTGTCTATGAATGTCTATGAATGTTGGTGTATGTAACCATGGTGTATCTGTGTATAATGTATGTTCCTGTGTGTGTACAGGTGATTGTGCTTAATCAAAGGTCACAACACAATATTTGGTGTCTTACTCGCTCACTTTCTAGTTTGTTTCCTTGAGAAAGGCCCTTTTAATGAACCTAGAGCTATCTGGAGGCCACAAAGCCCCAGCAATACTTTCGTGTCTGTTTCCTAAAGTGCTGAGGTTACAGGTGAGCTCAATCATGCTCAGGTATGTGTGAGTGCTTGGGATCCAAACTCAAGCCTCACACTTGCACAAAAAGTGACCTTATTCTGTGAGCTGCCTCATAACCTTCACTTTCTTTTAAAATCGTATAGAAATATATAAAGTACTTATCTTATTATGAATAAGGATCTTATTTTTACATAAACATGCAGAAAACATTAGCTTTTTAAAAATAAGAGTAATCTTAAAGATTAAGTAAAACAGTTATTTCCAGTAATATAAAATCTGTTGTGAATGGCTATGATGTGTTATTATAACAATGTACACTTCTTAAATGGCACAAATACACCCAGAGAAGACCGTCAAGGACATGGCTTTCCAGTTAATATCGTGTGATTTTTCATGTTTGTGAAAGGTTGACACACCACTATTCAGTCTTGCTCTTTCTCTTTATTATGACTTTATTTGAAAAATAAAACAGAAATATACAGAGATCAATGAGAGAGGAAGCTACAGAGTGAGAGAAATCAACAGAAATATCGAAAGAGAAGAGAGGTTGATGCTGGGAAGGCGGAAGGGATTCACAGAACATGTTTGAAGAGAAGCATGTCTAATGAAGTACGATATAAAGATGGTGGTACAACTCAATTATGTGAATGTGGTTCTTCGAATCAGACTGATCTGGTTCCCTTATACACTCTTCAGTCATTTGTAGTGGTCAGGCAATGTCTTTGCTTTTGTTTTTATCTTTTTTTTTCTATTTGCTTTTTTGTTTTTGTTTTGCTATTGTTTTAACCTTTTGAATAAAGAATTCACTAGCTGTACTAAAATGCCTATGCATCTAGTAAAAGGTTTTGATAAAGTTTGTGACTATGTGTGGTTGTGGGTGTTTATTAAATATTTGAGCACTTGTACAGGACATATTGTTCAAATTCATCTTACAGCTACCAAATTCTCTGAGATTCAACCCTTTTTCCATTTCTTTACTGATCTCTGCTTGGATCCTTTTTTTAACCTTACCATCAAGGACAATTGGTGCTGCTAAAAGTATCCTTTTATTTGTAGCCTTCCACATGAGCATGGTCTACTTGTCTGGGGCCGGTTCTTAGAGAAAATTGAGCTTCCATCGTCGAGAAGCTGAGACTGTAAATAGCTCCTGTGCAAGAGGTGGAATGCCATACCACACCTTGCTTTTCCTGCTGAAATTTGATCCAGCTTGGGTTTACAGAAGTCTTGAGTATGCTGTTACAGCCAATGGAAATTCATGTGTTTTGCTTCCCAGCTGAGTCAGGACAAAATGTTTCCTTGTTTCATCTAGTGCCTCTGGCTCTTAAAGTCTTCCTGGTAACCTTTTCTGCAATGATCCCTGAGCTTCAGAAGAAAGGGATGTGGTATTTATATTACATTTAGGGCTCAACATCCTTTTTACCTTTATTTACTTTATGTGTATCAGAACATGACACCATATCGCATGTGGGAAGATAGTTTGTGGCCGTCAGCTTTATTCTTCCATGTGTGTCCCTGGAGCTTGACCCAAGGGGGTCAGGCTTGAGGACAACTGCCTTTACCCAACGAAACATTTTATTAGCACCTACGGCTAAGTATTACACACACACACACACACACACATATATATATATATATATGTATGTATGTATGTATGTAACTTTTAATCTGTACCTTGGCAAATTGTAGGTCCCTGTGGTAATCATCTAAGTTTATAAGTTTCTCTGATAACGGTGAAGAGATGAATTATCTACGGGTATCATAATAAGTCATTAGGATTCTCTTAGTAATTGTTCTTTGGCTGTAAGGAGACAACATGACCAAACAACTTATATGAGAAAGCATTTAATTGGGGCTTTGATTACAGTTTCAGCCCTGGCAGGGGGCATGGTAATACATAGGCAGCCATCATGGTACTGGACCAGTAGCTGATAACTTATATCATACAAAATACGGAGGCCAAGACAGAGATTAGACCTGACTCGGGCTGTTGAGGCCATAAAACCCATATTCAGTGACACGTCTCTTCCAACAAAGCCATTATCTATTCATTTCCAAATATTTCTACCAACTAGAGGCCAGGCATTCAACTATATTAGCCTATGGCACCATTGTCATTCAAACCACCACAAGGATTTAGATTAATATTATGTCCACTTAGCAGAATAATAGTAGTTTCTCTGCTAGGGGCTGTGATATGTCCAGCCATAGGTTTCTTGGTTCAGTAATGGTTGCAAGTAGGCATGACATGTTACTGCACACTTCTGAAATCCCAAGGTTCCTACTAAAAACTGTAGATATAGATAAGAAAAAAAAATGGAAGCTCATGAACCAGCAACTTGTCATACACTGCTATTAATTTAAAAAACAATCCTGTCTTAAACAAAGCAAAAGGCAAGAGCAAATACTTGGGGTTATTTTCTGATCCCCATTTGCACTCAAGCGCTCAAGCACAGGAGTGTCTTCACATACCACATAGTCATAGATACTGTATACAAGCATATGCGCATTATCCATGCTTGCCTACACACACAAGGGGGCATTATAAAAATGTTCCAGCATTCTCAAAAATACAAGATAACTTTTCTAACATTTGTCTTCCACAGCTTCTGCATGGGCTATAACCCAACATACCATCTGTTAGTGCCTATGTCCCATGGAAATCTTCAGTGCCTGCACACAGGTGGTCTTTTGATCTGAAGCAGACAGAGGGTGAGGAGGATGCTGATCTTCAGTAGTGACATGTTCTTATGCTGTGCTGGGTACTTTGTAAGCAGTTTTCCTGCAAAAGCACTTGACAGCTCTTTCACTGTGTGAGGTGGCCTTTGAAAAACACATGGATAGCTCTAGTTGAACAATTGTCCATAAAACAAACCAAAACAAAATAAAGGGAGGTTGGGAAAGGGATCTGTAGTGGGGACGGACATTTAAGAGGGGAAGACAGGAGAGGCTGGAGGTGAGAATAATCAGATGCATTGTGGGCATGAATGAGAATGCGATAGAGCATATATTCATGATTTTAAAAAGCAAAGTATAAAGTTTCAGCAAAATGGTTCTTCAATTGCTAAGGGTCTTCAGAATCCCAGTCAAGACAATAGATGAGTCATTTCACCTACCAGTCCATGCCTAAAAGAATGGGAAGTCAGGGGCATTTTAAGTGTAGGGTCATTCTGCTAGTCAAAACCACATAAACTAAAGACACTTCTAGAAACTGATTTTTAAAAAGTTGATAAATTAGTGTTTCCAGTCCCAAACAGTTCAAACAGTTCTGGACAACAGTTAAATAAACAAAAAGTATGATGTGGTGAGACACTGCTACAATACACAGAGAATATAGTCCACATAGGATATGATAAAGGAAAAAAATCTTCAAATCTTGAAATGGGGTTATATCAAGGTTATACAAGTTGATATGCAGATAGGACTAAATATCAAGACATTACAAAATGAAAAGACAGAAATATGTGGCTGTTTTCAAAAAAACAGAACATGTAATTCAAATATGAATGGATATTGCAAAAGAAAAGACAATTTGTAAAAATTTGTATTGCAGCACAATAAATTGTAATATTTTGAGGACGCATAGCCTCCTGTCATATTTTCATTTTCTTTTATTCCAAAGAAATATGGAGCCAAGTCAGAAAGGGTAAGGTCATAAGAGAAACATTTTTTTTGTTTTTTTTGTTTTTTTTGTTTTTTTTTTTTTTCCATTTTGAACTACTATGTTCACTACCATGGAAAATATCAAATTCAAACAAACACACAGTTCTTTTGACTGTGTTTTCCCCGTGTGACTAAATGTTTTCTCATTTTTATATCTATCTAGTCTGTGCTCTGCTGATGTTTTGTTTCTGATGTTTCAATTCACTTAGCATTACTTTCATGCTCAAATCTCAGTATTTCTCACACCTGGCAAAGGAATGCTACTTCTTTCATATTTTAGATTAATATGCTTTTGATTTTGAACCTTATCAACTTGCAGGCCTAAGGTTACATTTAACCTTTTTTTCTCCTTGCATTTTTAATATTTGAGTAAACATTTTTCTTCAAAAATCTTCTTTAATAAATATGTATTGTATGTGCATTTGGGGTTCTAAAACCAAGGTCATCCCAGTCTCTTTAATTTTATGATATAACTGTCTCCTAGTATTTTCAGTACAAAAGAAACAAACTGCATTGATTTTAAATGTGTTAAATATTCAAATGCATCTCATATAATATATGTGTGAAAATAAAGTTGTGGGAGGACTGTATTGTTAGGAAGAGGACATGTTTTGTAGCACCAAAAGAGGCTCCAAAGAAAACTTAAGTCAGCATAAAACACAGATTCAGTGGCAAAAGATAAAACAGATCTGCAGATCATCCATCACTTCCGTGTTGTGACCTCTGCAGAATCGACTAGCAAATTCTGTGTTATTGAATCACAATGACAGAGCCAAATACAAATGTCATGACTTTACTGTGGTCTCTGGGTCTTGCCATATCACCATCCCCATTTTATTTTCCCTTCGCAGGGACACTTTGGAAGATTTAGAGGCTTTCAGCCTAATCTGACTGGCTCCACACAAACAGCTGGAGCTTCGCCAAGAGCCCAGCCTGATTATGTCAACAAGGCAGCCTCATCCACAGGGGAGCTCAAGCCCGGCATGTGGAGTTCTGGGAACCGCCATGAATTAACTTTATATGCTCCAAGAGGCAATTTCTTACAAAAACAGACTTCAGACACTGCCAGAGGAAATTGTTTCCCACTGGAAATAAGCATCGCTGGCACTTGTCTTTTGAAACAGTGTCAGTCGGGTCTTGGGACATAATATGGCTAGCCCCTGAGTTCCAAGTCTCTGCAAAACCAAGCTGAGTTAGCTCTGCTCTTGCCAGGGCTCCTTTCTAATGCCTATGGATTAAATGATCACTATTAAAGTGATCATTTTTAAGTTTAAAAGTTAGTAACTAAGCATGTAGTTTTGACCTCCTCTTACAGAAGGTTATTGCCATAGTTTAAAAGGGTATTTTATTAAATATAGCACCCAAGTTAAGGAGAGTACCGCAAGGCTCTCTGCAGCTCATTAGCCTTTTTTCTACAGTGTTAAGTGGAACAGTAGGAAGCCTCACTTACAGATGTATTTAAATTTTAGTGGCATTTAAATAAGGGTAATGCATTTTGGCTAGCCCTTTGCTATATTTCTTTTCACAAAGTACCTTAGCTCAAAAATAGCCATAAGGTTAACTCTTAGACTCTCCTCTGTGCAGGGGACTGATGTCTTGTGAAAACCTGTGAGCTGTACTGTCTAATGCTTTCCTAGTTGCAGTGAATGATTTGAGAGGTTACCAGTGTTTTTATGAAGTTCATCAAAAATTATAAATGTTTGCAAATTGTAGCTTCTTTACATTATGTTCACATAGAATTACTATTAAGCACACAAAATTTCTGCTCAACAAGTTGTCAAATAAATGTGGGAGAAGCACCGAAGTATACAGAGTATCGAGAAAGAGTCTCCATCAAATCCCTCCTGTCACAGCTCAGCAGTAGCAGATACTCATATGAGCTCAAAGAGATGAAAGCAGCAGACACAGGGCCTGCACGGGTCTACTCAAGGTCCTCTGATTATATATTACAAATATTAATATTTTAATGAGACTGATGAATGACAGAGCAAGTCAGTCTCTGATTTTGTGCATGCTCTAGAGACACTCTAGAACATAGGCTGCATGTTCAATTTCAATATGATAGTTTTTGTTCTCTTATGTTTTATTTTACCATGTTTTGTAAAAATAACTCTTACTTGACAGATGTCACTGATGTCTCAGAGGTTCACAGTTGAACAAGCTCAACTTTTCTAGCTCTTTCTGAACTCTGGCTGGCTGGCTGGCTGAAATCAGCTGTTCTGGCTCAAACCCCTCTCCAAGCTGACTGACGCAATCTGGCGTCTCACTGGTTCCTCACTGAGTTGCTCTGCTTGGCTTCAAACAAATTCCTCAGTTTGTTCTAATCTTCTGGTTCCTTCTTAGTCTCTGGTTTCAATTTCTTCTGCATGAGCTCATTAAGGAGCTCAACCCTACTGCACTGCACTAAACTAAACTTCAATGAATGTAACCACACCGAATGTAACTCCACTCAGCTGAACAGACTGAACTGATCTGAAAGGCTAGGAAATGACCTTCTACTGCATTGCCTCCCAACTGACTCCCACTGATTGCCAACTAACTGACCTCAACTCCACTGTACTGTCTTCTCCACTGAACTCTCTACTGTACTCCACTCTCCTGTCTATTCTCATGAGAGCTGGTTATATCCCATTTTATCAAATCTTTTTCTGATCCATCACCTTGTCTGACCTTTAATTAGATGTCACTGTTTGTGATTAAAGGGTGCAGTTAAAGGGTGTGTACAAAAGGGTGTGTGCTAAGGGCGTGTATCCCACATAAAGGGATTAAAGGAGTGTTTGCATTCTATCCAGTTCACACAGGTCTTTGGATGCGATTATGATGCTGGATTAAATTTCTTCTACATATTCCCTCTCTCTCTTTAAGCATAAAATCATACACAGTTTATCTTTTACAACAGAAAAATTATCAATTCCACAAACAATGGTCTGAATTTCCTTCAGCTTAACATTCTGTATATCCTTATGAAGATCCTTGATGCAATGTCCATCTGCCCTTCAGTAAATGTTCATTTCAACATAAAGGTTTTCAGTCTGCCAGTTTGATGAACAATCTGTTCTTCTTCAGCTAGGTCATTGAGCTGTCTTCATTCCTGGGGAGGGGGGGGCACAAGAATGAGTTTTCTGCATTGTCTGAGTTGCACTCTGTGTCTCTTCCTTGCTTGAGTCATGACTTTCCTGTGAACATTTCTTTTACTTAGATTGGATTATTACCAATATTGATGGAACCTATAGCCTTAATCATCTTTGGAAATATAGCCAAAACCTATTCTCCAACGTAACACGTTCCCTGACTTCCATTCTGAAATTAAAACATCTTTACAGTGTACAGGTGGTTCTATTTCAGCATTTTTTTCTACAATCTAGTGTCTTTCGATTAATTTTATTACTCTTTTCTGTTTATGAAGAAACAATTTGATTTTTATGAGTCCACACATAAACTAGACACTTAGTCACTCGAATTGCATGCCCAGCTTTATGCCAGAATGCTGGGCTTCTTAGCCATTTAAACACAGAAAAAAATAAGATCACATTACATAAAATGACAATATGTAGTGTCTCCAATACTTTGCATAGCTTCCTCTAGTTGCTCTGTGGATTAGTTGACAGGAAATGCCTGGCTTCTGTTGTTTGTGGTTGGGGTGCAAGTTAACACTTTGGGAAGTTTCCTCATCTGTAATGGCTTACCTCGCATATCTCTTGCTGCTCTGCCTTCCCTTACTTCTAAAAATCCAGAACGGCAGAGATCTTCTATAGAAGTCTGGAGGGAAGCCTTTTCAAATGACCTCCTCTCCCACAGTCAAAATAATGCACATTTTGATATCTAGGATTAGTGGCCATTGTTTGTCCAATTACATATTCATTAGGGTCAATATTTTCCTGGGTGCTGATCAAGATTTTTAAAGGTCTAAGAACTTCTTTACCCTCTGTGTTTGCATTTTGAAACTTAATCATTCAATTAGTAATTGCTCAGCATGCATCTGGGTCTAATATTGCCCTGTTCATTGCAGATGTTAAGCTATGTAAGAAGTCAGTAAAAATCTATCTAGGACATTACAAAAATCTTTGTGAAAGACATAGACTTTGTTCTTCTTCTTCCACCTTATCCCAGGCTCTTAAGCCTACTAAAGCTCATTGTATAATATTAGAGTCATCAAACTGCATCTGTTTCATTCTCAGCTAGGAGGTTTACTGCTGAATAAATAAACTTACCCTTCCTAGCTTTTTTGTTTTTTTTCTGAAATCTCTCTGGCTAATTCAATCAGCTGTTCTGGCCCAAGCTCCTCTCTAAGCTGATTGACACAATTTGGCTCTTCTGGGCTTTTCCCTGGAGTGCTGTGTACCCTCCTCTATCCAACTCCACTGCATTGCTCTTAAGTAGCTTCCCTTTCCTGTCTGTTCTCATGAGCGTTGGGTGTATCTTGTCTCTGATTCTGTCAAATCTTCCTTTGAGTCATCACTTCGTCTGGCCCTCAGTTGGAAGTCACTCCAAACATTGGTGTTTTCTACTACACACTAACCTTACCAAATTGTTCGCCATTCAATGTGTGTGCTAAGGGCATGTCTATATTCCAGCCGGAGAGATTAAATACTGTTGGATTAAAATTCCTCTACAATGTGTGGTTGTTCTCTCTTAGAATGCATCTTTTTTTTTTCTAATGAGAGACAGAATAGACTCAGAGTGGAATGAAAGTAGGAAAGAACTAGAGGAATGGAGAGAAGGAAAACTACAATCATGATATATTGTGTGAGAAAAGAGTCTACTTTAATAAAAGGAAAAGTGAAAAAAAATCTGAGAAAATAAATAAAATAGAGCCATATTATTTTTGTAAAGGATGGGTTTATAGATTTGAAGTCCTTACTGTATGGTAGTTCTGTTTATTTTTCTCTTCAGGGGACAAATGTTTTGTCAGCAGGTTGATAAAGTACAAGTATCTGTCATTTCCTTAGCAGCTTTTTAGTTAGCACATGTCATGAGAAAATAATTTCTCTGATATATATATGTATATATATATATATATGTGTGTGTGTGTGTGTGTGTGTGTGTCTGTATGAATCCATTGGAGCTTTGCTTCCCATGATCTCTTGAACTCCACAGTGTCTTCAGTCTGAATTTTGTCTGATGATTCTCATTTTCTGTAAAGAGAAATTTCTTTAATGAGAGAATGTAGCTACAATTATATGTGGATATTAAGATAAGACTTAAAAATGTATTACAGAAGAAGAAATTATACACTTTAACTATTATATTGTGTGAATTTGGAAAATAGTAAAATGCATAAGGAGTTTGACTAATAGATAATGTTTACTAAAATGTATCCATCTATGTACAATATATCACTATTATTCAAACATCTAGAAATATTTTCTGGAGAGATAGCTCAGTGTATGAGAAGGTACTTACCTTCAAATATAAGGTCTGCAGTTTATAGCCCCAGAACCTACAAAAAGCTAGATGTGGTAGTTCACATCTATAATCTCAACATGCCTCCAAGCAAGATGGGAAGCAGCAGGAGGATTCTTGGTAACCAGAAATCCAGCTATCCTATCATGCACAGTGGTGAACAAAGCAAAATATAAGGAAAGTGCAGATGGGCACTGAATCTATCCCTTTGATCTCCACATAGGAACTAGTGTTCATTTATGCAGGCACACAATTACACCCTACACACATTCATCACATACACACAGATATTAGTGTGCATGAAAATATTTATAATATTCTGTATTAATACCTGAAAGATACTAGCAATTTTATTTTTTTATCAGTAAAATAGAAAACGTAGGAGAAATGTGACCTTAGAAAATGATTATCTTTAAATTCCTTCAAAAGATTTAGGTACACCATTATTCCCAGGGACCTTGTAATTTTTTTTCAACTATTAATTAATTTTAAATACATGATGCTCAATAGCAAACACATTTTATATCATAGTTTGTCATTAATACAGTTTTAGTTTCTTGAAAGTAATCAGACAAAAATTTACTTAGAATCTTTACAGAGTATATTTTTTTCTTTGCTTTTCTTCCTCGGTCATTTTTGCACTCTTTGTGTACCGTTATTCTTTAAATGGACATTTTTAAAGTAATTGAATAGTTACTGTCATCCTGGAATTCTGAAATTATAGGGAACCTCTGCGCTTTGGTCTGAACTCAGTGCACATACAGCGCTGTGCTTGAAGATGCGGAAGCGGGGTGCTGTGGCCTGTAATCCCAGCACTCTGGGATGCAGAGGCAGGTGAATCTGTGTGAGTTTGAGGACTACCTGGTCTACAAAGCGAGTCCAGGACAGCCAAGGTTACACAAAGAAACCCTGTCTCAGAAAAAAAAAAAAAAAAAAGAGTTGTTTGAATTTTTCCCACAATACCATGTGCCCTAAGATAGAAGTAGCTAATAAGGAAATCACCTTGCTATTTTTCTTTTCCTTTATTACTGAAGACTTTGTTATACCACTCATCTGTCATGAAACCATTTTCTGTCTTGTTATACCAGATGGTGCAGGGTCATAGACTGTAGACTCTATCCTTATATTTCATAATTTCAATCCCAGTGACTCACATTGTAAATCCGAGGTTGACAGGTGGTAACATGACAATTGAGGTAGGCGCATCTTAATAAACAGGGTTTTGCTCATTCTAGGCTTCAATTTGGTGCTGCTGTTGCAATTCCATTTATGAACATCAGATGATAACTGGAGATTAGGCTGTAGAGAAAAGCAGTGACAATCCTACTTTATTTTGGTGTTTCTGTTTGTTCTATATTCCTGTTTTAGAGATCATTTCCTTGTGCCAACTAACAGACAAAAGCAGGGAGAAGGAATTAGCATGCTTCTCATGCCCTGGTGTTATTTGGGAATTTCCTTATAAAAATTCATTATATCAAATACAAAAAAAAAAAAAAAAAAAAGCAATGTTTGCCTAGAGAAGTTTCATTTGAGTAAAGGCTGATGTCCAGGTGCCAAAATCTATGACTTATGCCATTTTAAGAAGAAATTTTCCCTTGACAAAGAAAGAGGTCACAGATGAATATTTTTTTAGTGCAACATGCAGTGTACAATCCAATAGCAAAATAGTAGACATTTATTTCAACAACCTGCCGTGTCTTAAAAATCTGCAAAAACAAAACAAAACAATACAAAACAAATAAACACTCTATCCCCTGAATGAATACTATTATGCATAAAGCCTTGATCTGTATAGTAAATCCTGAGTTTGAACAACTCATATTCTTCTTTATCTTCCTGGAGTGTGTTGGACAGGAACCATGGCACATGGCATATATGATGGCTCTGTGTATTTAATCATTATAAGCAGTCTTTTGGAGTGAGTAGCTGTACTTGTTTCTATTTTATTTGTTTTATATTAAGGATTTTTCTTTGGAACATATGCAACAAATGCAAAATATATGGAAATTATAATTTCAGAAGTTGAAATTTAATAAAAACTAAATCCTCCCTAGCTCAAAAATATATTTAAAATCTTTCTATCTATCGTCTCCTTGTCCTGTGAGATTTGATCTGCAAAATTTAAATAATGTGTCCAATTGTAACAAATAACCAATTATTTAACAACTGTTCATATGTTTTCATAAAAATAGTTATATATTTTATTTATCAAATATATAAACAACTCTTTATATATCAGTTTATATATTCCTTAGAAATCAGTAAGATTGTCATTTCTAAAATATTGAAGATTCACAAAAGCAGCCCAATCATTCAACTTCCTGGACCTAGACAATTGGGTTACCAGATCTGATCTGAGTACCCAATGGATCCTAACTCATTATTTAGTATCATCTTTTTTCATAGCGCAAGTATAAATACCTTCAATCATATATGTGATAATGATTTATGTATATATATATATATGTGTGTGTGTGTGTGTTAATATACTGTTTGTTCATATCATAATAAATTTATAATATTTAACAATTTGCTTCAAGACATCCTTAAGTTTATAATAACCCACTTTGTGTAGTCTTCTCTTGTTTTGAATTTTCAAGGATGAAAGTGAGTTAATGACCATTGAAAAAAAAATCACTTGCCTCTGAGGCACATGTAGCTCTAGCCTGTTCATGTCAAATGAAACTTTGAAAAACCTGAGACTTAAAAAAAAATAAAACATTATTTATTACAATTTATTCACTTTGTGTCCCAGCTGTAGGTCCCTCCCTCATCCCCTCCCTATCCCATACTCCCTCCCTCTTTTCCTCCCATGCCCCTTCCCCAGGAGACTTTTATCTCCTCATTTGCTAAGTCCATTTTCATCTTTTTGCATGGGGAGAGTCCTATTCTTGTTGTCAATTACATGTTAATTACATATTGTTACTGAGACACAAATTCCTGCTGTATCTTTTACCTTTAAGTTAGAAGCAATTGTTCTGGCTTTGTTCATGTTAAGGTTTTATTGGTGTCTCTGAAATAGTTAGAAGTCAGCTAGCATAAACTCTAGTATCTTTTTTTTTTGCTTTCCTCTCCACAAAGTCAAATCTATACATAATGAAATTTAAAATAATTATCCTTTATTTTATATAATTATGTGTGTTGCCTTTGGGTGGAATGCAAATAAGTTATTTTTGGACCTAAAATATGGATTTCTCAATAAAGATTTGATAAGCTAAAAATAGACCAAAGAGTTGAAATTTTAAATTAAGTTACAGAACCACTGATTTATAAGACAAAAATCTACATTTTCCAATATTCATTCAATGGTTATCTTTATTTTACTTAACTGTCTTAATAACGCTTACAGTACAGTAAGCTTAATAAAGTTTTCGTACAGTACAATTTATGTTTCTCAGTTTATATTTTTGTTTTACAAATAGAAACAGTCATGTACTATCACTAAAGCTACAAATGGATCTATCATCCTTAATAAGTTCCTCCTTTTTGTTACAGTAAAATCCTCTCTCAGTCTTAGCAAACCTATAATGACCACTCATACAAGTGTTTCCAAGTGTGTGTCTTTTCTACATATCAGAGAAATAGTGCTATGTAACCTTTCAGTTTTGGACTTTTTTCTTACTTTTTATAATGTTAATATCAGCTTGTCATATGACTATATATATTACACCTGGGTTATGCACCTGTATTCAATTTGAATATGGAAGGATCATTTTTAAAATATGTATTCAAAAATAATAAATAATTAAAATATGTATTCAATTTTCAGCTTTATTTTCAATTGCTAAATCAATATTCCTATTACTAATAACTGCGTTTCCTGAATATACAGGGAAAAATCATTGTAGAACTACATGCTATGCTTAATATATTATTCAATTTTCATTTAAAAATGTTTTTGTTATTCTTTATCTTCAACCTGACTCCCTATACTCTTCATCACTTTTTCTTAATATATTATATTAATTTTTCCTAAGACATGTCAGTGATTTATGGGCATTTAAATTACTTTAGCTTTGTTCTACTCTTCTAAAACACTGTGTACTAGCTGATAGATTTTTAAGAAACCATACTTTTCCTGGATGATTTATGATATGCAATATTGTTTATAGATGCTCATAGTTGTACCGTGAAAGTCAATTGAGTAAGCACAATTAAGATATATATATATATATAAAAGCACACACACAGCTATGTGCTTTTGAAAATGTAAAGGAAATCTAAGGTATAGTTCCATTGTCAGAAATACTTTTGTTTTTGTGGGTTTTAAGCATTTTCTTTTCACAGAGTTATGTTTGTGTCACTTTTCTGATGCAGTTACATCAGTGGAATTCACTTATTAATTTTATTTATTTTTATTAATTTTTATTTTTCTACATTAATCACAGGTTATTTAGTTTGTATTCCAGCCATACCCCCTCCCTCATTCCCTCCTAATCCCATCTGCCTTCCCTCATCTCCTCCCTGCCCCTTTCCAAGTCCACTGATAGGGGGGCCTCCTCCCCTTCCATCTGACTCTAGCTTATCACATATCTTCAGGATTGGCTGCCATTTCCTCCTCTGTGGCCTAGCTAGGCTGTTCCTCCCTCAGGTGGGTCGGGTGGGGGTAAAGGAGCCAGTAAATGAGTTCACATCAGAAATAGTTCCTGTTCCCCTTACTAGGATAATCCGCTTAGATACTGAGCTACCATGGGCTACATCCAAGGAAGGGTCCTAGGTTATATCCATACATGGCCCTTGGTTGGAGAAATAGTCTCATAAAGAAACCCCTGTGCCCTGATATATTTTGTCTTTGTGGAGCTCCTGTCCTCTCCTGGTCATGTTACCTCCCCCTTTTATCATATGACTCCTTGCACTCTGCCGAAGTTTTGGTTTTGAGTCTCCACATCTGCTCTGGTAGGTAGAGTCTTTCAGAAGTCCTCTGTGGTAGGCTCCTGTCCTGTTTTTAGTTTTCTCCTACTTCCAATGTCCATCCCATTTGTCCTTCTAAGTAAGGATTGATCTTCTTACCCCAGGTCCTCCTTCTTGTTTATCTTCTTTAGGTGCACATGTTTTAGTATGTTTATCCTATCTTATAGGTCTATATAAGTGAGTATATACCATGTGTGTCTTTCTCCTCTTTGGATACCTCACTCAGGATGATTTTTTTTCTAGATGGTATTATTTTGCTTTCAGGATAAAACTTGTTATCACGTTGAAGTTTTGTTCGTTTGTTTTTACATTGAATTTTTAAGGTAAAAGCTTGTGCCTTGGTTTAATTCATCACCATGTTTGGTAAAGTTCCTGCTGTATATGTAATACACATTTTTTTTGTGCACTGTCACATTATCTATACAAACTTTTAATGGTTTCATGTTTTAACATAGTATTTTTATTTATCCTTTCTTATTTTTATGATATATGCACATATGTATATTTATATACGTTATGTATATGTCTGTATATATACATGTATATGTGTGTATATTTATCTGTGTGTGTGTATGGTATTCATAAGTGTAAGCAGATACATACAGTACTGTGTGTGCAAACATATGGAAGTCAGAGGTAAAACTAAATGTCTTCTTCAGTTAATCTATAAGTTACAAGATCTCTCAGTGAGCCTGGATTTCATGAATGCAAAGAGATAGACTGGAAAGTGAATTCTAGAGATTGTTTTGGCTCTCCTTCACCGGTGCTAGCAGCATAGAAGTCTGTTACCATACCTGGCATTTTGACATGGGTACTAAGAATCAAACATGTCCTTATCCTTGATTAATAAGCAGTATACTGATTAGGTCAACTTATTGCAACCTCTCCTCGATTTTACTTTTGTTTCCTATGTTATCCTTGGGTGTTATTCAAATGGGTGTTATTCAAATTTGAACTTAAATTTTAAGTGGATCATTTTTTAATATATAAAATAATTAAACATAAAGGATTAGAGCTCTTTTTTATGTTCAATAATAAAGTAAAAAATACAGAATTCCTTGTTTAATTAATATATTTTATGACAATCTGCAGTTTTGTGGAATCTTTGTTATTCTTCTCCTTTCATTATATGCTCTAACTATTCCTCAGGAATTGGGAATGAATAACACTGCCGCTGTTCCTGTCAGTTTAAAAGCAGTTTTTAGTCAACACAATATCTCCGCTCATACCTGAACACATAATAAATATGAACTTCTATTCCCCTCATGTGCTTTCTGAAGTTAGTAAACTGCCTTATGTGGATGCTGTATTCATCCAGTTGAGACAGATTTAGAGTTAGTGGTCTTCTTCACTCTCCAAGTCCAAGCCATCAGCAAATACTGTAGACTTTGTGTTGGAACTACAGCCAAGACGTGAAGTTCACTCTTGTTTCAATGCCACCATAACCCAAATCTTACTTGCCATCATTCTAAGCTCAGAATATTGGTAGATGATCTGGAAGCCTTAGTTTGGTTTATTTGTTTGTTGGTGTTTTTTATTTGTTGGTTTTTAGTAGTTTTCGTCTGTAGTGACTCAAAAGATCCAGTCTCTGACCTCTCTGAACTCAATTTCTGAATTTTCTTGTGAGTGAATAGAGAGTTACATCTGTAATAAATGGGCATAAACCAAGGAGGTTCAAATTAGCCTCACAAGGCTGAGAAAAGGGTCCTACACAGTTTAGGCTTATTTCACGCATTCCTGCGACAAGTCTGTTTACTTGCATTCTCTTGCTTCATGTAACCTCATCAAGGGCATGTGTGTTTCCAGTGCTCCACCCACGTACACATCTTCTGCAGACAGAACCTCTCTGTTACCACGGAACCAAGAGTCATAGGATTACAAACGTAAAACAGGTAATCCAGGAGATCATGTTCATCTTGGGGTTCTCAGCCACACCTAGAAAGTCCGCTTTCTTACATAAAATAGTTTTCCTATGTTATAGGCAGAAAGACTTGCATGTCTTTCAGCATCATTATTCGATATACGTAATATGAATGGCTATGCTGAAACTAAAGTTTATTTATTAAATAAATCTATCATTTTCAGGATATCTAAAACTTTATTTATTCTGCAATATGCCCCATCTCATCATACTTCATGCTTGAAATACATTTCTTCAAAGAAATCTCAGAAATTGCATTTAAGAAAAAACTTTCCATCTTATTTTAATTTTAATTTTGTGTTGCTTTTTTCCTAGATGCAATATCCTAAATATATTTTTGAAATAAAATTAATATATTATCTTAGCTATACATGTAAGTAAACTGACCCACAATTATTAAGCAAATTGTAAAACTTGGCAGAGAAAGAAGGACAGAACTGGGTGTTTGTCTTAGATTTGTCTGACTTCAAAGTTCACACATTTTCTTATTATGTTTCCCCTAACAAGAATGAAATTCTGCTTCAAGCAAGGTCTTTATTGCTACGCACCTACACAATTCACAAAAACAAATACCTTAACAGACATTTTCTCATGTGTTCACGTCTCATAGAGAGTCATGTTCATGTGGGATACTGTTTTCCTCTGCCTCCTTGCCTGACATCATCCTCTTTTGAAGATCCTTCTGTGACTACATAGAATCTGAGCTGAGAGTGATTGTTCTAGGTCCTTGATGGATATAACTATATAATTTTTAATATCTTTACACCATATTAGAATGTATATGGAATATCTTATACTACTGTCCTCTTGGTAGATTTCACAGAATTCACTGTAAAATCTCTGGGGATTTTTTATTAATTTTTTATACAAAATATTTCATACTTAAAATCTACCTTCTTTTTACCATACATCTTGAATTTATTAACAGTATCATTTTCCTAAGTGATATCGTGAGATCAATATACCAAGTTTTAAAGTTTCTAATGGGAATGGTTTCTTTTACAGTGACATGTAGTTTATGATTTCTTTTGGCACCAATTGTTGTATCAAGCTGTTTGTCGGTCAGCCAAATTCTTGAATCACTGCATTCATGTGGAGCGGTTGCTTGAATGTGTGAGATGACTAGAATTTCATCATGTTCATTTTGTTTTGAAATACGTCTACTTGTCACACTCCTTTTATCATTGAGACTAAGCTAAACAGATATTCTAACAAACATGCATTATGTTCTTTAAAGTTGTTGGGTGTCATATTATTAAGGGGTCACTTAACAACCCTGATATAAAATTTACCACCAGTCCTAAATGTTAATCTAATGTTTATGAATATTAGGCATTTCCAAAGGAAGCAAAAATATATCTTTTGCTCCATCTGGTATTGAATAACAGCCTTAGCAGAACAAGAACATTCTGGAACCATTTTATTTTTCATATTAAAACTGGAAAATAGAATTATTTAAAATCAAAAGATGAAAAGAAGTAATTTCTAAAAACTACATTTATTAAGTGACTATGAATGAATTTAAAGTTTGTTGAAAAGATTGTTTTTAACACACATAGTTTTGAATTACATTTAGTCAAGCATGTGATTCATACCTATAATCTCAGCACCCAGGAGCTGAGGAAAAAGCATGATGACAACCAGCATAGACTTCAATATGAAAAAAAATGTGCCTCTGTAACAACAATAACAACAGCAGCAACAACAACAAGAAACATACATTTTCATTGTTGAGCAAAATGCACTTAAAATTTGAAAATGATTCATGTTCACACTGAGTGCTAGTTAACTTTAATGTCAGCCTGACATAGAGACATTTTGGAATAGGGTACTTCAACTGAAAAAAGAAATGCCATCACTAGATTGTCTCTGGGGAAGACATGGGTGCATTTTCTTGACTGATTATTAGGGTGCAAGAACCCAGCTCCCAGTGGGCACAGACACTTAGGGTCTTTTAAGAAAGCTGCCTGAGCAATCTTGAAAAGCAAACCAGTAGTAGCATTCTTCCATAGCCTCTGCATCAGGTCCTGCTTCCAAATTCCTTCCTGAAATGAGTAAGCTACGAGGGTCCTCGAG